>NC_090440.1:631944257-632569257 GCF_031143425.1 Pleurodeles waltl
TTTGCAAACCTCAAAATTTGGCTAAAAAAACACATTTTCCTCACATTTTGGTGACAGAAAGTTCTGGAATCTAAGAGGAGCCACAAAAGTCCTTCCACCCAGCGTTCACCCAGGTCTCCCGATAAAAATGATACCTCACTTGTGTGGGTAGTCCTAGCGCCCGCGACAGGAAATGCCTCTAAACACAACGTGGACACATCACAATTTTTGACAGAAAACAGAGGTGTTTTTTGCAAAGTGCCTACCTGTAGATTTTGGCCTCTAGCTCAGCCGACATCTAGGGGAACTTACCATACCTGTGCATTTCTGAAACTAGAGACCTAGGGGAATCCAAGATGGGGTGACTTGTGGGGCTCTGACCAGGTTCTGTTACCCAGAATCCTTTGCAAACCTCCAAATGTGGCTAAAAAAACACATTTTCCTCACATTTTGGTGACAGAAAGTTCTGGAATCTAAGAGGAGCCACAAATTTCCTTCCACCCAGCGTTCCCCCAAGTCTCCCAATAGAAATGATAACTCACTTGTGTGGGTAGGCCTAGCGCCCGCGACAGGAAATGCCCCTAAACACAACGTGGACACATCACAATTTTTGACAGAAAACAGAGGTGTTTTTTGCAAAGTGTCTACCTGTAGATTTTGGCCTCTAGCTCAGCCGACACCTAGGGGAACTTACCATACCTGTGCATTTCTGAAAACTAGAGACCTAGGGGAATCCAAGATGGGGTGACTTGTGTGGCTCTGACCAGGTTCTGTTACCCAGAATCCTTTGCAAACCTCCAAATGTGGCTAAAAAAAACACATTTTCCTCACATTTTGGTGACAGAAAGTTCTGGAATCTAAGAGGAGCCACAAATTTCCTTCCACCCAGCGTTCCCCCAAGTCTCCCGATAGAAGTGATACCTCAATTGTGTGGGTAGGCCTAGCGCCCCCGACAGGAAATGCCCCTAAACACAACGTGGACACATCACAATTTTTGACAGAAAACAGAGGTGTTTTTTGCAAAGTGTCTACCTGTAGATTTTGGCCTCTAGCTCAGCCGACACCTAGGGGAACTTACCATACCTGTGGATTTCTGAAAACTAGAGACCTAGGGGTCTCCAAGATGGAGTGACTTGTGGGGCTCTGACTAGGTTCCGTTACCCAGAATCCTTTGCAAACCTCAAAATTTGGCTAAAAAACACATTTTCCTCACATTTTGGTGACATAAAGTTCTGGAATCAAAGAGGAGCCACAAAAGTCCTTCCACCCAGCGTTCACCCAAGTCTCCCGATAAAAATGATACCTCACTTGTGTGGGTAGTCCTAGCGCCCGCAACAGGAAATGCCTCTAAACACAACGTGGACACATCACAATTTTTGACAGAAAACAGAGGTGTTTTTGCAAAGTGCCTACCTGTAGATTTTGGCCTCTAGCTCAACCGACACCTAGGGGAACTTACCATACCTGTGCATTTCTGAAAACTAGAGACCTAGGGGAATCCAAGATGAGGTGACTTGTGGGGCTCTGACCAGGTTCTGTTACCCACAATCCTTTGCAAACCTCCAAATGTGGCTAAAAAACACATTTTCCTCACATTTTGGTGACAGAAAGTTCTGGAATCTAAGAGGAGCCACAAATTTCCTTCCACCCAGCGTTCCCCCAAGTCTCCCGATAGAAATGATACCTCACTTGTGTGGGTAGGCCTAGCGCCCGCGACAGGAAATGCCCTTAAACACAACGTGGACACATCACAATTTTTGATAGAAAACAGAGGTGTTTTTTGCAAAGTGTCTACCTGTAGGTTTTGGCCTCTAGCTAAGCCGGCACTTAGGGAAACCTACCAAACCTGTACATTTTTTAAAACTGGAGACCTAGGGGAATCCAATATGGGGTGACTTGTGGGGCTCTGACCAGGTTCTGTTACCCAGAATCCTTTGCAAACCTCAAAATTTGGCTAAACAAACACATTCTCCTCACATTTTGGTGACAGAAAGTTCTGGAATCTAAGAGGAGCCACAAAAGTCCTTCCACCCAGCGTTCACCCAAGTCTCCTGATAAAAATGATACCTCACTTGTGTGGGTAGTCCTAGCGCCCGCGACAGGAAATGCCTCTAAACACAACGTGGACACATCACAATTTTTGACAGAAAACAGAGGTATTTTTTGCAAAGTGCCTACCTGTAGATTTTGGCCTCTAGCTCAGCCGACACCTAGGGGAACCTACCAAACCTGTACATTTATGAAAACTAGAGACCTAGGGGAATCAAATATGGGGTGACTTGGGGGGCTCTGACCAGGTTCTGTTACCCAGATTCCTGTGCAAACCTCAAAACTTGGCTAAAAAAAACACATTTTCCTCACATTTTGGTGACAGAAAGTTCTGGAATCTAAGAGGAGCCACAAATTTCCTTCCACCCAGAGTTCCCCCAAGTCTCCTGATAAAAATGATACCTCACTTGTGTGGGTAGGCCTAGCGCCCGTGACAGGAAATGCCCCAAAACACAACGTGGACACATCACATTTTTTAAAAGAAAACAGAGGTGTTTTTTGCAAAGTGCCTACATGTAGCTTTTGGCCTCTAGCTCAGCCAGCACCTAGGGAAACCTACCAAACCTGTGCATTTTTGAAAACTAGAGACCTTGGGGAATCCAAGATGGGGTGACTTGTGGGGCTTTCGCCAGGTTCTGTTACCCAGATTCCTTTGCATACCTCAAAATTTTGCTAAACAAACCCATTTTCCTCACATTTTGGTGACAGAAAGTTCTGGAATCTAAGAGGAGCCACAAATTTCCTTCCACGCAGCGTTCCCCTAAGTCTCCCAATAAAAATTATACCTCACTTGTGTGGGTAGGCCTAGCACCCGCAACAGGAAATACCCCTAAACACAAGGTGGACACATCACAATTTTTGACAGAAAACAGAGGTGTTTTTTGCAAAGTGCCTACCTGTAGATTTTTGCCTCTAGCTCAGCCGGCACCTAGGTAAACCTACCAAACCTGTACATTTTTTAAAACTAGATACCTATGGGAATCCAAGATGGGGTGACTTGTGGGGGCTCTGACCAGGTTCTGTTACCCAGAATCATTTGCAAACCTCAAAATTTGGCTAAAAAAACACATTTTCCTCACATTTCGGTAACAGAAAGTTCTGGAATCTGAGAGGAGCCACGAATTTCCTTCCACCCAGCGTTCCCCCAAGTCTCCCGATAAAAATGATACCTCACTTGTGTGGGTAGGCCTAGCGCCCGTGACAGGCAATGCCCCAAAACACAAAGTGGACACATCACATTTTTTTAAAGAAAACAGCGATGTTTTTTGCAAAGTGCCTACCTGTAGCTTTTGGCCTATAGCTCAATCGGCACCTAGGGAAACCTACCAAACCTGTACATTTTTGAAAACTAGAGACCTAGGGGAATCCAATATGGGGTGACTTGTGGGGCTCTGACCAGGTTCTGTTACCCCGAATCCTTTGCAAACCTCAAAATTTGGCTAAAAAACCACATTTTCCTCACATTTTGGTGACAGAAAGTTCTGGAATCTAAGAGGAGCCACAAAAGTCCTTCCACCCAGCGTTCACCCAAGTCTCCTGATAAAAATTATACCTCACTTGTGTGGGTAGTCCTAGCGCCCGCGACAGGAAATGCCTCTAAACACAACGTGGACACATCACAATTTTTGACAGAAAACAGAGGTATTTTTTGCAAAGTGCCTACCTGTAGATTTTGGCCTCTAGCTCAGCCGACACCTAGGGGAACCTACCAAACCTGTACATTTATGAAAACTAGAGACCTAGGGGAATCCAATATGGGGTGACTTGTGGGGCTCTGACCAGGTTTTGTTACCCAGAATCCTTTGCAAACCTCCAAATGTGGCTAAAAAAACACATTTTCCTCACATTTTGGTGACAGAAAGTTCTGGAATCCAAGAGGAGCCACAAAAGTCCTTCCACCCAGCGTTCACCCAAGTCTCCCGATAAAAATGATACCTCACTTGTGTGGGTAGTCCTAGCGCCCGCGACAGGAAATGCCTCTAAACACAACGTGGACACATCACAATTTTTGACAGAAAACAGAGGTTTTTTTTGCAAAGTGCCTACCTGTATTTTTTTCTCCTCTAGCTCAGCCGACACCTAGGGGAACTGACCATACCTGTGCATTTCTGAAAACTAGAGACCTAGGGGAATCCAAGATGGGGTGACTTGTGGGGCTCTGACCAGGTTTCTGTTACCCAGAATCCTTTGCAAACCTCCAAATGTGGCTAAAACAACACATTTTCCTCACATTTTGGTGACAGAAAGTTCTGGAATCTAGGAGGAGCCACAAATTTCCTTCCACCCAGCGTTCCCCCAAGTCTCCCGATAGAAATGATACCTCACTTGTGTGGGTAGGCCTTGCGCCCGCGACAGGAAATGCCCCTAAACACAACGTGGACACATCACAATTTTTGACAGAAAACAGAGGTGTTTTTTGCAAAGTGTCTACCTGTAGATTTTGGCCTCTAGCTCAGCCGGCACCTAGGGAAACCTACCAAACCTGTACATTTTTTAAAACTGGAGACCTAGGGGAATCCAATATGGGGTGACTTGTGGGGCTCTGACCAGGTTCTGATACCCAGATTCCTTTGCAAACCTCAAAACTTGGCTAAAAAACAAATTTTCCTCACATTTGGTGACAGAAAGTTCTGGAATCTAAGAGGAGCCAAAAATTTCCTTCCACCCAGTGTTCCCCCAAGTCTCCTGATAAAAATGATACCTCACTTGTGTGGGTAGGCCTAGCGCCGTGACAGGAAATGCCCCATAACACAACGTGGACACATCACAATTTTTGACAGAAAACAGAGGTGTTTTTTGCAAAGTGCCTACCTGTAGATTTTGGCCTCTAGCTCAGCCGGCACCTAGGGAATCCTACTAAACCTGTGCATTTTTGAAAACTAGAGACCTAGGGGAATCCAAGATGGGGTGACTTGTGGGGCTCTGACCAGGTTCCGTTACCCAGAATCCTTTGCAAACCTCAAAATTTGGCTAAAAAAACATTTTCCTCACATTTTGGTGAAAGAAAGTTCTGGAATCTAAGAGGAGCCACAAAAGTCCTTCCACCCAGCGTTCACCCAAGTCTCCCGATAAAAATGATACCTCACTTGTGTGGGTAGGCCTAGCGCCCGTGACAGGAAATGCCCCTAAACACAACGTGGACACATCACAATTTTTGACAGAAAACAGAGGTGTTTTTTGGAATGTGCCTACCTGTAGATTTTGGCCTCTAGCTCAGCCGACACTTAGGGAAACCAACCAAACCTGTGCATTTCTGAAAACTAGAGACCTAGGGGAATCCAAGATGGGGTGACTTGTGGGGCTCTGACCAGGTTCCGTTACACAGAATCCTTTGCAAACCTCAAAATTTGGCTAAAAAAACACATTTTCCTCACATTTTGGTGACAGAAAGTTCTGGAATAAAAGAGGAGCCACAAATTTCCTTCCACCCAGCGTTCCCCCAAGTCTCCCGATAGAAATGATACCTCACTTGTGTGGGTAGGCCTAGCGCCCGCGACAGGAAATGACCCTAAACACAACGTGGACACATCACAATTTTTGACAGAAAACAGAGGTGTTTTTTTGTAAAGTGCCTACCTGTAGATCTTGGCCTCTAGCTCAGCCGGCACCTAGGGAAACCTACCAAACCTGATCATTTTTGAAAACTAGAGACCTAGGGGAATCCAATATGGGGTGACTTGTGGGCTCTGACCAGGTTCTGTTACCCAGATTCCTTTGCAAACCTCAAAATTTGGCTAAAAAAACACATTTTCCTCAAATTTCGGTAACAGAAAGTTCTGGAATCTGAGAGGAGCCACAAATTTCCTTCCACCCAGCGTTCCCCCAAGTCTCCCGATAAAAATGATACCTCACTTGTGTGGGTAGGCCTAGCGCCCGTGACAGGCAATGCCCCAAAACACAAAGTGGACACATCACATTTTTTAAAGAAAACAGCGATGTTTTTTTGCAAAGTGCCTACCTGTAGCTTTTGGCTTATAGCTCAATCAGCACCTAGGGAAACCTACCAAATCTGTATATTTTTGAAAACTAGAGACCTTGGGGAATCCAATATGGGGTGACTTGTGGGGCTCTGACCAGGTTCTGTTACCCAGAATCCTTTGCAAACCTCCAAATGTGGCTAAAAAACACATTTTCCTCACATTTTGGTGACAGAAAGTTCTGGAATCTAAGAGGAGCCACAAATTTCCTTCCACCCAGCGTTCCCCCAAGTCTCCCGATAGAAATGATACCTCACTTGTGTGGGTAGGCCTAGCGCCCGCGACAGGAAATGACCCTAAACACAACGTGGACACATCACAATTTTTGACAGAAAACAGAGGTGTTTTTTTGTAAAGTGCCTACCTGTAGATCTTGGCCTCTAGCTCAGCCGGCACCTAGGGAAACCTACCAAACCTGTACATTTTTGAAAACTAGAGACCTAGGGGAATCCAATATGGGGTGACTTGTGGGGCTCTGACCAGGTTCTGTTACCCAGATTCCTTTGCAAACCTCAAAAGTTGGCTAACAAAACACATTTTCCTCACATTTCGGTAACAGAAAGTTCTGGAATCTGAGAGGAGCCACAAATTTCCTTCCACCCAGCGTTCCCCCAAGTCTCCCGATAAAAATGATACCTCACTTGTGTGGGTAGGCCTAGCGCCCGTGACAGGCAATGCCCCAAAACACAAAGTGGACACATCACATTTTTTTAAAGAAAACAGCGATGTTTTTTGCAAAGTGCCTACCTGTAGCTTTTGGCTTATAGCTCAATCGGCACCTAGGGAAACCTACCAAATCTGTACATTTTTGAAAACTAGAGACCTTGGGGAATCCAATATGGGGTGACTTGTGGGGCTCTGACCAGGTTCTGTTACCCAGAATCCTTTGCAAACCTCCAAATGTGGCTAAAAAACACATTTTCCTCACATTTTGGTGACAAAAAGTTCTGGAATCTAAGAGGAGCCACAAATTTCCTTCCTCCAAGTGTTCCCCCAAGTCTCCCGATAGAAATGATACCTCACTTGTGTGGGTAGGCCTAGCGCCCGCGACAGGAAATGCCCTTAAACACAACGTGGACACATCACAATTTTTGATAGAAAACAGAGGTGTTTTTTGCAAAGTGTCTACCTGTAGATTTTGGCCTCTAGCTAAGCCGGCACCTAGGGAAACCTACCAAACCTGTACATTTTTGAAAACTGGAGACCTAGGGGAATCCAATATGGGGTGACTTGTGGGGCTCTGACCAGGTTCTGATACCCAGATTCCTTTGCAAACCTCAAAACATGGCTAAAAAAACACATTTTCCTCACATTTTGGTGACAGAAAGTTCTGGAATCTAAGAGGAGCCACAAATTTCCTTCCACCCAGTGTTCCCCCAAGTCTCCTGATAAAAATGATACCTCACTTGTGTGGGTAGGCCTAGCGCCGTGACAGGAAATGCCCCATAACACAACGTGGACACATCACAATTTTTGACAGAAAACATAGGTGTTTTTTGCAAAGTGCCTACCTGTAGATTTTGGCCTCTAGCTCAGCCGGCACCTAGGGAATCCTACTAAACCTGTGCATTTTTGAAAACTAGAGACCTAGGGGAATCCAAGATGGGGTGACTTGTGAGGCTCTGACCAGGTTCTGTTACCCAGAATCCTTTGCAAACCTCAAAATTTGGCTAAAAAAAAACATTTTCCTCACATTTTGGTGAATGAAAGTTCTGGAATCTAAGAGGAGCTACAAAAGTCCTTCCACCCAGCGTTCACCCAAGTCTCCCGATAAAAATGATACCTCACTTGTGTGGGTAGGCCTAGCGCCCGTGACAGGAAATGCCCCTAAACACAACGTGGACACATCACAATTTTTGACAGAAAACAGAGGTGTTTTTTGGAATGTGCCTACCTGTAGATTTTGGCCTCTAGCTCAGCCGACACCTAGGGAAACCAACCAAACCTGTGCATTTCTGAAAACTAGAGACCTAGGGGAATCCAAGATGGGGTGACTTGTGGGGCTCTGACCAGGTTCCGTTACACAGAATCCTTTGCAAACCTCAAAATTTGGCTAAAAAAACACATTTTCCTCACATTTTGGTGACAGAAAGTTCTGGAATAAAAGAGGAGCCACAAATTTCCTTCCACCCAGCGTTCCCCCAAGTCTCCCGATAGAAATGATACCTCACTTGTGTGGGTAGGCCTAGCGCCCGCGACAGGAAATGACCCTAAACACAACGTGGACACATCACAATTTTTGACAGAAAACAGAGGTGTTTTTTTTGTAAAGTGCCTACCTGTAGATCTTGGCCTCTAGCTCAGCCGGCACCTAGGGAAACCTACCAAATCTGTACATTTTTGAAAACTAGAGACCTAGGGGAATCCAATATGGGGTGACTTGTGGGGCTCTGACCAGGTTCTGTTACCCAGATTCCTTTGCAAACCTCAAAATTTGGCTAACAAAACACATTTCCTCACATTTCGGTAACAGAAAGTTCTGGAATCTGAGAGGAGCTACAAATTTCCTTCCACCCAGCGTTCCCCCAAGTCTCCCGATAAAAATGATACCTCACTTGTGTGGGTAGGCCTAGCGCCCGTGACAGGCAATGCCCCAAAACACAAAGTGGACACATCACATTTTTTTAAAGAAAACAGCAATGTTTTTTGCAAAGTGCCTACCTGTAGCTTTTGGCTTATAGCTCAATCGGCACCTAGGGAAACCTACCAAATCTGTACATTTTTTAAAACTAGAGACCTTGGGGAATCCAATATGGGGTGACTTGTGGGGCTCTGACCAGGTTCTGTTACCCAGATTCCTTTGCAAACCTCAAAATTTGGCTAAACAAACACATTTTCCTCACATTTTGGTGACAGAAAGTTCTGGAATCTAAGCGGAGCCACAAATTTCCTTCCACCCAGTGTTCACCCAAGTCTCCTGATAAAAATGATACCTCACTTGTGTGGGTAGGCCTAGCGCCCGTGACAGGAAATGCCCCAAAACACAACGTGGACACATCACATTTTTTGAAAGAAAACAGAGGTGTTTTTTGCAAAGTGCCTACCTGTAGCTTTTGGCCTCTAGCTCAGCCGGCACCTAGGGAAACCTACCAAACCTGTGCATTTTTTAAAACTAGAGACCTAGGGGAATCCAAGATGGGGTGACTTGTGGGGCTCTGACCAGGTTCTGTTACCCAGAATCCTTTGCAAACCTCAAAATTTGGCTAAAAAAACACATTTTCCTCACATTTTGGTGACAGAAAGTTCTGGAATCTAAGAGGAGCCACAAAAGTCCTTCCACCCAGCATTCACCCAAGTCTCCCGATAAAAATGATACCTCACTTGTGTGGGTAGTCCTAGCGCCCGTGACAGGAAATGCCTCTAAACACAACGTGGACACATCACAATTTTTGACAGAAAACAGAGGTGTTTTTTGCAAAGTGCCTACCTGTAGATTTTGGCCTCTAGCTCAGCCGACACCTAGGGGAACTTACCATACCTGTGCATTTCTGAAAACTAGAGACCTAGGGGAATCCAAGATGGGGTGACTTGTGGGGCTCTGACCAGGTTCTGTTACCCAGAATCCTTTGCAAACCTCCAAATGTGGCTAAAAAAACACATTTTCCTCACATTTTGGTGACAGAAAGTTCTGGAATCTAAGAGGAGCCACAAATTTCCTTCCACCCAGCGTTCCCCCAAGTCTCCCGATAGAAGTGATACCTCAATTGTGTGGGTAGGCCTAGCGCCCGCGACAGGAAATGCCCCTAAACACAACGTGGACACATCACAATTTTTGACAGAAAACAGAGGTGTTTTTTGCAAAGTGTCTACCTGTAGATTTTGGCCTCTAGCTCAGCCGACACCTAGGGGAACTTACCATACCTGTGCATTTCTGAAAACTAGAGACCTAGGGGAATCCAAGATGGAGTGACTTGTGGGGCTCTGACCAGGTTCCGTTACCCAGAATCCTTTGCAAACCTCAAAATTTGGCTAAAAAACACATTTTCCTCACATTTTGGTGACATAAAGTTCTGGAATCAAAGAGGAGCCACAAAAGTCCTTCCACCCAGCGTTCACCCAAGTCTCCCGATAAAAATGATACCTCACTTGTGTGGGTAGTCCTAGCGCCCGCAACAGGAAATGCCTCTAAACACAACGTGGACACATCACAATTTTTGACAGAAAACAGAGGTGTTTTTTGCAAAGTGCCTACCTGTAGATTTTGGCCTCTAGCTCAGCCGACACCTAGGGGAACTTACCATACCTGTGCATTTCTGAAAACTAGAGACCTAGGGGAATCCAAGATGAGGTGACTTGTGGGGCTCTGACCAGGTTCTGTTACCCAGAATCCTTTGCAAACCTCCAAATGTGGCTAAAAAACACATTTTCCTCACATTTTGGTGACAGAAAGTTCTGGAATCTAAGAGGAGCCACAAATTTCCTTCCACCCAGCGTTCCCCCAAGTCTCCCGATAGAAATGATACCTCACTTGTGTGGGTAGGCCTAGCGCCCGTGACAGGCAATGCCCCAAAACACAAAGTGGACACATCGCATTTTTTTAAAGAAAACAGCGATGTTTTTTGCAAAGTGCCTACCTGTAGCTTTTGGCCTATAGCTCAATCGGCACCTAGGGAAATCTACCAAACCTGTACATTTTTGAAAACTAGAGACCTAGGGGAATCCAATATGGGGTGACTTGTGGGGCTCTGACCAGGTTCTGTTACCCAGATTCCTTTGCAAACCTAAAAATTTGGCTAAACAAACATATTTTCCTCACATTTTGGTGACAGAAAGTTCTGGAATCTAAGCGGAGCCACAAATTTCCTTCCACCCAGTGTTCCCCCAAGTCTCCTGATAAAAATGATACCTCACTTGTGTGGGTAGGCCTAGCGCCCGTGACAGGAAATGCCCCAAAACACAACGTGGACACATCACATTTTTTTAAAGAAAACAGAGGTGTTTTTTGCAAAGTGCCTACATGTAGCTTTTGGCCTCTAGCTCAGCCGGCACCTAGGGAAACCTACCAAACCTGTGCATTTTTTAAAACTAGAGACCTAGGGGAATCCAAGATGGGGTGACTTGTGGGGCTCTGACCAGGTTCTGTTACCCAGAATCCTTTGCAAACCTCAAAATTTGCCTAAAAAAAACACATTTTCCTCACATTTTGGTGACAGAAAGTTCTGGAATCTAAGAGGAGCCACAAAAGTCCTTCCACCCAGCGTTCACCCAAGTCTCCCGATAAAAATGATACCTCACTTGTGTGGGTAGTCCTAGCGCCCGCGACAGGAAATGCCTCTAAACACAACGTGGACACATCACAATTTTTGACAGAAAACAGGTGTGTTTTTTGCAAAGTGCCTACCTGTAGATTTTGGCCTCTAGCTCAGCCGACACCTAGGGGAACTTACCATACCTGTGGATTTCTGAAAACTAGAGACCTAGGGGAATCCAAGATGGGGTGACTTGTGGGGCTCTGACCAGGTTCCGTTACCCAGAATCCTTTGCAAACCTCCAAATGTGGCTAAAAAAAACATTTTCCTCACATTTTGGTGACAGAAAGTTCTGGAATCTAAGAGGAGCCACACATTTCCTTCCACCCAGCGTTCCCCCAAGTCTCCCGATAGAAATGATACCTCACTTGAGTGGGTAGGCCTAGCGCCCGCGACAGGAAATGCCCCTAAACACAACGTGGACACATCACAATTTTTGACAGAAAACAGAGGTGTTTTTTGGAAAGTGTCTACCTGTAGGTTTTGGCCTCTAGCTCAGCCGGCACCTAGGGAATCCTACTAAACCTGTGCATTTTTGAAAACTAGAGACCTAGGGGAATCCAAGATGGGGTGACTTGTGGGGCTCTGACCAGGTTCTGTTACCCAGAATCCTTTGCAAACCTCAAAATTTGTCTAAAAAAAACATTTTCCTCACATTTTGGTGAAAGAAAGTTCTGGAATCTAAGAGGAACCACAAAAGTCCTTCCACCCAGCGTTCACCCAAGTCTCCCGATAAAAATGATACCTCACTTGTATGGGTAGGCCTAGCGCCCGTGACAAGAAATGCCCCTAAACACAACGTGGACACATCACAATTTTTGACAGAAAACAGAGGTGTTTTTTGGAATGTGCCTACCTGTAGATTTTGGCCTCTAGCTCAGCCGACACCTAGGGAAACCAACCAAACCTGTGCATTTCTGAAAACTAGAGACCTAGGGGAATCCTAGATGGGGTGACTTGTGGGGCTCTGACCAGGTTCCGTTACACAGAATCCTTTGCAAACCTCAAAATTTGGCTAAAAAAACACATTTTCCTCACATTTTGGTGACAGATAGTTCTGGAATCTAAGAGGAGCCACAAATTTCCTTCCACCCAGCGTTCCCCAAGTCTCCCGATAGAAATTATACCTCACTTGTGTGGGTAGGCCAAGCGCCCGCGACAGGAAATGACCCTAAACACAACGTGGACACAACACAATTTTTGACAGAAAACAGAGGTGTTTTTTTGTAAAGTGCCTACCTGTAGATCTTGGCCTCTAGCTCAGCCCGCACCTAGGGAAACCTACCAAACCTGTACATTTATGAAAACTAGAGACCTAGGGGAATCCAATATGGGGTGACTTGTGGGGCTCTGACCAGGTTCTGATACCAAGATTCCTTTGCAAACCTCAAAATTTGGCTAAAAGAAAACATTTTCCTCACATTTTGGTGACAGAAAGTTCTGGAATCTAAGAGGAGCCACAAATTTAATTCCACCCAGTGTTCCCCCAAGTCTCCTGATAAAAATGACACCTCACTTGTTTGGGTAGGCCTAGCACCCGCAACAGGAAATACCCCTAAACACAACGTGGACACATCACAATTTTTGACAGAAAACAGAGGTGTTTTTTGCAAAGTGCCTACCTGTAGATTTTGGCCTCTAGCTCAGCCGGCACCTAGGTAAACCTACCAAACCTGTGCATTTTTGAAAACTAGAGACCTATGGGAATCCAAGATGGGGTGACTTGTGGGGCTCTGACCAGATTCTGTTACCCAGAATCATTTGCAAACCTCAAAATTTGGCTAAAAAAACACATTTTCCTCACATTTCGGTAACAGAAAGTTCTGGAATCTGAGAGGAGCCACAAATTTCTTCCACCCTGCGTTCCCCCAAGTCTCCCGATAAAAATGATACCTCACTTGTGTGGGTAGGCCTAGCGCCCGTGACAGGCAATGCCCCAAAACACAAAGTGGACACATCACATTTTTTTTAAAGAAAACAGCGATGTTTTTTGCAAAGTGCCTACCTGTAGCTTTTGGCCTATAGCTCAATCGGCACCTAGGGAAACCTACCAAACCTGTACATTTTTGAAAACTAGAGACCTAGGGGAATCCAATATGGGGTGACTTGTGGGGCTCTGACCAGGTTCTGTTACCCAGATTCCTTTGCAAACCTCAAAATTTGGCTAAACAAACACATTTTCCTCACATTTTGGTGACAGAAAGTTCTGGAATCTAAGCGGAGCCACAAATTTCCTTCCACCCAGTGTTCCCCCAAGTCTCCTGATAAAAATGACACCTCACTTGTTTGGGTAGGCCTAGCACCCGCAACAGGAAATACCCCTAAACACAATGTGGACACATCACAATTTTTGACAGAAAACAGAGGTGTTTTTTGCAAAGTGCCTACCTGTAGATTTTGGCCTCTAGCTCAGCCGGCACCTAGGTAAACCTACCAAACCTGTGCATTTTTGAAAACTAGAGACCTATGGGAATCCATGATGGGGTGACTTGTGGGGCTCTGACCAGATTCTGTTACCTAGAATCATTTGCAAACCTCAAAATTTGGCTAAAAAAACACATTTTCCTCACATTTCGGTAACAGAAAGTTCTGGAATCTGAGAGGAGCCACAAATTTCCTTCCACCCAGCGTTCCCCCAAGTCTCCCGATAAAAATGATACCTCACTTGTGTGGGTAGGCCTAGCGCCCGTGACAGGCAATGCCCCAAAACACAAAGTGGACACATCACATTTTTTTAAAGAAAACAGCGATGTTTTTTGCAAAGTGCCTACCTGTAGCTTTTGGCCTATAGCTCAATCGGCACCTAGGGAAACCTACCAAACCTGTACATTTTTGAAAACTAGAGACCTAGGGGAATCCAATATGGGGTGACTTGTGGGGCTCTGACCAGGTTCTGTTACCCAGATTCCTTTGCAACCTCAAAATTTGGCTAAAACAAACACATTTTCCTCACATTTTGGTGACAGAAAGTTCTGGAATCTAAGCGGAGCCACAAATTTCCTTCCACCCAGTGTTCCCCCAAGTCTCCTGATAAAAATTATACCTCACTTGTGTGGGTAGGCCTAGCGCCCGTGACAGGAAATGCCCCAAAACACAACGTGGACACATCACATTTTTTGAAAGAAAACAGAGGTGTTTTTGCAAAGTGCCTACATGTAGCTTTTGGCCTCTAGCTCAGCCGGCACCTAGGGAAACCTACCAAACCTGTGCATTTTTTAAAACTAGAGACCTAGGGGAATCCAAGATGGGGTGACTTGTGGGGCTCTGACCAGGTTCTGTTACCCAGAATCCTTTGCAAACCTCAAAATTTGGCTAAAAAAACACATTTTCCTCACATTTTGGTGACAGAAAGTTCTGGAATCTAAGAGGAGCCACAAAAGTCCTTCCACCCAGCGTTCACCCAAGTCTCCCGATAAAAATGATACCTCACCTGTGTGGGTAGTCCTAGCGCCCGCAACAGGAAATGCCTCTAAACACAACGTGGACACATCACAATTTTTGACAGAAAACAGGGTGTTTTTTGCAAAGTGCCTACCTGTAGATTTTGGCCTCTAGCTCAGCCGACTACCTTGGGGAACTTACCATACCTGTGCATTTCTGAAAACTAGAGACCTAGGGGAATCCAAGATGGGGTGACTTGTGGGGCTCTGACCAGGTTCCGTTACCCAGAATCCTTTGCAAACCTCCAAATGTGGCTAAAAAAAACATTTTCCTCACATTTTGGTGACAGAAAGTTCTGGAATCTAAGAGGAGCCACAAATTTCCTTCCACCCAGCGTTCCCCCAAGTCTCCCGATAGAAATGATACCTCACTTGTGTGGGTAGGCCTAGCGCCCCGCGACAGGAAATGCCCCTAAACACAACGTGGACACATCACAATTTTTGACAGAAAACAGAGGTGTTTTTTGCAAAGTGTCTACCTGTAGATTTGGCCTCTAGCTCAGCCGGCACCTAGGGGAAACCTACCAAACCTGTACATTTTTGAAAACTGGAGACCTAGGGGAATCCAATATGGGGTGACTTGTGGGGCTCTGACCAGGTTCTGATACCCAGATTCCTTTGCAAAACCTCAAAACTTGGCTAAAAAAACACATTTTCCTCACATTTGGTGACAGAAAGTTCTGGAATCTAAGAGGAGCCACACATTTCCTTCCACCCAGTGTTCCCCCAAGTCTCCTGATAAAATGATACCTCACTTGTGTGGGTAGGCCTAGCGCCGTGACAGGAAATGCCCCATAACACAACTTGGACACATCACAATTTTTGACAGAAAACAGAGGTGTTTTTTTTGCAAAGTGCCTACCTGTAGATTTTGGACTCTAGCTCAGCCGGCACCTAGGGAAACCTACCAACCTGTACATTTTTGAAAACTGGAGACCTAGGGGAATCCAATATGGGGTGACTTGTGGGGCTCTGACCAGGTTCTGTTACCCAGAATCCTTTGCAAACCTCAAAATTTGGCTAAAAAAACACATTTTCCTCACATTTTGGTGACAGAAAGTTCTGGAATCTAAGAGGAGCCACAAATTTCCTTCCACCCAGTGTTCCCCCAAGTCTCCTGATAAAAATTATACCTCACTTGTGTGGGTAGGCCTAGCGCCCGTGACAGGAAATGCCCAAAACACAACGTGGACACATCACATTTTTTGAAAGAAAACAGAGGTGTTTTTTGCAAAGTGCCTACATGTAGCTTTTGGCCTCTAGCTCAGCCGGCACCTAGGGAAACCTACCAAACCTGTGCATTTTTTAAAACTAGAGACCTAGGGGAATCCAAGATGGGGTGACTTGTGGGGCTCTGACCAGGTTCTGTTACCCAGAATCCTTTGCAAACCTCAAAATTTGGCTAAAAAAACACATTTTCCTCACATTTTGGTGACAGAAAGTTCTGGAATCTAAGAGGAGCCACAAAAGTCCTTCCACCCAGCGTTCACCCAAGTCTCCCGATAAAAATGATACCTCACCTGTGTGGGTAGTCCTAGCGCCCGCAACAGGAAATGCCTCTAAACACAACGTGGACACATCACAATTTTTGACAGAAAACAGGGGTGTTTTTTGCAAAGTGCCTACCTGTAGATTTTGGCCTCTAGCTCAGCCGACACCTTGGGGAACTTACCATACCTGTGCATTTCTGAAAACTAGAGACCTAGGGGAATCCAAGATGGGGTGACTTGTGGGGCTCTGACCAGGTTCCGTTACCCAGAATCCTTTGCAAACCTCCAAATGTGGCTAAAAAAAAACATTTTCCTCACATTTTGTTGACAGAAAGTTTCTGGAATCTAAGAGGAGCCACAAATTTCCTTCCACCCAGCGTTCCCCCAAGTCTCCCGATAGAAATGATACCTCACTTGTGTGGGTAGGCCTAGCGCCCGCGACAGGAAATGCCCCTAAACACAACGTGGACACATCACAATTTTTGACAGAAAACAGAGGTGTTTTTTGCAAAGTGTCTACCTGTAGATTTTGGCCTCTAGCTCAGCCGGCAACCTAGGGAAACCTACCAAACCCTGTACATTTTTGAAAACTGGAGACCTAGGGGAATCCAATATGGGGTGACTTGTGGGGCTCTGACCAGGTTCTGATACCCAGATTCCTTTGCAAACCTCAAAACTTGGCTAAAAAAACACATTTTCCTCACATTTTGGTGACAGAAAGTTCTGGAATCTAAGAGGAGCCACACATTTCCTTCCACCCAGTGTTCCCCCAAGTCTCCTGATAAAAATGATACCTCACTTGTGTGGGTAGGCCTAGCGCCGTGACAGGAAATGCCCCATAACACAACTTGGACACATCACAATTTTTGACAGAAAACAGAGGTTTTTTTGCAAAGTGCCTACCTGTAGATTTTGGACTCTAGCTCAGCCGGCACCTAGGGAAACCTACCAAACCTGTACATTTTTGAAAACTGGAGACCTAGGGGAATCCAATATGGGGTGACTTGTGGGGCTCTGACCAGGTTCTGTTACCCAGAATCCTTTGCAAACCTCAAAATTTGGCTAAAAAAACACATTTTCCTCACATTTTGGTGACAGAAAGTTCTGGAATCTAAGAGGAGCCACAAATTTCCTTCCACCCAGAGTTCCCCCAAGTCTCCTGATAAAAATGATACCTCACTTGTGTGGGTAGGCCTAGCGCCCGTGACAGGAAATGCCCCAAAACACAACATGGACACATCACATTTTTTGAAAGAAAACAGAGGTGTTTTTTGCAAAGTGCCTACATGTAGCTTTTGGCCTCTAGCTCAGCCAGCACCTAGGGAAACCTACCAAACCTGTGCATTTTTGAAAACTAGAGACCTTGGGGAATCCAAGATGGGGTGACTTGTGGGCTCTGACCAGGTTCTGTTACCCAGAATCCTTTGCAAACCTCAAAATTTGGCTAAAAAAACCCATTTTCCTCACATTTTGGTGACAGAAAGTTCTGGAATCTAAGAGGAGCCACAAATGTCCTTCCACGCGGCGTTCCCCTAAGTCTCCCGATAAAAATGATACCTCACTTGTGTGGGTAGGCCTAGCACCCGCAACAGGAAATACCCCTAAACACAACGTGGACACATCACAATTTTTGACAGAAAACAGAGGTGTTTTTTGCAAAGTGCCTACCTGTAGATTTTGGCCTCTAGCTCAGCCGGCACCTAGGTAAACCTACCAAACCTGTGCATTTTTTAAAACTAGAGACCTATGGGAATCCAAGATGGGGTGACTTGTGGGGCTCTGACCAGATTCTGTTACCCAGAATCATTTGCAAACCTCAAAATTTGGCTAAAAAAACAAATTTTCCTCACATTTCGGTAACAGAAAGTTCTGGAATCTGAGAGGAGCCACAAATTTCCTTCCACCCAGCGTTCCCCCAAGTCTCCCGATAAAAATGATACCTCACTTGTGTGGGTAGGTCTAGCGCCCGTGACAGGCAATGCCCCAAAACACAAAGTGGACACATCACATTTTTATAAAGAAAACAGCGATGTTTTTTGCAAAGTGCCTACCTGTAGCTTTTGGCCTATAGCTCAATCGGCACCCAGGGAAACCTACCAAACCTGTACATTTTTAAAAACTAGAGACCTAGGGGAATCCAATATGGGGTGACTTGTGGGGCTCTGACCAGGTTCTGTTACCCAGATTCCTTTGCAAACCTCAAAATTTGGCTAAACAAACACATTTTCCTCACAATTTGGTGACAGAAAGTTCTGGAATCTAAGCGGAGCCACAAATTTCCTTCCACCCAGTGTTCCCCCAAGTCTCCTGATAAAAATGATACCTCACTTGTGTGGGTAGGCCTAGCGCCCGTGACAGGAAATGCCCCAAAACACAACGTGGACACATCACATTTTTTGAAAGAAAACAGAGGTGTTTTTTGCAAAGTGCCTACATGTAGCTTTTGGCCTCTAGCTCAGCCGGCACCTAGGGAAACCTACCAAACCTGTGCATTTTTTAAAACTAGAGACCTAGGGGAATCCAAGATGGGGTGACTTGTGGGGCTCTGACCAGGTTCTGTTACCCAGAATCCTTTGCAGACCTCAAAATTTGGCTAAAAAAACACATTTTCCTCACATTTTGGTGACAGAAAGTTCTGGAATCTAAGAGGAGCCACAAAAGTCCTTCCACCCAGCGTTCACCCAAGTCTCCCGATAAAAATGATACCTCACTTGTGTGGGTAGTCCTAGCGCCCGCGACAGGAAATGCCTCTAAACACAACATGGACACATCACAATTTTTGACAGAAAACAGGGGTGTTTTTTGCAAAGTGCCTACCTGTAGATTTTGGCCTCTAGCTCAGCCGACACCTAGGGGAACTTACCATACCTGTGCATTTCTGAAAACTAGAGACCTAGGGGAATCCAAGATGGGGTGACTTGTGGGGCTCTGACCAGGTTCTGTTACCCAGAATCCTTTGCAAACCTCCAAATGTGGCTAAAAAAAAACATTTTCCTCACATTTTGGTGACAGAAAGTTCTGGAATCTAAGAGGAGCCACAAATTTCCTTCCACCCAGCGTTCCCCCAAGTCTCCCGATAGAAATGATACCTCACTTGTGTGGGTAGGCCTAGCGCCCGCGACAGGAAATGCCCCTAAACACAACGTGGACACATCACAATTTTTGACAGAAAACAGAGGTGTTTTTTGCAAAGTGTCTACCTGTAGATTTTGGCCTCTAGCTCAGCCGGCACCTAGGGAAACCTACCAAACCTGTACATTTTTGAAAACTGGAGACCTAGGGGAATCCAATATGGGGTGACTTGTGGGGCTCTGACCAGGTTCTGATACCCAGATTCCTTTGCAAACCTCAAAACTTGGCTAAAAAAACACATTTTCCTCACATTTTGGTGACAGAAAGTTCTGGAATCTAAGAGGAGCCACAAAAGTCCTTCCACCCAGCGTTCACCCAGGTCTCCCGATAAAAATGATACCTCACTTGTGTGGGTAGTCCTAGCGCCCGCGACAGGAAATGCCTCTAAACACAACGTGGACACATCACAATTTTTGACAGAAAACAGAGGTGTTTTTTGCAAAGTGCCTACCTGTAGATTTTGGCCTCTAGCTCAGCCGACATCTAGGGGAACTTACCATACCTGTGCATTTCTGAAAACTAGAGACCTAGGGGAATCCAAGATGGGGTGACTTGTGGGGCTCTGACCAGGTTCTGTTACCCAGAATCCTTTGCAAACCTCCAAATGTGGCTAAAAAAACACATTTTCCTCACATTTTGGTGACAGAAAGTTCTGGAATCTAAGAGGAGCCACAAATTTCCTTCCACCCAGCGTTCCCCCAAGTCTCCCGATAGAAATGATACCTCACTTGTGTGGGTAGGCCTAGGGCCCGCGACAGGAAATGCCCCTAAACACAACGTGGACACATCACAATTTTTGACAGAAAACAGGGGTGTTTTTTGCAAAGTGCCTACCTGTAGATTTTGGCCTCTAGCTCAGCCGACATCTAGGGGAACTTACCATACCTGTGCATTTCTGAAAACTAGAGACCTAGGGGAATCCAAGATGGGGTGACTTGTGGGGCTCTGACCAGGTTCTGTTACCCAGAATCCTTTGCAAACCTCCAAATGTGGCTAAAAAAAACACATTTTCCTCACATTTTGGTGACAGAAAGTTCTGGAATCTAAGAGGAGCCACAAATTTCCTTCCACCCAGCGTTCCCCCAAGTCTCCCGATAGAAATGATACCTCACTTGTGTGGGTAGGCCTAGCGCCCGCGACAGGAAATGCCCCTAAACACAACGTGGACACATCACAATTTTTGACAGAAAACAGAGGTGTTTTTTGCAAAGTGTCTACCTGTAGATTTTGGCCTCTAGCTCAGCCGGCACCTAGGGAAACCTACCAAACCTGTACATTTTTGAAAACTGGAGACCTAGGGGAATCCAATATGGGGTGACTTGTGGGGCTCTGACCAGGTTCTTATACCCAGATTCCTTTGCAAACCTCAAAACTTGGCAAAAAAAACACATTTTCCTCACATTTTGGTGACAGAAAGTTCTGGAATCTAAGAGGAGCCACAAATTTCCTTCCACCCAGTGTTCCCCCAAGTCTCCTGATAAAAATGATACCTCACTTGTGTGGGTAAGCCTAGCGCCGTGACAGGAAATGCCCCATAACACAACGTGGACACATCACAATTCTTGACAGAAAACAGAGGTGTTTTTTTTGCAAAGTGCCTACCTGTAGATTTTGGCCTCTAGCTCAGCCGGCACCTAGGGAAACCTACCAAACCTGTACATTTTTGAAAACTGGAGACCTAGGGGAATCCAATATGGGGTGACTTGTGGGGCTCTGACCAGGTTCTGTTACCCAGAATTCTTTGCAAACCTCAAAATTTGGCTAAAAAAACACATTTTCCTCACATTTTGGTGACAGAAAGTTCTGGAATCTAAGAGGAGCCACAAAAGTCCTTCCACCCAGCGTTCACCCAGGTCTCCCGATAAAAATGATACCTCACTTGTGTGGGTAGTCCTAGCGCCCGTGACAGGAAATGCCTCTAAACACAACGTGGACACATCACAATTTTTGACAGAAAACAGAGGTGTTTTTTGCAAAGTGCCTACCTGTAGATTTTGGCCTCTAGCTCAGCCGACATCTAGGGGAACTTACCATACCTGTGCATTTCTGAAAACTAGAGACCTAGGGGAATCCAAGATGGGGTGACTTGTGGGGCTCTGACCAGGTACTGTTACCCAGAATCCTTTGCAAACCTCCAAATGTGGCTAAAAAAACACATTTTCCTCACATTTAGGTGACAGAAAGTTCTGGAATCTAAGAGGAGCCACAAATTTCCTTCCACCCAGCGTTCCCCCAAGTCTCCCGATAGAAATGATACCTCACTTGTGTGGGTAGGCCTAGCGCCCGCGACAGGAAATGCCCCTAAACACAACGTGGACACATCACAATTTTTGACAGAAAACAGAGGTGTTTTTTGCAAAGTGTCTACCTGTAGATTTTGGCCTCTAGCTCAGCCGGCACCAAGGGAAACCTACCAAACCTGTACATTTTTGAAAACTGGAGACCTAGGGGAATCCAATATGGGGTGACTTGTGGGGCTCTGACCAGGTTCTGATACCCAGATTCCTTTGCAAACCTCAAAACTTGGCTAAAAAAACACATTTTCCTCACATTTTGGTGACAGAAAGTTCTGGAATCTAAGAGGAGCCACAAATTTCCTTCCACGCTGCGTTTCCCTAAGTCTCCCGATAAAAATGATACCTCACTTGTGTGGGTAGGCCTAGCACCTGCAACAGGAAATACCCCTAAACACAACGTGGACACATCACAATTTTTGACAGAAAACAGAGGTGTTTTTTGCAAAGTGCCTACCTGTAGATTTTGGCCTCTAGCTCAGCCGGCACCTAGGTAAACCTACCAAACCTGTGCATTTTTGAAAACTAGAGACCTATGGGAATCCAAGATGGGGTGACTTGTGGGGCTCTGACCAGATTCTGTTACCCAGAATCATTTGCAAACCTCAAAATTTGGCTAAAAAAACACATTTTCCTCACATTTCGGTAACAGAAAGTTCTGAAATCTGAGAGGAGCCACAAATTTCCTTCCACCCAGCGTTCCCCCAAGTCTCCCGATAAAAATGATACCTCACTTGTGTGGGTAGGCCTAGCGCCCGTGACAGGCAATGCCCCAAAACACAACGTGGACACATCACATTTTTTTAAAGAAAACAGAGGTGTTTTTTGCAAAGTGCCTACATGTAGCTTTTGGCCTCTAGCTCAGCCGGCACCTAGGGAAACCTACCAAACCTGTGCATTTTTTAAAACTAGAGACCTAGGGGAATCCAAGATGGGGTGACTTGTGGGGCTCTGACCAGGTTCTGTTACCCAGAATCCTTTGCAAACCTCAAAATTTGGCTAAAAAAACACATTTTCCTCACATTTTGGTGACAGAAAGTTCTGGAAGCTAAGAGGAGCCACAAAAGCCCTTCCACCCAGCGTTCACCCAAGTCTCCCGATAAAAATGATACCTCACTTGTGTGGGTAGTCCTAGCGCCCGCGACAGGAAATGCCTCTAAACACAACGTGGACACATCACAATTTTTGACAGAAAACAGGGGTGTTTTTTGCAAAGTGCCTACCTGTAGATTTTGGCCTCTAGCTCAGCCGACACCTAGGGGAACTTACCATACCTGTGCATTTCTGAAAACTAGAGACCTAGGGGAATCCGAGATGGGGTGACTTGTGGGGCTCTGACCAGGTTCTGTTACCCAGAATCCTTTGCAAACCTCCAAATGTGGCTAAAAAAACACATTTTCCTCACATTTTGGTGACAGAAAGTTCTGGAATCTAAGAGGAGCCACAAATTTCCTTCCACCCAGCGTTCCCCCAAGTCTCCCGATAGAAATGATACCTCACTTGTGTGGGTAGGCCTAGCGCCCGCGACAGGAAATGCCCCTAAACACAACGTGGACACATCACAATTTTTGACAGAAAACAGAGGTGTTTTTTGCAAAGGGTCTACCTGTAGATTTTGGCCTCTAGCTCAGCCGGCACCTAGGGAAACCTACCAAACCTGTACATTTTTTAAAACTGGAGACCTAGGGGAATCCAATATGGGGTGACTTGTGGGGCTCTGACCAGGTTCTGTTACCCAGATTCCTTTGCAAACCTCCAAATTTGGCTAAACAAACACATTTTCCTCACATTTTGGTGACAGAAAGTTCTGGAATCTAAGCGGAGCCACAAATTTCCTTCCACCCAGTGTTCCCCCAAGTCTCCTGATAAAAATGATACCTCACTTGTGTGGGTAGGCCTAGCGCCCGTGACAGGAAATGCCCCAAAACACAACGTGGACACATCACATTTTTTTAAAGAAAACAGAGGTGTTTTTTGCAAAGTGCCTACATGTAGCTTTTGGCCTCTAGCTCAGCCGGCACCTAGGGAAACCTACCAAACCTGTGCATTTTTTAAAACTAGAGACCTAGGGGAATCCAATATGGGGTGACTTGTGGGGCTCTGACCAGGTTCTGTTACCCAGATTCCTTTGCAAACCTCAAAATTTGGCTAAACAAACACATTTTCCTCACAATTTGGTGACAGAAAGTTCTGGAATCTAAGCGGAGCCACAAATTTCCTTCCACCCAGTGTTCCCCCAAGTCTCCTGATAAAAATGATACCTCACTTGTGTGGGTAGGCCTAGCGCCCGTGACAGGAAATGCCCCAAAACACAACGTGGACACATCACATTTTTTGAAAGAAAACAGAGGTGTTTTTTGCAAAGTGCCTACATGTAGCTTTTGGCCTCTAGCTCAGCCGGCACCTAGGGAAACCTACCAAACCTGTGCATTTTTTAAAACTAGAGACCTAGTGGAATCCAAGATGGGGTGACTTGTGGGGCTCTGACCAGGTTCTGTTACCCAGAATCCTTTGCAGACCTCAAAATTTGGCTAAAAAAACACATTTTCCTCACATTTTGGTGACAGAAAGTTCTGGAATCTAAGAGGAGCCACAAAAGTCCTTCCACCCAGCGTTCACCCAAGTCTCCCGATAAAAATGATACCTCACTTGTGTGGGTAGTCCTAGCGCCCGCAACAGGAAATGCCTCTAAACACAACGTGGACACATCACAATTTTTGACAGAAAACAGGGGTGTTTTTTGCAAAGTGCCTACCTGTAGATTTTGGCCTCTAGCTCAGCCGACACCTAGGGGAACTTACCATACCTGTGCATTTCTGAAAACTAGAGACCTAGGGGAATCCAAGATGGGGTGACTTGTGGGGCTCTGACCAGGTTCCGTTACCCATAATCCTTTGCAAACCTCCAAATGTGGCTAAAAAAAACATTTTCCTCACATTTTGGTGACAGAAAGTTCTGGAATCTAAGAGGAGCCACAAATTTCCTTCCACCCAGCGTTCCCCCAAGTCTCCCGATAGAAATGATACCTCACTTGTGTGGGTAGGCCTAGCGCCCGCGACAGGAAATGCCCCTAAACACAACGTGGACACATCACAATTTTTGACAGAAAACAGAGGTGTTTTTTGCAAAGTGTCTACCTGTAGATTTTGGCCTCTAGCTCAGCCGGCACCTAGGGAAACCTACCAAACCTGTACATTTTTGAAAACTGGAGACCTAGGGGAATCCAATATGGGGTGACTTGTGGGGCTCTGACCAGGTTCTGATACCCAGATTCCTTTGCAAACCTCAAAACTTGGCTAAAAAAACACATTTTCCTCACATTTTGGTGACAGAAAGTTCTGGAATCTAAGAGGAGCCACAAATTTCCTTCCACCCAGTGTTCCCCCAAGTCTCCTGATAAAAATGATACCTCACTTGTGTGGGTAGGCCTAGCGCCGTGACAGGAAATGCCCCATAACACAACGTGGACACATCACAATTTTTGACAGAAAACAGAGGTGTTTTTTTTGCAAAGTGCCTACCTGTAGATTTTGGCCTCTAGCTCAGCCGGCACCTAGGGAAACCTACCAAACCTGTACATTTTTGAAAACTGGAGACCTAGGGGAATCCAATATGGGGTGACTTGTGGGGCTCTGACCAGGTTCTGTTACCCAGAATCCTTTGCAAACCTCAAAATTTGGCTAAAAAAACACATTTTCCTCACATTTTGGTGACAGAAAGTTCTGGAATCTAAGAGGAGCCACAAATTTCCTTCCACCCAGAGTTCCCCCAAGTCTCGTGATAAAAATGATACCTCACTTGTGTGGGTAGGCCTAGCGCCCGTGACAGGAAATGCCCCAAAACACAACATGGACACATCACATTTTTTGAAAGAAAACAGAGGTGTTTTTTGCAAAGTGCCTACATGTAGCTTTTGGCCTCTAGCTCAGCCAGCACCTAGGGAAACCTACCAAACCTGTGCATTTTTGAAAACTAGAGACCTTGGGGAATCCAAGATGGGGTGACTTGTGGGGCTTTCACCAGGTTCTGTTACCCAGAATCCTTTGCAAACATCAAAATTTGGATTAAAAAAACCCATTTTCCTCACATTTTGGTGACAGAAAGTTCTGGAATCTAAGAGGAGCCACAAATTTCCTTCCACGCGGCGTTCCCCTAAGTCTCCCGATAAAAATGATACCTCACTTGTGTGGGTAGGCCTAGCACCCGCAACAGGAAATACCCCTAAACACAACGTGGACACATCACAATTTTTGACAGAAAACAGAGGTGTTTTTTGCAAAGTGCCTACCTGTAGATTTTGGCCTCTAGCTCAGCCGGCACCTAGGTAAACCTACCAAACCTGTGCATTTTTTAAAACTAGAGACCTATGGGAATCCAAGATGGGGTGACTTGTGGGGCTCTGACCAGATTCTGTTACCCAGAATCATTTGCAAACCTCAAAATTTGGCTAAAAAAACTAATTTTCCTCACATTTCGGTAACAGAAAGTTCTGGAATCTGAGAGGAGCCACAAATTTCCTTCCACCCAGCGTTCCCCCAAGTCTCCCGATAAAAATGATACCTCACTTGTGTGGGTAGGCCTAGCGCCCGTGACAGGCAATGCCCCAAAACACAAAGTGGACACATCACATTTTTATAAAGAAAACAGCGATGTTTTTTGCAAAGTGCCTACCTGTAGCTTTTGGCCTATAGCTCAATCGGCACCTAGGGAAACCTACCAAACCTGTACATTTTTGAAAACTAGAGACCTAGGGGAATCCAATATGGGGTGACTTGTGGGGCTCTGACCAGGTTCTGTTACCCAGATTCCTTTGCAAACCTCAAAATTTGGCTAAACAAACACATTTTCCTCACAATTTGGTGACAGAAAGTTCTGGAATCTAAGCGGAGCCACAAATTTCCTTCCACCCAGTGTTCCCCCAAGTCTCCTGATAAAAATGATACCTCACTTGTGTGGGTAGGCCTAGCGCCCGTGACAGGAAATGCCCCAAAACACAACGTGGACACATCACATTTTTTGAAAGAAAACAGAGGTGTTTTTTGCAAAGTGCCTACATGTAGCTTTTGGCCTCTAGCTCAGCCGGCACCTAGGGAAACCTACCAAACCTGTGCATTTTTTAAAACTAGAGACCTAGGGGAATCCAAGATGGGGTGACTTGTGGGGCTCTGACCAGGTTCTGTTACCCAGAATCCTTTGCAAACCTCAAAATTTGCCTAAAAAAACACATTTTCCTCACATTTTGGTGACAGAAAGTTCTGGAATCTAAGAGGAGCCACAAAAGTCCTTCCACCCAGCGTTCACCCAAGTCTCCCGATAAAAATGATACCTCACTTGTGTGGGTAGTCCTAGCGCCCGCGACAGGAAATGCCTCTAAACACAACGTGGACACATCACAATTTTTGACAGAAAACAGGGGTGTTTTTTGCAAAGTGCCTACCTGTAGATTTTGGCCTCTAGCTCAGCCGACACCTAGGGGAACTTACCATACCTGTGCATTTCTGAAAACTAGAGACCTAGGGGAATCCAAGATGGGGTGACTTGTGGGGCTCTGACCAGGTTCTGTTACCCAGAATCCTTTGCAAACCTCCAAATGTGGCTAAAAAAAAACATTTTCCTCACATTTTGGTGACAGAAAGTTCTGGAATCTAAGAGGAGCCACAAATTTCCTTCCACCCAGCGTTCCCCCAAGTCTCCCGATAGAAATGATGCCTCACTTGTGTGGGTAGGCCTAGCGCCCGCGACAGGAAATGCCCCTTAACACAACGTGGACACATCACAATTTTTGACAGAAAACAGAGGTGTTTTTTGCAAAGTGTCTACCTGTAGATTTTGGCCTCTAGCTCAGCCGGCACCTAGGGAAACCTACCAAACCTGTACATTTTTGAAAACTGGAGACCTAGGGGAATCCAATATGGGGTGACTTGTGGGGCTCTGACCAGGTTCTGATACCCAGATTCCTTTGCAAACCTCAAAACTTGGCTAAAAAAACACATTTTCCTCACATTTTGGTGACAGAAAGTTCTGGAATCTAAGAGGAGCCACAAAAGTCCTTCCACCCAGCGTTCACCCAGGTCTCCCGATAAAAATGATACCTCACTTGTGTGGGTAGTCCTAGCGCCCGCGACAGGAAATGCCTCTAAACACAACGTGGACACATCACAATTTTTGACAGAAAACAGAGGTGTTTTTTGCAAAGTGCCTACCTGTAGATTTTGGCCTCTAGCTCAGCCGACATCTAGGGGAACTTACCATACCTGTGCATTTCTGAAAACTAGAGACCTAGGGGAATCCAAGATGGGGTGACTTGTGGGGCTCTGACCAGGTACTGTTACCCAGAATCCTTTGCAAACCTCCAAATGTGGCTAAAAAAACACATTTTCCTCACATTTTGGTGACAGAAAGTTCTGGAATCTAAGAGGAGCCACAAATTTCCTTCCACCCAGCGTTCCCCCAAGTCTCCCGATAGAAATGATACCTCACTTGTGTGGGTAGGCCTAGCGCCCGCGACAGGAAATGCCCCTAAACACAACGTGGACACATCACAATTTTTGACAGAAAACAGGGGTGTTTTTTGCAAAGTGCCTACCTGTAGATTTTGGCCTCTAGCTCAGCCGACACCTAGGGGAACTTACCATACCTGTGCATTTCTGAAAACTAGAGACCTAGGGGAATCCAAGATGGGGTGACTTGTGGGGCTCTGACCAGGTTCTGTTACCCAGAATCCTTTGCAAACCTCCAAATGTGGCTAAAAAAAAACATTTTCCTCACATTTTGGTGACAGAAAGTTCTGGAATCTAAGAGGAGCCACAAATTTCCTTCCACCCAGCGTTCCCCCAAGTCTCCCGATAGAAATGATACCTCACTTGTGTGGGTAGGCCTAGCGCCCGCGACAGGAAATGCCCCTAAACACAACGTGGACACATCACAATTTTTGACAGAAAACAGAGGTGTTTTTTGCAAAGTGTCTACCTGTAGATTTTGGCCTCTAGCTCAGCCGGCACCTAGGGAAACCTACCAAACCTGTACATTTTTGAAAACTGGAGACCTAGGGGAATCCAATATGGGGTGACTTGTGGGGCTCTGACCAGGTTCTGATACCCAGATTCCTTTGCAAACCTCAAAACTTGGCTAAAAAAACACATTTTCCTCACATTTTGGTGACAGAAAGTTCTGGAATCTAAGAGGAGCCACAAATTTCCTTCCACCCAGTGTTCCCCCAAGTCTCCTGATAAAAATGATACCTCACTTGTGTGGGTAGGCCTAGCGCCGTGACAGGAAATGCCCCATAACACAACGTGGACACATCACAATTTTTGACAGAAAACAGAGGTGTTTTTTGCAAAGTGCCTACCTGTAGATTTTGGCCTCTAGCTCAGCTGGCACCTAGGGAAACCTACCAAACCTGTACATTTTTGAAAACTGGAGACCTAGGGGAATCCAATATGGGGTGACTTGTGGGGCTCTGACCAGGTTCTGTTACCCAGAATCCTTTGCAAACCTCAAAATTTGGCTAAAAAAACAAATTTTCCTCACATTTTGGTGACAGAAAGTTCTGGAATCTAAGAGGAGCCACAAAAGTCCTTTCACCCAGCGTTCACCCAGGTCTACCGATAAAAATGATACCTCACTTGTGTGGGTAGTCCTAGCGCCCGCGACAGGAAATGCCTCTAAACACAACGTGGACACATCACAATTTTTGACAGAAAACAGAGGTGTTTTTTGCAAAGTGCCTACCTGTAGATTTTGGCCTCTAGCTCAGCCGACATCTAGGGGAACTTACCATACCTGTGCATTTCTGAAAACTAGAGACCTAGGGGAATCCAAGATGGGGTGACTTGTGGGGCTCTGACCAGGTTCTGTTACCCAGAATCCTTTGCAAACCTCCAAATGTGGCTAAAAAAACACATTTTCCTCACATTTTGGTGACAGAAAGTTCTGGAATCTAAGCGGAGCCACAAATTTCCTTCCACCCAGTGTTCCCCCAAGTCTCCTGATAAAAATGATACCTCACTTGTGTGGGTAGGCCTAGCGCCCGTGACAGGAAATGCCCCAAAACACAACGTGGACACATCACATTTTTTGAAAGAAAACAGAGGTGTTTTTTGCAAAGTGCCTACATGTAGCTTTTGGCCTCTAGCTCAGCCAGCACCTAGGGAAACCTACCAAACCTGTGCATTTTTGAAAACTAGAGACCTTGGGGAATCCAAGATGGGGTGACTTGTGGGGCTTTCACCAGGTTCTGTTACCCAGAATCCTTTGCAAACATCAAAATTTGGATAAAAAAAAACCTATTTTCCTCACATTTTGGTGACAGAAAGTTCGGGAATCTAGAAGGAGCCACAAATTTCCTTCCACGCGGCGTTCCCCTAAGTCTCCCGATAAAAATGATACCTCACTTGTGTGGGTAGGCCTAGCACCCGCAACAGGAAATACCCCTAAACACAACGTGGACACATCACAATTTTTGACAGAAAACAGAGGTGTTTTTTGCAAAGTGCCTACCTGTAGATTTTGGCCTCTAGCTCAGCCGGCACCTAGGTAAACCTACCAAACCTGTGCATTTTTGAAAACTAGAGACCTATGGGAATCCAAGATGGGGTGACTTGTGGGGCTCTGACCAGATTCTGTTACCCAGAATCATTTGCAAACCTCAAAATTTGGCTAAAAAAACAAATTTTCCTCACATTTCGGTAACAGAAAGTTCTGGAATCTGAGAGGAGCCACAAATTTCCTTCCACCCAGCGTTCCCCCAAGTCTCCCGATAAAAATGATACCTCACTTGTGTGGGTAGGCCTAGCGCCCGTGACAGGCAATGCCCCAAAACACAAAGTGGACACATCACATTTTTATAAAGAAAACAGCGATGTTTTTTGCAAAGTGCCTACCTGTAGCTTTTGGCCTATAGCTCAATCGGCACCTAGGGAAACCTACCAAACCTGTACATTTTTGAAAACTAGAGACCTAGGGGAATCCAATATGGGGTCACTTGTGGGGCTCTGACCAGGTTCTGTTACCCAGATTCCTTTGCAAACCTCAAAATTTGGCTAAACAAACACATTTTCCTCACAATTTGGTGACAGAAAGTTCTGGAATCTAAGCGGAGCCACAAATTTCCTTCCACCCAGTGTTCCCCCAAGTCTCCTGATAAAAATGATACCTCACTTGTGTGGGTAGGCCTAGCGCCCGTGACAGGAAATGCCCCAAAACACAACGTGGACACATCACATTTTTTGAAAGAAAACAGAGGTGTTTTTTGCAAAGTGCCTACATGTAGCTTTTGGCCTCTAGCTCAGCCGGCACCTAGGGAAACCTACCAAACCTGTGCATTTTTTAAAACTAGAGACCTAGGGGAATCCAAGATGGGGTGACTTGTGGGGCTCTGACCAGGTTCTGTTACCCAGAATCCTTTGCAAACCTCATAATTTGGCTAAAAAAACACATTTTCCTCACATTTTGGTGACAGAAAGTTCTGGAATCTAAGAGGAGCCACAAAAGTCCTTCCACCCAGCGTTCACCCAAGTCTCCCGATAAAAATGATACCTCACTTGTGTGGGTAGTCCTAGCGCCCGCGACAGGAAATGCCTCTAAATACAACGTGGACACATCACAATTTTTGACAGAAAACAGGGGTGTTTTTTGCAAAGTGCCTACCTGTAGATTTTGGCCTCTAGCTCAGCCGACACCTAGGGGAACTTACCATACCTGTGCATTTCTGAAAACTAGAGACCTAGGGGAATCCAAGATGGGGTGACTTGTGGGGCTCTGACCAGGTTCTGATACCCAGATTCCTTTGCAAACCTCAAAACTTGGCTAAAAAAACACATTTTCCTCACATTTTGGTGACAGAAAGTTCTGGAATCTAAGAGGAGCCACAAATTTCCTTCCACCCAGTGTTCCCCCAAGTCTCCTGATAAAAATGATACCTCACTTGTGTGGGTAGGCCTAGCGCCGTGACAGGAAATGCCCCATAACTCAACGTGGACACATCACAATTCTTGACAGAAAACAGAGGTGTTTTTTTTGCAAAGTGCCTACCTGTAGATTTTGGCCTCTAGCTCAGCCGGCACCTAGGGAAACCTACCAAACCTGTACATTTTTGAAAACTGTAGACCTAGGGGAATCCAATATGGGGTGACTTGTGGGGCTCTGACCAGGTTCTGTTACCCAGAATCCTTTGCAAACCTCAAAATTTGGCTAAAAAAACAAATTTTCCTCACATTTTGGTGACAGAAAGTTCTGGAATCTAAGAGGAGCCACAAAAGTCCTTCCACCCAGCGTTCACCCAGGTCTCCCGATAAAAATGATACCTCACTTGTGTGGGTAGTCCTAGCGCCCGCGACAGGAAATGCCTCTAAACACAACGTGGACACATCACAATTTTTGACAGAAAACAGAGGTGTTTTTTGCAAAGTGCCTACCTGTAGATTTTGGCCTCTAGCTCAGCCGACATCTAGGGGAACTTACCATACCTGTGCATTTCTGAAAACTAGAGACCTAGGGGAATCCAAGATGGGGTGACTTGTGGGGCTCTGACCAGGTTCTGTTACCCAGAATCCTTTGCAAACCTCCAAATGTGGCTAAAAAAACACATTTTCCTCACATTTTGGTGACAGAAAGTTCTGGAATCTAAGAGGAGCCACAAATTTCCTTCCACCCAGCGTTCCCCCAAGTCTCCCGATAGAAATGATACCTCACTTGTGTGGGTAGGCCTAGCGCCCACGACAGGAAATGCCCCTAAACACAACGTGGACACATCACAATTTTTGACAGAAAACAGGGGTGTTTTTTGCAAAGTGCCTACCTGTAGATTTTGGCCTCTAGCTCAGCCGACACCTAGGGGAACTTACCATACCTGTGCATTTCTGAAAACTAGAGACCTAGGGGAATCCAAGATGGGGTGACTTGTGGGGCTCCGACCAGGTTCTGTTACCCAGAATCCTTTGCAAACCTCCAAATGTGGCTAAAAAAAAACATTTTCCTCACATTTTGGTGACAGAAAGTTCTGGAATCTAAGAGGAGCCACAAATTTCCTTCCACCCAGCGTTCCCCCAAGTCTCCCGATAGAAATGATACCTCACTTGTGTGGGTAGGCCTAGCACCCGCAACAGGAAATACCCCTAAACACAACGTGGACACATCACAATTTTTGACAGAAAACAGAGGTGTTTTTTGCAAAGTGCCTACCTGTAGATTTTGGCCTCTAGCTCAGCCGGCACCTAGGTAAACCTACCAAACCTGTGCATTTTTGAAAACTAGAGACCTATGGGAATCCAAGATGGGGTGACTTGTGGGGCTCTGACCAGATTCTGTTACCCAGAATCATTTGCAAACCTCAAAATTTGGCTAAAAAAACAAATTTTCCTCACATTTCGGTAACAGAAAGTTCTGGAATCTGAGAGGAGCCACAAATTTCCTTCCACCCAGCGTTCCCCCAAGTCTCCCGATAAAAATGATACCTCACTTGTGTGGGTAGGCCTAGCGCCCGTGACAGGCAATGCCCCAAAACACAAAGTGGACACATCACATTTTTATAAAGAAAACAGCGATGTTTTTTGCAAAGTGCCTACCTGTAGCTTTTGGCCTATAGCTCAATCGGCACCTAGGGAAACCTACCAAACCTGTACATTTTTGAAAACTAGAGACCTAGGGGAATCCAATATGGGGTCACTTGTGGGGCTCTGACCAGGTTCTGTTACCCAGATTCCTTTGCAAACCTCAAAATTTGGCTAAACAAACACATTTTCCTCACAATTTGGTGACAGAAAGTTCTGGAATCTAAGCGGAGCCACAAATTTCCTTCCACCCAGTGTTCCCCCAAGTCTCCTGATAAAAATGATACCTCACTTGTGTGGGTAGGCCTAGCGCCCGTGACAGGAAATGCCCCAAAACACAACGTGGACACATCACATTTTTTGAAAGAAAACAGAGGTGTTTTTTGCAAAGTGCCTACATGTAGCTTTTGGCCTCTAGCTCAGCCGGCACCTAGGGAAACCTACCAAACCTGTGCATTTTTTAAAACTAGAGACCTAGGGGAATCCAAGATGGGGTGACTTGTGGGGCTCTGACCAGGTTCTGTTACCCAGAATCCTTTGCAAACCTCAAAATTTGGCTAAAAAAACAAATTTTCCTCACATTTTGGTGACAGAAAGTTCTGGAATCTAAGAGGAGCCACAAAAGTCCTTCCACCCAGCGTTCACCCAGGTCTCCCGATAAAAATGATACCTCACTTGTGTGGGTAGTCCTAGCGCCCGCGACAGGAAATGCCTCTAAACACAACGTGGACACATCACAATTTTTGACAGAAAACAGAGGTGTTTTTTGCAAAGTGCCTACCTGTAGATTTTGGCCTCTAGCTCAGCCGACATCTAGGGGAACTTACCATACCTGTGCATTTCTGAAAACTAGAGACCTAGGGGAATCCAAGATGGGGTGACTTGTGGGGCTCTGACCAGGTTCTGTTACCCAGAATCCTTTGCAAACCTCCAAATGTGGCTAAAAAAAACACATTTTCCTCACATTTTGGTGACAGAAAGTTCTGGAATCTAAGAGGAGCCACAAATTTCCTTCCACCCAGCGTTCCCCCAAGTCTCCCGATAGAAATGATACCTCACTTGTGTGGGTAGGCCTAGCGCCCACGACAGGAAATGCCCCTAAACACAACGTGGACACATCACAATTTTTGACAGAAAACAGGGGTGTTTTTTGCAAAGTGCCTACCTGTAGATTTTGGCCTCTAGCTCAGCCGACACCTAGGGGAACTTACCATACCTGTGCATTTCTGAAAACTAGAGACCTAGGGGAATCCAAGATGGGGTGACTTGTGGGGCTCCGACCAGGTTCTGTTACCCAGAATCCTTTGCAAACCTCCAAATGTGGCTAAAAAAAAACATTTTCCTCACATTTTGGTGACAGAAAGTTCTGGAATCTAAGAGGAGCCACAAATTTCCTTCCACCCAGCGTTCCCCCAAGTCTCCCGATAGAAATGATACCTCACTTGTGTGGGTAGGCCTAGCGCCCGCGACAGGAAATGCCCCTAAACACAACGTGGACACATCACAATTTTTGACAGAAAACAGAGGTGTTTTTTGCAAAGTGTCTACCTGTAGATTTTGTCCTCTAGCTCAGCCGGCACCTAGGGAAACCTACCAAACCTGTACATTTTTGAAAACTGGAGACCTAGGGGAATCCAATATGGGGTGACTTGTGGGGCTCTGACCAGGTTCTGATACCCAGATTCCTTTTCAAACCTCAAAATTTGGCTAAAAAAACACATTTTCCTCACATTTTGGTGACAGAAAGTTCTGGAATCTAAGAGGAGCCACAAAAGTCCTTCCACCCAGCGTTCACCCAGGTCTCCCAATAAAAATGATACCTCACTTGTGTGGGTAGTCCTAGCGCCCGCGACAGGAAATGCCTCTAAACACAACGTGGACACATCACAATTTTTGACAGAAAACAGAGGTGTTTTTTGCAAAGTGCCTACCTGTAGATTTTGGCCTCTAGCTCAGCAGGCACCTAGGTAAACCTACCAAACCTGTGCATTTTTGAAAACTAGAGACCTATGGGAATCCAAGATGGGGTGACTTGTGGGGCTCTGACCAGATTCTGTTACCCAGAATCATTTGCAAACCTCAAAATTTGGCTAAAAAAACAAATTTTCCTCACATTTCGGTAACAGAAAGTTCTGGAATCTGAGAGGAGCCACAAATTTCCTTCCACCCAGCGTTCCCCCAAGTCTCCCGATAAAAATGATACCTCACTTGTGTGGGTAGGCCTAGCGCCCGTGACAGGCAATGCCCCAAAACACAAAGTGGACACATCACATTTTTATAAAGAAAACAGCGATGTTTTTTGCAAAGTGCCTACCTGTAGCTTTTGGCCTATAGCTCAATCGGCACCTAGGGAAACCTACCAAACCTGTACATTTTTGAAAACTAGAGACCTAGGGGAATCCAATATGGGGTGACTTGTGGGGCTCTGACCAGGTTCTGTTACCCAGATTCCTTTGCAAACCTCAAAATTTGGCTAAACAAACACATTTTCCTCACAATTTGGTGACAGAAAGTTCTGGAATCTAAGCGGAGCCACAAATTTCCTTCCACCCAGTGTTCCCCCAAGTCTCCTGATAAAAATGATACCTCACTTGTGTGGGTAGGCCTAGCGCCGTGACAGGAAATGCCCCATAACACAACGTGGACACATCACAATTTTTGACAGAAAACAGAGGTGTTTTTTGCAAAGTGCCTACCTGTAGATTTTGGCCTCTAGCTCAGCCGACATCTAGGGGAACTTACCATACCTGTGCATTTCTGAAAACTAGAGACCTAGGGGAATCCAAGATGGGGTGACTTGTGGGGCTCTGACCAGGTTCTGTTACCCAGAATCCTTTGCAAACCTCCAAATGTGGCTAAAAAAACACATTTTCCTCACATTTTGGTGACAGAAAGTTCTGGAATCTAAGAGGAGCCACAAATTTCCTTCCACCCAGCGTTCCCCCAAGTCTCCCGATAGAAATGATACCTCACTTGTGTGGGTAAGCCTAGCGCCCGCGACAGGAAATGCCCCTAAACACAACGTGGACACATCACAATTTTTGACAGAAAACAGGGGTGTTTTTTGCAAAGTGCCGCCCTGTAGATTTTGGCATCTAGCTCAGCCGACACCTAGGGGAACTTACCATACCTGTGCATTTCTGAAAACTAGAGACCTAGGGGAATCCAAGATGGGGTGACTTGTGGGGCTCTGACCAGGTTCTGTTACCCAGAATCCTTTGCAAACCTCCAAATGTGGCTAAAAAAAAACATTTTCCTCACATTTTGGTGAATGAAAGTTCTGGAATGTAAGAGGAGCCACAAATTTCCTTCCACCCAGCGTTCCCCCAAGTCTCCCGATAGAAATGATACCTCACTTGTGTGGGTAGGCCTAGCGCCCGCGACAGGAAATGCCCCTAAACACAACGTGGACACATCACAATTTTTGACAGAAAACAGAGGTGTTTTTTGCAAAGTGTCTACCTGTAGATTTTGGCCTCTAGCTCAGCCGGCACCTAGGGAAACCTACCAAACCTGTACATTTTTGAAAACTGGAGACCTAGGGGAATCCAATATGGGGTGACTTGTGGGGCTCTGACCAGGTTCTAATACCCAGATTCCTTTGCAAACCTCAAAACTTGGCTAAAAAAACACATTTTCCTCACATTTTGGTGACAGAAAGTTCTGGAATCTAAGAGGAGCCACAAATTTCCTTCCACCCAGTGTTCCCCCAAGTCTCCTGATAAAAATGATACCTCACTTGTGTGGGTAGGCCTAGCGCCATGACAGGAAATGCCCCATAACACAACGTGGACACATCACAATTCTTGACAGAAAACAGAGGTGTTTTTTTTGCAAAGTGCCTACCTGTAGATTTTGGCCTCTAGCTCAGCCGGCACCTAGGGAAACCTACCAAACCTGTACATTTTTGAAAACTGGAGACCTAGGGGAATCCAATATGGGGTGACTTGTGGGGCTCTGACCAGGTTCTGTTACCCAGAATCCTTTGCAAACCTCAAAATTTGGCTAAAAAAACACATTTTCCTCACATTTTGGTGACAGAAAGTTCTGGAATCTAAGAGGAGCCACAAAAGTCCTTCCACCCAGCGTTCAGCCAGGTCTCCCGATAAAAATGATACCTCACTTGTGTGGGTAGTCCTAGCGCCCGCAACAGGAAATGCCTCTAAACACAACGTGGACACATCACAATTTTTGACAGAAAACAGAGGTGTTTTTTGCAAAGTGCCTACCTGTAGATTTTGGCCTCTAGCTCAGCCGACATCTAGGGGAACTTACCATACCTGTGCATTTCTGAAAACTAGAGACCTAGGGGAATCCAAGATGGGGTGACTTGTGGGGCTCTGACCAGGTTCTGTTACCCAGAATCCTTTGCAAACCTCCAAATGTGGCTAAAAAAACACATTTTCCTCACATTTTGGTGACAGAAAGTTCTGGAATCTAAGAGGAGCCACAAATTTCCTTCCACCCAGCGTTCCCCCAAGTCTCCCGATAGAAATGATACCTCACTTGTGTGGGTAGGCCTAGCGCCCGCGACAGGAAATGCCCCTAAACACAACGTGGACACATCACAATTTTTGACAGAAAACAGAGGTGTTTTTTGCAAAGTGTCTACCTGTAGATTTTGGCCTCTAGCTCAGCCGGCACCAAGGGAAACCTACCAAACCTGTACATTTTTTAAAACTGGGGACCTAGGGGAATCCAATATGGGGTGACTTGTGGGGCTCTGACCAGGTTCTGATACCCAGATTCCTTTGCAAACCTCAAAACTTGGCTAAAAAAACACATTTTCCTTACATTTTGGTGACAGAAAGTTCTGGAATCTAAGAGGAGCCACAAATTTCCTTCCACGCTGCGTTCCCCTAAGTCTCCTGATAAAAATGATACCTCACTTGTGTGGGTAGGCCTAGCGCCCGCGACAGGAAATGCCCCTAAACACAACGTGGACACATCACAATTTTTGACAGAAAACAGAGGTGTTTTTTGCAAAGTGTCTACCTGTAGATTTTGGCCTCTAGCTCAGCCGGCACCTAGGGAAACCTACCAAACCTGTACATTTTTGATAACTGGAGACCTAGGGGAATCCAATATGGGGTGACTTGTGGGGCTCTGACCAGGTTCTAATACCCAGATTCCTTTGCAAACCTCAAAACTTGGCTAAAAAAACACATTTTCCTCACATTTTGGTGACAGAAAGTTCTGGAATCTAAGAGGAGCCACAAATTTCCTTCCACCCAGTGTTCCCCCAAGTCTCCTGATAAAAATGATACCTCACTTGTGTGGGTAGGCCTAGCGCCCGCGACAGGAAATGCCCCTAAACACAACGTGGACACATCACAATTTTTGACAGAAAACAGAGGTGTTTTTTGCAAAGTGTCTACCTGTAGATTTTGGCCTCTAGCTCAGCCGGCACCTAGGGAAACCTACCAAACCTGTAAATTTTTGAAAACTGGAGACCTAGGGGAATCCAATATGGGGTGACTTGTGGGGCTCTGACCAGGTTCTAATACCCAGATTCCTTTGCAAACCTCAAAACTTGGCTAAAAAAACACATTTTCCTCACATTTTGGTGACAGAAAGTTCTGGAATCTAAGAGGAGCCACAAATTTCCTTCCACCCAGTGTTCCCCCAAGTCTCCTGATAAAAATGATACCTCACTTGTGTGGGTAGGCCTAGCGCCATGACAGGAAATGCCCCATAACACAACGTGGACACATCACAATTCTTGACAGAAAACAGAGGTGTTTTTTTTGCAAAGTGCCTACCTGTAGATTTTGGCCTCTAGCTCAGCCGGCACCTAGGGAAACCTACCAAACCTGTACATTTTTGAAAACTGGAGACCTAGGGGAATCCAATATGGGGTGACTTGTGGGGCTCTGACCAGGTTCTGTTACCCAGAATCCTTTGCAAACCTCAAAATTTGGTTAAAAAAACACATTTTCCTCACATTTTGGTGACAGAAAGTTCTGGAATCTAAGAGGAGCCACAAAAGTCCTTCCACCCAGCGTTCAGTCAGGTCTCCCGATAAAAATGATACCTCACTTGTGTGGGTAGTCCTAGCGCCCGCGACAGGAAATGCCTCTAAACACAACGTGGACACATCACAATTTTTGACAGAAAACAGAGGTGTTTTTTGCAAAGTGCCTACCTGTAGATTTTGGCCTCTAGCTCAGCCGACATCTAGGGGAACTTACCATACCTGTGCATTTCTGAAAACTAGAGACCTAGGGGAATCCAAGATGGGGTGACTTGTGGGGCTCTGACCAGGTTCTGTTACCCAGAATCCTTTGCAAACCTCCAAATGTGGCTAAAAAAACACATTTTCCTTACATTTTGGTGACAGAAAGTTCTGGAATCTAAGAGGAGCCACAAATTTCCTTCCACGCGGCGTTCCCCTAAGTCTCCCGATAAAAATGATACCTCACTTGTGTGGGTAGGCCTAGCACCCGCAACAGGAAATACCCCTAAACACAACGTGGACACATCACAATTTTTGACAGAAAACAGAGGTGTTTTTTGCAAAGTGCCTACCTGTAGATTTTGGCCTCTAGCTCAGCCGGCACCTAGGTAAACCTACCAAACCTGTGCATTTTTGAAAACTAGAGACCTATGGGAATCCAAGATGGGGTGACTTGTGGGGCTCTGACCAGATTCTGTTACCCAGAATCATTTGCAAACCTCAAAATTTGGCTAAAAAAACAAATTTTCCTCACATTTCGGTAACAGAAAGTTCTGGAATCTGAGAGGAGCCACAAATTTCCTTCCACCCAGCGTTCCCCCAAGTCTCCCGATAAAAATGATACCTCACTTGTGTGGGTAGGCCTAGCGCCCGTGACAGGCAATGCCCCAAAACACAAAGTGGACACATCACATTTTTATAAAGAAAACAGCGATGTTTTTTGCAAAGTGCCTACCTGTAGCTTTTGGCCTATAGCTCAATCGGCACCTAGGGAAACCTACCAAACCTGTACATTTTTGAAAACTAGAGACCTAGGGGAATCCAATATGGGGTGACTTGTGGGGCTCTGACCAGGTTCTGTTACCCAGATTCCTTTGCAAACCTCAAAATTTGGCTAAACAAACACATTTTCCTCACAATTTGGTGACAGAAAGTTCTGGAATCTAAGCGGAGCCACAAATTTCCTTCCACCCAGTGTTCCCCCAAGTCTCCTGATAAAAATGATACCTCACTTGTGTGGGTAGGCCTAGCGCCGTGACAGGAAATGCCCCATAACACAACGTGGACACATCACAATTTTTGACAGAAAACAGAGGTGTTTTTTGCAAAGTGCCTACCTGTAGATTTTGGCCTCTAGCTCAGCCGACATCTAGGGGAACTTACCATACCTGTGCATTTCTGAAAACTAGAGACCTAGGGGAATCCAAGATGGGGTGACTTGTGGGGCTCTGACCAGGTTCTGTTACCCAGAATCCTTTGCAAACCTCCAAATGTGGCTAAAAAAACACATTTTCCTCACATTTTGGTGACAGAAAGTTCTGGAATCTAAGAGGAGCCACAAATTTCCTTCCACCCAGCGTTCCCCCAAGTCTCCCGATAGAAATGATACCTCACTTGTGTGGGTAAGCCTAGCGCCCGCGACAGGAAATGCCCCTAAACACAACGTGGACACATCACAATTTTTGACAGAAAACAGGGGTGTTTTTTGCAAAGTGCCGCCCTGTAGATTTTGGCATCTAGCTCAGCCGACACCTAGGGGAACTTACCATACCTGTGCATTTCTGAAAACTAGAGACCTAGGGGAATCCAAGATGGGGTGACTTGTGGGGCTCTGACCAGGTTCTGTTACCCAGAATCCTTTGCAAACCTCCAAATGTGGCTAAAAAAAAACATTTTCCTCACATTTTGGTGAATGAAAGTTCTGGAATGTAAGAGGAGCCACAAATTTCCTTCCACCCAGCGTTCCCCCAAGTCTCCCGATAGAAATGATACCTCACTTGTGTGGGTAGGCCTAGCGCCCGCGACAGGAAATGCCCCTAAACACAACGTGGACACATCACAATTTTTGACAGAAAACAGAGGTGTTTTTTGCAAAGTGTCTACCTGTAGATTTTGGCCTCTAGCTCAGCCGGCACCTAGGGAAACCTACCAAACCTGTACATTTTTGAAAACTGGAGACCTAGGGGAATCCAATATGGGGTGACTTGTGGGGCTCTGACCAGGTTCTAATACCCAGATTCCTTTGCAAACCTCAAAACTTGGCTAAAAAAACACATTTTCCTCACATTTTGGTGACAGAAAGTTCTGGAATCTAAGAGGAGCCACAAATTTCCTTCCACCCAGTGTTCCCCCAAGTCTCCTGATAAAAATGATACCTCACTTGTGTGGGTAGGCCTAGCGCCATGACAGGAAATGCCCCATAACACAACGTGGACACATCACAATTCTTGACAGAAAACAGAGGTGTTTTTTTTGCAAAGTGCCTACCTGTAGATTTTGGCCTCTAGCTCAGCCGGCACCTAGGGAAACCTACCAAACCTGTACATTTTTGAAAACTGGAGACCTAGGGGAATCCAATATGGGGTGACTTGTGGGGCTCTGACCAGGTTCTGTTACCCAGAATCCTTTGCAAACCTCAAAATTTGGCTAAAAAAACACATTTTCCTCACATTTTGGTGACAGAAAGTTCTGGAATCTAAGAGGAGCCACAAAAGTCCTTCCACCCAGCGTTCAGCCAGGTCTCCCGATAAAAATGATACCTCACTTGTGTGGGTAGTCCTAGCGCCCGCGACAGGAAATGCCTCTAAACACAACGTGGACACATCACAATTTTTGACAGAAAACAGAGGTGTTTTTTGCAAAGTGCCTACCTGTAGATTTTGGCCTCTAGCTCAGCCGACATCTAGGGGAACTTACCATACCTGTGCATTTCTGAAAACTAGAGACCTAGGGGAATCCAAGATGGGGTGACTTGTGGGGCTCTGACCAGGTTCTGTTACCCAGAATCCTTTGCAAACCTCCAAATGTGGCTAAAAAAACACATTTTCCTCACATTTTGGTGACAGAAAGTTCTGGAATCTAAGAGGAGCCACAAATTTCCTTCCACCCAGCGTTCCACCAAGTCTCCCGATAGAAATGATACCTCACTTGTGTGGGTAGGCCTAGCGCCCGCGACAGGAAATGCCCCTAAACACAACGTGGACACATCACAATTTTTGACAGAAAACAGAGGTGTTTTTTGCAAAGTGTCTACCTGTAGATTTTGGCCTCTAGCTCAGCCGGCACCAAGGGAAACCTACCAAACCTGTACATTTTTTAAAACTGGGGACCTAGGGGAATCCAATATGGGGTGACTTGTGGGGCTCTGACCAGGTTCTGATACCCAGATTCCTTTGCAAACCTCAAAACTTGGCTAAAAAAACACATTTTCCTTACATTTTGGTGACAGAAAGTTCTGGAATCTAAGAGGAGCCACAAATTTCCTTCCACGCTGCGTTCCCCTAAGTCTCCTGATAAAAATGATACCTCACTTGTGTGGGTAGGCCTAGCGCCCGCGACAGGAAATGCCCCTAAACACAACGTGGACACATCACAATTTTTGACAGAAAACAGAGGTGTTTTTTGCAAAGTGTCTACCTGTAGATTTTGGCCTCTAGCTCAGCCGGCACCTAGGGAAACCTACCAAACCTGTACATTTTTGAAAACTGGAGACCTAGGGGAATCCAATATGGGGTGACTTGTGGGGCTCTGACCAGGTTCTAATACCCAGATTCCTTTGCAAACCTCAAAACTTGGCTAAAAAAACACATTTTCCTCACATTTTGGTGACAGAAAGTTCTGGAATCTAAGAGGAGCCACAAATTTCCTTCCACCCAGTGTTCCCCCAAGTCTCCTGATAAAAATGATACCTCACTTGTGTGGGTAGGCCTAGCGCCCGCGACAGGAAATGCCCCTAAACACAACGTGGACACATCACAATTTTTGACAGAAAAAAGAGGTGTTTTTTGCAAAGTGTCTACCTGTAGATTTTGGCCTCTAGCTCAGCCGGCACCTAGGGAAACCTACCAAACCTGTAAATTTTTGAAAACTGGAGACCTAGGGGAATCCAATATGGGGTGACTTGTGGGGCTCTGACCAGGTTCTAATACCCAGATTCCTTTGCAAACCTCAAAACTTGGCTAAAAAAACACATTTTCCTCACATTTTGGTGACAGAAAGTTCTGGAATCTAAGAGGAGCCACAAATTTCCTTCCACCCAGTGTTCCCCCAAGTCTCCTGATAAAAATGATACCTCACTTGTGTGGGTAGGCCTAGCGCCATGACAGGAAATGCCCCATAACACAACGTGGACACATCACAATTCTTGACAGAAAACAGAGGTGTTTTTTTTGCAAAGTGCCTACCTGTAGATTTTGGCCTCTAGCTCAGCCGGCACCTAGGGAAACCTACCAAACCTGTACATTTTTGAAAACTGGAGACCTAGGGGAATCCAATATGGGGTGACTTGTGGGGCTCTGACCAGGTTCTGTTACCCAGAATCCTTTGCAAACCTCAAAATTTGGCTAAAAAAACACATTTTCCTCACATTTTGGTGACAGAAAGTTCTGGAATCTAAGAGGAGCCACAAAAGTCCTTCCACCCAGCGTTCAGTCAGGTCTCCCGATAAAAATGATACCTCACTTGTGTGGGTAGTCCTAGCGCCCGCGACAGGAAATGCCTCTAAACACAACGTGGACACATCACAATTTTTGACAGAAAACAGAGGTGTTTTTTGCAAAGTGCCTACCTGTAGATTTTGGCCTCTAGCTCAGCCGACATCTAGGGGAACTTACCATACCTGTGCATTTCTGAAAACTAGAGACCTAGGGGAATCCAAGATGGGGTGACTTGTGGGGCTCTGACCAGGTTCTGTTACCCAGAATCCTTTGCAAACCTCCAAATGTGGCTAAAAAAACACATTTTCCTCACATTTTGGTGACAGAAAGTTCTGGAATCTAAGAGGAGCCACAAATTTCCTTCCACCCAGCGTTCCCCCAAGTCTCCCGATAGAAATGATACCTCACTTGTGTGGGTAGGCCTAGCGCCCGCGACAGGAAATGCCCCTAAACACAACGTGGACACATCACAATTTTTGACAGAAAACAGAGGTGTTTTTTGCAAAGTGTCTACCTGTAGATTTTGGCCTCTAGCTCAGCCGGCACCAAGGGAAACCTACCAAACCTGTACATTTTTGAAAACTGGGGACCTAGGGGAATCCAATATGGGGTGACTTGTGGGGCTCTGACCAGGTTCTGATACCCAGATTCCTTTGCAAACCTCAAAACTTGGCTAAAAAAACACATTTTCCTTACATTTTGGTGACAGAAAGTTCTGGAATCTAAGAGGAGCCACAAATTTCCTTCCACGCTGCGTTCCCCTAAGTCTCCCGATAAAAATGATACCTCACTTGTGTGGGTAGGCCTAGCACCCGCAACAGGAAATACCCCTAAACACAACGTGGACACATCACAATTTTTGACAGAAAACAGAGGTGTTTTTTGCAAAGTGCCTACCTGTAGATTTTGGCCTCTAGCTCAGCCGGCACCTAGGTAAACCTACCAAACCTGTGCATTTTTGAAAACTAGAGACCTATGGGAATCCAAGATGGGGTGACTTGTGGGGCTCTGACCAGATTCTGTTACCCAGAATCATTTGCAAACCTCAAAATTTGGCTAAAAAAACACATTTTCCTCACATTTCGGTAACAGAAAGTTCTGAAATCTGAGAGGAGCCACAAATTTCCTTCCACCCAGCGTTCCTCCAAGTCTCCCGATAAAAATGATACCTCACTTGTGTGGGTAGGCCTAGCGCCCGTGACAGGCAATGCCCCAAAACACAACGTGGACACATCACATTTTTTTAAAGAAAACAGAGGTGTTTTTTGCAAAGTGCCTACATGTAGCTTTTGGCCTCTAGCTCAGCCGGCACCTAGGGAAACCTACCAAACCTGTGCATTTTTTAAAACTAGAGACCTAGGGGAATCCAAGATGGGGTGACTTGTGGGGCTCTGACCAGGTTCTGTTACCCAGAATCCTTTGCAAACCTCAAAATTTGGCTAAAAAAACACATTTTCCTCACATTTTGGTGACAGAAAGTTCTGGAAGCTAAGAGGAGCCACAAAAGCCCTTCCACCCAGCGTTCACCCAAGTCTCCCGATAAAAATGATACCTCACTTGTGTGGGTAGTCCTAGCGCCCGCGACTGGAAATGCCTCTAAACACAACGTGGACACATCACAATTTTTGACAGAAAACAGGGGTGTTTTTTGCAAAGTGCCTACCTGTAGATTTTGGCCTCTAGCTCAGCCGACACCTAGGGGAACTTACCATACCTGTGCATTTCTGAAAACTAGAGACCTAGGGGAATCCGAGATGGGGTGACTTGTGGGGCTCTGACCAGGTTCTGTTACCCAGAATCCTTTGCAAACCTCCAAATGTGGCTAAAAAAACACATTTTCCTCACATTTTGGTGACAGAAAGTTCTGGAATCTAAGAGGAGCCACAAATTTCCTTCCACCCAGCGTTCCCCCAAGTCTCCCGATAGAAATGATACCTCACTTGTGTGGGTAGGCCTAGCGCCCGCGACAGGAAATGCCCCTAAACACAACGTGGACACATCACAATTTTTGACAGAAAACAGAGGTGTTTTTTGCAAAGTGTCTACCTGTAGATTTTGGCCTCTAGCTCAGCCGGCACCTAGGGAATCCTACCAAACCTGTACATTTTTAAAAACTGGAGACCTAGGGGAATCCAATATGGGGTGACTTGTGGGGCTCTGACCAGGTTCTGTTACCCAGATTCCTTTGCAAACCTCAAAATTTGGCTAAACAAACACATTTTCCTCACATTTTGGTGACAGAAAGTTCTGGAATCTAAGCGGAGCCACAAATTTCCTTCCACCCAGTGTTCCCCCAAGTCTCCTGATAAAAATGATACCTCACTTGTGTGGGTAGGCCTAGCGCCCGTGACAGGAAATGCCCCAAAACACAACGTGGACACATCACATTTTTTGAAAGAAAACAGAGGTGTTTTTTGCAAAGTGCCTACATGTAGCTTTTGGCCTCTAGCTCAGCCGGCACCTAGGGAAACCTACCAAACCTGTGCATTTTTTAAAACTAGAGACCTAGGGGAATCCAAGATGGGGTGACTTGTGGGGCTCTGACCAGGTTCTGTTACCCAGAATCCTTTGCAAACCTCAAAATTTGGCTAAAAAAACACATTTTCCTCACATTTTGGTGACAGAAAGTTCTGGAATCTAAGAGGAGCCACAAAAGTCCTTCCACCCAGCGTTCACCCAAGTCTCCCGATAAAAATGATACCTCACTTGTGTGGGTAGTCCTAGCGCCCGCGACAGGAAATGCCTCTAAACACAACGTGGACACATCACAATTTTTGACAGAAAACAGGGGTGTTTTTTGCAAAGTGCCTACCTGTAGATTTTGGCCTCTAGCTCAGCCGACACCTAGGGGAACTTACCATACCTGTGCATTTCTGAAAACTAGAGACCTAGGGGAATCCAAGATGGGGTGACTTGTGGGGCTCTCACCAGGTTCCGTTACCCAGAATACTTTGCAAACCTCCAAATGTGGCTAAAAAAAACATTTTCCTCACATTTTGGTGAATGAAAGTTCTGGAATCTAAGAGGAGCCACAAATTTCCTTCCACCCAGCGTTCCCCCAAGTCTCCCGATAGAAATGATACCTCACTTGTGTGGGTAGGCCTAGCGCCCGCGACAGGAAATGCCCCTAAACACAACGTGGACACATCACAATTTTTGACAGAAAACAGAGGTGTTTTTTGCAAAGTGTCTACCTGTAGATTTTGGCCTCTAGCTCAGCCGGCACCTAGGGAAACCTACCAAACCTGTACATTTTTGAAAACTGGAGACCTAGGGGAATCCAATATGGGGTGACTTGTGGGGCTCTGACCAGGTTCTGATACCCAGATTCCTTTGCAAACCTCAAAACTTGGCTAAAAAAACACATTTTCCTCACATTTTGGTGACAGAAAGTTCTGGAATCTAAGAGGAGCCACAAAAGTCCTTCCACCCAGCGTTCACCCAGGTCTCCCGATAAAAATGATACCTCACTTGTGTGGGTAGTCCTAGCGCCCGCGACAGGAAATGCCTCTAAACACAACGTGGACACATCACAATTTTTGACAGAAAACATAGGTGTTTTTTGCAAAGTGCCTACCTGTAGATTTTGGCCTCTAGCTCAGCCGACATCTAGGGGAACTTACCATACCTGTGCATTTCTGAAAACTAGAGACCTAGGGGAATCCAAGATGGGGTGACTTGTGGGGCTCTGACCAGGTTCTGTTACCCAGAATCCTTTGCAAACCTCCAAATGTGGCTAAAAAAACAAATTTTCCTCACATTTTGGTGACAGAAAGTTCTGGAATCTAAGAGGAGCCACAAATTTCCTTCCACCCAGCGTTCCCCCAAGTCTCCCGATAGAAATGATACCTCACTTGTGTGGGTAGGCCTAGCGCCCGCGACAGGAAATGCCCCTAAACACAACGTGGACACATCACAATTTTTGACAGAAAACAGGGGTGTTTTTTGCAAAGTGCCTACCTGTAGATTTTGGCCTCTAGCTCAGCCGACACCTAGGGGGACTTACCATACCTGTGCATTTCTGAAAACTAGAGACCTAGGGGAATCCAAGATGGGGTGACTTGTGGGGCTCTGACCAGGTTCTGTTACCCGGAATCCTTTGCAAACCTCCAAATGTGGCTAAAAAAAAACATTTTCCTCACATTTTGGTGAATGAAAGTTCTGGAATCTAAGAGGAGCCACAAATTTCCTTCCACCCAGCGTTCCCCCAAGTCTCCCGATAGAAATGATACCTCACTTGTGTGGGTAGGCCTAGCGCCCGCGACAGGAAATGCCCCTAAACACAACGTGGACACATCACAATTTTTGACAGAAAACAGAGGTGTTTTTTGCAAAGTGTCTACCTGTAGATTTTGGCCTCTAGCTCAGCCGGCACCTAGGGAATCCTACCAAACCTGTACATTTTTGAAAACTGGAGACCTAGGGGAATCCAATATGGGGTGACTTGTGGGGCTCTGACCAGGTTCTGATACCCAGATTCCTTTGCAAACCTCAAAACTTGGCTAAAAAAACACATTTTCCTCACATTTTGGTGACAGAAAGTTCTGGAATCTAAGAGGAGCCACAAATTTCCTTCCACCCAGTGTTCCCCCAAGTCTCCTGATAAAAATGATACCTCACTTGTGTGGGTAGGCCTAGCGCCGTGACAGGAAATGCCCCATAACACAACGTGGACACATCACAATTCTTGACAGAAAACAGAGGTGTTTTTTTTGCAAAGTGCCTACCTGTAGATTTTGGCCTCTAGCTCAGCCGGCACCTAGGGAAACCTACCAAACCTGTACATTTTTTAAAACTGGAGACCTAGGGGAATCCAATATGGGGTGACTTGTGGGGCTCTGACCAGGTTCTGTTACCCAGAATCCTTTGCAAACCTCAAAATTTGGCTAAAAAAACACATTTTCCTCACATTTTGGTGACAGAAAGTTCTGGAATCTAAGAGGAGCCACAAAAGTCCTTCCACCCAGCGTTCACCCAGGTCTCCCGATAAAAATGATACCTCACTTGTGTGGGTAGTCCTAGCGCCCGCGACAGGAAATGCCTCTAAACACAACGTGGACACATTACAATTTTTGACAGAAAACAGAGGTGTTTTTTGCACAGTGCCTACCTGTAGATTTTGGCCTCTAGCTCAGCCGACATCTAGGGGAACTTACCATACCTGTGCATTTCTGAAAACTAGAGACCTAGGGGAATCCAAGATGGGGTGACTTGTGGGGCTCTGACCAGGTTCTCTTACCCAGAATCCTTTGCAAACCTCCAAATGTGGCTAAAAAAACACATTTTCCTCATATTTTGGTGACAGAAAGTTCTGGAATCTAAGAGGAGCCACAAATTTCCTTCCACCCAGCGTTCCCCCAAGTCTCCCGATAGAAATGATACCTCACTTGTGTGGGTAGGCCTAGCGCCCGCGACAGGAAATGCCCCTAAACACAACGTGGACACATCACAATTTTTGACAGAAAACAGAGGTGTTTTTTGCAAAGTGTCTACCTGTAGATTTTGGCCTCTAGCTCAGCCGGCACCAAGGGAAACCTACCAAACCTGTACATTTTTAAAAACTGGAGACCTAGGGGAATCCAATATGGGGTGACTTGTGGGGCTCTGACCAGGTTCTGATACCCAGATTCCTTTGCAAACCTCAAAACTTGGCTAAAAAAACACATTTTCCTCACATTTTGGTGACAGAAAGTTCTGGAATCTAAGAGGAGCCACAAATTTCCTTCCACGCTGCGTTCCCCTAAGTCTCCCGATAAAAATGATACCTCACTTGTGTGGGTAGGCCTAGCGCCCGTGACAGGCAATGCCCCAAAACACAACGTGGACACATCACATTTTTTTAAAGAAAACAGAGGTGTTTTTTGCAAAGTGCCTACATGTAGCTTTTGGCCTCTAGCTCAGCCGGCACCTAGGGAAACCTACCAAACCTGTGCATTTTTTAAAACTAGAGACCTAGGGGAATCCAAGATGGGGTGACTTGTGGGGCTCTGACCAGGTTCTGTTACCCAGAATCCTTTGCAAACCTCAAAATTTGGCTAAAAAAACACATTTTGATCACATTTTGGTGACAGAAAGTTCTGGAAGCTAAGAGGAGCCACAAAAGCCCTTCCACCCAGCGTTCACCCAAGTCTCCCGATAAAAATGATACCTCACTTGTGTGGGTAGTCCTAGCGCCCGCGAGAGGAAATGCCTCTAAACACAACGTGGACACATCACAATTTTTGACAGAAAACAGGGGTGTTTTTTGCAAAGTGCCTACCTGTAGATTTTGGCCTCTAGCTCAGCCGACACCTAGGGGAACTTACCATACCTGTGCATTTCTGAAAACTAGAGACCTAGGGGAATCCGAGATGGGGTGACTTGTGGGGCTCTGACCAGGTTCTGTTACCCAGAATCCTTTGCAAACCTCCAAATGTGGCTAAAAAAACACATTTTCCTCACATTTTGGTGACAGAAAGTTCTGGAATCTAAGAGGAGCCACAAATTTCCTTCCACCCAGCGTTCCCCCAAGTCTCCCGATAGAAATGATACCTCACTTGTGTGGGTAGACCTAGCGCCCGCGACAGGAAATGCCCCTAAACACACCGTGGACACATCACAATTTTTGTCAGAAAACAGAGGTGTTTTTTGCAAAGTGTCTACCTGTAGATTTTGGCCTCTAGCTCAGCCGGCACCTAGGGAAACCTACCAAACCTGTACATTTTTGAAAACTGGAGACCTAGGGGAATCCAATATGGGGTGACTTGTGGGGCTCTGACCAGGTTCTGTTACCCAGATTCCTTTGCAAACCTCAAAATTTGGCTAAACAAACACATTTTCCTCACATTTTGGTGACAGAAAGTTCTGGAATCTAAGCGGAGCCACAAATTTCCTTCCACCCAGTGTTCCCCCAAGTCTCCTGATAAAAATGATACCTCACTTGTGTGGGTAGGCGTAGCGCCCGTGACAGGAAATGCCCCAAAACACAACGTGGACACATCACATTTTTTGAAAGAAAACAGAGGTGTTTTTTGCAAAGTGCCTACATGTAGCTTTTGGCCTCTAGCTCAGCCGGCACCTAGGGAAACCTACCAAACCTGTGCATTTTTTAAAACTAGAGACCTAGGGGAATCCAAGATGGGGTGACTTGTGGGGCTCTGACCAGGTTCTGTTACCCAGAATCCTTTGCAAACCTCAAAATTTGGCTAAACAAAAACACATTTTCCTCACATTTTGGTGACAGAAAGTTCTGGAATCTAAGAGGAGCCACAAAAGTCCTTCCACCCAGCGTTCACCCAAGTCTCCCGATAAAAAATGATACCTCACTTGTGTGGGTAGTCCTAGCGCCCGCGACAGGAAATGCCTCTAAACACAACGTGGACACATCACAATTTTTGACAGAAAACAGGGGTGTTTTTTGCAAAGTGCCTACCTGTAGATTTTGGCCTCTAGCTCAGCCGACACCTAGGGGAACTTACCATACCTGTGCATTTCTGAAAACTAGAGACCTAGGGGAATCCAAGATGGGGTGACTTGTGGGGCTCTCACCAGGTTCCGTTACCCAGAATCCTTTGCAAACCTCCAAATGTGGCTAAAAAAAACATTTTCCTCACATTTTGGTGACAGAAAGTTCTGGAATCTAAGAGGAGCCACAAATTTCCTTCCACCCAGCGTTCCCCCAAGTCTCCCGATAGAAATGATACCTCACTTGTGTGGGTAGGCCTAGCGCCCGCGACAGGAAATGCCCCTAAACACAACGTGGACACATCACAATTTTTGACAGAAAACAGAGGTGTTTTTTGCAAAGTGTCTACCTGTAGATTTTGGCCTCTAGCTCAGCCGGCACCTAGGGAAACCTACCAAACCTGTACATTTTTGAAAACTGGAGACCTAGGGGAATCCAATATGGGGTGACTTGTGGGGCTCTGACCAGGTTCTGATACCCAGATTCCTTTGCAAACCTCAAAACTTGGCTAAAAAAACACATTTTCCTCACATTTTGGTGACAGAAAGTTCTGGAATCTAAGAGGAGCCACAAATTTCCTTCCACCCAGTGTTCCCCCAAGTCTCCTGATAAAAATGATACCTCACTTGTGTGGGTAGGCCTAGCGCCGTGACAGGAAATGCCCCATAACACAACGTGGACACATCACAATTTTTGACAGAAAACAGAGGTGTTTTTTTTGCAAAGTGCCTACCTGTAGATTTTGGCCTCTAGCTCAGCCGGCACCTAGGGAAACCTACCAAACCTGTACATTTTTGAAAACTGGAGACCTAGGGGAATCCAATATGGGGTAACTTGTGGGGCTCTGACCAGGTTCTGTTACCCAGAATCCTTTGCAAACATCAAAATTTGGCTAAAAAAACAAATTTTCCTCACATTTTGGTGACAGAAAGTTCTGGAATCTAAGAGGAGCCACAAATTTCCTTCCACCCAGAGTTCCCCCAAGTCTCCTGATAAAAATGATACCTCACTTGTGTGGGTAGGCCTAGCGCCCGTGACAGGAAATGCCCCAAAACACAACATGGACACATCACATTTTTTTAAAGAAAACAGAGGTGTTTTTTGCAAAGTGCCTACATGTAGCTTTTGGCCTCTAGCTCAGCCAGCACCTAGGGAAACCTACCAAACCTGTGCATTTTTGAAAACTAGAGTCCTATGGGAATCCAAGATGGGGTGACTTGTGGGGCTCTGACCAGATTCTGTTACCCAGAATCATTTGCAAACCTCAAAATTTGGCTAAAAAAACAAATTTTCCTCACATTTCGGTAACAGAAAGTTCTGGAATCTAAGAGGAGCCACAAATTTCCTTCCACCCAGCGTTCCCCCAAGTCTCCCGATAAAAATGATACCTCACTTGTGTGGGTAGGCCTAGCGCCCGTGACAGGCAATGCCCCAAAACACAAAGTGGACACATCACATTTTTATAAAGAAAACAGTGATGTTTTTTGCAAAGTGCCTACCTGTAGCTTTTGGCCTATAGCTCAATCGGCACCTAGGGAAACCTACCAAACCTGTACATTTTTGAAAACTAGAGACCTAGGGGAATCCAATATGGGGTGACTTGTGGGGCTCTGACCAGGTTCTGTTACCCAGATTCCTTTGCAAACCTCAAAATTTGGATAAACAAACACATTTTCCTCACAATTTGGTGACAGAAAGTTCTGGAATCTAAGCGGAGCCACAAATTTCCTTCCACCCAGTGTTCCCCCAAGTCTCCTGATAAAAATGATACCTCACTTGTGTGGGTAGGCCTAGCGCCCGTGACAGGCAATGCCCCAAAACACAAAGTGGACACATCACATTTTTATAAAGAAAACAGCGATGTTTTTTGCAAAGTGCCTACCTGTAGCTTTTGGCCTATAGCTCAATCGGCACCTAGGGAAACCTACCAAACCTGTACATTTTTGAAAACTAGAGACCTAGGGGAATCCAATATGGGGTGACTTGTGGGGCTCTGACCAGGTTCTGTTACCCAGATTCCTTTGCAAACCTCAAAATTTGGCTAAACAAACACATTTTCCTCACAATTTGGTGACAGAAAGTTCTGGAATCTAAGCGGAGCCACAAATTTCCTTCCACCCAGTGTTCCCCCAAGTCTCCTGATAAAAATGATACCTCACTTGTGTGGGTAGGCCTAGCGCCCGTGACAGGAAATGCCCCAAAACACAACGTGGACACATCACATTTTTTGAAAGAAAACAGAGGTGTTTTTTGCAAAGTGCCTACATGTAGCTTTTGGCCTCTAGCTCAGCCGGCACCTAGGGAAACCTACCAAACCTGTGCATTTTTTAAAACTAGAGACCTAGGGGAATCCAAGATGGGGTGACTTGTGGGGCTCTGACCAGGTTCTGTTACCCAGAATCCTTTGCAAACCTCAAAATTTGGCTAAAAAAACACATTTTCCTCACATTTTGGTGACAGAAAGTTCTGGAATCTAAGAGGAGCCACAAATTTCCTTCCACCCAGCGTTCCCCCAAGTCTCCCGATAGAAATGATACCTCACTTGTGTGGGTAGGCCTAGCGCCCGCGACAGGAAATGCCCCTAAACACAACGTGGACACATCACAATTTTTGACAGAAAACAGAGGTGTTTTTTGCAAAGTGTCTACCTGTAGATTTTGGCCTCTAGCTCAGCCGGCACCTAGGGAAACCTACCAAACCTGTACATTTTTGAAAACTGGAGACCTAGGGGAATCCAATATGGGGTGACTTGTGGGGCTCTGACCAGGTTCTGATACCCAGATTCCTTTGCAAACCTCAAAACTTGGCTAAAAAAACACATTTTCCTCACATTTTGGTGACAGAAAGTTCTGGAATCTAAGAGGAGCAACAAAAGTCCTTCCACCCAGCGTTCACCCAGGTCTCCCGATAAAAATGATACCTCACTTGTGTGGGTAGTCCTAGCGCCCGCGACAGGAAATGCCTCTAAACACAACGTGGACACATCACAATTTTTGACAGAAAACAGAGGTGTTTTTTGCAAAGTGCCTACCTGTAGATTTTGGCCTCTAGCTCAGCCGACATCTAGGGGAACTTACCATACCTGTGCATTTCTGAAAACTAGAGACCTAGGGGAATCCAAGATGGGGTGACTTGTGGGGCTCTGACCAGGTTCTGTTACCCAGAATCCTTTGCAAACCTCCAAATGTGGCTAAAAAAACACATTTTCCTCACATTTTGGTGACAGAAAGTTCTGGAATCTAAGAGGAGCCACAAATTTCCTTCCACCCAGCGTTCCCCCAAGTCTCCCGATAGAAATGATACCTCACTTGTGTGGGTAGGCCTAGAGCCCGCGACAGGAAATGCCCCTAAACACAACGTGGACACATCACAATTTTTGACAGAAAACAGGGGTGTTTTTTGCAAAGTGCCTACCTGTAGATTTTGGCCTCTAGCTCAGCCGACACCTAGGGGAACTTACCATACCTGTGCATTTCTGAAAACTAGAGACCTAGGGGAATCCAAGATGGGGTGACTTGTGGGGCTCTGACCAGGTTCTGTTACCCAGAATCCTTTGCAAACCTCCAAATGTGGCTAAAAAAAAACATTTTCCTCACATTTTGGTGACAGAAAGTTCTGGAATCTAAAAGGAGCCACGAATTTCCTTCCACCCAGCGTTCCCCCAAGTCTCCCGATAGAAATGATACCTCACTTGTGTCGGTAGGCCTAGCGCCCGTGACAGGAAATGCCCCTAAACACAACGTGGACACATCACAATTTTTGACAGAAAACAGAGGTGTTTTTTGCAAAGTGTCTACCTGTAGATTTTGGCCTCTAGCTCAGCCGGCACCTGGGGAAACCTACCAAACCTGTAAATTTTTGAAAACTGGAGACCTAGGGGAATCCAATATGGGGTGACTTGTGGGGCTCTGACCAGGTTCTGATACCCAGATTCCTTTGCAAACCTCAAAACTTGGCTAAAAAAACACATTTTCCTCACATTTTGGTGACAGAAAGTTCTGGAATCTAAGAGGAGCCACAAATTTCCTTCCACCCAGTGTTCCCCCAAGTCTCCTGATAAAAATGATACCTCACTTGTGTGGGTAGGCCTAGCGCCGTGACAGGAAATGCCCCATAACACAACGTGGACACATCACAATTCTTGACAGAAAACAGAGGTGTTTTTTTTGCAAAGTGCCTACCTGTAGATTTTGGCCTCTAGCTCAGCCGGCACCTAGGGAAACCTACCAAACCTGTACATTTTTGAAAACTGGAGACCTAGGGGAATCCAATATGGGGTGACTTGTGGGGTCTGACCAGGTTCTGTTACCCAGAATCCTTTGCAAACCTCAAAATTTGGCTAAAAAAACACATTTTCCTCACATTTTGGTGACAGAAAGTTCTGGAATCTAAGAGGAGCCACAAATTTCCTTCCACCCAGCGTTCCCCCAAGTCTCCCGATAGAAATGATACCTCACTTGTGTGGGTAGGCCTAGCGCCCGCGACAGGAAATGCCCCTAAACACAACGTGGACACATCACAATTTTTGACAGAAAACAGAGGTGTTTTTTGCAAAGTGTCTACCTGTAGATTTTGGCCTCTAGCTCAGCCGGCACCTGGGGAAACCTACCAAACCTGTACATTTTTGAAAACTGGAGACCTAGGGGAATCCAATATGGGGTGACTTGTGGGGCTCTGACCAGGTTCTGATACCCAGATTCCTTTGCAAACCTCAAAACTTGGCTAAAAAAACACATTTTCCTCACATTTTGGTGACAGAAAGTTCTGGAATCTAAGAGGAGCCACAAATTTCCTTCCACCCAGTGTTCCCCCAAGTCTCCTGATAAAAATGATACCTCACTTGTGTGGGTAGGCCTAGCGCCGTGACAGGAAATGCCCCATAACACAACGTGGACACATCACAATTCTTGACAGAAAACAGAGGTGTTTTTTTTGCAAAGTGCCTACCTGTAGATTTTGGCCTCTAGCTCAGCCGGCACCTAGGGAAACCTACCAAACCTGTACATTTTTGAAAACTGGAGACCTAGGGGAATCCAATATGGGGTGACTTGTGGGGCTCTGACCAGGTTCTGTTACCCAGAATCCTTTGCAAACCTCAAAATTTGGCTAAAAAAACACATTTTCCTCACATTTTGGTGACAGAAAGTTCTGGAATCTAAGAGGAGCCACAAAAGTCCTTCCACCCAGCGTTCACCCAGGTCTCCCGATAAAAATGATACCTCACTTGTGTGGGTAGTCCTAGCGCCCGCGACAGGAAATGCCTCTAAACACAACGTGGACACATCACAATTTTTGACAGAAAACAGAGGTGTTTTTTGCAAAGTGCCTACCTGTAGATTTTGGCCTCTAGCTCAGCCGACATCTAGGGGATCTTACCATACCTGTGCATTTCTGAAAACTAGAGACCTAGGGGAATCCAAGATGGGGTGACTTGTGGGGCTCTGACCAGGTTCTGTTACCCAGAATCCTTTGCAAACCTCCAAATGTGGCTAAAAAAACACATTTTCCTCACATTTTGGTGACAGAAAGTTCTGGAATCTAAGAGGAGCCACAAATTTCCTTCCACCCAGCGTTCCCCCAAGTCTCCCGATAGAAATGATACCTCACTTGTGTGGGTAGACCTAGCGCCCGCGACAGGAAATGCCCCTAAACACACCGTGGACACATCACAATTTTTGACAGAAAACAGAGGTGTTTTTTGCAAAGTGTCTACCTGTAGATTTTGGCCTCTAGCTCAGCCGGCACCTAGGGAAACCTACCAAACCTGTACATTTTTGAAAACTGGAGACCTAGGGGAATCCAATATGGGGTGACTTGTGGGGCTCTGACCAGGTTCTGTTACCCAGATTCCTTTGCAAACCTCAAAATTTGGCTAAACAAACACATTTTCCTCACATTTTGGTGACAGAAAGTTCTGGAATCTAAGCGGAGCCACAAATTTCCTTCCACCCAGTGTTCCCCCAAGTCTCCTGATAAAAATGATACCTCACTTGTGTGGGTAGGCGTAGCGCCCGTGACAGGAAATGCCCCAAAACACAACGTGGACACATCACATTTTTTGAAAGAAAACAGAGGTGTTTTTTGCAAAGTGCCTACATGTAGCTTTTGGCCTCTAGCTCAGCCGGCACCTAGGGAAACCTACTAAACCTGTGCATTTTTTAAAACTAGAGACCTAGGGGAATCCAAGATGGGGTGACTTGTGGGGCTCTGACCAGGTTCTGTTACCCAGAATCCTTTGCAAACCTCAAAATTTGGCTAAACAAAAACACATTTTCCTCACATTTTGGTGACAGAAAGTTCTGGAATCTAAGAGGAGCCACAAAAGTCCTTCCACCCAGCGTTCACCCAAGTCTCCCGATAAAAATGATACCTCACTTGTGTGGGTAGTCCTAGCGCCCGCGACAGGAAATGCCTCTAAACACAACGTGGACACATCACAATTTTTGACAGAAAACAGGGGTGTTTTTTGCAAAGTGCCTACCTGTAGATTTTGGCCTCTAGCTCAGCCGACACCTAGGGGAACTTACCATACCTGTGCATTTCTGAAAACTAGAGACCTAGGGGAATCCAAGATGGGGTGACTTGTGGGGCTCTCACCAGGTTCCGTTACCCAGAATCCTTTGCAAACCTCCAAATGTGGCTAAAAAAAACATTTTCCTCACATTTTGGTGAATGAAAGTTCTGGAATCTAAGAGGAGCCACAAATTTCCTTCCACCCAGCGTTCCCCCAAGTCTCCCGATAGAAATGATACCTCACTTGTGTGGGTAGGCCTAGCGCCCGCGACAGGAAATGCCCCTAAACACAACGTGGACACATCACAATTTTTGACAGAAAACAGAGGTGTTTTTTGCAAAGTGTCTACCTGTAGATTTTGGCCTCTAGCTCAGCCGGCACCTAGGGAAACCTACCAAACCTGTACATTTTTGAAAACTGGAGACCTAGGGGAATCCAAAATGGGGTGACTTGTGGGGCTCTGACCAGGTTCTGATACCCAGATTCCTTTGCAAACCTCAAAACTTGGCTAAAAAAACACATTTTCCTCACATTTTGGTGACAGAAAGTTCTGGAATCTAAGAGGAGCCACAAATTTCCTTCCACCCAGTGTTCCCCCAAGTCTCCTGATAAAAATGATACCTCACTTGTGTGGGTAGGCCTAGCGCCGTGACAGGAAATGCCCCATAACACAACGTGGACACATCACAATTTTTGACAGAAAACAGAGGTGTTTTTTTTGCAAAGTGCCTACCTGTAGATTTTGGCCTCTAGCTCAGCCGGCACCTAGGGAAACCTACCAAACCTGTACATTTTTGAAAACTGGAGACCTAGGGGAATCCAATATGGGGTAACTTGTGGGGCTCTGACCAGGTTCTGTTACCCAGAATCCTTTGCAAACATCAAAATTTGGCTAAAAAAAACAAATTTTCCTCACATTTTGGTGACAGAAAGTTCTGGAATCTAAGAGGAGCCACAAATTTCCTTCCACCCAGAGTTCCCCCAAGTCTCCTGATAAAAATGATACCTCACTTGTGTGGGTAGGCCTAGCGCCCGTGACAGGAAATGCCCCAAAACACAACATGGACACATCACATTTTTTGAAAGAAAACAGAGGTGTTTTTTGCAAAGTGCCTACATGTAGCTTTTGACCTCTAGCTCAGCCAGCACCTAGGGAAACCTACCAAACCTGTGCATTTTTGAAAACTAGAGACCTATGGGAATCCAAGATGGGGTGACTTGTGGGGCTCTGACCAGATTCTGTTACCCAGAATCATTTGCAAACCTCAAAATTTGGCTAAAAAAACAAATTTTCCTCACATTTCGGTAACAGAAAGTTCTGGAATCTAAGAGGAGCCACAAATTTCCTTCCACCCAGCGTTCCCCCAAGTCTCCCGATAAAAATGATACCTCACTTGTGTGGGTAGGCCTAGCGCCCGTGACAGGCAATGCCCCAAAACACAAAGTGGACACATCACATTTTTATAAAGAAAACAGCGATGTTTTTTGCAAAGTGCCTACCTGTAGCTTTTGGCCTATAGCTCAATCGGCACCTAGGGAAACCTACCAAACCTGTACATTTTTGAAAACTAGAGACCTAGGGGAATCCAATATGGGGTGACTTGTGGGGCTCTGACCAGGTTCTGTTACCCAGATTCCTTTGCAAACCTCAAAATTTGGCTAAACAAACACATTTTCCTCACAATTTGGTGACAGAAAGTTCTGGAATCTAAGCGGAGCCACAAATTTCCTTCCACCCAGTGTTCCCCCAAGTCTCCTGATAAAAATGATACCTCACTTGTGTGGGTAGGCCTAGCGCCCGTGACAGGAAATGCCCCAAAACACAACGTGGACACATCACATTTTTTGAAAGAAAACAGAGGTGTTTTTTGCAAAGTGCCTACATGTAGCTTTTGGCCTCTAGCTCAGCCGGCACCTAGGGAAACCTACCAAACCTGTGCATTTTTTAAAACTAGAGACCTAGGGGAATCCAAGATGGGGTGACTTGTGGGGCTCTGACCAGGTTCTGTTACCCAGAATCCTTTGCAAACCTCAAAATTTGGCTAAAAAAACACATTTTCCTCACATTTTGGTGACAGAAAGTTCTGGAATCTAAGAGGAGCCACAAAAGTCCTTCCACACAGCGTTCACCCAAGTCTCCCGATAAAAATGATACCTCACTTGTGTGGGTAGTCCTAGCGCCCGCGACAGGAAATGCCTCTAAACACAACGTGGACACATCACAATTTTTGACAGAAAACAGGGGTGTTTTTTGCAAAGTGCCTACCTGTAGATTTTGGCCTCTAGCTCAGCCGACACCTAGGGGAACTTACCATACCTGTGCATTTCTGAAAACTAGAGACCTAGGGGAATCCAAGATGGGGTGACTTGTGGGGCTCTGACCAGGTTCTGTTACCCAGAATCCTTTGCAAACCTCCAAATGTGGCTAAAAAAAAACATTTTCCTCACATTTTGGTGACAGAAAGTTCTGGAATCTAAGAGGAGCCACAAATTTCCTTCCACCCAGCGTTCCCCCAAGTCTCCCGATAGAAATGATACCTCACTTGTGTGGGTAGGCCTAGCGCCCGCGACAGGAAATGCCCCTAAACACAACGTGGACACATCACAATTTTTGACAGAAAACAGAGGTGTTTTTTGCAAAGTGTCTACCTGTAGATTTTGGCCTCTAGCTCAGCCGGCACCTAGGGAAACCTACCAAACCTGTACATTTTTGAAAACTGGAGACCTAGGGGAATCCAATATGGGGTGACTTGTGGGGCTCTGACCAGGTTCTGATACCCAGATTCCTTTGCAAACCTCAAAACTTGGCTAAAAAAACACATTTTCCTCACATTTTGGTGACAGAAAGTTCTGGAATCTAAGAGGAGCAACAAAAGTCCTTCCACCCAGCGTTCACCCAGGTCTCCCGATAAAAATGATACCTCACTTGTGTGGGTAGTCCTAGCGCCCGTGACAGGAAATGCCTCTAAACACAACGTGGACACATCACAATTTGTGACAGAAAACAGAGGTGTTTTTTGCAAAGTGCCTACCTGTAGATTTTGGCCTCTAGCTCAGCCGACATCTAGGGGAACTTACCATACCTGTGCATTTCTGAAAACTAGAGACCTAGGGGAATCCAAGATGGGGTGACTTGTGGGGCTCTGACCAGGTTCTGTTACCCAGAATCCTTTGCAAACCTCCAAATGTGGCTAAAAAAACACATTTTCCTCACATTTTGGTGACAGAAAGTTCTGGAATCTAAGAGGAGCCACAAATTTCCTTCCACCCAGCGTTCCCCCAAGTCTCCCGATAGAAATTATACCTCACTTGTGTGGGTAGGCCTAGAGCCCGCGACAGGAAATGCCCCTAAACACAACGTGGACACATCACAATTTTTGACAGAAAACAGGGGTGTTTTTTGCAAAGTGCCTACCTGTAGATTTTGGCCTCTAGCTCAGCCGACACCTAGGGGAACTTACCATACCTGTGCATTTCTGAAAACTAGAGACCTAGGGGAATCCAAGATGGGGTGACTTGTGGGGCTCTGACCAGGTTCTGTTACCCAGAATCCTTTGCAAACCTCCAAATGTGGCTAAAAAAAAACATTTTCCTCACATTTTGGTGACAGAAAGTTCTGGAATCTAAGAGGAGCCACGAATTTCCTTCCACCCAGCGTTCCCCCAAGTCTCCCGATAGAAATGATACCTCACTTGTGTGGGTAGGCCTAGCGCCCGTGACAGGAAATGCCCCTAAACACAACGTGGACACATCACAATTTTTGACAGAAAACAGAGGTGTTTTTTGCAAAGTGTCTACCTGTAGATTTTGGCCTCTAGCTCAGCCGGCACCTGGGGAAACCTACCAAACCTGTACATTTTTGAAAACTGGAGACCTAGGGGAATCCAATATGGGGTGACTTGTGGGGCTCTGACCAGGTTCTGATACCCAGATTCCTTTGCAAACCTCAAAACTTGGCTAAAAAAACACATTTTCCTCACATTTTGGTGACAGAAAGTTCTGGAATCTAAGAGGAGCCACAAATTTCCTTCCACCCAGTGTTCCCCCAAGTCTCCTGATAAAAATGATACCTCACTTGTGTGGGTAGGCCTAGCGCCGTGACAGGAAATGCCCCATAACACAACGTGGACACATCACAATTCTTGACAGAAAACAGAGGTGTTTTTTTTGCAAAGTGCCTACCTGTAGATTTTGGCCTCTAGCTCAGCCGGCACCTAGGGAAACCTACCAAACCTGTACATTTTTGAAAACTGGAGACCTAGGGGAATCCAATATAGGGTGACTTGTGGGGCTCTGACCAGGTTCTGTTACCCAGAATCCTTTGCAAACCTCAAAATTTGGCTAAAAAAACACATTTTCCTCACATTTTGGTGACAGAAAGTTCTGGAATCTAAGAGGAGCCACAAATTTCCTTCCACCCAGCGTTCCCCCAAGTCTCCCGATAGAAATGATACCTCACTTGTGTGGGTAGGCCTAGCGCCCGCGACAGGAAATGCCCCTAAACACAACGTGGACACATCACAATTTTTGACAGAAAACAGAGGTGTTTTTTGCAAAGTGTCTATCTGTAGATTTTGGCCTCTAGCTCAGCCGGCACCTGGGGAAACCTACCAAACCTGTACATTTTTGAAAACTGGAGACCTAGGGGAATCCAATATGGGGTGACTTGTGGGGCTCTGACCAGGTTCTGATACCCAGATTCCTTTGCAAACCTCAAAACTTGGCTAAAAAAACACATTTTCCTCACATTTTGGTGACAGAAAGTTCTGGAATCTAAGAGGAGCCACAAATTTCCTTCCACCCAGTGTTCCCCCAAGTCTCCTGATAAAAATGATACCTCACTTGTGTGGGTAGGCCTAGCGCCGTGACAGGAAATGCCCCATAACACAACGTGAACACATCACAATTCTTGACAGAAAACAGAGGTGGTTTTTTTGCAAAGTGCCTACCTGTAGATTTTGGCCTCTAGCTCAGCCGGCACCTAGGGAAACCTACCAAACCTGTACATTTTTGAAAACTGGAGACCTAGGGGAATCCAATATGGGGTGACTTGTGGGGCTCTGACCAGGTTCTGTTACCCATAATCCTTTGCAAACCTCAAAATTTGGCTAAAAAAACACATTTTCCTCACATTTTGGTGACAGAAAGTTCTGGAATCTAAGAGGAGCCACAAATTTCCTTCCACCCTGCGTTCCCCCAAGTCTCCCGATAGAAATGATACCTCACTTGTGTGGGTAGGCCTAGCGCCCGTGACAGGAAATGCCCCTAAACACAACGTGGACACATCACAATTCTTGACAGAAAACAGAGGTGTTTTTTTTGCAAAGTGCCTACCTGTAGATTTTGGCTCTAGCTCAGCCAGCACCTAGGGAAACCTACCAAACCTGTACATTTTTGAAAGCTGGAGACCTAGGGGAATCCAATATGGGGTGACTTGTGGGGCTCTGACCAGGTTCTGTTACCCAGAATCCTATGCAAACCTCAAAATTTGGCTAAAAAAACACATTTTCCTCACATTTTGGTGACAGAAAGTTCTGGAATCTAAGAGGAGCCACAAAAGTCCTTCCACCCAGCGTTCACCCAGGTCTCCCGATAAAAATGATACCTCACTTGTGTGGGTAGTCCTAGCGCCCGCAACAGGAAATGCCTCTAAACACAACGTGGACACATCACAATTTTTGACAGAAAACAGAGGTGTTTTTTGCAAAGTGTCTACCTGTAGATTTTGGCCTCTAGCTCAGCCGGCACCTAGGGAAACCTACCAAACCTGTACATTTTTGAAAACTGGAGACCTAGGGGAATCCAATATGGGGTGACTTGTGGGGCTCTGACCAGGTTCTGATACCCAGATTCCTTTGCAAACCTCAAAACTTGGCTAAAAAAACACATTTTCCTCACATTTTGGTGACAGAAAGTTCTGGAATCTAAGAGGAGCCACAAATTTCCTTCCACCCAGTGTTCCCCCAAGTCTCCTGATAAAAATGATACCTCACTTGTGTGGGTAGGCCTAGCGCCGTGACAGGAAATGCCCCATAACACAACGTGGACACATCACAATTCTTGACAGAAAACAGAGGTGTTTTTTTTGCAAAGTGCCTACCTGTAGATTTTGGCCTCTAGCTCAGCCGACATCTAGGGGAACTTACCATACCTGTGCATTTCTGAAAACTAGAGACCTAGGGGAATCCAAGATGGGGTGACTTGTGGGGCTCTGACCAGGTTCTGTTACCCAGAATCCTTTGCAAACCTCCAAATGTGGCTAAAAAAAACACATTTTCCTCACATTTTGGTGACAGAAAGTTCTGGAATCTAAGAGGAGCCACAAATTTCCTTCCACCCAGCGTTCCCCCAAGTCTCCCGATAGAAATGATACCTCACTTGTGTGGGTAGGCCTAGAGCCCGCGACAGGAAATGCCCCTAAACACAACGTGGACACATCACAATTTTTGACAGAAAACAGGGGTGTTTTTTGCAAAGTGCCTACCTGTAGATTTTGGCCTCTAGCTCAGCCGACACCTAGGGGAACTTACCATACCTGTGCATTTCTGAAAACTAGAGACCTAGGGGAATCCAAGATGGGGTGACTTGTGGGGCTCTGACCAGGTTCTGTTACCCAGAATCCTTTGCAAACCTCCAAATGTGGCTAAAAAAAAACATTTTCCTCACATTTTGGTGACAGAAAGTTCTGGAATCTAAGAGGAGCCACGAATTTCCTTCCACCCAGCGTTCCCCCAAGTCTCCCGATAGAAATGATACCTCACTTGTGTGGGTAGGCCTAGCGCCCGTGACAGGAAATGCCCCTAAACACAACGTGGACACATCACAATTTTTGACAGAAAACAGAGGTGTTTTTTGCAAAGTGTCTACCTGTAGATTTTGGCCTCTAGCTCAGCCGGCACCTGGGGAAACCTACCAAACCTGTACATTTTTGAAAACTGGAGACCTAGGGGAATCCAATATGGGGTGACTTGTGGGGCTCTGACCAGGTTCTGATACCCAGATTCCTTTGCAAACCTCAAAACTTGGCTAAAAAAACACATTTTCCTCACATTTTGGTGACAGAAAGTTCTGGAATCTAAGAGGAGCCACAAATTTCCTTCCACCCAGTGTTCCCCCAAGTCTCCTGATAAAAATGATACCTCACTTGTGTGGGTAGGCCTAGCGCCGTGACAGGAAATGCCCCATAACACAACGTGGACACATCACAATTCTTGACAGAAAACAGAGGTGTTTTTTTTGCAAAGTGCCTACCTGTAGATTTTGGCCTCTAGCTCAGCCGGCACCTAGGGAAACCTACCAAACCTGTACATTTTTGAAAACTGGAGACCTAGGGGAATCCAATATAGGGTGACTTGTGGGGCTCTGACCAGGTTCTGTTACCCAGAATCCTTTGCAAACCTCAAAATTTGGCTAAAAAAACACATTTTCCACACATTTTGGTGACAGAAAGTTCTGGAATCTAAGAGGAGCCACAAATTTCCTTCCACCCAGCGTTCCCCCAAGTCTCCCGATAGAAATGATACCTCACTTGTGTGGGTAGGCCTAGCGCCCGCGACAGGAAATGCCCCTAAACACAACGTGGACACATCACAATTTTTGACAGAAAGCAGAGGTGTTTTTTGCAAAGTGTCTACCTGTAGATTTTGGCCTCTAGCTCAGCCGGCACCTGGGGAAACCTACCAAACCTGTACATTTTTGAAAACTGGAGACCTAGGGGAATCCAATATGGGGTGACTTGTGGGGCTCTGACCAGGTTCTGATACCCAGATTCCTTTGCAAACCTCAAAACTTGGCTAAAAAAACACATTTTCCTCACATTTTGGTGACAGAAAGTTCTGGAATCTAAGAGGAGCCACAAATTTCCTTCCACCCAGTGTTCCCCCAAGTCTCCTGATAAAAATGATACCTCACTTGTGTGGGTAGGCCTAGCGCCGTGACAGGAAATGCCCCATAACACAACGTGGACACATCACAATTCTTGACAGAAAACAGAGGTGGTTTTTTTGCAAAGTGCCTACCTGTAGATTTTGGCCTCTAGCTCAGCCGGCACCTAGGGAAACCTACCAAACCTGTACATTTTTGAAAACTGGAGACCTAGGGGAATCCAATATGGGGTGACTTGTGGGGCTCTGACCAGGTTCTGTTACCCATAATCCTTTGCAAACCTCAAAATTTGGCTAAAAAAACACATTTTCCTCACATTTTGGTGACAGAAAGTTCTGGAATCTAAGAGGAGCCACAAATTTCCTTCCACCCTGCGTTCCCCCAAGTCTCCCGATAGAAATGATACCTTACTTGTGTGGGTAGGCCTAGCGCCCGTGACAGGAAATGCCCCTAAACACAACGTGGACACATCACAATTCTTGACAGAAAACAGAGGTGTTTTTTTTGCAAAGTGCCTACCTGTAGATTTTGGCCTCTAGCTCAGCCAGCACCTAGGGAAACCTACCAAACCTGTACATTTTTGAAAGCTGGAGACCTAGGGGAATCCAATATGGGGTGACTTGTGGGGCTCTGACCAGGTTCTGTTACCCAGAATCCTATGCAAACCTCAAAATTTGGCTAAAAAAACACATTTTCCTCACATTTTGGTGACAGAAAGTTCTGGAATCTAAGAGGAGCCACAAATTTCCTTCCACCCAGTGTTCCCCCAAGTCTCCTGATAAAAATGATACCTCACTTGTGTGGGTAGGCCTAGCGCCGTGACAGGAAATGCCCCATAACACAACGTGGACACATCACAATTCTTGACAGAAAACAGAGGTGTTTTTTTTGCAAAGTGCCTACCTGTAGATTTTGGCCTCTAGCTCAGCCGGCACCTAGGGAAACCTACCAAACCTGTACATTTTTGAAAACTGGAGACCTAGGGGAATCCAATATGGGGTGACTTGTGGGGCTCTGACCAGGTTCTGTTACCCAGAATCCTTTGCAAACCTCAAAATGTGGCTAAAAAAAAACATTTTCCTCACATTTTGGTGACAGAAAGTTCTGGAATCTAAGAGGAGCCACAAATTTCCTTCCACCCAGCGTTCCCCCAAGTCTCCCGATAGAAATGATACCTCACTTGTGTGGGTAGGCCTAGCGCCCGCGACAGGAAATGCCCCTAAACACAACGTGGACACATCACAATTTTTGACAGAAAACAGAGGTGTTTTTTGCAAAGTGTCTACCTGTAGATTTTGGCCTCTAGCTCAGCCGGCACCTGGGGAAACCTACCAAACCTGTACATTTTTGAAAACTGGAGACCTAGGGGAATCCAATATGGGGTGACTTGTGGGGCTCTGACCAGGTTCTGATACCCAGATTCCTTTGCAAACCTCAAAACTTGGCTAAAAAAACAAATTTTCCTCACATTTTGGTGACAGAAAGTTCTGGAATCTAAGAGGAGCCACAAATTTCCTTCCACCCAGTGTTCCCCCAAGTCTCCTGATAAAAATGATACCTCACTTGTGTGGGTAGGCCTAGCGCCGTGACAGGAAATGCCCCATAACACAACGTGGACACATCACAATTCTTGACAGAAAACAGAGGTGTTTTTTTTGCAAAGTGCCTACCTGTAGATTTTGGCCTCTAGCTCAGCCGGCACCTAGGGAAACCTACCAAACCTGTACATTTTTGAAAACTGGAGACCTAGGGGAATCCAATATGGGGTGACTTGTGGGGCTCTCACCAGGTTCTGTTACCCAGAATCCTTTGCAAACCTCAAAATTTGGCTAAAAAAACACATTTTCCTCACATTTTGGTGACAGAAAGTTCTGGAATCTAAGAGGAGCCACAAAAGTCCTTCCACTCAGCGTTCACCCAGGTCTCCCGATAAAAATGATACCTCACTTGTGTGGGTAGTCCTAGCGCCCGCGACAGGAAATGCCTCTAAACACAACGTGGACACATCACAATTTTTGACAGAAAACAGAGGTGTTTTTTGCAAAGTGCCTACCTGTAGATTTTGGCCTCTAGCTCAGCCGACATCTAGGGGAACTTACCATACCTGTGCATTTCTGAAAACTAGAGACCTAGGGGAATCCAAGATGGGGTGACTTGGGGGCTCTGACCAGGTTCTGTTACCCAGAATCCTTTGCAAACCTCCAAATGTGGTTAAAAAAACACATTTTCCTCACATTTTGGTGACAGAAAGTTCTGGAATCTAAGAGGAGCCACAAATTTCCTTCCACCCAGCGTTCCCCCAAGTCTCCCGATAGAAATGATACCTCACTTGTGTGGGTAGGCCTAGCGCCCGCGACAGGAAATGCCCCTAAACACAACGTGGACACATCACAATTTTTGACAGAAAACAGGGGTGTTTTTTGCAAAGTGCCTACCTGTAGATTTTGGCCTCTAGCTCAGCCGACACCTAGGGGAACTTACCATACCTGTGCATTTCTGAAAACTAGAGACCTAGGGGAATCCAAGATGGGGTGACTTGTGGGGCTCTGACCAGGTTCTGTTACCCAGAATCCTTTGCAAACCTCCAAATGTGGCTAAAAAAAAACATTTTCCTCACATTTTGGTGACAGAAAGTTCTGGAATCTAAGAGGAGCCACAAATTTCCTTCCACCCAGCGTTCCCCCAAGTCTCCCGATAGAAATGATACCTCACTTGTGTGGGTAGGCCTAGCGCCCGCGACAGGAAATGCCCCTAAACACAACGTGGACACATCACAATTTTTGACAGAAAACAGAGGTGTTTTTTGCAAAGTGTCTACCTGTAGATTTTGGCCTCTAGCTCAGCCGGCACCTAGGGAAACCTACCAAACCTGTACATTTTTGAAAACTGGAGACCTAGGGGAATCCAATATGGGGTGACTTGTGGGGCTCTGACCAGGTTCTGTTACCCAGAATCCTTTGCAAACCTCAAAATTTGGCTAAAAAAACACATTTTCCTCACATTTTGGTGACAGAAAGTTCTGGAATCTAAGAGGAGCCACAAAAGTCCTTCCACCCAGCGTTCACCCAGGTCTCCCGATAAAAATGATACCTCACTTGTGTGGGTAGTCCTAGCGCCCGCGACAGGAAATGCCTCTAAACACAACGTGGACACATCACAATTTTTGACAGAAAACAGAGGTGTTTTTTGCAAAGTGCCTACCTGTAGATTTTGGCCTCTAGCTCAGCCGACATCTAGGGGAACTTACCATACCTGTGCATTTCTGAAAACTAGAGACCTAGGGGAATCCAAGATGGGGTGACTTGTGGGGCTCTGACCAGGTTCTGTTACCCAGAATCCTTTGCAAACCTCCAAATGTGGCTAAAAAAAAACATTTTCCTCACATTTTGGTGACAGAAAGTTCTGGAATCTAAGAGGAGCCACAAATTTCCTTCCACCCAGCGTTCCCCCAAGTCTCCCGATAGAAATGATACCTCACTTGTGTGGGTAGGCCTAGCGCCCGCGACAGGAAATGCCCCTAAACACAACGTGGACACATCACAATTTTTGACAGAAAACAGAGGTGTTTTTTGCAAAGTGCCTACCTGTAGATTTTGGCCTCTAGCTCAGCCGACATCTAGGGGAACTTACCATACCTGTGCATTTCTGAAAACTAGAGACCTAGGGGAATCCAAGATGGGGTGACTTGTGGGGCTTTGACCAGGTTCTGTTACCCAGAATCCTTTGCAAACCTCCAAATGTGGCTAAAAAAACACATTTTCCTCACATTTTGGTGACTGAAAGTTCTGGAATCTAAGAGGAGCCACAAATTTCCTTCCACCCAGCGTTCCCCCAAGTCTCCCGATAGAAATGATACCTCACTTGTGTGGGTAGGCCTAGCGCCCGCGACAGGAAATGCCCCTAAACACAACGTGGACACATCACAATTTTTGACAGAAAACAGAGGTGTTTTTTGCAAAGTGTCTACCTGTAGATTTTGGCCTCTAGCTCAGCCGGCACCAAGGGAAACCTACCAAACCTGTACATTTTTGAAAACTGGAGACCTAGGGGAATCCAATATGGGGTGACTTGTGGGGCTCTGACCAGGTTCTGATACCCAGATTCCTTTGCAAACCTCAAAACTTGGCTAAAAAAACACATTTTCCTCACATTTTGGTGACAGAAAGTTCTGGAATCTAAGAGGAGCCACAAATTTCCTTCCACGCTGTGTTCCCCTAAGTCTCCCGATAAAAATGATACCTCACTTGTGTGGGTAGGCCTAGCACCCGCAACAGGAAATACCCCTAAACACAACGTGGACACATCACAATTTTTGACAGAAAACAGAGGTGTTTTTTGCAAAGTGCCTACCTGTAGATTTTGGCCTCTAGCTCAGCCGGCACCTAGGGAAACCTACCAAACCTGTGCATTTTTGAAAACTAGAGACCTATGGGAATCCAAGATGGGGTGACTTGTGGGGCTCTGACCAGATTCTGTTACCCAGAATCATTTGCAAACCTCAAAATTTGGCTAAAAAAAACACATTTTCCTCACATTTCAGTAACAGAAAGTTCTGGAATCTGAGAGGAGCCACAAATTTCCTTCCACCCAGCGTTCCCCCAAGTCTCCCGATAAAAATGATACCTCACTTGTGTGGGTAGGCCTAGCGCCCGTGACAGGCAATGCCCCAAAACACAACGTGGACACATCACATTTTTTTAAAGAAAACAGAGGTGTTTTTTGCAAAGTGCCTACATGTAGCTTTTGGCCTCTAGCTCAGCCGGCACCTAGGGAAACCTACCAAACCTGTGCATTTTTTAAAACTAGAGACCTAGGGGAATCCAAGATGGGGTGACTTGTGGGGCTCTGACCAGGTTCTGTTACCCAGAATCCTTTGCAAACCTCAAAATTTGGCTAAAAAAACACATTTTCCTCACATTTTGGTGACAGAAAGTTCTGGAAGCTAAGAGGAGCCACAAAAGCCCTTCCACCCAGCGTTCACCCAAGTCTCCCGATAAAAATGATACCTCACTTGTGTGGGTAGTCCTAGCGCCCGCGACAGGAAATGCCTCTAAACACAACGTGGACACATCACAATTTTTGACAGAAAACAGGGGTGTTTTTTGCAAAGTGCCTACCTGTAGATTTTGGCCTCTAGCTCAGCCGACACCTAGGGGAACTTACCATACCTGTGCATTTCTGAAAACTAGAGACCTAGGGGAATCCGAGATGGGGTGACTTGTGGGGCTCTGACCAGGTTCTGTTACCCAGAATCCTTTGCAAACCTCCAAATGTGGCTAAAAAAACACATTTTCCTCACATTTTGGTGACAGAAAGTTCTGGAATCTAAGAGGAGCCACAAATTTCCTTCCACCCAGCGTTCCCCCAAGTCTCCCGATAGAAATGATACCTCACTTGTGTGGGTAGGCCTAGCGCCCGCGACAGGAAATGCCCCTAAACACAACGTGGACACATCACAATTTTTGACAGAAAACAGAGGTGTTTTTTGCAAAGTGTCTACCTGTAGATTTTGGCCTCTAGCTCAGCCGGCACCTAGGGAAACCTACCAAACCTGTACATTTTTGAAAACTGGAGACCTAGGGGAATCCAATATGGGGTGACTTGTGGGGCCCTGACCAGGTTCTGTTACCCAGATTCCTTTGCAAACCTCAAAATTTGGCTAAACAAACACATTTTCCTCACATTTTGGTGACAGAAAGTTCTGGAATCTAAGTGGAGCCACAAATTGCCTTCCACCCAGTGTTCCCCCAAGTCTCCTGATAAAAATGATACCTCACTTGTGTGGGTAGGCCTAGCGCCCGTGACAGGAAATGCCCCAAAACACAACGTGGACACATCACATTTTTTGAAAGAAAACAGAGGTGTTTTTTGCAAAGTGCCTACATGTAGCTTTTGGCCTCTAGCTCAGCCGGCACCTAGGGAAACCTACCAAACCTGTGCATTTTTTAAAACTAGAGACCTAGGGGAATCCAAGATGGGGTGACTTGTGGGGCTCTGACCAGGTTCTGTTACCCAGAATCCTTTGCAAACCTCAAAATTTGGCTAAAAAAACACATTTTCCTCACATTTTGGTGACAGAAAGTTCTGGAATCTAAGAGGAGCCACAAAAGTCCTTCCACCCAGCGTTCACCCAAGTCTCCCGATAAAAATGATACTTCACTTGTGTGGGTAGTCCTAGCGCCCGCGACAGGAAATGCCTCTAAACACAACGTGGACACATCACAATTTTTGACAGAAAACAGGGGTGTTTTTTGCAAAGTGCCTACCTGTAGATTTTGGCCTCTAGCTCAGCTGACACCTAGGGGAACTTACCATACCTGTGCATTTCTGAAAACTAGAGACCTAGGGGAATCCAAGATGGGGTGACTTGTGGGGCTCTGACCAGGTTCCGTTACCCAGAATCCTTTGCAAACCTCCAAATGTGGCTAAAAAAACATTTTCCTCACATTTTGGTGACAGAAAGTTCTGGAATCTAAGAGGAGCCACAAATTTCCTTCCACCCAGCGTTCCCCCAAGTCTCCCGATAGAAATGATACCTCACTTGTGTGGGTAGGCCTAGCGCCCGCGACAGGAAATGCCCCTAAACACAACGTGGACACATCACAATTTTTGACAGAAAACAGAGGTGTTTTTTGCAAAGTGTCTACCTGTAGATTTTGGCCTCTAGCTCAGCCGGCACCTAGGGAAACCTACCAAACCTGTACATTTTTGAAAACTGGAGACCTAGGGGAATCCAATATGGGGTGACTTGTGGGGCTCTGACCAGGTTCTGATACCCAGATTCCTTTGCAAACCTCAAAACTTGGCTAAAAAAACACATTTTCCTCACATTTTGGTGACAGAAAGTTCTGGAATCTAAGAGGAGCCACACATTTCCTTCCACCCAGTGTTCCCCCAAGTCTCCTGATAAAAATTATACCTCACTTGTGTGGGTAGGCCTAGCGCCGTGACAGGAAATGCCCCATAACACAACGTGGACACATCACAATTTTTGACAGAAAACAGAGGTGTTTTTTTTGCAAAGTGCCTACCTGTAGATTTTGGCCTCTAGCTCAGCCGGCACCTAGGGAAACCTACCAAACCTGTACATTTTTTAAAACTGGAGACCTAGGGGAATCCAATATGGGGTGACTTGTGGGGCTCTGACCAGGTTCTGTTACCCAGAATCCTTTGCAAACCTCAAAATTTGGCTAAAAAAACACATTTTCCTCACATTTTGGTGACAGAAAGTTCTGGAATCTAAGAGGAGCCACAAATTTCCTTCCACCCAGAGTTCCCCCAAGTCTCCTGATAAAAATGATACCTCACTTGTGTGGGTAGGCCTAGCGCCCGTGACAGGAAATGCCCCAAAACACAACATGGACACATCACATTTTTTGAAAGAAAACAGAGGTGTTTTTTGCAAAGTGCCTACATGTAGCTTTTGGCCTCTAGCTCAGCCAGCACCTAGGGAAACCTACCAAACCTGTGCATTTTTGAAAACTAGAGACCTTGGGGAATCCAAGATGGGGTGACTTGTGGGGCTTTCACCAGGTTCTGTTACCCAGAATCCTTTGCAAACATCAAAATTTGGATAAAAAAAACCTATTTTCCTCACATTTTGGTGACAGAAAGTTCTGGAATCTAAGAGGAGCCACAAATTTCCTTCCACGCGGCGTTCCCCTAAGTCTCTGATAAAAATGATACCTCACTTGTGTGGGTAGGCCTAGCACCCGCAACAGGAAATACCCCTAAACACAACGTGGACACATCACAATTTTTGACAGAAAACAGAGGTGTTTTTTGCAAAGTGCCTACCTGTAGATTTTGGCCTCTAGCTCAGCCGGCACCTAGGTAAACCTACCAAACCTGTGCATTTTTGAAAACTAGAGACCTATGGGAATCCAAGATGGGGTGACTTGTGGGGCTCTGACCAGATTCTGTTACCCAGAATCATTTGCAAACCTCAAAATTTGGCTAAAAAAACAAATTTTCCTCACATTTCGGTAACAGAAAGTTCTGGAATCTGAGAGGAGCCACAAATTTCCTTCCACCCAGCGTTCCCCCAAGTCTCCCGATAAAAATGATACCTCACTTGTGTGGGTAGGCCTAGCGCCCGTGACAGGCAATGCCCCAAAACACAAAGTGGACACATCACATTTTTATAAAGAAAACAGCGATGTTTTTTGCAAAGTGCCTACCTGTAGCTTTTGGCCTATAGCTCAATCGGCACCTAGGGAAACCTACCAAACCTGTACATTTTTGAAAACTAGAGACCTAGGGGAATCCAATATGGGGTGACTTGTGGGGCTCTGACCAGGTTCTGTTACCCAGATTCCTTTGCAAACCTCAAAATTTGGCTAAACAAACACATTTTCCTCACAATTTGGTGACAGAAAGTTCTGGAATCTAAGCGGAGCCACAAATTTCCTTCCACCCAGTGTTCCCCCAAGTCTCCTGATAAAAATGATACCTCACTTGTGTGGGTAGGCCTAGCGCCCGTTACAGGAAATGCCCCAAAACACAACGTGGACACATCACATTTTTTGAAAGAAAACAGAGGTGTTTTTTGCAAAGTGCCTACATGTAGCTTTTGGCCTCTAGCTCAGCCGGCACCTAGGGAAACCTACCAAACCTGTGCATTTTTAAAAACTAGAGACCTAGGGGAATCCAAGATGGGGTGACTTGTGGGGCTCTGACCAGGTTCTGTTACACAGAATCCTTTGCAAACCTCAAATTTGGCTAAAAAAACACATTTTCCTCACATTTTGGTGACAGAAAGTTCTGGAATCTAAGAGGAGCCACAAAAGTCCTTCCACCCAGCGTTCACCCAAGTCTCCCGATAAAAATGATACCTCACTTGTGTGGGTAGTCCTAGCGCCCGCGACAGGAAATGCCTCTAAACACAACGTGGACACATCACAATTTTTGACAGAAAACAGGGGTGTTTTTTGCAAAGTGCCTACCTGTAGATTTTGGCCTCTAGCTCAGCCGACACCTAGGGGAACTTACCATACCTGTGCATTTCTGAAAACTAGAGACCTAGGGGAATCCAAGATGGGGTGACTTGTGGGGCTCTGACCAGGTTCTGTTACCCAGAATCCTTTGCAAACCTCCAAATGTGGCTAAAAAAAAACATTTTCCTCACATTTTGGTGACAGAAAGTTCTGGAATCTAAGAGGATCCACAAATTTCCTTCCACCCAGCGTTCCCCCAAGTCTCCCGATAGAAATGATACCTCACTTGTGTGGGTAGGCCTAGCGCCCGCGACAGGAAATGCCCCTAAACACAACGTGGACACATCACAATTTTTGACAGAAAACAGAGGTGTTTTTTGCAAAGTGTCTACCTGTAGATTTTGGCCTCTAGCTCAGCCGGCACCTGGGGAAACCTACCAAACCTGTACATTTTTGAAAACTGGAGACCTAGGGGAATCCAATATGGGGTGACTTGTGGGGCTCTGACCAGGTTCTGATACCCAGATTCCTTTGCAAACCTCAAAACTTGGCTAAAAAAACACATTTTCCTCTCATTTTGGTGACAGAAAGTTCTGGAATCTAAGAGGAGCCACAAATTTCCTTCCACCCAGTGTTCCCCCAAGTCTCCTGATAAAAATGATACCTCACTTGTGTGGGTAGGCCTAGCGCCGTGACAGGAAATGCCCCATAACACAACGTGGACACATCACAATTCTTGACAGAAAACAGAGGTGTTTTTTTTGCAAAGTGCCTACCTGTAGATTTTGGCCTCTAGCTCAGCCGGCACCTAGGGAAACCTACCAAACCTGTACATTTTTGAAAACTGGAGACCTAGGGGAATCCAATATGGGGTGACTTGTGGGGCTCTGACCAGGTTCTATTACCCAGAATCCTTTGCAAACCTCAAAATTTGGCTAAAAAAACACATTTTCCTCACATTTTGGTGACAGAAAGTTCTGGAATCTAAGAGGAGCCACAAAAGTCCTTCCACCCAGCGTTCACACAGGTCTCCCGATAAAAATGATACCTCACTTGTGTGGGTAGTCCTAGCGCCCGCGACAGGAAATGCCTCTAAACACAACGTGGACACATCACAATTTTTGACAGAAAACAGAGGTGTTTTTTGCAAAGTGCCTACCTGTAGATTTTGGCCTCTAGCTCAGCCGACATCTAGGGAACTTACCATACCTGTGCATTTCTGAAAACTAGAGACCTAGGGGAATCCAAGATGGGGTGACTTGTGGGGCTCTGACCAGGTTCTGTTACCCAGAATCCTTTGCAAACCTCCAAATGTGGCTAAAAAAACACATTTCCCTCACATTTTGGTGACAGAAAGTTCTGGAATCTAAGAGGAGCCACAAATTTCCTTCCACCCAGCGTTCCCCCAAGTCTCCCGATAGAAATGATACCTCACTTGTGTGGGTAGGCCTAGCGCCCGCGACAGGAAATGCCCCTAAACACAACGTGGACACATCACAATTTTTGACAGAAAACAGGGGTGTTTTTTGCAAAGTGCCTACCTGTAGATTTTGGCCTCTAGCTCAGCCGACACCTAGGGGAACTTACCATACCTGTGCATTTCTGAAAACTAGAGACCTAGGGGAATCCAAGATGGGGTGACTTGTGGGGCTCTGACCAGGTTCTGTTACCCAGAATCCTTTGCAAACCTCCAAATGTGGCTAAAAAAAAACATTTTCCTCACATTTTGGTGACAGAAAGTTCTGGAATCTAAGATGAGCCACAAATTTCCTTCCACCCAGCGTTCCCCCAAGTCTCCCGATAGAAATGATACCTCACTTGTGTGGGTAGGCCTAGCGCCCGCGACAGGAAATGCCCCTAAACACAACGTGGACACATCACAATTTTTGACAGAAAACAGAGGTGTTTTTTGCAAAGTGTCTACCTGTAGATTTTGGCCTCTAGCTCAGCCGGCACCTAGGGAAACCTACCAAACCTGTGCATTTTTGAAAACTGGAGACCTAGGGGAATCCAATATGGGGTGACTTGTGGGGCTCTGACCAGGTTCTGTTACCCAGAATCCTTTGCAAACCTCAAAATTTGGCTAAAAAAACACATTTTCCTCACATTTTGGTGACAGAAAGTTCTGGAATCTAAGAGGAGCCACAAAAGTCCTTCCACCCAGCGTTCACCCAGGTCTCCCGATAAAAATGATACCTCACTTGTGTGGGTAGTCCTAGCGCCCGCGACAGGAAATGCCTCTAAACACAACGTGGACACATCACAATTTTTGACAGAAAACAGAGGTGTTTTTTGCAAAGTGCCTACCTGTAGATTTTGGCCTCTAGCTCAGCCGACATCTAGGGGAACTTACCATACCTGTGCATTTCTGAAAACTAGAGACCTAGGGGAATCCAAGATGGGGTGACTTGTGGGGCTTTGACCAGGTTCTGTTACCCAGAATCCTTTGCAAACCTCCAAATGTGGCTAAAAAAACAAATTTCCTCACATTTTGGTGACTGAAAGTTCTGGAATCTAAGAGGAGCCACAAATTTCCTTCCACCCAGCGTTCCCCCAAGTCTCCCGATAGAAATGATACCTCACTTGTGTGGGTAGGCCTAGCGCCCGCGACAGGAAATGCCCCTAAACACAACGTGGACACATCACAATTTTTGACAGAAAACAGAGGTGTTTTTTGCAAAGTGTCTACCTGTAGATTTTGGCCTCTAGCTCAGCCGGCACCAAGGGAAACCTACCAAACCTGTACATTTTTGAAAACTGGAGACCTAGGGGAATCCAATATGGGGTGACTTGTGGGGCTCTGACCAGGTTCTGATACCCAGATTCCTTTGCAAACCTCAAAACTTGGCTAAAAAAACCTATTTTCCTCACATTTTGGTGACAGAAAGTTCTGGAATCTAAGAGGAGCCACAAATTTCCTTCCACGCGGCGTTCCCCTAAGTCTCCCGATAAAAATGATACCTCACTTGTGTGGGTAGGCCTAGCACCCGCAACAGGAAATACCCCTAAACACAACGTGGACACATCACAATTTTTGACAGAAAACAGAGGTGTTTTTTGCAAAGTGCCTACCTGTAGATTTTGGCCTCTAGCTCAGCCGGCACCTAGGTAAACCTACCAAACCTGTGCATTTTTGAAAACTAGAGACCTATGGGAATCCAAGATGGGGTGACTTGTGGGGCTCTGACCAGATTCTGTTACCCAGAATCATTTGCAAACCTCAAAATTTGGCTAAAAAAACAAATTTTCCTCACATTTCGGTAACAGAAAGTTCTGGAATCTGAGAGGAGCCACAAATTTCCTTCCACCCAGCGTTCCCCCAAGTCTCCCGATAAAAATGATACCTCACTTGTGTGGGTAGGCCTAGCGCCCGTGACAGGCAATGCCCCAAAACACAAAGTGGACACATCACATTTTTATAAAGAAAACAGCGATGTTTTTTGCAAAGTGCCTACCTGTAGCTTTTGGCCTATAGCTCAATCGGCACCTAGGGAAACCTACCAAACCTGTACATTTTTGAAAACTAGAGACCTAGGGGAATCCAATATGGGGTGACTTGTGGGGCTCTGACCAGGTTCTGTTACCCAGATTCCTTTGCAAACCTCAAAATTTGGCTAAACAAACACATTTTCCTCACAATTTGGTGACAGAAAGTTCTGGAATCTAAGCGGAGCCACAAATTTCCTTCCACCCAGTGTTCCCCCAAGTCTCCTGATAAAAATGATACCTCACTTGTGTGGGTAGGCCTAGCGCCCGTGACAGGAAATGCCCCAAAACACAACGTGGACACATCACATTTTTTGAAAGAAAACAGAGGTGTTTTTTGCAAAGTGCCTACATGTAGCTTTTGGCCTCTAGCTCAGCCGGCACCTAGGGAAACCTACCAAACCTGTGCATTTTTTAAAACTAGAGACCTAGGGGAATCCAAGATGGGGTGACTTGTGGGGCTCTGACCAGGTTCTGTTACACAGAATCCTTTGCAAACCTCAAATTTGGCTAAAAAAACACATTTTCCTCACATTTTGGTGACAGAAAGTTCTGGAATCTAAGAGGAGCCACAAAAGTCCTTCCACCCAGCGTTCACCCAAGTCTCCCGATAAAAATGATACCTCACTTGTGTGGGTAGTCCTAGCGCCCGCGACAGGAAATGCCTCTAAACACAACGTGGACACATCACAATTTTTGACAGAAAACAGGGGTGTTTTTTGCAAAGTGCCTACCTGTAGATTTTGGCCTCTAGCTCAGCCGACACCTAGGGGAACTTACCATACCTGTGCATTTCTGAAAACTAGAGACCTAGGGGAATCCAAGATGGGGTGACTTGTGGGGCTCTGACCAGGTTCTGTTACCCAGAATCCTTTGCAAACCTCCAAATGTGGCTAAAAAAAAAACATTTTCCTCACATTTTGGTGACAGAAAGTTCTGGAATCTAAGAGGAGCCACAAATTTCCTTCCACCCAGCGTTCCCCCAAGTCTCCCGATAGAAATGATACCTCACTTGTGTGGGTAGGCCTAGCGCCCGCGACAGGAAATGCCCCTAAACACAACGTGGACACATCACAATTTTTGACAGAAAACAGGGGTGTTTTTTGCAAAGTGCCTACCTGTAGATTTTGGCCTCTAGCTCAGCCGACACCTAGGGGAACTTACCATACCTGTGCATTTCTGAAAACTAGAGACCTAGGGGAATCCAAGATGGGGTGACTTGTGGGGCTCTGACCAGGTTCCGTTACCCAGAATCCTTTGCAAACCTCCAAATGTGGCTAAAAAAAACATTTTCCTCACATTTTGGTGACAGAAAGTTCAGGAATCTAAGAGGAGCCACAAATTTCCTTCCACCCAGCGTTCCCCCAAGTCTCCCGATAGAAATGATACCTCACTTGTGTGGGTAGGCCTAGCGCCCGCGACAGGAAATGCCCCTAAACACAACGTGGACACATCACAATTTTTGACAGAAAACAGAGGTGTTTTTTGCAAAGTGTCTACCTGTAGATTTTGGCCTCTAGCTCAGCCGGCACCTAGGGAAACCTACCAAACCTGTACATTTTTGAAAACTGGAGACCTAGGGGAATCCAATATGGGGTGACTGGTGGGGCTCTGACCAGGTTCTGATACCCAGATTCCTTTGCAAACCTCAAAACTTGGCTAAAAAAACACATTTTCCTCACATTTTGGTGACAGAAAGTTCTGGAATCTAAGAGGAGCCACAAATTTCCTTCCACCCAGTGTTCCCCCAAGTCTCCTGATAAAAATGATACCTCACTTGTGTGGGTAGGCCTAGCGCCGTGACAGGAAATGCCCCATAACACAACGTGGACACATCACAATTTTTGACAGAAAACAGAGGTGTTTTTTTTGCAAAGTGCCTACCTGTAGATTTTGGCCTCTAGCTCAGCCGGCACCTAGGGAAACCTACCAAACCTGTACATTTTTTAAAACTGGAGACCTAGGGGAATCCAATATGGGGTGACTTGTGGGGCTCTGACCAGGTTCTGTTACCCAGAATCCTTTGCAAACCTCAAAATTTGGCTAAAAAAACACATTTTCCTCACATTTTGGTGACAGAAAGTTCTGGAATCTAAGAGGAGCCACAAATTTCCTTCCACCCAGAGTTCCCCCAAGTCTCCTGATAAAAATGATACCTCACTTGTGTGGGTAGGCCTAGCGCCCGTGACAGGAAATGCCCCAAAACACAACATGGACACATCACATTTTTTGAAAGAAAACAGAGGTGTTTTTTGCAAAGTGCCTACATGTAGCTTTTGGCCTCTAGCTCAGCCAGCACCTAGGGAAACCTACCAAACCTGTGCATTTTTGAAAACTAGAGACCTTGGGGAATCCAAGATGGGGTGACTTGTGGGGCTTTCACCAGGTTCTGTTACCCAGAATCCTTTGCAAACATCAAAATTTGGATAAAAAAAAACTATTTTCCTTACATTTTGGTGACAGAAAGTTCTGGAATCTAAGAGGAGCCACAAATTTCCTTCCACGCGGCGTTCCCCTAAGTCTCCCGATAAAAATGATACCTCACTTGTGTGGGTAGGCCTAGCACCCGCAACAGGAAATACCCCTAAACACAACGTGGACACATCACAATTTTTGACAGAAAACAGAGGTGTTTTTTGCAAAGTGCCTACCTGTAGATTTTGGCCTCTAGCTCAGCCGGCACCTAGGTAAACCTACCAAACCTGTGCATTTTTGAAAACTAGAGACCTATGGGAATCCAAGATGGGGTGACTTGTGGGGCTCTGACCAGATTCTGTTACCCAGAATCATTTGCAAACCTCAAAATTTGGCTAAAAAAACAAATTTTCCTCACATTTCGGTAACAGAAAGTTCTGGAATCTGAGAGGAGCCACAAATTTCCTTCCACCCAGCGTTCCCCCAAGTCTCCCGATAAAAATTATACCTCACTTGTGTGGGTAGGCCTAGCGCCCGTGTCAGGCAATGCCCCTAAACACAAAGTGGACACATCACATTTTTATAAAGAAAACAGCGATGTTTTTTGCAAAGTGCCTACCTGTAGCTTTTGGCCTATAGCTCAATCGGCACCTAGGGAAACCTACCAAACCTGTACATTTTTGAAAACTAGAGACCTAGGGGAATCCAATATGGGGTGACTTGTGGGGCTCTGACCAGGTTCTGTTACCCAGATTCCTTTGCAAACCTCAAAATTTGGCTAAACAAACACATTTTCCTCACAATTTGGTGACAGAAAGTTCTGGAATCTAAGCGGAGCCACAAATTTCCTTCCACCCAGTGTTCCCCCAAGTCTCCTGATAAAAATGATACCTCACTTGTGTGGGTAGGCCTAGCGCCCGTGACAGGAAATGCCCCAAAACACAACGTGGACACATCAAATTTTTTGAAAGAAAACAGAGGTGTTTTTTGCAAAGTGCCTACATGTAGCTTTTGGCCTCTAGCTCAGCCGGCACCTAGGGAAACCTACCAAACCTGTGCATTTTTTAAAACTAGAGACCTAGGGGAATCCAAGATGGGGTGACTTGTGGGGCTCTGACCAGGTTCTGTTACACAGAATCCTTTGCAAACCTCAAATTTGGCTAAAAAAACACATTTTCCTCACATTTTGGTGACAGAAAGTTCTGGAATCTAAGAGGAGCCACAAAAGTCCTTCCACCCAGCGTTCACCCAAGTCTCCCGATAAAAATGATACCTCACTTGTGTGGGTAGTCCTAGCGCCCGCAACAGGAAATGCCTCTAAACACAACGTGGACACATCACAATTTTTGACAGAAAACAGGGGTGTTTTTTGCAAAGTGCCTACCTGTAGATTTTGGCCTCTAGCTCAGCCGACACCTAGGGGAACTTACCATACCTGTGCATTTCTGAAAACTAGAGACCTAGGGGAATCCAAGATGGGGTGACTTGTGGGGCTCTGACCAGGTTCTGTTACCCAGAATCCTTTGCAAACCTCCAAATGTGGCTAAAAAAAAACATTTTCCTCACATTTTGGTGACAGAAAGTTCTGGAATCTAAGAGGAGCCACAAATTTCCTTCCACCCAGCGTTCCCCCAAGTCTCCCGATAGAAATGATACCTCACTTGTGTGGGTAGGCCTAGCGCCCGCGACAGGAAATGCCCCTAAACACAACGTGGACACATCACAATTTTTGACAGAAAACAGGGGTGTTTTTTGCAAAGTGCCTACCTGTAGATTTTGGCCTCTAGCTCAGCCGACACCTAGGGGAACTTACCATACCTGTGCATTTCTGAAAACTAGAGACCTAGGGGAATCCAAGATGGGGTGACTTGTGGGGCTCTGACCAGGTTCCGTTACCCAGAATCCTTTGCAAACCTCCAAATGTGGCTAAAAAAAACATTTTCCTCACATTTTGGTGACAGAAAGTTCAGGAATCTAAGAGGAGCCACAAATTTCCTTCCACCCAGCGTTCCCCCAAGTCTCCCGATAGAAATGATACCTCACTTGTGTGGGTAGGCCTAGCGCCCGCGACAGGAAATGCCCCTAAACACAACGTGGACACATCACAATTTTTGACAGAAAACAGAGGTGTTTTTTGCAAAGTGTCTACCTGTAGATTTTGGCCTCTAGCTCAGCCGGCACCTAGGGAAACCTACCAAACCTGTACATTTTTGAAAACTGGAGACCTAGGGGAATCCAATATGGGGTGACTGGTGGGGCTCTGACCAGGTTCTGATACCCAGATTCCTTTGCAAACCTCAAAACTTGGCTAAAAAAACACATTTTCCTCACATTTTGGTGACAGAAAGTTCTGGAATCTAAGAGGAGCCACAAATTTCCTTCCACCCAGTGTTCCCCCAAGTCTCCTGATAAAAATGATACCTCACTTGTGTGGGTAGGCCTAGCGCCGTGACAGGAAATGCCCCATAACACAACGTGGACACATCACAATTTTTGACAGAAAACAGAGGTGTTTTTTTTGCAAAGTGCCTACCTGTAGATTTTGGCCTCTAGCTCAGCCGGCACCTAGGGAAACCTACCAAACCTGTACATTTTTTAAAACTGGAGACCTAGGGGAATCCAATATGGGGTGACTTGTGGGGCTCTGACCAGGTTCTGTTACCCAGAATCCTTTGCAAACCTCAAAATTTGGCTAAAAAAACACATTTTCCTCACATTTTGGTGACAGAAAGTTCTGGAATCTAAGAGGAGCCACAAATTTCCTTCCACCCAGAGTTCCCCCAAGTCTCCTGATAAAAATGATACCTCACTTGTGTGGGTAGGCCTAGCGCCCGTGACAGGAAATGCCCCAAAACACAATATGGACACATCACATTTTTTGAAAGAAAACAGAGGTGTTTTTTGCAAAGTGCCTACATGTAGCTTTTGGCCTCTAGCTCAGCCAGCACCTAGGGAAACGTACCAAACCTGTGCATTTTTGAAAACTAGAGACCTTGGGGAATCCAAGATGGGGATGTCTTGTGGGGCTTTCACCAGGTTCTGTTACCCAGAATCCTTTGCAAACATCAAAATTTGGATAAAAAAAAACTATTTTCCTTACATTTTGGTGACAGAAAGTTCTGGAATCTAAGAGGAGCCACAAATTTCCTTCCACGCGGCGTTCCCCTAAGTCTCCCGATAAAAATGATACCTCACTTGTGTGGGTAGGCCTAGCACCCGCAACAGGAAATACCCCTAAACACAACGTGGACACATCACAATTTTTGACAGAAAACAGAGGTGTTTTTTGCAAAGTGCCTACCTGTAGATTTTGGCCTCTAGCTCAGCCGGCACCTAGGTAAACCTACCAAACCTGTGCATTTTTGAAAACTAGAGACCTATGGGAATCCAAGATGGGGTGACTTGTGGGGCTCTGACCAGATTCTGTTACCGAGAATCATTTGCAAACCTCAAAATTTGGCTAAAAAAACAAATTTTCCTCACATTTCGGTAACAGAAAGTTCTGGAATCTGAGAGGAGCCACAAATTTCCTTCCACCCAGCGTTCCCCCAAGTCTCCCGATAAAAATGATACCTCACTTGTGTGGGTAGGCCTAGCGCCCGTGACAGGCAATGCCCCAAAACACAAAGTGGACACATCACATTTTTATAAAGAAAACAGCGATGTTTTTTGCAAAGTGCCTACCTGTAGCTTTTGGCCTATAGCTCAATCGGCACCTAGGGAAACCTACCAAACCTGTACATTTTTGAAAACTAGAGACCTAGGGGAATCCAATATGGGGTGACTTGTGGGGCTCTGACCAGGTTCTGTTACCCAGATTCCTTTGCAAACCTCAAAATTTGGCTAAACAAACACATTTTCCTCACAATTTGGTGACAGAAAGTTCTGGAATCTAAGCGGAGCCACAAATTTCCTTCCACCCAGTGTTCCCCCAAGTCTCCTGATAAAAATGATACCTCACTTGTGTGGGTAGGCCTAGCGCCCGTGACAGGAAATGCCCCAAAACACAATGTGGACACATCACATTTTTTGAAAGAAAACAGAGGTGTTTTTTGCAAAGTGCCTACATGTAGCTTTTGGCCTCTAGCTCAGCCGGCACCTAGGGAAACCTACCAAACCTGTGCATTTTTTAAAACTAGAGACCTAGGGGAATCCAAGATGGGGTGACTTGTGGGGCTCTGACCAGGTTCTGTTACACAGAATCCTTTGCAAACCTCAAATTTGGCTAAAAAAACACATTTTCCTCACATTTTGGTGACAGAAAGTTCTGGAATCTAAGAGGAGCCACAAAAGTCCTTCCACCCAGTGTTCACCCAAGTCTCCCAATAAAAATGATACCTCACTTGTGTGGGTAGTCCTAGCGCCCGCGACAGGAAATGCCTCTAAACACAACGTGGACACATCACAATTTTTGACAGAAAACAGGGGTGTTTTTTGCAAAGTGCCTACCTGTAGATTTTGGCCTCTAGCTCAGCCGACACCTACGGGAACTTACCATACCTGTGCATTTCTGAAAACTAGAGACCTAGGGGAATCCAAGATGGGGTGACTTGTGGGGCTCTGACCAGGTTCTGTTACCCAGAATCCTTTGCAAACCTCCAAATGTGGCTAAAAAAAAACATTTTCCTCACATTTTGGTGACAGAAAGTTCTGGAATCTAAGAGGAGCCACAAATTTCCTTCCACCCAGCGTTCCCCCAAGTCTCCCGATAGAAATGATACCTCACTTGTGTGGGTAGGCCTAGCGCCCGCGACAGGAAATGCCCCTAAACACAACGTGGACACATCACAATTTTTGACAGAAAACAGGGGTGTTTTTTGCAAAGTGCCTACCTGTAGATTTTGGCCTCTAGCTCAGCCGACACCTAGGGGAACTTACCATACCTGTGCATTTCTGAAAACTAGAGACCTAGGGGAATCCAAGATGGGGTGACTTGTGGGGCTCTGACCAGGTTCCGTTACCCAGAATCCTTTGCAAACCTCCAAATGTGGCTAAAAAAAACATTTTCCTCACATTTTGGTGACAGAAAGTTCTGGAATCTAAGAGGAGCCACAAATTTCCTTCCACCCAGCGTTCCCCCAAGTCTCCCGATAGAAATGATACCTCACTTGTGTGGGTAGGCCTAGCGCCCGTGACAGGAAATGCCCCTAAACACAACGTGGACACATCACAATTTTTGACAGAAAACAGAGGTGTTTTTTGCAAAGTGTCTACCTGTAGATTTTGGCCTCTAGCTCAGCCGGCACCTAGGGAAACCTACCAAACCTGTACATTTTTGAAAACTGGAGACCTAGGGGAATCCAATATGGGGTGACTTGTGGGGCTCTGACCAGGTTCTGATACCCAGATTCCTTTGCAAACCTCAAAACTTGGCTAAAAAAACACATTTTCCTCACATTTTGGTGACAGAAAGTTCTGGAATCTAAGAGGAGCCACAAATTTCCTTCCACCCAGTGTTCCCCCAAGTCTCCTGATAAAAATGATACCTCACTTGTGTGGGTAGGCCTAGCGCCGTGACAGGAAATGCCCCATAACACAACGTGGACACATCACAATTTTTGACAGAAAACAGAGGTGTTTTTTTTGCAAAGTGCCTACCTGTAGATTTTGGCCTCTAGCTCAGCCGGCACCTAGGGAAACCTACCAAACCTGTACATTTTTTAAAACTGGAGACCTAGGGGAATCCAATATGGGGTGACTTGTGGGGCTCTGACCAGGTTCTGTTACCCAGAATCCTTTGCAAACCTCAAAATATGGTTAAAAAAACACATTTTCCTCACATTTTGGTGACAGAAAGTTCTGGAATCTAAGAGGAGCCACAAATTTCCTTCCACCCAGAGTTCCCCCAAGTCTCCTGATAAAAATGATACCTCACTTGTGTGGGTAGGCCTAGCGCCCGTGACAGGAAATGCCCCAAAACACAACATGGACACATCACATTTTTTGAAAGAAAACAGAGGTGTTTTTTGCAAAGTGCCTACATGTAGCTTTTGGCCTCTAGCTCAGCCAGCACCTAGGGAAACCTACCAAACCTGTGCATTTTTGAAAACTAGAGACCTTGGGGAATCCAAGATGGGGTGACTTGTGGGGCTTTCACCAGGTTCTGTTACCCAGAATCCTTTGCAAACATCAAAATTTGGATTAAAAAAAACTATTTTCCTTACATTTTGGTGACAGAAAGTTCTGGAATCTAAGAGGAGCCACAAATTTCCTTCCACGCGGCGTTCCCCTAAGTCTCCCTATAAAAATGATACCTCACTTGTGTGGGTAGGCCTAGCACCCGCAACAGGAAATACCCCTAAACACAACGTGGACACATCACAATTTTTGACAGAAAACAGAGGTGTTTTTTGCAAAGTGCCTACCTGTAGATTTTGGCCTCTAGCTCAGCCGGCACCTAGGTAAACCTACCAAAACAGTGCATTTTTGAAAACTAGAGACCTATGGGAATCCAAGATGGGGTGACTTGTGGGGCTCTGACCAGATTCTGTTACCCAGAATCATTTGCAAACCTCAAAATTTGGCTAAAAAAACAAATTTTCCTCACATTTCGGTAACAGAAAGTTCTGGAATCTGAGAGGAGCCACAAATTTCCTTCCACCCAGCGTTCCCCCAAGTCTCCCGATAAAAATGATACCTCACTTGTGTGGGTAGGCCTAGCGCCCGTGACAGGCAATGCCCCAAAACACAAAGTGGACACATCACATTTTTATAAAGAAAACAGCGATGTTTTTTGCAAAGTGCCTACCTGTAGCTTTTGGCCTATAGCTCAATCGGCACCTAGGGAAACCTACCAAACCTGTACATTTTTGAAAACTAGAGACCTAGGGGAATCCAATATGGGGTGACTTGTGGGGCTCTGACCAGGTTCTGTTACCCAGATTCCTTTGCAAACCTCAAAATTTGGCTAAACAAACACATTTTCCTCACAATTTGGTGACAGAAAGTTCTGGAATCTAAGCGGAGCCACAAATTTCCTTCCACCCAGTGTTCCCCCAAGTCTCCTGATAAAAATGATACCTCACTTGTGTGGGTAGGCCTAGCGCCCGTGACAGGAAATGCCCCAAAACACAACGTGGACACATCACATTTTTTGAAAGAAAACAGAGGTGTTTTTTGCAAAGTGCCTACATGTAGCTTTTGGCCTCTAGCTCAGCCGGCACCTAGGGAAACCTACCAAACCTGTGCATTTTTTAAAACTAGAGACCTAGGGGAATCCAAGATGGGGTGACTTGTGGGGCTCTGACCAGGTTCTGTTACACAGAATCCTTTGCAAACCTCAAATTTGGCTAAAAAAACACATTTTCCTCACATTTTGGTGACAGAAAGTTCTGGAATCTAAGAGGAGCCACAAAAGTCCTTCCACCCAGTGTTCACCCAAGTCTCCCGATAAAAATGATACCTCACTTGTGTGGGTAGTCCTAGCGCCCGCGACAGAAAATGCCTCTAAACACAACGTGGACACATCACAATTTTTGACAGAAAACAGGGGTGTTTTTTGCAAAGTGCCTACCTGTAGATTTTGGCCTCTAGCTCAGCCGACACCTACGGGAACTTACCATACCTGTGCATTTCTGAAAACTAGAGACCTAGGGGAATCCAAGATGGGGTGACTTGTGGGGCTCTGACCAGGTTCTGTTACCCAGAATCCTTTGCAAACCTCCAAATGTGGCTAAAAAAAAACATTTTCCTCACATTTTGGTGACAGAAAGTTCTGGAATCTAAGAGGAGCCACAAATTTCCTTCCACCCAGCGTTCCCCCAAGTCTCCCGATAGAAATGATACCTCACTTGTGTGGGTAGGCCTAGCGCCCGCGACAGGAAATGCCCCTAAACACAACGTGGACACATCACAATTTTTGACAGAAAACAGGGGTGTTTTTTGCAAAGTGCCTACCTGTAGATTTTGGCCTCTAGCTCAGCCGACACCTAGGGGAACTTACCATACCTGTGCATTTCTGAAAACTAGAGACCTAGGGGAATCCAAGATGGGGTGACTTGTGGGGCTCTGACCAGGTTCCGTTACCCAGAATCCTTTGCAAACCTCCAAATGTGGCTAAAAAAACATTTTCCTCACATTTTGGTGACAGAAAGTTCTGGAATCTAAGAGGAGCCACAAATTTCCTTCCACCCAGCGTTCCCCCAAGTCTCCCGATAGAAATGATACCTCACTTGTGTGGGTAGGCCTAGCGCCCGCGACAGGAAATGCCCCTAAACACAACGTGGACACATCACAATTTTTGACAGAAAACAGAGATGTTTTTTGCAAAGTGTCTACATGTAGATTTTGGCCTCTAGCTCAGCCGGCACCTAGGGAAACCTACCAAACCTGTACATTTTTGAAAACTGGAGACCTAGGGGAATCCAATATGGGGTGACTTGTGGGGCTCTGACCAGGTTCTGATACCCAGATTCCTTTGCAAACCTCAAAACTTGGCTAAAAAAACACATTTTCCTCACATTTTGGTGACAGAAAGTTCTGGAATCTAAGAGGAGCCACAAATTTCCTTCCACCCAGTGTTCCCCCAAGTCTCCTGATAAAAATGATACCTCACTTGTGGGGGTAGGCCTAGCGCCGTGACAGGAAATGCCCCATAACACAACGTGGACACATCACAATTTTTGACAGAAAACAGAGGTGTTTTTTTTGCAAAGTGCCTACCTGTAGATTTTGGCCTCTAGCTCAGCCGGCACCTAGGGAAACCTACCAAACCTGTACATTTTTTAAAACTGGAGACCTAGGGGAATCCAATATGGGGTGACTTGTGGGGCTCTGACCAGGTTCTGTTACCCAGAATCCTTTGCAAACCTCAAAATTTGGCTAAAAAAACACATTTTCCTCACATTTTGGTGACAGAAAGTTCTGGAATCTAAGAGGAGCCACAGATTTCCTTCCACCCAGAGTTCCCCCAAGTCTCCTGATAAAAATGATACCTCACTTGTGTGGGTAGGCCTAGCGCCCGTGACAGGAAATGCCCCAAAACACAACATGGACACATCACATTTTTTGAAAGAAAACAGAGGTGTTTTTTGCAAAGTGCCTACATGTAGCTTTTGGCCTCTAGCTCAGCCAGCACCTAGGGAAACCTACCAAACCTGTGCATTTTTGAAAACTAGAGACCTTGGGGAATCCAAGATGGGGTGACTTGTGGGGCTTTCACCAGGTTCTGTTACCCAGAATCCTTTGCAAACATCAAAATTTGGATAAAAAAAAACTATTTTCCTTACATTTTGGTGACAGAAAGTTCTGGAATCTAAGAGGAGCCACAAATTTCCTTCCACGCGGCGTTCCCCTAAGTCTCCCGATAAAAATGATACCTCACTTGTGTGGGTAGGCCTAGCACCCGCAACAGGAAATACCCCTAAACACAACGTGGACACATCACAATTTTTGACAGAAAACAGAGGTGTTTTTTGCAAAGTGCCTACCTGTAGATTTTGGCCTCTAGCTCAGCCGACACCTAGGGGAACTTACCATACCTTTGCATTTCTGAAAACTAGAGACCTATGGGAATCCAAGATGGGGTGACTTGTGGGGCTCTGACCAGATTCTGTTACCCAGAATCATTTGCAAACCTCAAAATTTGGCTAAAAAAACAAATTTTCCTCACATTTCGGTAACAGAAAGTTCTGGAATCTGAGAGGAGCCACAAATTTCCTTCCACCCAGCGTTCCCCCAAGTCTCCCGATAAAAATGATACCTCACTTGTGTGGGTAGGCCTAGCGCCCGTGACAGGCAATGCCCCAAAACACAAAGTGGACACATCACATTTTTATAAAGAAAACAGCGATGTTTTTTGCAAAGTGCCTACCTGTAGCTTTTGGCCTATAGCTCAATCGGCACCTAGGGAAACCTACCAAACCTGTACATTTTTGAAAACTAGAGACCTAGGGGAATCCAATATGGGGTGACTTGTGGGGCTCTGACCAGGTTCTGTTACCCAGATTCCTTTGCAAACCTCAAAATTTGGCTAAACAAACACATTTTCCTCACAATTTGGTGACAGAAAGTTCTGGAATCTAAGCGGAGCCACAAATTTCCTTCCACCCAGTGTTCCCCCAAGTCTCCTGATAAAAATGATACCTCACTTGTGTGGGTAGGCCTAGCGCCCGTGACAGGAAATGCCCCAAAACACAATGTGGACACATCACATTTTTTGAAAGAAAACAGAGGTGTTTTTTGCAAAGTGCCTACATGTAGCTTTTGGCCTCTAGCTCAGCCGGCACCTAGGGTAACCTACCAAACCTGTGCATTTTTTAAAACTAGAGACCTAGGGGAATCCAAGATGGGGTGACTTGTGGGGCTCTGACCAGGTTCTGTTACCCAGAATCCTCTGCAAACCTCAAAATTTGGCTAAAAAAACACATTTTCCTCACATTTTGGAGACAGAAAGTTCTGGAATCTAAGAGGAGCCACAAAAGTCCTTCCACCCAGCGTTCACCCAAGTCTCCCGATAAAAATGATACCTCACTTGTGTGGGTAGTCCTAGCGCCCGCGACAGGAAATGCCTCTAAACACAACGTGGACACATCACAATTTTTGACAGAAAACAGGGGTGTTTTTTGCAAAGTGCCTACCTGTAGATTTTGGCCTCTAGCTCAGCCGACACCTAGGGGAACTTACCATACCTGTGCATTTCTGAAAACTAGAGACCTAGGGGAATCCAAGATGGGGTGACTTGTGGGGCTCTGACCAGGTTCTGTTACCCAGAATCCTTTGCAAACCTCCAAATGTGGCTAAAAAAAAACATTTTCCTCACATTTTGGTGACAGAAAGTTCTGGAATCTAAGAGGAGCCACAAATTTCCTTCCACCCAGCGTTCCCCCAAGTCTCCCGATAGAAATGATACCTCACTTGTGTGGGTAGGCCTAGCGCCCGCGACAGGAAATGCCCCTAAACACAACGTGGACACATCACAATTTTTGACAGAAAACAGAGGTGTTTTTTGCAAAGTGTCTACCTGTAGATTTTGGCCTCTAGCTCAGCCGGCACCTAGGGAAACCTACCAAGCCTGTACATTTTTGAAAACTGGAGACCTAGGGGAATCCAATATGGGGTGACTTGTGGGGCTCTGACCAGGTTCTGATACCCAGATTCCTTTGCAAACCTCAAAACTTGGCTAAAAAAACACATTTTCCTCACATTTTGGTGACAGAAAGTTCTGGAATCTAAGAGGAGCCACAAATTTCCTTCCACCCAGTGTTCCCCCAAGTCTCCTGATAAAAATGATACCTCACTTGTGTGGGTAGGCCTAGCGCCGTGACAGGAAATGCCCCATAACACAACGTGGACACATCACAATTCTTGACAGAAAACAGAGGTGTTTTTTTTCCAAAGTGCCTACCTGTAGATTTTGGCCTCTAGCTCAGCCGGCACCTAGGGAAACCTACCAAACCTGTACATTTTTGAAAACTGGAGACCTAGGGGAATCCAATATGGGGTGACTTGTGGGGCTCTGACCAGGTTCTGTTACCCAGAATCCTTTGCAAACCTCAAAATTTGGCTAAAAAAACACATTTTCCTCACATTTTGGTGACAGAAAGTTCTGGAATCTAGGAGGAGCCACAAAAGTCCTTCCACCCAGCGTTCACCCAGGTCTCCCGATAAAAATGATACCTCACTTGTGTGGGTAGTCCTAGCGCCCGCGACAGGAAATGCCTCTAAACACAACGTGGACACATCACAATTTTTGACAGAAAACAGAGGTGTTTTTTGCAAAGTGCCTACCTGTAGATTTTGGCCTCTAGCTCAGCCGACATCTAGGGAAACCTACCAAACCAGTGCATTTTTGAAAACTAGAGACCTTGGGGAATCCAAGATGGGGTGACTTGTGGGGCTTTCACCAGGTTCTGTTACCCAGAATCCTTTGCAAACCTCCAAATGTGGCTAAAAAAACACATTTTCCTCACATTTTGGTGACAGAAAGTTCTGGAATCTAAGAGGAGCCACAAATTTCCTTCCACCCAGCGTTCCCCAAGTCTCCCGATAGAAATGATACCTCACTTTTGTGGGTAGGCCTAGCGCCCGCGACAGGAAATGCCCCTAAACACAACGTGGACACATCACAATTTTTGACAGAAAACAGGGGTGTTTTTTGCAAAGTGCCTACCTGTAGATTTTGGCCTCTAGCTCAGCCGACACCTAGGGGAACTTACCATACCTGTGCATTTCTGAAAACTAGAGACCTAGGGGAATCCAAGATGGGGTGACTTGTGGGGCTCTGACCAGGTTCTGTTACCCAGAATCCTTTGCAAACCTCCAAATGTGGCTAAAAAAAAACATTTTCCTCACATTTTGGTGACAGAAAGTTCTGGAATCTAAGAGGAGCCACAAATTTCCTTCCACCCAGCGTTCCCCCAAGTCTCCCGATAGAAATGATACCTCACTTGTGTGGGTAGGCCTAGCGCCGTGACAGGAAATGCCCCATAACACAACGTGGACACATCACAATTTTTGACAGAAAACAGAGGTGTTTTTTGCAAAGTGTCTACCTGTAGATTTTGGCCTCTAGCTCAGCCGGCACCTAGGGGAACTTACCATACCTGTGCATTTCTGAAAACTAGAGACCTAGGGGAATCCAAGATGGGGTGACTTGTGGGGCTCTGACCAGGTTCTGTTACCCAGAATCCTTTGCAAACCTCCAAATGTGGCTAAAAAAACACATTTTCCTCACATTTTGGTGACAGAAAGTTCTGGAATCTAAGAGGAGCCACAAATTTCCTTCCACCCAGCGTTCCCCCAAGTCTCCCGATAGAAATGATACCTCACTTGTGTGGGTAGGCCTAGCGCCCGCGACAGGAAATGCCCCTAAACACAACGTGGACACATCACAATTTTTGACAGAAAACAGGGGTGTTTTTTGCAAAGTGCCTGTAGATTTTGGCCTCTAGCTCAGCCGACACCTAGGGGAACTTACCATACCTGTGCATTTCTGAAAACTAGAGACCTAGGGGAATCCAAGATGGGGTGACTTGTGGGGCTCTGACCAGGTTCTGTTACCCAGAATCCTTTGCAAACCTCCAAATGTGGCTAAAAAAAAACATTTTCCTCACATTTTGGTGACAGAAAATTCTGGAATCTAAGAGGAGCCACAAATTTCCTTCCACCCAGCGTTCCCCCAAGTCTCCCGATAGAAATGATACCTCACTTGTGTGGGTAGGCCTAGCGCCGTGACAGGAAATGCCCCATAACACAACGTGGACACATCACAATTTTTGACAGAAAACAGAGGTGTTTTTTGCAAAGTGTTTACCTGTAGATTTTGGCCTCTAGCTCAGCCGGCACCAAGGGAAACGTACCAAACCTGTACATTTTTGAAAACTGGAGACCTAGGGGAATCCAATATGGGGTGACTTGTGGGGCTCTGACCAGGTTCTGATACCCAGAATCCTTTGCAAACCTCAAAACTTGGCTAAAAAAACACATTTTCCTCACATTTTGGTGACAGAAAGTTCTGGAATCTAAGAGGAGCCACAAATTTCCTTCCACGCTGCGTTCCCCTAAGTCTCCCGATAAAAATGATACCTCACTTGTGTGGGTAGGCCTAGCACCCGCAACAGGAAATACCCCTAAACACAACGTGGACACATCACAATTTTTGACAGAAAACAGAGGTGTTTTTTGCAAAGTGCCTACCTGTAGATTTTGGCCTCTAGCTCAGCCGGCACCTAGGGGAACTTACCATACCTGTGCATTTCTGAAAACTAGAGACCTAGGGGAATCCAAGATGGGGTGACTTGTGGGGCTCTGACCAGGTTCTGTTACCCAGAATCCTTTGCAAACCTCCAAATGTGGCTAAAAAAACACATTTTCCTCACATTTTGGTGACAGAAAGTTCTGGAATCTAAGAGGAGCCACAAATTTCCTTCCACCCAGCGTTCCCCCAAGTCTCCCGATAGAAATGATACCTCACTTGTGTGGGTAGGCCTAGCGCCCGCGACAGGAAATGCCCCTAAACACAACGTGGACACATCACAATTTTTGACAGAAAACAGGGGTGTTTTTTGCAAAGTGCCTACCTGTAGATTTTGGCCTCTAGCTCAGCCGACACCTAGGGGAACTTACCATACCTGTGCATTTCTGAAAACTAGAGACCTAGGGGAATCCAAGATGGGGTGACTTGTGGGGCTCTGACCAGGTTCTGTTACCCAGAATCCTTTGCAAACCTCCAAATGTGGCTAAAAAAAAACATTTTCCTCACATTTTGGTGACAGAAAGTTCTGGAATCTAAGAGGAGCCACAAATTTCCTTCCACCCAGCGTTCCCCCAAGTCTCCCGATAGAAATGATACCTCACTTGTGTGGGTAGGCCTAGCGCCCGCGACAGGAAATGCCCCTAAACACAACGTGGACACATCACAATTTTTGACAGAAAACAGAGGTGTTTTTTGCAAAGTGTCTACCTGTAGATTTTGGCCTCTAGCTCAGCCGGCACCTAGGGAAACCTACCAAACCTGTACATTTTTGAAAACTGGAGACCTAGGGGAATCCAATATGGGGTGACTTGTGGGGCTCTGACCAGGTTCTGATACCCAGATTCCTTTGCAAACCTCAAAACTTGGCTAAAAAAACACATTTTCCTCACATTTTGGTGACAGAAAGTTCTGGAATCTAAGAGGAGCCACAAATTTCCTTCCACCCAGTGTTCCCCCAAGTCTCCTGATAAAAATTATACCTCACTTCTGTGGGTAGGCCTAGCGCCGTGACAGGAAATGCCCCATAACACAACGTGGACACATCACAATTCTTGACAGAAAACAGAGGTGTTTTTTTTGCAAAGTGCCTACCTGTAGATTTTGGCCTCTAGCTCAGCCGGCACCTAGGGAAACCTACCAAACCTGTACATTTTTGAAAACTGGAGACCTAGGGGAATCCAATATGGGGTGACTTGTGGGGCTCTGACCAGGTTCTGTTACCCAGAATCCTTTGCAAACCTCAAAATTTGGCTAAAAAAACACATTTTCCTCAGATTTTGGTGACAGAAAGTTCTGGAATCTAAGAGGTGCCACAAAAGTCATTCCACCCAGCGTTCACCCAGGTCTCCCGATAAAAATGATACCTCACTTGTGTGGGTAGTCCTAGCGCCCGCGACAGGAAATGCCTCTAAACACAACGTGGACACATCACAATTTTTGACAGAAAACAGAGGTGTTTTTTGCAAAGTGCCTACCTGTAGATTTTGGCCTCTAGCTCAGCCGACATCTAGGGGAACTTACCATACCTGTGCATTTCTGAAAACTAGAGACCTAGGGGAATCCAATATGGGGTGACTTGTGGGGCTCTGACCAGGTTCTGATACCCAGATTCCTTTGCAAACCTCAAAACTTGGCTAAAAAAACACATTTTCCTCACATTTTGGTGACAGAAAGTTCTGGAATCTAAGAGGAGCCACAAATTTCCTTCCACCCAGTGTTCCCCCAAGTCTCCTGATAAAAATGATACCTCACTTGTGTGGGTAGGCCTAGCGCCGTGACAGGAAATGCCCCATAACACAACGTGGACACATCACAATTTTTGACAGAAAACAGAGGTGTTTTTTGCAAAGTGTCTACCTGTAGATTTTGGCCTCTAGCTCAGCCGGCACCAAGGGAAACCTACCAAACCTGTACATTTTTTAAAACTGGAGACCTAGGGGAATCCAATATGGGGTGACTTGTGGGGCTCTGACCAGGTTCTGATACCCAGATTCCTTTGCAAACCTCAAAACTTGGCTAAAAAAACACATTTTCCTCACATTTTGGTGACAGAAAGTTCTGGAATCTAAGAGGAGCCACAAATTTCCTTCCACGCTGCTTTCCCCTAAGTCTCCCGATAAAAATGATACCTCACTTGTGTGGGTAGGCCTAGCACCCGCAACAGGAAATACCCCTAAACACAACGTGGACACATCACAATTTTTGACAGAAAACAGGGGTGTTTTTTGCAAAGTGCCTACCTGTAGATTTTGGCCTCTAGCTCAGCCGGCACCTAGGTAAACCTACCAAACCTGTGCATTTTTGAAAACTAGAGACCTATGGGAATCCAAGATGGGGTGACTTGTGGGGCTCTGACCAGATTCTGTTACCCAGAATCATTTGCAAACCTCAAAATTTGGCTAAAAAAACACATTTTCCTCACATTTCGGTAACAGAAAGTTCTGGAATCTGAGAGGAGCCACAAATTTCCTTCCACCCAGCGTTCCCTCAAGTCTCCCGATAAAAATGATACCTCACTTGTGTGGGTAGGCCTAGCGCCCGTGACAGGCAATGCCCCAAAACACAACGTGGACACATCACATTTTTTTAAAGAAAACAGAGGTGTTTTTTGCAAAGTGCCTACATGTAGCTTTTGGCCTCTAGCTCAGCCGGCACCTAGGGAAACCTACCAAACCTGTGCATTTTTTAAAACTAGAGACCTAGGGGAATCCAAGATGGGGTGACTTGTGGGGCTCTGACCAGGTTCTGTTACCCAGAATCCTTTGCAAACCTCAAAATTTGGCTAAAAAAACACATTTTCCTCACATTTTGGTGACAGAAAGTTCTGGAATCTAAGAGGAGCCACAAAAGTCCTTCCACCCAGCGTTCACCCAAGTCTCCCGATAAAAATGATACCTCACTTGTGTGGGTAGTCCTAGCGCCCGCGACAGGAAATGCCTCTAAACACAACGTGGACACATCACAATTTTTGACAGAAAACAGGGGTATTTTTTGCAAAGTGCCTACCTGTAGATTTTGGCCTCTAGCTCAGCCGACACCTAGGGGAACTTACCATACCTGTGCATTTCTGAAAACTAGAGACCTAGGGGAATCCGAGATGGGGTGACTTGTGGGGCTCTGACCAGGTTCTGTTACCCAGAATCCTTTGCAAACCTCCAAATGTGGCTAAAAAAACACATTTTCCTCACATTTTGGTGACAGAAAGTTCTGGAATCTAAGAGGAGCCACAAATTTCCTTCCACCCAGCGTTCCCCCAAGTCTCCCGATAGAAATGATACCTCACTTGTGTGGGTAGGCCTAGCGCCCGCGACAGGAAATGCCCCTAAACACAACGTGGACACATCACAATTTTTGACAGAAAACAGAGATGTTTTTTGCAAAGTGTCTACATGTAGATTTTGGCCTCTAGCTCAGCCGGCACCTAGGGAAACCTACCAAACCTGTACATTTTTGAAAACTGGAGACCTAGGGGAATCCAATATGGGGTGACTTGTGGGGCTCTGACCAGGTTCTGATACCCAGATTCCTTTGCAAACCTCAAAACTTGGCTAAAAAAACACATTTTCCTCACATTTTGGTGACAGAAAGTTCTGGAATCTAAGAGGAGCCACAAATTTCCTTCCACCCAGTGTTCCCCCAAGTCTCCTGATAAAAATGATACCTCACTTGTGGGGGTAGGCCTAGCGCCGTGACAGGAAATGCCCCATAACACAACGTGGACACATCACAATTTTTGACAGAAAACAGAGGTGTTTTTTTTGCAAAGTGCCTACCTGTAGATTTTGGCCTCTAGCTCAGCCGGCACCTAGGGAAACCTACCAAACCTGTACATTTTTTAAAACTGGAGACCTAGGGGAATCCAATATGGGGTGACTTGTGGGGCTCTGACCAGGTTCTGTTACCCAGAATCCTTTGCAAACCTCAAAATTTGGCTAAAAAAACACATTTTCCTCACATTTTGGTGACAGAAAGTTCTGGAATCTAAGAGGAGCCACAGATTTCCTTCCACCCAGAGTTCCCCCAAGTCTCCTGATAAAAATGATACCTCACTTGTGTGGGTAGGCCTAGCGCCCGTGACAGGAAATGCCCCAAAACACAACATGGACACATCACATTTTTTGAAAGAAAACAGAGGTGTTTTTTGCAAAGTGCCTACATGTAGCTTTTGGCCTCTAGCTCAGCCAGCACCTAGGGAAACCTACCAAACCTGTGCATTTTTGAAAACTAGAGACCTTGGGGAATCCAAGATGGGGTGACTTGTGGGGCTTTCACCAGGTTCTGTTACCCAGAATCCTTTGCAAACATCAAAATTTGGATAAAAAAAAACTATTTTCCTCACATTTTGGTGACAGAAAGTTCTGGAATCTAAGAGGAGCCACAAATTTCCTTCCACGCGGCGTTCCCCTAAGTCTCCCGATAAAAATGATACCTCACTTGTGTGGGTAGGCCTAGCACCCGCAACAGGAAATACCCCTAAACACAACGTGGACACATCACAATTTTTGACAGAAAACAGGGGTGTTTTTTGCAAAGTGCCTACCTGTAGATTTTGGCCTCTAGCTCAGCCGGCACCTAGGTAAACCTACCAAACCTGTGCATTTTTTAAAACTAGAGACCTATGGGAATCCAAGATGGGGTGACTTGTGGGGCTCTGACCAGATTCTGTTACCCAGAATCATTTGCAAACCTCAAAATTTGGCTAAAAAAACAAATTTTCCTCACATTTCGGTAACAGAAAGTTCTGGAATCTGAGAGGAGCCACAAATTTCCTTCCACCCAGCGTTCCCCCAAGTCTCCCGATAAAAATGATACCTCACTTGTGTGGGTAGGCCTAGCGCCCGTGACAGGCAATGCCCCAAAACACAAAGTGGACACATCACATTTTTATAAAGAAAACAGCGATGTTTTTTGCAAAGTGCCTACCTGTAGCTTTTGGCCTATAGCTCAATCGGCACCTAGGGAAACCTACCAAACCTGTACATTTTTGAAAACTAGAGACCTAGGGGAATCCAATATGGGGTGACTTGAGGGGCTCTGACCAGGTTCTGTTACCCAGATTCCTTTGCAAACCTCAAAATTTGGCTAAACAAACACATTTTCCTCACAATTTGGTGACAGAAAGTTCTGGAATCTAAGCGGAGCCACAAATTTCCTTCCACCCAGTGTTCCCCCAAGTCTCCTGATAAAAATGATACCTCACTTGTGTGGGTAGGCCTAGCGCCCGTGACAGGAAATGCCCCAAAACACAACGTGGACACATCACATTTTTTGAAAGAAAACAGAGGTGTTTTTTGCAAAGTGCCTACATGTAGCTTTTGGCCTCTAGCTCAGCCGGCACCTAGGGAAACCTACCAAACCTGTGCATTTTTTAAAACTAGAGACCTAGGGGAATCCAAGATGGGGTGACTTGTGGGGCTCTGACCAGGTTCTGTTACACAGAATCCTTTGCAAACCTCAAATTTGGCTAAAAAAACACATTTTCCTCACATTTTGGTGACAGAAAGTTCTGGAATCTAAGAGGAGCCACAAAAGTCCTTCCACCCAGCGTTCACCCAAGTCTCCCGATAAAAATGATACCTCACTTGTGTGGGTAGTCCTAGCGCCCGCGACAGGAAATGCCTCTAAACACAACGTGGACACATCACAATTTTTGACAGAAAACAGGGGTGTTTTTTGCAAAGTGCCTACCTGTAGATTTTGGCCTCTAGCTCAGCCGACACCTAGGGGAACTTACCATACCTGTGCATTTCTGAAAACTAGAGACCTAGGGGAATCCAAGATGGGGTGACTTGTGGGGCTCCGACCAGGTTCTGTTACCCAGAATCCTTTGCAAACCTCCAAATGTGGCTAAAAAAAAACATTTTCCTCACATTTTGGTGACAGAAAGTTCTGGAATCTAAGAGGAGCCACAAATTTCCTTCCACCCAGCGTTCCCCCAAGTCTCCCGATAGAAATGATACCTCACTTGTGTGGGTAGGCCTAGCGCCCGCGACAGGAAATGCCCCTAAACACAACGTGGACACATCACAATTTTTGACAGAAAACAGGGGTGTTTTTTGCAAAGTGCCTACCTGTAGATTTTGGCCTCTAGCTCAGCCGACACCTAGGGGAACTTACCATACCTTTGCATTTCTGAAAACTAGAGACCTATGGGAATCCAAGATGGGGTGACTTGTGGGGCTCTGACCAGATTCTGTTACCCAGAATCATTTGCAAACCTCAAAATTTGGCTAAAAAAACAAATTTTCCTCACATTTCGGTAACAGAAAGTTCTGGAATCTGAGAGGAGCCACAAATTTCCTTCCACCCAGCGTTCCCCCAAGTCTCCCGATAAAAATGATACCTCACTTGTGTGGGTAGGCCTAGCGCCCGTGACAGGCAATGCCCCAAAACACAAAGTGGACACATCACATTTTTATAAAGAAAACAGCGATGTTTTTTGCAAAGTGCCTACCTGTAGCTTTTGGCCTATAGCTCAATCGGCACCTAGGGAAACCTACCAAACCTGTACATTTTTGAAAACTAGAGACCTAGGGGAATCCAATATGGGGTGACTTGTGGGGCTCTGACCAGGTTCTGTTACCCAGATTCCTTTGCAAACCTCAAAATTTGGCTAAACAAACACATTTTCCTCACAATTTGGTGACAGAAAGTTCTGGAATCTAAGCGGAGCCACAAATTTCCTTCCACCCAGTGTTCCCCCAAGTCTCCTGATAAAAATGATACCTCACTTGTGTGGGTAGGCCTAGCGCCCGTGACAGGAAATGCCCCAAAACACAATGTGGACACATCACATTTTTTGAAAGAAAACAGAGGTGTTTTTTGCAAAGTGCCTACATGTAGCTTTTGGCCTCTAGCTCAGCCGGCACCTAGGGAAACCTACCAAACCTGTGCATTTTTTAAAACTAGAGACCTAGGGGAATCCAAGATGGGGTGACTTGTGGGGCTCTGACCAGGTTCTGTTACCCAGAATCATATGCAAACCTTAAAATTTGGCTAAAAAAACACATTTTCCTCACATTTTGGTGACAGAAAGTTCTGGAATCTAAGAGGAGCCACAAAAGTCCTTCCACCCAGCGTTCACCCAAGTCTCCCGATAAAAATGATACCTCACTTGTGTGGGTAGTCCTAGCGCCCGCGACAGGAAATGCCTCTAAACACAACGTGGACACATCACAATTTTTGACAGAAAACAGGGGTGTTTTTTGCAAAGTGCCTACCTGTAGATTTTGGCCTCTAGCTCAGCCGACACCTAGGGGAACTTACCATACCTGTGCATTTCTGAAAACTAGAGACCTAGGGGAATCCAAGATGGGGTGACTTGTGGGGCTCTGACCAGGTTCTGTTACCCAGAATCCTTTGCAAACCTCCAAATGTGGCTAAAAAAAAACATTTTCCTCACATTTTGGTGACAGAAAGTTCTGGAATCTAAGAGGAGCCACAAATTTCCTTCCACCCAGCGTTCCCCCAAGTCTCCCGATAGAAATGATACCTCACTTGTGTGGGTAGGCCTAGCGCCCGCGACAGGAAATGCCCCTAAACACAACGTGGACACATCACAATTTTTGACAGAAAACAGAGGTGTTTTTTGCAAAGTGTCTACCTGTAGATTTTGGCCTCTAGCTCAGCCGGCACCTAGGGAAACCTACCAAGCCTGTACATTTTTGAAAACTGGAGACCTAGGGGAATCCAATATGGGGTGACTTGTGGGGCTCTGACCAGGTTCTGATACCCAGATTCCTTTGCAAACCTCAAAACTTGGCTAAAAAAACACATTTTCCTCACATTTTGGTGACAGAAAGTTCTGGAATCTAAGAGGAGCCACAAATTTCCTTCCACCCAGTGTTCCCCCAAGTCTCCTGATAAAAATGATACCTCACTTGTGTGGGTAGGCCTAGCGCCGTGACAGGAAATGCCCCATAACACAACGTGGACACATCACAATTCTTGACAGAAAACAGAGGTGTTTTTTTTCCAAAGTGCCTACCTGTAGATTTTGGCCTCTAGCTCAGCCGGCACCTAGGGAAACCTACCAAACCTGTACATTTTTGAAAACTGGAGACCTAGGGGAATCCAATATGGGGTGACTTGTGGGGCTCTGACCAGGTTCTGTTACCCAGAATCCTTTGCAAACCTCAAAATTTGGCTAAAAAAACACATTTTCCTCACATTTTGGTGACAGAAAGTTCTGGAATCTAGGAGGAGCCACAAAAGTCCTTCCACCCAGCGTTCACCCAGGTCTCCCGATAAAAATGATACCTCACTTGTGTGGGTAGTCCTAGCGCCCGCGACAGGAAATGCCTCTAAACACAACGTGGACACATCACAATTTTTGACAGAAAACAGAGGTGTTTTTTGCAAAGTGCCTACCTGTAGATTTTGGCCTCTAGCTCAGCCGACATCTAGGGAAACCTACCAAACCAGTGCATTTTTGAAAACTAGAGACCTTGGGGAATCCAAGATGGGGTGACTTGTGGGGCTTTCACCAGGTTCTGTTACCCAGAATCCTTTGCAAACCTCCAAATGTGGCTAAAAAAACACATTTTCCTCACATTTTGGTGACAGAAAGTTCTGGAATCTAAGAGGAGCCACAAATTTCCTTCCACCCAGTGTTCCCCCAAGTCTCCTGATAAAAATTATACCTCACTTCTGTGGGTAGGCCTAGCGCCGTGACAGGAAATGCCCCATAACACAACGTGGACACATCACAATTCTTGACAGAAAACAGAGGTGTTTTTTTTGCAAAGTGCCTACCTGTAGATTTTGGCCTCTAGCTCAGCCGGCACCTAGGGAAACCTACCAAACCTGTACATTTTTGAAAACTGGAGACCTAGGGGAATCCAATATGGGGTGACTTGTGGGGCTCTGACCAGGTTCTGTTACCCAGAATCCTTTGCAAACCTCAAAATTTGGCTAAAAAAACACATTTTCCTCAGATTTTGGTGACAGAAAGTTCTGGAATCTAAGAGGTGCCACAAAAGTCATTCCACCCAGCGTTCACCCAGGTCTCCCGATAAAAATGATACCTCACTTGTGTGGGTAGTCCTAGCGCCCGCGACAGGAAATGCCTCTAAACACAACGTGGACACATCACAATTTTTGACAGAAAACAGAGGTGTTTTTTGCAAAGTGCCTACCTGTAGATTTTGGCCTCTAGCTCAGCCGACATCTAGGGGAACTTACCATACCTGTGCATTTCTGAAAACTAGAGACCTAGGGGAATCCAATATGGGGTGACTTGTGGGGCTCTGACCAGGTTCTGATACCCAGATTCCTTTGCAAACCTCAAAACTTGGCTAAAAAAACACATTTTCCTCACATTTTGGTGACAGAAAGTTCTGGAATCTAAGAGGAGCCACAAATTTCCTTCCACCCAGTGTTCCCCCAAGTCTCCTGATAAAAATTATACCTCACTTCTGTGGGTAGGCCTAGCGCCGTGACAGGAAATGCCCCATAACACAACGTGGACACATCACAATTCTTGACAGAAAACAGAGGTGTTTTTTTTGCAAAGTGCCTACCTGTAGATTTTGGCCTCTAGCTCAGCCGGCACCTAGGGAAACCTACCAAACCTGTACATTTTTGAAAACTGGAGACCTAGGGGAATCCAATATGGGGTGACTTGTGGGGCTCTGACCAGGTTCTGTTACCCAGAATCCTTTGCAAACCTCAAAATTTGGCTAAAAAAACACATTTTCCTCAGATTTTGGTGACAGAAAGTTCTGGAATCTAAGAGGTGCCACAAAAGTCATTCCACCCAGCGTTCACCCAGGTCTCCCGATAAAAATGATACCTCACTTGTGTGGGTAGTCCTAGCGCCCGCGACAGGAAATGCCTCTAAACACAACGTGGACACATCACAATTTTTGACAGAAAACAGAGGTTTTTTTTGCAAAGTGCCTACCTGTAGATTTTGGCCTCTAGCTCAGCCGACATCTAGGGGAACTTACCATACCTGTGCATTTCTGAAAACTAGAGACCTAGGGGAATCCAATATGGGGTGACTTGTGGGGCTCTGACCAGGTTCTGATACCCAGATTCCTTTGCAAACCTCAAAACTTGGCTAAAAAAACACATTTTCCTCACATTTTGGTGACAGAAAGTTCTGGAATCTAAGAGGAGCCACAAATTTCCTTCCACCCAGTGTTCCCCCAAGTCTCCTGATAAAAATGATACCTCACTTGTGTGGGTAGGCCTAGCGCCGTGACAGGAAATGCCCCATAACACAACGTGGACACATCACAATTTTTGACAGAAAACAGAGGTGTTTTTTGCAAAGTGTCTACCTGTAGATTTTGGCCTCTAGCTCAGCCGGCACCAAGGGAAACCTACCAAACCTGTACATTTTTGAAAACTGGAGACCTAGGGGAATCCAATATGGGGTGACTTGTGGGGCTCTGACCAGGTTCTGATACCCAGATTCCTTTGCAAACCTCAAAACTTGGCTAAAAAAACACATTTTCCTCACATTTTGGTGACAGAAAGTTCTGGAATCTAAGAGGAGCCACAAATTTCCTTCCACGCTGCTTTCCCCTAAGTCTCCCGATAAAAATGATACCTCACTTGTGTGGGTAGGCCTAGCACCCGCAACAGGAAATACCCCTAAACACAACGTGGACACATCACAATTTTTGACAGAAAACAGAGGTGTTTTTTGCAAAGTGCCTACCTGTAGATTTTGGCCTCTAGCTCAGCCGGCACCTAGGTAAACCTACCAAACCTGTGCATTTTTGAAAACTAGAGACCTATGGGAATCCAAGATGGGGTGACTTGTGGGGCTCTGACCAGATTCTGTTACCCAGAATCATTTGCAAACCTCAAAATTTGGCTAAAAAAACACATTTTCCTCACATTTCGGTAACAGAAAGTTCTGGAATCTGAGAGGAGCCACAAATTTCCTTCCACGCAGCGTTCCCTCAAGTCTCCCGATAAAAATGATACCTCACTTGTGTGGGTAGGCCTAGCGCCCGTGACAGGCAATGCCCCAAAACACAACGTGGACACATCACATTTTTTTAAAGAAAACAGAGGTGTTTTTTGCAAAGTGCCTACATGTAGCTTTTGGCCTCTAGCTCAGCCGGCACCTAGGGAAACCTACCAAACCTGTGCATTTTTTAAAACTAGAGACCTAGGGGAATCCAAGATGGGGTGACTTGTGAGGCTCTGACCAGGTTCTGTTACCCAGAATCCTTTGCAAACCTCAAAATTTGGCTAAAAAAACACATTTTCCTCACATTTTGGTGACAGAAAGTTCTGGAATCTAAGAGGAGCCACAAAAGTCCTTCCACCCAGCGTTCACCCAAGTCTCCCGATAAAAATGATACCTCACTTGTGTGGGTAGTCCTAGCGCCCGCGACAGGAAATGCCTCTAAACACAACGTGGACACATCACAATTTTTGACAGAAAACAGGGGTATTTTTTGCAAAGTGCCTACCTGTAGATTTTGGCCTCTAGCTCAGCCGACACCTAGGGGAACTTACCATACCTGTGCATTTCTGAAAACTAGAGACCTAGGGGAATCCGAGATGGGGTGACTTGTGGGGCTCTGACCAGGTTCTGTTACCCAGAATCCTTTGCAAACCTCCAAATGTGGCTAAAAAAACACATTTTCCTCACATTTTGGTGACAGAAAGTTCTGGAATCTAAGAGGAGCCACAAATTTCCTTCCACCCAGCGTTCCCCCAAGTCTCCCGATAGAAATGATACCTCACTTGTGTGGGTAGGCCTAGCGCCCGCGACAGGAAATGCCCCTAAACACAACGTGGACACATCACAATTTTTGACAGAAAACAGAGGTGTTTTTTGCAAAGTGTCTACCTGTAGATTTTGGCCTCTAGCTCAGCCGGCACCTAGGGAAACCTACCAAACCTGTACATTTTTGAAAACTGGAGACCTAGGGGAATCCAATATGGGGTGACTTGTGGGGCTCTGACCAGGTTCTGATACCCAGATTCCTTTGCAAACCTCAAAACTTGGCTAAAAAAACACATTTTCCTCACATTTTGGTGACAGAAAGTTCTGGAATCTAAGAGGACCCACAAATTTCCTTCCACCCAGTGTTCCCCCAAGTCTCCTGATAAAAATGATACCTCACTTGTGTGGGTAGGCCTAGCGCCGTGACAGGAAATGCCCCATAACACAACGTGGACACATCACAATTTTTGACAGAAAAAAGAGGTGTTTTTTTTGCAAAGTGCCTACCTGTAGATTTTGGCCTCTAGCTCAGCCGGCACCTAGGGAAACCTACCAAACCTGTACATTTTTGAAAACTGGAGACCTAGGGGAATCCAATATGGGGTGACTTGTGGGGCTCTGACCAGGTTCTGTTACCCAGAATCCTTTGCAAACCTCAAAATTTGGCTAAAAAAACAAATTTTCCTCACATTTTGGTGACAGAAAGTTCTGGAATCTAAGAGGAGCCACAAAAGTCCTTCCACCCAGCGTTCACCCAGGTCTCCCGATAAAAATGATACCTCACTTGTGTGGGTAGTCCTAGCGCCAGCGACAGGAAATGCCTCTAAACACAACGTGGACACATCACAATTTTTGACAGAAAACAGAGGTGTTTTTTGCAAAGTGCCTACCTGTAGATTTTGGCCTCTAGCTCAGCCGACATCTAGGGGAACTTACCATACCTGTGCATTTCTGAAAACTAGAGACCTAGGGGAATCCAAGATGGGGTGACTTGTGGGGCTCTGACCAGGTTCTGTTACCCAGAATCCTTTGCAAACCTCCAAATGTGGCTAAAAAAACACATTTTCCTCACATTTTGGTGACAGAAAGTTCTGGAATCTAAGAGGAGCCACAAATTTCCTTCCACCCAGCGTTCCCCCAAGTCTCCCGATAGAAATAATACCTCACTTGTGTGGGTAGGCCTAGCGCCCGCGACAGGAAATGCCCCTAAACACAACTTGGACACATCACAATTTTTGACAGAAAACAGAGGTGTTTTTTGCAAAGTGTCTACCTGTAGATTTTGGCATCTAGCTCAGCTGGCACCAAGGGAAACCTACCAAACCTGTACATTTTTTAAAACTGGAGACCAAGGGGAATCCAATATGGGGTGACTTGTGGGGCTCTGACCAGGTTCTGATACCCAGATTCCTTTGCAAACCTCAAAACTTGGCTAAAAAAACACATTTTCCTCACATTTTGGTGACAGAAAGTTCTGGAATCTAAGAGGAGCCACAAATTTCCTTCCACCCAGTGTTCCCCCAAGTCTCCTGATAAAAATGATACCTCACTTGTGTGGGTAGGCCTAGCGCCGTGACAGGAAATGCCCCATAACACAACGTGGACACATCACAATTTTTGACAGAAAACAGAGGTGTTTTTTTTGCAAAGTGCCTACCTGTAGATTTTGGCCTCTAGCTCAGCCGGCACCTAGAGAAATCTACTAAACCTGTGCATTGTTGAAAACCAGAGACCTAGGGGAATCCAAGATGGGGTGACTTGTGGGGCTCTGACTAGGTTCTGTTACCCAGAATCCTTTGCAAACCTCAAAATTTGGCTAAAAAAAAACATTTTCCTCACATTTTGGTGAAAGAAAGTTCTGGAATCTAAGAGGAGCCACAAAAGTCCTTCCACCCAGCGTTCACCCAAGTCTCCCGATAAAAATGATACCTCACTTGTGTGGGTAGGCCTAGCGCCCGCGACAGGAAATGCCCCTAAACACAACGTTGACACATCACAATTTTTGACAGAAAACAGAGGTGTTTTTTGGAAAGTGCCTACATGTAGATTTTGGCCTCTAGCTCAGCCGACACCTAGGGAAACCAACCAAACCTGTGCATTTCTGAAAACTAGTAACCCAGGGGAATCCAAGATGGGGTGACTTGTGGGGCTCTGACCAGGTTCTGTTACCCAGAATCCTTTGCAAACATCAAACTTTGGCCAAAAAAACACTTTTTCCTCTCATTTCAGTGACAGAAAGTTCTTTAATCTGAGAGGAGCCACAAATGTCATTTCACCCAGCGTTCCCCCAAGTCTCCCGACAAAAATGGTATCTCACTTGTGTGGGTAGGCCTAGCGCCCACGAAAGGAAATGGCCCAAAACACAACGTGGACACATCAAATTTGTTCACAGAAAACAGAGGTATTTTTTGCAAAGTGCCTACCTGTGGATTTTGGCCTCTAGCTCATCCGGCCCCAGGGGGGGCAGAAATGGTCTAAAATATATTTGCCCCCACCACCCCCAACCCCTCCCCGGGAGTGACCCTTCCCTACGGGGCGGCTCCCCTTGCATGACATTGGCGCAAAAAAAAAAAAAGGGCCCGGTGCCTAGTGGTTTCTGCCCCATTGGGGGCAGATTGACCTTAAATTGGCCTATCTGCCCCCAAGGAGGGCAGAAATGGTCTAAATACAATTTGCCCCCCAGTGGAGCGACCCTTGCCTAATGGGTCGCGCCCCATCTCTAAAAAAAAAGAATTTGCCCTGGCGTCTAGAGGTTTCTGTGCCCCCTGGGGGGCAGGTCGGCCTAATAATCAGAAATGGCCTAAAATACATTTTCCCCCCAGGGGAGCGACCCTTGCCTAAGGGGTCGCTCCCCTTGAGTGAAATACACGTAAAAAAACAACCCTCCCTGGTGTCTAGTGGTTTCTGTCCCCCTTGGGGTCAGATTGCCCTCATAAAAATAGGCCAATCTGTCCCCAAAGGGGGCAGAAAGGTCCTAAATATAAGTTGCCCCCTAGGGGGGCGACCCTTGCCTAAGGGGTCGCTCCCCACCTCCAAAAAAAACAAAAACAAAACAAAAAGAAAAAAAAAACAAATTAGCCCTGGTGCCTAGAGGTTTCTGCCCCATCGGCCTAATAATAGGTTGATCTGCCCCCAGGGGGGGGAAGAAAAGGCCTTCCAAAGAAATGCCCTCCCTGGGAGCGACCCTTGCCCAAGGGGTCGCTCCCTTATGTCCATTTCATAAAAAAAAAAAAAGATCCCTGGTGTCTAGTGGGCGTTTCAAAAGCCGGATTGCAAGCAGTCTGGCTTTTGAAACGCTCAGAGAGACTTCAAAGGGAAGGAAATTCCTTTCCTTCCTTTGGAAGCCTCTCTGGGCCTCCCCCACGTGATCGAAAGAGAAATGCAAAGCATTTCTCTTTCGATCACGCTGGAAGCTGAGCTTCCAGCGCGATGGGAGAAGGCCCTCTGTAATTGTCAGCGAGCAATGCGCGCTGACGTCACAGGGGTGGGCGGGTCGGGGGTGGAAGAGGAAGGGCTTCCCCTTCCATCCCTGCCTTGGGGAGGTGGGTGGGGAGCACAGGGGGGGAGCGCTAGCGCTCCCCCCAGTTCCCAGGTGTAGGACGAGGTGACGAGGTGACCTCGTCCAAGGCACCCAAGGGGTTAAGTGTGTTAGGAGGGTGCAGTTGAGCAAATTTTTCTAGAAAGTGCGGGCCAGGCTCTTTCCCTCGTTTGATAGCTCATATCCCAGGAATAATATGCTGGGAAAGGCACTCTTGCTTTTTTTAAAGTTGAATTTGTAACCGAGGTCTGCAAATCCCAAAATGATCCGATCGACCCTTGCAAGATGAATGTCGAGGTCGTCGTCAGTGAAATATATGTCATCCACATAGGATACATCTTGGAATCAATGGCCCTCATTACAACATTGGTGGTAAATCCCGCTTACTGCCATGCAGAAGACCGCCAACACACCGCCGCGGCCGCGGAATTCCACCACAGCAATTATGACCCACAGTTCTAAATCCGCCAAAATCTAGACACCCACACAAGTCCCCCACACCAAAGGTCAGTGATAAACTGGCGAAAACAAAACCTCCACCATCACGCCAACAGAAATACGCCCACACTATCACGACCCACGAATCCACGCAGTGGTCTTTCAACCGCGGTATTCCATTGGCAGTACACACCGCCGCTCTCAAAATACACACACATTTACAAAACACTACCAAATTGGATAAACCGAAATACACACACCTGATACACATACACACACCACTCCCACACACCCAATACAATATAAAACACACACCCACATCACCCACAAACCCTTACGACAACAATTCACGAACGAAAGCCAGAGAGAGACGGCACCAGCAAGAACAACAGCATCCACAGACACACAACAACATCACCCACAGAACTTCCATGCACCTCACACAACACCCCACTACATATCAGCACACTTATCACCCCACACTCCACCCCACACATCATCTACACCTCCCCATGGCACGGCAAAGACACCCCAGGGTCTCGGAGGAGGAGCTCAGGGTCATGGTGGAGGAAATTGTCCGGGTAGAGCCACAGCTATTCGGATCACAGGTGCAGCACACCTCCATTGCAAGGAAGGCGAAGAATAGTGGACAGGGTCAACGCAGTGGGACAGCACCCAAGAAATCGTAATGACATCAGGAAGAGGTGGAATGACCTACAGGGGAAGGTGCTTTCCGTGGTCTCAAGACACCACCATGTGGTTCAGCGGAATGGCGGCGGACCCCCACCTCCTCCACCACAACTAACAACATGGGAGGAGCAGGTCTTGGCGATTCTGCATCCTGAGGGCCTCGCAGGAGTAGGTGGAGGAATGGACTCTGGTAAGACAAATCTTAACTATTACATCCCCCACCCTACCTGCATGCCAGCACATACCCCCACCCTCACCCCCAGCACTCCAACTCCTCACATATGTCCCAACATCACAAACCACACATCCCAACACCAAGCCCTGCCTGCAACAACAAGCATGGACACCCATCACTAAAGCATTCCCACACCCCCCTAAACCATCATCACACGATGTCCCACACAGGAATGCTAGCACTGGGGTACACGGTCACCCACCCATTGCACACCATGACACACACAGATGTAATAAACATCCTTTTATACCCCTGCAGGACCCCTACCCAACGTCACCGGACAGGAGGGTCCACACATGTCCACACCACCAACAGAAGAGGCCCACAGTGATGACAGCGCCTCTGTCCAACTGGATCTAGATGACCAGCCCGGCCCATCGGGGACCTGGGGACAATCGGTTCCCCTGACACATTCACAGGCCACCACAGAGCTTCCCCCCTCTGGAAACACCAGCACAGCACCCACCCAGCGGGCCCATACCTCTGTCCCCAGGACACGTCAATCAGCTGTGTGTCCACCACTACAGGGAACCCAGGCTAACCCACCACCCCAACAACAACAGGGATCTGGGGGCAGTGGCAGTGGGGACACGGTCCAGGGGATGGAGGCCCAGGAACACAGGGGAACTGGGAAGGCTGCTGTGCGACGGGGGCGGACAGGCCAAGGGAACCCACTCTCCACGAGGTCCTCTCCTCCATCATGGGAGCCTACCACCACTCCCAGGAGACGATGGCAACGGTACTGGCCAAGTTTCAGGAGACCCAGCGCCTGCAGGAGGAACAGTATATGGGCTTCAGGGAGGAACTCATAACCATCAATTCCACCCTGGGCACCATTGTAGGGGTGCTGAAGGAAGTCCTCAACACCAAGAGGGACACTGTGGCACTACAAGGGGACCCTGAAACTAGCATGGACGATGAATTGCCCACCACCTCCGCCGGCGCTAGTGGACAGGACGCCTCGCCACAGGACCACCACACCAGCACTCCACCCCCTGCAGAGGGAGAACCACCTCGCAAACGGTCCCTGAGATCCAGGAACAAGACAGAGCACGATGCCAAGACCCCCACCAAGAAATGAGACCACCCTGATTGTCATCCTACTGTCCCACTTTGTCACCCTGTCCATCCTTAAACTGCCCCAGCTCCACTTCCTATGCCCATTTGGACAATGCACCTGTGAGACTAATAGACTGGACTCTGCCATGGACATTCCTCCACCATCACCCCTCACCATTTTACTACCCCTTCCAATACTGAGCACTTAAATAAACACACATACAGCACAAAACAATCTGGAGTCTGTCTGTGATTTCGAAATAGTGTATTGACAATTACAGTGGCAAAATGTTCATTCAAATGTAATGTAAACATACCTATGTCACACAGCTCTAGTCCATGAGGAATCAAAGCAGATGTCACACAGTGGGACCCACATCTGTGAAATCGTAAGGGAAAGTGACAACTCAGTGACCATACACTGGGTGAAAACGACAGACAGTAGAGAGGCAGTAGTGTTTAAGTACACGTAGTAGGCAGGTCTGTACTCTTACCTGTGTCTCACTGGAAATATTGCTGGATCACTGAGTCCCTGTTGTTCATGTCTTCTTCCTCTGCTTCCTCGTCTTCACTGTCCACAGGCTCCACAGCTGCCGCAACACCGCCATCTGGACCATGCTCCTGCAGAAAAGGCACCTGTCGTTGCAAAGCTAAGTTGTAAAGCATACAGCAGGCTACGATGATCTGGCACACCTTCTTTGGTGAGTAGAATAGGGATCCACCTGTCATATGGAGGCACCGGAACCTGGCCTTCAGGAGGCCGAAGGTCCTCTCGATCACCCTCCTAGTTTGCCCATGGGCCTCATTGTAGCGTTCCTCTGCCCTTGTCCTGGGATTCCTCACTGGGGTCAGTAGCCATGACAGGTTGGGGTAACCAGAGTCACCTGCAAATGACGAGAGTCAACTGTTAGACATGCACTAACCTGTAGGGATATCCCCAGACAACCATTCCCACTGACTAGCTTCCAGGTGCTCACCTAATAGCCACACACGGTGCCTCTGGAGTTGACCCATCACATAAGGGATGCTGCTATTCCACAGGATGTAGGTGTCATGCACTGAGCCAGGGAACATGGCATTCACATGGGAGATGTACTGGTCTGCCAAACATACCATCCGTACATTAATCAAATGATAACTCTTCTGGTTACTGTACACCTGTTCACTCCTGTAGGGGGGAGTGGGGGGGCAAAGCCACATGGGTCCCATCAATGGCACCTATGATGTTCGGGATATGTCCCAGGGCATAGAAATCACCTTTCACTGTAGGCAAATCCTCCACCTGAGGGAAAACGATGTAGCTCCACATGTGTTTCAGAAGGGCAGACAACACTCTGGACAACACGTTGGAAAACATAGGCTGGAACATCGCTGATGCTATGGCCACTGTTGTTTGAAATGACACACTTGCAAGGAAATGGAGCACTGACAGCACCTGCACTTGAGGGGGGATTTCTGTGGGATGGCGGATAGCTGACATCAGGTCTGGCTCCAACTGGGTACACAGTTCCTGGATTGTGGCACGGTCAAGCCTGTATGTGATAATCGCATGTCTTTCCTCCATTGTCGACAGGTCCACCAATGGTCGGTACACCGGAGGATGCCGCCATCTCCTCACATGTCCCAGCGGACAGTGCCTATGAAGGACAACAGTGAGCACAGAGTCAAACAACTCATTGGTACGTACCCACAGTTTACACAGAACACCATTCATGCACAAAAAGCGGCCTGTATGTGTGTTGAGTCTAGGCCTAGGTATGTGTGACGCAGTTGAAAATGAAGCCATGTGGGCTCCTGAAATGGCGGCTGCCTGACCTCTAAAGTGGGAGAATGGGATGTGAGGTAACTGCGCTGGCGTTGTACACCATTGCGGTAGGCGGTCGAAGACTGCGACGCAATGCTGCATTGGTTAACATTGGACCCTATGAGTCCCAGGAGCCAATGACGATGTACGCCGGCGGTGACGGTACGCACCGCCGTAGACGTGACCGCCATTTTCTATCTGTTCAATCACTCGATACCAGATCTTCGACAGGAGAGGACCTACACCGCAAGTGCTGCTGTGACCTCGGTCTGGAAGAGACAATGGCTCGAGTGTCTGGGGAAAGGGCCCCTGCCTTCACATCGGAGGAGTTGGAGAAGCTTGTGGATGGGGTCCTACCCCAGTACACCCGACTCTACGGTCCTCCAGACAAACAGGTAAGTACACTGGGAGCATGATATATGGGCTATGCCTGTGTGGAGAGGGCTGGATGTAAGAAGGAAGGGGGGAGAGTGCGGCGTGCATGAAATGACAGTGAATGCATGTGCCACATGGCAAGGGTAGGGATGGGGTCCAATCACTTTGACAGTGCAGTTGGTAATAACTTTCTCTTCCCTCTGTACAATTCATGTAGGTCAGCGCCCACCAGAAAAAACATATTTGGCGTGCCATCGCCAAGGACGTCCGGACCCTGGGGGTCTACCACAGACGGAGCACCCACTGCCGGAAAAGATGGGAGGACATTCGCCTCTGGAGCAAGAAGACAGTGGAGGCTCAGCTGGGGATGGCCTCCCAACGTGGGAGGGGTGCCCGTCGCACCATGACCCCCCTGATGTTCAGGATCCTGGCGGTGGCCTACCCGGAGTTGGATGGGCGCTTGAGGGCATCACAGCAGCAACAAGGGGGTGAGTACACTCTCATTCTGCTGACTTTGCGCGTAGTGGAGTGGTCTGGGTGGGGGAGGTGGGCTGTGGGTTTCCCTAGGCCAGGGCGAGTTCCGTACGCAAGGTCCCTCCGTAAGGCAGGCCATGTGGCACCCCACCCCACCTCTGTAGAGTGCCAAGTACACCTAGTCATGCCCCTGTGTCATCTTTGTGTACAGATGTCGTCCATAGCCTTGTAGGCCATTTCCCAGGAATTGAACAGTGGAGCTCAAGAGCGCGGCATAGTGCAGGGGGCTTCTGTGTCTGTCATGTCCGCCAACGGTAGCGGAAATGCATGCACTCAACATGTCTTTCTTCTGTCGTTCCCCCCCTTTTTGTGGTCTCCCTGTTCTTGTGTGCATTAGCATCATCAGGCGGAGGAGCAGTGGCACCAGGGAGCTGCATCCCACATGGCCATGGAGGACCACACTACGGACTCAGACTTCCCCAGTGGGACGGAGTGCAAGGGGAGCTCCACGGCGGGGACAGGGGCTGAGACCAGTGACACAGACTCGTCCTCTGATGGGAGCCCCCTTGTGCCACCCCCATCTACAGGTACAGTCGCCACCACCCCTTCCAGCACCGCCCTCCCAGCAGCCCCTCAGCCTTCGCCCCGTGCCCGCTCACCCAGGACGGTGGGCATCACCTTCGCCCCAGGCACCTCAGGCCCTGCCCAAGTCACCCCTGCTGCCTTCAGTGAGGAGGCCATTGACCTCCTCAGGACCCTCACTGTTGGGCAGTCTACCATTTTGAATGCCATCCAGGGTGTAGAAAGGCAGTTGCAACAAACAAATGCATTCCTGGAGGGCATTCATTCTGGTCAGGCAGCCCTTCAGCGAGCTTTTCAGACTCTGGCCTCAGCACTGATGGCAGCCATTGTCCCTGTGTCTAGCCTCCCCCTCCAACTTCCTTCACCCAGACCCAATCCCCTGTACCTCAGCCTATCCCACGCACACCTACAGACCAGCATGCACACACGTCAACACACAAGAGAAGCTCAGGCAAACATAAGCACCACACATCCCACAGGCACTCACGCAAGCATCACACACACCAATACCCGCTGCCTCCACTGTGTCCCCCTCCTCCTCGTCTCCCTCCTTGCTCCCTGTCTCATCTACAATCACACCTGCATGCACTACCTCTTCAGCCACTACGTCCCTCTCCAGCACACCCACCACCACACCCCGCTCACGTGCAGTCACCACCCCCACTACCATTCACACGTCCCCTGTGTCCTCTCCCAGTGTGTCTGTGACATCCCCTCCCAAGATACACAAATGCAGGCACACACCCACCCAACAGCCATCATCCTCACGACAGCCTCCAGCGAATGCACCTTCACCCAAAGTCACCAAACGAACACCTCCTACAACCACCACCTCTTCCTCCACTCCCAAACCCCCTCCAGCTACCCATCCCATTGTGTCCAAAAACTTTTCCTGTCCAACCTTGACCTCTATCCCACACCTCACCCACCCCGTCTGTCTCCTAGGTCCCGAACTAGCACCTCAGCCACAACATCTCCGGGACCAGTGGTGCTTGTAGTCATCGGAATCTGGAGTGCACCGGCCACCAGGGCAGCCAGTGTGGCACGGAGCCACAGCATAGACAGTCCCCCACCTGTGAAGCATCAGAAGTTGGCCAGTGCCCGGCGGGAGAGGGGGAAGACTCCAGCCACCAAAGCTGCTCCCAGGGGTCCAGGTGGGAGTGTTGAGTCAGCTGTGACACCTTCCAAGGTGGGGAAGGGCCACAAGAAACCCGGTAAGTCTGGGAAGAGCACCACGGCGGAGAAGACCGCCATCATCCCCGCTGGCCAGGAGGCCACCTCCAGCACCAACCCAGCTGCCCAGGACAGGTCGGCCAGCACCATCCCAGCTGCCCAGGACAGGACCGCCAGCACCAGCCCACCTGCCCAGGACAGGACCGCCAGCACAAGATCAGATGCCCAGGACAGGACCGCCAGCACAAGATCAGATGCCCAGGACAGGACCGCCAGCACAAGCCCAGCTGCCCAGGACAGGACCGCCAGCACAAGCCCAGCTGCCCAGGACTGCCAGCAGAAGCCCACCTGCCCAGGACAGGACCGCCAGCACCAGCCCACCTGCCCAGGAGGTCACCTCCAGCACAAGCCCAGCTGCCCAGGAGGCCAGCACCAGCCCCGCTGGGCCATGAAGGACCGGCAGAAAAAGCCCCGGTGAGCCATGAAGGACCGCCAGCAGCTGAGTCCCTGCAATGGAGACCGCCACCTCAAGCACCGCTGAACAGGGCACCGCCGTCTCAAGCACCGCTGAACAGGGCACCGCCATCTCAAGCACCGCTGAACAGGGCACCGGCATCTCAAGCACTGCTGAACAGTCACCGCCGTCTCAAGCACCACTGAACAGGGCACCGCAGTCTCAAGCACCACTGGCCCATGAGCGGCAAGGTCACTGACGCTACTGAGTCCATCACAGGGTGAATAAAGCACTCTGGGCACCCTCCAGAACCAGTGGAGAGATCCTTCCACTACCTCTGTCCTTAGCAGGATGAAGCACTCTGGACACCATGCCCCCTCCAGAACCAGTGGAGAGATCCATCCACTACCTCTGTCCTTAGCAGGATGAAGCACTCTGGGCACCATGCCCCCTCTAGAACCAGTGGAGAATGTCATCCACTACCTCTGTCCTTAGCAGGATGATGCACTCTGGGCACAAGGCCCCCTCCAGAAGCAGTGGAAAGATCCATCCACTACCTCTGTCCTTAGCAGGATGAAGCACTCTGGGCACCATGCCCCCTCCAGAACCAGTGGAGAGATCCATCCACTACCTCTGTCTTTGGCAGGATGAAGCACTCTGGGCACAAGGCCCCCTCCAGAACCAGTGGTGAGATCCATCCACTACCTCTGTCCTTAGCAGGATGAAGCACTCTGGGCACCATGCCCCCTCCAGAACCATTGGAGAAATCCATCCACTACCTCTGTCCTTAGCAGGATGAAGCACTCTGGGCAGCATGCCCCCTCCAGAACCAGTGGAGATTGTCATCCACTTGAGAGACTGTGGCTTTGCACTCCCCAGGATGGAACAGTGGGCAAACCAGAAACTGTAGAGACTTGAGAGACTGTGGCTTTGCACTCGCCAGGATTGAACAGTGGGCAACCCACCCCCGGTAGAGACTAGAGAGACTGTGGCTTTGCACTCCCCAGGATTGCACAGTGAGCAACCCACCCACTGTAGAGACTTGAGAGACTGTGGCTTTGCACTCCCCAGGATGGAACAGTGGGCAACCCACCCACTGTAGAGACTTGAGAGACTGTGGCTTTGCATTCCCCAGGATTGCACAGTGGGCAACCCACCCACTGTAGAGACTTGAGAGACTGTGGCTTTGCACTCCCCAGGATGGAACAGTGGGCATGTGGCCCCATCGTGGATTTGGCGTTGTGCACTCAAGCGGCTGAGGTGCCCCCCCTTTCCCTCCCCCTGAGGTGCCTGTTTTGTTGCTCTCTCATTCCCCTGCAGTGTTCTCTCCGTCATGGTCGGGGATCTTGTGTGGGCCTCGCCATACCGTGTGGTCCAAGTGTTCCACAGACTTAATTAGAGCACTACGTGGATTACTATGCTTGGTATATATTTTGTACATGGTGTATATATATATTTCTGCCTGCTTGCTTTTAATATATTACAATGGTCACACTAATTTTCTATTGTCTTTGCATTCTTCCGGGCTGTTTGGGGGGGTGTAACTGTGATGTAATGATATGCATTAGTGTGTGTGTTGTAGTGGGTGGGGGTGTTGCGTGCTGCGTGTGAGTGTCACTCTATTTACCCTCCCCCCTCCCCTGTGTCGTAGGTGCAGTACTCACTGTGGTCTTCGCCGCCGGCATTCGTGCTCCTGGTAGAGGAGCAGGAAGACTATTGCAGGTAGAATTTGGAGTTCCGGATCCATGGCGTCCTCGTTCCTCGTGAGGTGTGTAGAGGTGAGCTTTTTTTCCTTCGGTATTCCTGTTTCCGCTGTGTTTTTATCTGCGGTGAATCCGCCCCGGAAAAGGTGGCAGATTTGCTTGTCATAATAGTGTGGGCGGTACATTGTCCTCCGCCTGTCTGTTGCCGGTGACCGCCATGCTGTTTGTTTGTACCGCCGTGGCCACGGTCGTAATAACAATTTTTTTTCTGCCGGCTTTATCACCGTCCGCCAGGGTTGTAATGACCACCAATATCATGTAATATTGATGTTACACGGGCTGAAAATAGCCCCAGGCTACCTTGAGGTAAACAACAAAAGCGTTCTGAGAGCCAAATGAGAATGTAGTCAGGTTCCGACTTTCATGTGCTAAATTCTGGCAGAAAAAGCTATTAGATATGTCTAATGTTGTCTTATATTTTTTACACACTATATTGTTCATTAATGCTGTGCTGTGTGAATTTTGTATAGCATATGTGCGTGTATGACTATTTAAATGTCTATAATCAATCACTATTCTATATGAATGGTCCGGCTTTGCAACGGGGAATAACGGATTATTCATTGCAGATGTACAGTGCTCAATTACTCCCTGGTGCTCAAGCTGGGTGAGGATTTCCCTCACCTGAGCTTTTGCTTCATGTTTGACAGGATATTGTGGCTGCGTTTGGGGTATAGACCTAAAAGGAATAACATGTCAAGGAGACTCCTTGTCCCAACCTACATGATTGCGATATAGCCCATTAGGCAGCATAGGCTTCTTTTTCTGCTTCCGGAACAAGATCGGAGAAAGAAGGCAAAATTTAATTTTCCCCATGCGGGAGCTTACAGACGTGTTCAGGTGGCAATCTCTTTCGGCTAGTAGGATATCACTAGTAAGTTCATCCCAAAATATCACACTAATGGTGCGCTCCACGTCTCCCTCTATCTGAATTTTTAAATCATAAACCCTGTTAGGGGGAGAACGCGGCCGTCCGCTGTTTCAACTGTGATTAAATCTCTAGTTGCTGTTGCATCCAGATGATCTTTCAGACTCTGGCGACATATCGTGACCTCTGCTGCGCTGTCTAACAGAGTCACTGCCCACGTCTTGTTCCTCAACAGCGTTCTCAAGTACACTGGCATTTTTTGCTGTCAGTGCTGCCACCTTTTTCTTTTTAAACTGTGGATTTTGCTAAGGAGTCTTTTCTTCTTTTTTAATGGTAGACTGCTGCAAGTCTTTCTTTTCTTTCACGTATTCAGGATGTCGATCTGAACGGCCCCCTCTCTCGCTATATCTATCCGGTGCATCCTGAAAGGAATGAGAGGGACGTGAATCAATATATCTGTCTGGAGTTTTAATGTTCTCCCTATTTCTGAGATTGTATCTCCTTTCGGAGTTCTCCGGGTGTGGAGAATCAGCTCTCTTATTTCTTCTATCTTTGAAATCTTTTTGTTTGTCCCAGCGCTTCTTAGTGCCCTCTTGTGCCTGCTTTGTACCTTCCTTATGGGTGGTACCTTGTAACTCCAATTTCTTTGGTTTGGCTCCCAAACTATCCTGGCCTATACTAGTATAGGTGTCGGAAATTATTTTCGTTAGCTGCCTCTCTTGTTCTTGGTGTGGAGTTTCACGCAGACTCTGGCGTATTGCCAGTGCTACCACTTCCCCTATGCATTAATTTCATCCCCAAATCCAAGGCCGGTGCAGCCCTGTGCTCATTTTGTATTTGTTTTAACACTTCCGGTAAAATGGCAAGTGTCGGGGTACCATGTGTGGTAGTTTATATCGCAGCGAAGACTGTACCCCATGTGGCGCAGTCATCCACTGAGTGAACCATCCCTAAGGGCAAGCACCTAATGAGCAGTCTATGTTTTTCCTGTGGTCCCGTATGGGAAAACACAGCTTCCAGGTGATTAGTTTTCTGGGCAATCCAGAACGGTATTTTTTCCTGTTCCGCTGGAACTTTACCCATGATAGTATGCACTGTTTGTGGATTAATCCCAGTAGCCAATTTGGTAACCACCAGGTGCTGGCGGTGCTGGACGCACTGGTGTTGTGTTCAATGTTCGCATTACGAACTGAACTAATCGTCGATATAATGTCACTAATTCATTATTTAAATCTCGCAGATCTGCTATTGGCATATTTTGTATGCCTGAGTGAGGTGTGTATGTGGAAAACATAGGCCATGTTGGTACGTCATTACTTAAGGGACCTAGCTTCACTCTTTGTAATACATGTGGTAGGGCGCCTTCAAACCAGTTCTGATGTTCTTGGTATGTGAGCAATATTTAATGATACTGGTGTGCTCAGTACCGTAAAGATACGTTTGCAGTTTCATATGTGTGGAACATATGTGTTCTTTGGTCTACCTCAGGAAAGGTGACCCAACAGCAAAATGTTTCTGTTTGGTATGCTTCATTAGCTTCAATTATAAGAGTAACATCCCCGCCCTCATCTGTAAGACCATGCGTTAATAAATGTTGTGTTAGTGCATGTCTAGCATTTTCAGGAATGTCTATGGCAGCAGCCATTTTTTGTTTAGAAAAACGGAACACCAAAATGGGGAGTATTAGTCCTTTTATGAGTGCGAGCTTGAACAACCTGTAGTTTAATTAGGTGATACCTTTTCAGCTGAGGAGGATTTCCCCAAAGTCCACGGACGTCTCCGTATAATGGTACTTAGGGTACCAGTTGTCTGTGAGACAGTGATAGTCAGGATATCCGCAAATTAGTGCCTAAACACTATCGTTGGTGGCGCCATGTCGTAGTTTGGACTCTTGCTTTAGGCAAGACTGCTGGTTAAAGGATAACAGTACTTTTGTTTGTAGGCGACTGAGCCTATCCTACAACAAGTCGCAACTGTTGTCCCAACCTTACCGGCTCACTAGCAGCACCTCACCAGAAACATAATGGTAAAATGTGATTTGTGGCAGCCTTTACGCATGGACTCGAGAATAAGACATCTCAGGGAGTGTCATGGTTAAACGGATATTACCCCTTTCTCACAGATTCATCATGTCTCATACAAACACAGGCAATGACAAAGATGCAGTAGAGTTTCAATAGTTTTTATTTAACATAACTGCAATTTGCGATAAGTTGCATGGGCTGCAATGATCAGGATAATGAATAATGCAAGAAACAGAATAGTGAAGACGAGAGTCATTGTTACAAAGACCCCCACCATTTTGCAATGCATAGAAAAGACATACGTGATGTAATGTGCCCTAATATCCTAATGTGAGAGGCCTAACTTCCTACCTAAAGGAGAGCTGGGTTTGCTAAACCTAATCTGCCAATGCCATGTCCATGAGAGGAGCCCCCAACCCTTGTTACCTTGGAATGAGGTCTCTATCTCAGACTCAGCAGGGGCATGAAGACTGGGTCGGCGTCAAGACGACTGCAGCATCAGTATCAGCGATGGTGGCGATGCCCTCTGGTCGGAATCCCTCTGATTATAAGTCTAAAGTGAGATGTATTTATACAGATCTACCAGGATCCCTGACATAGGTATGTTCCCAAACAATAGATAACAGACATGCTTGGGACAGCAATTAATATAAACAATCCCTCGAAAGTATAGAGAGGGAAAATCCCGAAGTGTGAACACCTTCTGTTTGTTTGTCTTTGTTGCTTGATCTTGACGCCTTAGCGCAGTGGCACTGATAATGCAAAGCATAACAAGCAGCCTAACTATAAACAAGGCAGCCATCTTAGAAGAATTAAATAATTAAATGGGCTAAGGCAGAGCAAGCTAAGTAGGTCAAAAAGTCACTAGATGACCGGGGCACGAGTCTGCAAGCCAGAGGCTAAGCTAACTCCTGTCATCAGATTCAAATGAACTAGGATTCACTACACATGTGTGTCAACACTGTGGTGTGTTGTATAGTTCAGGGTTCATGATGCTATACAACACGTGTAACATATGGTTCCCTATGCATATATGATGGAAGAGATGGTATAATGAAGGTCGGTATGTAACGTGTGTGTGGAAAGATATGTTTAGTGTAATATGTGTAATGAATTCCAAAGCGGTGTGTTAATGGGATATGAAACCTCCCAGATCTTTCTCCCAATATGGACATATGTTGGCCATTATTTCATGACTGTATTCATATCAGTGTCACCTATGTTTCCCTATACGGGAACATATCTGAAGGTCACATAAGTCTATGTATGATCATGTGATACATATACATTTTCATTAGTGGATAGTTGACTTTTGTGCATAGTCCAATACACAATACCAAGCCGGAACCATTGAAGTGGTACATGTGTGCTGAGAATTCAGACATAAGTGTGAAAGGCACAAACTTGGTACATACAATCGACCATCACATGATTGTTTTGACTGTTACATACAATGGCATACAACTGTATTGCAGGGTTGCTGTCAGGCAATGATGGCACCCTAGTCTCCATTGCTCCTGTGGCGCTTTGTGTGCCCACACAGAGCGACGGTTACATGTATTGATGCAGGTTGACTGTGCTCCACTCAGCTCAGTCCACTGTGCACAAGAACCAGCCCCCTGACTGTGCTAAGAGTCAATGTAGCCTCAGCAGGGGAGTTAGGGGTGTAGGGCGGGGATCTATCATCATCATGATTGCTCTTCAGCAGCGCATTGCACAGTCTCCTGCAGACAGATAGCTGCACAAATGTGATCCCCTGACCTGGCATGTTTTGTTTTCTTTCCGGTACTTTATGTCAGACTTGCCCTATCATGTACAGGGGACTGGCTGCTTGTTCGTATAGGACATGTCTTATCATTTTGCATGCTTTGACACAAATGGTTATACAGTGTTTGTATTTTCCATATGAAGCCTGGTTAGGGCATTCATATCTAGTGTAACTTGCTTATGTTTTCCAACCAAGGGGACAGATTATGTAATCTGTCGCTGCCTTCTGTCACAATAGTATGTGATAGGCAACTACACTGTTGTTGTTGTTGCAAACATGAATGGGTTATGTACTGACCTAGACATCCTCTGTGAAAATATGTCTTGTGATCATATGGTAACATTTCTGTGTTGTACAGTCTGTATTGGTCCATGTGTGTTCCTTCTCCAACCTTAACAGCATATCTTGTATGGAATTGATTTGGTCCTACATTGCTGGCATTCTTTAGGCTGCATACCCTTTGTACACATCTTCTACCACAACATTGTCCTGTTATACATGGACAGGATGCTATGTGAGACTTGTGTACTTTGTAGATGAACACATCTTCTTCGACTGGCTACATGATAGTATCCCTCCCATTTCCAGGCTTTACTACATTACATAACTTCCACACACACATGACAGTACACCAGCCACAGCACTTGCGTAGTATCTAAGTGACCTCCCCATGTTGTATCTCCAAGTGTTGGAAGGAGTCCCTCAGCTGTTCTTCCATATCCTTCAGTATACATGGACATGCACTCACATCTCCATTCCACAACCAATGTCACTTTGACCATGAGTGTATCTTGTTAGTGTGTGGAGTCATCTCAGCAATGATTATGTGAAATGCCTCATGCAACATTTCTGTCTCCTTCTTCACCCATACAATTTTGGATGAGTCTGTGACATGTTTGGGCATTGCTAGACTTACTTGCACATCTGAAACCGGATTGGCATGTGGGAGACCTAGACATTTTAGGGTTTTGGTCCCAGTAGGTCACTTTCTCTTGGTCAGACATGTGAGCGTCAATGAGAGGTGTGTTTTCAAATGTTGTGTGGATTGTATCATACAGACTTTACTGGGTTATGTTGCAGAGACAAACCAACCATTGTAGGTAATTGCTAACCCTTTCCACCCTAGGCCATGCACCGGCACAGCAGCCTTCACATGTATTTCCAGATTAGCTGCAGGTATATTTCAAGACAACACAGTTGTGTGACATGTGTCTAAGAATGTACGCCGGAAGTGCTACAGACTGTCTACATTCTACCCACACCTTCATGTGGTGGTGCATTCTCCCATTTTATTGATCGTTCCTGGCTATGGGGCATATGTGTGGAGAGTGAATCAGTACCCATTGTTGCTCCACTTGTCTTGCTACCCTTAGTGCCCTCCACAGCCAACATTTGTGTGCTATATTTGAGAGACAGCACACCATGTGGCAGAGTTGGGGCCAATAGCGCTCATAGTACATAACGCCATGGATATACGGTGCAGGGTTAGCTTCAAACTTTTTTCCCTAACCCTGACCAGTATATGTTGGTCCATTGATACCAACAGTGTTCCCCCTTGTCACACCTCATACAGCTACCGGTCTGAGATGTGACACAGTTTAGTTGATCAGTTTCAAGTACACCATTCTGAAACAGCCCCTACTGTATGTACATTCCCTTGCATACATCTTGCCTGACGTAGGCACAATGTGGTGCAAGGGGTCGGAATTGGCACAATGCATGTATTACACCACTTATTATTTCTGGTGCATGGATCTAGGCCTTTGAGAGCCACATGAGCATGAGTAATGTGAACGCTGATGTGCGGCATGGAGGCGCTAGAACCTCTTAAATCACAACCTATGTTCCAACATTCGTTGTAAAACTGTTGTGGTTTTTTCCTGCTTTCTGAGGTATAACCAACATTCCAAAGGAATATGAAGAAGAGAATGAGTACGCCATGGACAATCTAGTGCAAGGTGATCTAATGACGATATTTACAGGGTGTTTTTTGTTGTACAGTGTCTAGGTGTAGACGTTCAGTACAATTTGTTGTCTCCTGTGAACTCCTGCAGCAGTGTTTTGTTGTTCACCCTCCACCGGTGCTGCACCATTGTCATCCTCCTCCTCATTGGGGACATCTACCAGTTCATCCCAGGGGGCATTAGTTAGAATACCTATGTTATGCAAGACTGCACATACAAGGATCATCTTGCATACCAGGGGTGGTGCATACAACAGGCTTCCTCCTGTCAGGGCCAGGCACCTGAACCTTGACTTCAGGAGCCCAAATGTCATCTCCCCCACATTTTGTGTCCTTCTATAGCCTTCATTGTATGCCTGCTCTTCCTCCGTTGTCAGGTTGCCAAAAGGGGTCCTCACCCATGGCTGGATGCCGTAACCTTGGTCGGCTGCAAAAGAATGTGAGAACATGTGTCTGTCATGCATATTTGTGTGTATATATATTCCATACAGATGTCAGTTTAGGTGGAGTGGTGACTCGGACTTGCATCTAATATTGTCTGTGTTCCTGATCTGTTGAATAGTTGCATTGGTGTGTGGTCGTGGACATTACTATCATGGGTTGTGCCTCAGGGACCTGGTGATTGTCAAATTAAATCTGGTTGTACATAATAACAAAATATGTGATGTGTTGTTTATATTTGAGACTATGACCCTCATTACATCATTGGCGGTAAGTGCAGCTTACCGCTATGCTGACTGTCGCCAACATGCCGTGACTGCAGCGGTATACCGCTACAGGTATTATGACCTACATATAGAAATCCGCTACTATACAGACACCCACACAAGTCCGTCAGCCCAAAGGTCAGTGATAACTGGTGGTAGCAGAACACACACTGTTACGCCAACAGAAATACGTCCACAGCATCATGACCCACGAATCACCAAAATACATACACATTAACAAAACAACACCACATTGGACAATTCAAACTACACACACCTGACACATACCACACCCAGACACCCACAACACTACAAAACACACACCCACAATACCCACAACCCTTTACGACCCAAACATTTTGGCAAGTGAGAGAGAGACAAGCCAGGAGCACCCACTGAATCAGAGCCACAAAACACCATTACCTATACACCATCCACGCACCTCACAGCACACACCCCAACACATCACCCATAGATCCTCACACATACCACTCGCACTACACCCATGGCACAACAAAGACACCCCAGGTTCTCAGAGGAGGAGCTAACGTTCATGGTGTAGGAAATCATCCGGGTAGAGCCACAGCTATTTGGATCACAGGTGCAGCAGACATCTATTGCAAGGAAGATGGAGCTATGGTGGAGAGTAGTGGGCAGAGACAACGCCATGGGACAGCACCCAAGAACAAGGGATGACATCAGGAAGAGGTGGAGTGACCTACGGGGACGGTGCGTTCCTTGGTAGCAAGACACCAGGTAGCTGTACAGAGAAGTAGCGGTGGACCCCCGCCTCCTCCCCCAAACTAACAACATGAGAGGAGCAAGTCTTGGCGATCATGCATCCTGAGGACCTCGCAGGAGTAGCAGGAGGACTGGACTCTGGTAGGTCAAATCTTTACTTCTTTAGCCCCCACGGTGCCTGCATGCCATCACAAACAACAATCCCTACCCTCACCCCCATCACCCCACCACCTCACCTACACCCCACCATCACAACCCACCTATCCCAATACCAAGACCTGCATGCAACACCAAAGCATGGACCCCCATCACAGACCTGCATGGACACCCATCACCACAGCATGCACACTAGTGACAATCACTTAGCAAAACCTAGCACAACTCACACATCCAAAGCTGCCTTGCTAATAACAACCATAGAGGGAAACATAGCCATGCACAAGATGTCACACGCAGATACAATAACACTGCATTTACATACCCGCAGGACCCCCACTCAACGTCACAGGAGAGGAGGTGCCAGCCACTGCACGCATGGATCACGATGACCAACCTGGCCCATCAGGGACCTCTGGACAGTCGGTGATCCAGCCACAGTCCCAACCCACCACAGAGCCTCCCCCTCAGGAAACACCACCACAGCACCCACTCAGCCGGCCCATCCCTCTGTCCCTCAGCAGTGTGTCCACCACTACAGGGACCCCAGACAACCCCACAAACACAGGACGATCAGGGACCTGGGGTCAGTGGCAGTGGGCACACAGTTCAGGGGACAAAGGCACAGAACAACAGGGAAGCTGGGGTGACTGCTGTGTGACAGGAGGAGGAGAGGCCCAGGGAATCAACTCTCAATGAGGCACTCACCAACATCCTTGGAGCATACCACCATTCCCAGGATACTATGGGCCAGATACTGGCCAAGCTGCAGGAGACCCAGTCGCTGCAGAAGGGACAGTACCTGTGGATCAGGGAGGACCTGAGGGACATCCACACCACCCTGGTCACCATTGCAGGGGTGCTGGCAGACATGGCCAACACCATGAGGGAAGCAGTGGCACACCAACGTGGCCCTGACACTAGCCAAACCGAAGAACAGCCCTCCACCCATGCCTGGGCTAGTGGACAGGAGGCCCCGCCACAGGACCAATGGGCCACTAGCACCCCAAGCCCTGCAGAAGGAGAACCACCCAGCAAACAGTCCTTGCGATCTAGGCAAAAGCCAGAGACTATTGCCAAGACCCCCACCAGGAAATAAGTTTCACCTGATTGTCACCCTTCTGTCCCACTCTGTCACCCTGTCCACTTTGAACTGCCATTGCTCCACTTTCTATGCCCCTTGGACAGTGCACCTGTGATACAAATAGACTTGACTCTATCCTGGACTTTCCTCCATCAGCAACCCAGCCCATTGCAATACCCCCTCCACTTATTAGCACCTACATAAACACCCTTGGAACAAATTCAAGCATGTGAATTCTTTGACAAATGTATTAGTTTCACAAACTGTAAACATTGCAATTCAAATGTACTGTAATATTTAAATAGGTATGACCTGTAGTGGGCAGCAGTAAACACAGCAGGAGCCAGAGTGGGGCTCAGAGATCTGAAAATAGAGATGCCAAAGGGTACAGTAAGTGGCCATAGAAATAGGGAAATCAGGCTGCCATGTTCAATGTCAAAGACTAAACTGCAATGGAAGATGAAGTTACAGTGTCTTATTTGTGTGTCACTTTAAGTACTGTTGAATTAGTGTACTTTTGTTGTCCATATCTTCTTCCTCTGCCTCCTCTACGTCACTGGCCACAGGCTCCACCGCTGCCACACGACCATCCCCAGGCTCATCCTCCTGCAGAAAAGGCACCTGGCGTCTCAAGGACAGGTTGTGCAACATGCAACGATGATCTGGCACACCTTCTTGGGTGAGTAGTACAGGGATCCATCTGGCCTTCAGGAGGCCAAAGGTTCTCTCAATGATCCTCCTTGTTCTCCCATGTGCCTCATTGTAACGTTCCTCTGCCCTTGTCCTGGCATTCCTCACTGAGGTCAGTAGCCATGAGAGGTTGGGGTAACCAGATTCACCTGCAAATATTCAAGGGATACCTGTTAGCCACACACTCACCCTTAGGGCCAACACCACACCAATATACCTACATCAGCTGGGTGGTGACCATGGGCTCACCTATTAGCCACACCCAGTGCCTCTGGAGTTGAGACATCACATATGGGATGCTGCTATTCCTCAAGATAAAGACATCATGCACAGAGCAAGGATACTTGGCATTGACATGGGAGATGTACTGGTCTGCCAAACACACCATCTGCACATTCAGAGAGTGAAAGCTTTTCCTATTTCTGAACTCTTGTTAATTTTTTTCCGGGGAACAACAAATGCAATATGTGTACCATCAATGACACCAATGGTGTTGGGGATATGTCCGAAGTGCATAGAAGTCAGCCTCCACTTTGGCCAAATCCTCCACCTGGGGGAATACGATGTAGCTGCGCATGTGTTTCAGAAGGGCAGACAACACTCTGGTCGGCACGTTTCAGAACATAGGCTGTGACATCCCTGATGCCATGGCCACTATCGCTTGGAAAGAACCACTTGCCAGGATATGGAGCACTGACAGGACCTGCACTAGAGGAGAGATACCTGTGGGGTGGCGGATAGCTGAAATCAGGTCGAGCTCCAATTGGGTTCTTGGATTGTGGCCGTATCTAATCTTTAGGTCAGGAAAATGTGCCTGTCCTCCATTGTCGCCAGGTCCACCAGAGGTCTGTACATGGGGGGATGTCTCCATCTCCTGTTCATCCTCAGCAATGAACTATAGGGTGAAAAACGGTGAGCAGAAGGTCATATTCAAACATCTGCTCAGATTAATATGCTATGCTTGTTTTACAGAAACAGTATATGAACCTGTAAGTCAGTTGATGTGCCTATGTCTGCTGTGACGCAGTTAGGTGCCATGGCCTGTGCCCCCCTGAAATGGCGGCTGCCTGACCTGTGAGGAGAGACAAGTGGAAATGAGGTAATTCTGCTGTTGTTGTGCGCTGTTGCGGTTGGCGGTCGACGACCGCAGTGCAACATCGCATTGGTTATCATTGGGCCCTATGGATTCCAGGAGCCAATGGCGATGTACACCGGCAGTGACGGTACGCACCGCCACGGATGTGACCACCATTTTCTATCTGTGCATTCACTTGCTACCTGACCTTCAGCAGGAGAGGAGCTACACTGCAAGTGCTGCTGTGACCTGTGTCTGGAAATGAAAATGGCTCGAGTGTCTGGGGAAAGTTCCCTGCCTTCACTTGCGAGGAGTTGGAGGGACTAGTGGATGGGATCCTACCCCAGTACACATTACTCTATGGTCCTCCAGACTAACAGGTGAGTACACTGTGAGCATGATGCGTGGGCCATGAATGTAGGGATTGCTCTGTGTGTAAGGCCCATGTAGGGGGGGTCTGAGGGGTCCTGGGCAGAGTGCTGCATATATGATGGGCAATGTATGTGCGTAAGTGGATGGGGGAATATGTTGGGCCATGAGTATGACAGTCCAGATGGTATGACTAGTCCCTTTTCTGCTATATTTTTACTGTACGTAAGCGCCCTTCAGAAAAAGGGTATTTGGCGTGCCATCGCCAAGAAGGTATGGACCCTGGGGGTCTTTGACAGGCAGAGCACCTACTGCCGCAAACGGTGAGAGGACCTGTGCCGCTGGGCAAGGAAGACGGCGGAGGCCCAGCTGGGGCTGGCCTCCCAACGAGGAAGGGGTGCCTGTCGTACCCTGACCCCACTGATGTTCCGCATCCTGGCAGTGGCCTATCCAGAGTTGGATGGGCGCTTGAAGGCATCACAGCAGCCACAAGGGGGTGAGTACAGATTCAGAATCATGACTTTGCTCGCGTTAAGGTATTACCTGGATGGGGGATGTGGGCTGTGGGTGCCGCTAGGCCAGGGCGAACATGGCAGGGTATGTTCAGTGATGGGCAAGATCAGATGCACTCCAACCCCAATAGTGTTAGTGGCCATCTACTACTGCTCAGGGTCCTGTGGGTTTCAGGTGTGCAGCTAATGGCGTTAGGCATTGTACCCCATGGGCTGGTGACTAACACTGTAAATGGTAGTGCATGGCCTAGTGCATAGGGCTTTCCCTGTGTGTTGTGTACGGCGACTGTAGTGTTGTTGCTGGCATTGACCAAGTGTATTCTCTTTCTCTCCCCCCGTTTTGTTTTGTCACCCTGTCCTTGTGTGCATTAGCATCATCTGGCAGAGGAGCAGAGGCACCAGTGACAGAGGGAGCTGCATCCCACATGGGCCTGTAGGCCGAATCCACCAACGGTGAGGGCACCAGTGGGACGGAGGGCGAGAGGAGCACCACGACGGACCCAGGAGGGGACACTACTGACAGCGACTCCTCCTCCGATGGAAGCTCCATGGTGGTGGCGGACACCTCTGTGCCCACCCCAACAACAGATTCAGCCACCACCTCCGTCCTCCCAGCAGCCCCTCAGTGTGTTTTCCGTGCCTGCTCACCCAGGAGGGTGGGCATCTCCTTCACCCCAGGCACCTCAGGCCCTGCCACAGTCAGCCTTGCTGCCCTCAGTGAGGAGGCTATTGACCTCCTGAGATTCCTCTCTTTTGGGCAGTCAACCATACTGAATATTATCCAGGGTGCAGCAGGGCATTTGCAACAAACAAATGCATACCTGGAAGGCACTCACTCTGGTGTGGCGGCTCAACAGAGAGCATTCCAGGCTCTGGCCTCTGCACTGATGGCAGTCATTGCCCCTGTCTCCAGCCTCCCCCTCCAACTTCCTCTACCCATTCCCAATTCACTCAACCCCAGCCTATCCCAAGCACACCTTCAGACCAGCAATCACCCAAATCAACACAGAAAAGTGGTTCTGACAAACACAAGCATCACAGGCACTCACACAAGCACCATCTATACGCAGATACACCAACATCCACTGCCTCCACTGTGTCCCCCTCCTGCTCGTCATTCACCTCCCTCCCAGTAGCGTCTCCACTCACACCTGCATGCACTACATCCTCATCCACTACCTCCATCACAACTATCACTACACACCCCTCACTGGCAGTCACCACCCCCACATCCATGCACACGTCCCCTGTGTCCTCTCCCACTGTTTCTGTGACCCCTCCTTCCAAAGTACACAAATGCAAGCACACACACCGAACAGCCATCCACCTCACAACAACATTCAGCCCATGCACCTGCACACAAACACAGCAGACTGACACCTCCTACAAACACTCCCTCTTCCTCCACTCCCAAACCTTCACCCTCTTCCTGCCCCAATGTCCCTTTTCCTCACCAACATTGGACTATTCCCTCTCCCTCCCCCGTCCTTCACCTCAGGTAAGGGTGGCTAGATCCCAGCTCAGCACCTCAGCCACCCAGTCCACGGCCACTGTGGTTTCAGCCGCTACTACAGGTGTGAGAGGATCCAAGGAGGCACCCGTCAGCCCAGCCAGTGCGCCAGCAACACCTGCCAAGGCCAAGAAGGGTCCGCAACCAAACAAGGGCAAGAAGAGGACACCAGCCAGTAAGGGGAAGGAGGCACAAACAGCCAGCAAGGACAAGACAAAGAGGGTCATTCTGACCCTGGTGGTCGGCGGGAGCCGCCCGCCTGGCGGGAACTGCCAAATGGCCGCTCCGCGGTCAGAAGACCGCGGATGCCATTCTGGCTTTCCCGCTGGGACGGCAGGCGACCGCCAAAAGAGCGCCCGCCGGCCCAGCGGGAAAGGCCCTGCAACAAGGAAGCCGGCTCCGAATGGAGCCGGCGGAGTTGCAGGGATGCGACGGGTGCAGTTGCACCCGTCTCTATTTTCACTGTCTGCTAAGCAGACAGTGAAAATCTTTATGGGGCCCTGTTAGGGGTCCCCTGCACTGCCCATGCCGGTGGCATGGGCAGTGCAGGGGCTCCCAGGGGCCCCACGACACCCGTTCCGCCATCCTGTTCCTGGCGGTAAAAACCACCAGAAACAGCATGGCGGGAAGGGGGTCGGAATCTCCATGGCGGTGCTGCTTGCAGCGCCGCCATGGAGATTCAGCCCATGCAGGGGAAATCCGGCGGGAAACCGCCAGATCCCCTTTTCTGACCGCGGCGGTATGGGCTGGGAAGCACCGCCAGCCTGTTGGCGGTGCTTCCGTGGTCCCCGGCCCTGGCGGTCTTGGACCGCCAGGGTCGGAATGACCCCCAAAGACTCCAGCTGGCAGAAGCAAGGAGGAACGACCATCTGCCAAGGACAGGAAAGGGCACAGAACACCAGTGATGACACTTCAGCCGTCCGAGGCTGCAGGTGAAGGCCTGGAGGCTACCACCACCACTGGCAGCACCGCCACCTGCACCGTGTCCAGCACCGCCACCTGCTCCGCCGCCAGCAGCACCACTGCCAGCAGCAGCACCCCCAGTGAATATCTGTCCGAGGCTGCAAGTGAAGGCCTGAGGCTACCACCACCACTGCCAGCAGCGCCACCGGCACTGCGGCCAACACCATTACCTGCACCGCTGCCAACAGCACCATTTTGGAGTGGGCATTGTCCCTCCTTTTGTATATATTGTATGTATTGTACATACTGTTAATTGATTTAAGGTGGTATTTTTCTGAAGCTGTACTACTACACTCATTTTACCCCATTCCTTTTGTCCTTGCGTTATTACTGAGGGTTACTGGGGGTGTATGTAATGTTGTTGCATGTGTTTGTATGTATGGTGTTGGGGGTGAGGGTGGGGGTGTTGCGTGTTGCATGTGTGTGTCACTCTCTTTTTCCTCCCCCATCCCCTGTGTGCTTGGTGCAGTACTCACCAGGGTCGTCTTCACCAGCATGGGGAACACCTGCAGTTCGTGCTCCATGGTGTTGTGGTTCTTCCTTGAGTGTTGAGAGGTGAGTTGTTTCCCTTCTGTGTTCTGTTTCTGCTGTGCTTTTGATGGCATTGGTACCACCCCAGAAAAGCTGGCGGATAGGCGTTTTGTAATGCAGTGGGCGGTACATTGTCTTCCACCCGGCTGTTGGCGGTTACTGCTGCGGTGTTTGTTGCTACCGCCGTGGCGGTCAGAGTGTTAAAGTGCCTGTTTGTGTGGGCGGTTTCCACCGTGGTCATGATTCAATTTTTTTTTACTGCCGGCCTGTTGGTATTACCGCCGCTTTATTACCGACCGCCAGGGTTCTAATGAGGGCCTATGTCCTAATGTTAGTGGAACCTACCACCTCCTTGCACCACAATAGTGTCACTTTTATTGTCACTATGGTAGCCCTACAGGCCATGTTTTCATGTGGCACTATGCATGCAGCACTTAGCTCCTCGTTACGACCCTGATGGTCTTCAGACTGCTAGGGCTGCTGTTGCGGTTTGACCACCACCAAAGCCGTGGTCCGGCCGCTTTGGCGATGGTCAGCCTGCCACATTATGACTGAGGCAGTTGGGTCAAGGTCGGACCTCCAGCACCGCCAGTTTCCCTCCACTGAAGGGACTGGCAGCGCTGACCGTCCTAATCTGCATGCGGCACTGCTCTGGGGATTACCACCCCCTATCTGCTAGCTTTTACATGGTGGTTGCACTGTCATGTAAAAGCTGGCGGAGACGGAGTGCAGTGACCCCCATGGTCTGCATTGCAGACAGTGAAAAGCGCATTGGGTTCTGTTGCACCCTAAGCACTAAACATTGCCGCCGGTTCAGTTATGAGCCGTGTCAATGTTGTGGGCTGTTCCCCACTGGGGCCTGTGGAAAGGCGGCTACACTGGTGGCAACCTGACCGTGGGAGTTTGGCGAGTGTCCTTTTCCGCCTGCCAAACTCATAATGACACCCTTTGTGACCCTTTGTGGCAGATTATGCCTGTGCCAACCATAATGTGTACAAGGGGGAGATTCATATAATAGGACAACTAGCAACATTGGTGCAGAGGATTCTCCAAGGTTCCTAGACATGATTTATCACAGATACTTTCAACGCCTGCACAGAGTAGGCATTAGGAGGGGGCACACAATAGATTTGAATGGGTCCCTATGTACTGTGTATTAAATGGTCAGGTATGTTGTCAGTAGTCCAACTGCGACATCCATTATCTTGACACTATTGCACCTACTCTGCACCATGGTGTGCTGTTTATTGTGTGTGGGGCCCATATGATGGCAGTAGAGTAGGGCAAAGAGACACAATTACAGTGGTGCTGTTGTCGGTGTTGCACCACTTTTCTGACAAGTAGCCCTCAGTCCCTTCACTTTAGACCTGCAGAATAGTGATGATCTGGGACATTTGAACCTATTTTGTGTGTTGTGTGCCATGACACAGGTGTTGTGCCCTGTTTGTAGCATGTGATTCCCAACCTGTTTCCATTGGAAAAGCTCCCTTGCACAAAGTGTTGTTGTTGTCAATGGCTGGCTGGCATATGTATCTGCATGTGGATCATGGGCACAGTTACATGGTATGTTTTGTGATGAATTTATGCGTTTTCAGACACCTGTGTGGCAGTAGAGGGAATGATGTGTTTTTCTGCAAAGCCCTCCATCACATGACCAGTCATGCTAAGTCCCATATCTTTTCATTCACATGCGTCTATGGGCCCTCTCAGTACATTGTTGGTAGTCTAGCTGCCACAGTCCCCTGCTCGTACCCTGGTGTTATGTTAGGGTATGATTGTAGGTTTGCTGTGAGGTGTCCATCCGTATACATAGTCTTTCATGGCTGCCGATGTATTTCTATGTGTGCAGCACAATGCACCAGACAGGTGAAGGTGAACACAATGGGTACGTCTGGTATGTTTTGGTGATATGTAGTTGGTGATGGCAATACTTGGGTGGCATTTGATATTGGTTCTGCCGGAAGCTTCTACAATATGTCAAATGTGGGGCTGTGCCTATATATGACTTTCTTTTTGTTGACATGGCCAGTGCCATTCAGATAGCTGAGCTATTCCTTTTTAGGTGTTATGTGTGTGTGATCTTTATTTAGTTGTCAACAAGTGGACATTTGTAGTGGTTTGGGCCCAGCTTCTGTATGCAAAGGGGACATAGCTCCACCTATACCTCATGTGGTGTGCCATTCAAGCAGTGTCTGTATTATGCACATATAGGTGTATCTGTGTATAATGAGCAATGAATGCGGTGTAATGTGGTGTGTGGAATATGTGTTGTTGTCTGTACATCTATGTTCCCCTGTCCATTTGTGTTTAGTGTGGTGATGTATTGTTTGTCCTACAAGGGCGGTGTGTTGTCTGTGTAATGATTGCTATAATGGCTTACCTACGAGTAGCCCATTGCCTATCCTGGAACTGCTTGTTGGTGGAGTGCCGGAATATGTAGACATCATGCATGCTGCCGGGATACTTGGCTAAGATGTTTGTGAAGAGCCCAAGGTGGTCCACAATGGCTTGCACATTTGTTGAATGGGTGTGTTTGGGGTTCCTGTAGAGGTGTTGTAGCAGGTGGCACAAGTTGGACATGAGTGCAGTCCATTGCGGGAACCCACCAGTTTAGTAGAAACCTTGCTTGATCTCCTGATGCAGTTGCTGGGTGTTGGGGCACCAGATGTGGTGGGTTGTGAGGTGGATGATTGTGTCCAGAACATTTGGAAGGAAGGCCGAGAAGGATGGCTGGGAGATACCACCCACTTGTGCCCCAGTTGTCTGGAACAATCCTGATGCCAGCATATGAAGGACAGCCAGGAGTTTGGGCATGGGTGAAATAGTTGTTTGAGTTTCCACTCTTGCAGTGATGTCTGGCGCAATGTGGTACAGCAGGTATATAATGGACGGTCACTTCAGACAGTAGGTTCTTATGACATCTTGTTCCCTGAGCGCAAGGATGGTTGTGCGCTGTTGAAATATCCTCTCCTGCCTTCTGCACTGCCTTTGTGGCTGCTGTAGTGGTGTTTGGGGTTGTTGTGGTGGTGCTGTTAGGGCAAGTTGTCGTTGCTGTCATCTGCCCCATGTGGTAAGCTGGAACAATAACACATCGATGTTGTCCAGAGGGTTGCCAATGCTCCTTCTGTGTGTTTTCCTTACGTCAAAGTGTTTGGGCCTCATTTTAATGCTTGGTCTGACGCTAATCAGACTTTGCGTAATGTTTTCAGACTGATTCCTAATTTTGCTTTTGTGTCAGGCAGTAAACATGGCGCCGGAAGGCTACCGTCATTTTTTTGAAGAGAACATCTACCTTGCATTCCATTGATGCTAAATGACTGAAGGTGGGGTGAAACTCTGAAGAAATTATGCTAACTCTGAAATTTTATGGCTAAGCGGATCTAGGAACAAAATATAAATATGGCACTAGGTTATTGCTGCTTTTGCATTAGAAAAAATGGTGCAAAGGCGACGCTACGTTTTCTTAAATATGGGCCTAAACCTAAATTCATGTGGGATGCACGACAAGAGCATGGGAACAATTTAGTAGGAGAACAGGACTGAAAAAAATATTATATGTCCCTTGCCTCCCACAAACCTTCCACCCTCTGCTACCAGTCTCACATAAACAGATACTAATGTCCAGCCTAAAAGCAAAAAAATAGTCTGGAGTGACCTTTACAGCCAGATTTTCTTCTGTACACTGATGGAATTCTTGGGAAGTCTTCTACATGCCCAAATGAATACTTTCATATTATATAGGCTTGGAAGGAGTCACAGACTAGCATTTCCATGATTTCCAAGTGAGCCCCCGGTCTTTACGGCTCTAGAGAGATCAATGACTGCCATCTCTAATAAACATCTAAGTAGAACGCTGTAGAAAATGGTCCAGGAAGAAGTAGCGATGTTGCCACAAGGTGCTAGGCTTGGATGGGAAAATGAGCTGGAACATGGGGGCATATTTATACTCCGTTTGCGCCGAATTTGTGTCGTTTTTTTCGACGCAAATTCGACGCAAAACTAACTCCATATTTATACTTTGGCGTTAGATGCGTCTAGCGCCAAAGTTCATGGAGTTAGCGTCATTTTTTTGCGTGAACACCTTCCTTGCGTTAATGAGATGCAAGGTAGGCGTTCCCGTCTTAAAAAATGACTCCCAGGCATGTGCGTGGTATTTATACTTCCGGGCAAAAATCACGCCCGGGAGTGGGCGGGGCAAAAAACCCCGCATTTGCACCTCTTTTTAACGCCTGGGTCAGGGCAGGCGTTAAGGGACCTGTGGGCTCAGAATGAGCCCAGAGGTGCCCTCCCCTGCCCCCAGGGACACCCCCTGCCACCCTTGCCCACCCCAGGAGGACACCCAAGGATGGAGGGACCCATCCCAGGGAAGAAAAGGTAAGTTGTGGTAAGTATTTTTTTTAATTTTTTTTGTGGCATAGGGGGGCCTGATTTGTGCCCCCCTACATGCCACTATGCCCAATGACCATGCCCAGGGGACATAAGTCACCTGGGCATGGCCATTGAGCAAGGGGGCATGACTCCTGTCTTTGCTAAGACAGGAGTCATGTTAATGGCGTCTGGGCGCCCAAAAAAAATGGCGCAAATCGGGTTAAGACGATTTTTTTGCCTCAGCCTGACTTGCCCCATTTTGGGACGCCCAAACGCCATTTTTCCCTACGCCGGCGCTGCCTGGTGTACGTCGTTTTTTTTCACGCACACCTGGCAGCGCCGGTCGGCTAACGCCGGCGCTAATTTTTTTGGCGCAAAACTGCGTTAGCGCAGTTTTGCGTCAAAAAGTATAAATATGGCCCATGATATTACTGAGGGACAGTGAGCATGTTGCTTTGCACAGACATGTTTAACCTCCAGTAGCAGCTGGCTGACAATACACTATACATTTCTGCACCACTTATGATACCCATGTGAGACTACTTAAATATGGATTGAGCACTGACCACTCCACCAAATGTGTGTAGCTCATGGTGGGGTTCCTCCATCTGACATGGGGCTGTCGCAGAGTATTTGCCTACTAGGAAGAGGTCACTGCAGCACTAACATAGAGAGCGAGAGATATAATTGGACTGTATGGTAGCTCTGTTAGGTTATGTCAGACATATAGGCACTACACAGGAATTTTGTGGTCTTGGCCCTGTAGATGCCAAAGTGGCTGGGAAGGGCCCCAAGACCTTGTATACTGCATTGAACAGCTAGACACATACGCAGAACTGCTGCCCCCAGCCTCGAGGCCCAAATATGTACGGCAGCCATTGAAATTACACTTGCTTACCTAGCTGGAAGACTTGAGGGAGAGCTCTGGAGGAAGCACACCAGAACACGCATGGGTCTGAGCTGTGAAATCTCTGAAATAGGCGCCCAGAAGAGGCCCACCTGATACTACAGCCTGCTTGACCTTAGGCCGGCTGCCAAGTGGATGCACGCACTTGGAGCACGCAGTGTGGATATTGTTGTATCTGTAACTTTTGTAGTTACTTCTCTATCACTTGGTGCAATCCTACCCAGATCCCATTATATACTGTACTGAACAGAGCTGAGGTCTGTTTATTAAAGGTATCATATTGTAATGATATAAAAGCTGAAAAAATAAAGTAAAAAAAAATGACATTCCTAAATAGGTTTGGGATTTTTCTTGTGCTGTTTTTTGACTTTATGACTGTTTGAGTGCTGCGTAAATACTTTACACATTGCCTTTAAGTTAAGCCTGACTGCTTGTGACAAGTTATCAGAGGATTACTCATAGGTTTATTTAGTTAATTTTGTAGTTGAACCTGACAAGATTTGTGTTTAGTACTTTACTGGGGCTATCTTCCCTCTCAGTTAGTTACCAAATCTCTTACACCCCTACATCTATAGTACCTGCTTTAAGATACCATTTTGCTCTCAGATAAATTTACACTTTCTTTCTTCTTTTAGTCCAGAGCTGTCACAAACCACCACAGTGATTGCTGTCTGAGGATCTCCTGATTTTGTCTTGTTGGAAATCTAGACAGTGGATAATACCTAATTGAAGCAGATCCTAATTTGTCAAATAATGCAGACCGGGGCTCAAATTTTACTCAGAAGCCCATGGCCTACACTATGAATGTAAGAGGTACTGAATAACAGATGTGTGTAAAAAACAAAAACACAGATTATGGACAGAATGCTGAATAATGCAATCATTCACCCCAGTCACAGATCTGAGTTAATCCATTGTTTTTTTGCCCACTATGCCACCCAGTTTGGTCCCAGCCATGTGCAAATCAGACTTGACCCTGCTCCCCATTGGAACCATCCAGCCCAAACTGCCAGGCCAGGTCAACCCTAGACGTAAACAAGCATCCTTGGACTGGTTTCAGGGTTCCCCCCCCCTCATAAGTCAGGCTAGCTTAAATCCAGTCGCACAGTGAGCACAGGACCGAAGTCTGGGCATGCCCATCCCACTTAGGGTGACAAAAGCAAAAAGAACAGATGATGGACAGAATGCTGAGCAATGCAAACAGTCATCCCCAATCGCACATCTGGTTTTAATCCATCATTTGGTGCTCACCATGCCACCCCAGTTCAGACCCAGATATATTAAAATCATCTTGACCCTGCTCCCCATTGGAACAGTTAAGCCTGAATTGCCAATCCAAAAACAAGCATCCTGCGGCCAGTTTCAGGATATCACCCCTCATCAGCCAGGCTACCTTGAATCCAGTGGCACAGTGAGGATGGGACCCATGTCTGGGCATACCCTTCTCACTAAAGGTAGTCTTCATTACAACTCATGCCTCTTTTATCCACCACCACACACTCTCTGTCCCTTCATCTCAGTCTTTCAGATTCTTTTTCATACTTGCTTTTTCTCGTTGCCATTGTTTGTTCCATTTTTCTTTTCCTCTTTTTCTTTCACCCTTCTATCTTTCCCTCTTTTGCTCTGGATCAAAGTCTGTTGAGGAAAATAAGTCCTAGTTCCCAGAAATGTGTGCTGGCTGGCCCTAACTAGAACCACTGGTCAAAATAAGCACTGTATAGAGATGATTTAAAAAGGAATGTATCATTGTTGCCACTTATATGACAGGAGCTGCTCTGGTAGATCATCTTAAATGCATTTCTATCTTCAGCCCTTAGGTATGGTGTCATTTATCTAGTTCAGTCGGGGTTCAACCTCCATTCAACTGTAACCTGCTCTAGGCTTCCTCTGAATACCTTCCACCAATCTTTGATTGCACCATCATTCATTTTACGGATTCACAACACAGTCTCTAAGATAGAAGAAAAGGGGACACAGAAGACACTACACACCTCCCTTTCTTGCATAGCAACATATGAAGTTGGCACACATTCCTTTGAACTCCTACCCCAATCACTTAGCTACCCACAAGTCACAGTTGCACATTCATCAAACTACCTGATACATTATGTTGACACAGAGTAAGATCAAATAGCAGTCACTCTACTTCAACGATGGGTCAAGAAAGGAATCATGCTAGCCCTAAAGGTAAAAAGCTTCTCATAACTCATGTCAACATAAACCACCAGAGCGAGCCATAGTAGGGTGTGCCTTGGTAGTGATTCTCACCCCAGCCAGCACTTAAGCTACTTGAGTTCACTGTTAGTGCTATCACTGATCCTCTAACCTTTTCTAATATAAATATATCTTTGTTGAAACCCCAATCAGAGCATAAGATAATTCAAGGTGTTAATCTGCAGAGCACATCTTCATCTTGCTGTACAAATAAATTGTAAGAGGTAGCCACACATCTTAATGAAATCGGAAGATGTGCTGTCTTCCAGACAGTTGTTTTTTTGCACATACTTAAAAACAAAATTCCTAAGAAGCTGCACAGCATAGAAGCTCTTGTTACCAACCTTTGTTCACCCTCTGGAATTGAGCCTAGTCCCAAAGTCCTTCTCACTCCCATTCCACCAACTAATCTACATCCACTTAGCCCTCATCATGTCTACAGAGAGACTCCAGTGCCAATTAAAGATACATCCCAATATACCCAATGTGATAATACTAATAATGCTTTTTTCAGCTGAAATGGGGAATAACATGCAGGACCAGTAATTCTGGGCCCAAATCTGTATGTATTTCCCACTTAGAGGAAAGGAGTGGCCAAAATTCACAAACATTCACCACAAGCTTGGGGCAGGTGGTAAATGTTATAGGTCTCTTTTCTAGGCTGTGGGGTGGCATTGGGGTGAGAGCAGGGGCAGCAAGAGGCCGTATATCCTTTACCTTCAGCTGGGGTAGGAGACTTTTTATGGTACACTGCCCGTGGCCCCATCAGCTCCTCCGAAGTCTCTGAGTCCAATGTCAATGTGAGAAGAATTATCAGTTACAGAATTTGAGGACCCAATAATTTCTACCTTTAAGGCACCAAAAACCTCCAGTTGCCTACAGTGGCATCCCACATGAGATACTACTCAGGGCAACTCGTAATGATGGCCTCATTGTTTGCTATCTTGCATTGACCCAAAAACAAAATTTGCAAATAATATAACAAACTTTATGCCAAGCCTGTTATAAAGGGAAGGGGTAATGTAGAGGGCTTATTCCCCATGCCGGAAGATACCCCATAGTCTTCTGCAACAACATCTCCCCATGGGACTCCACCTGGTGGCAGTCGGAGCTAGGGCCAATACCCACACTCCCAGACCATGCAAGAAATCTAAGGATCATCCTGGATGACAAGCTTTACATGACGGCTCAAGTAAACTCAGTGTGTACCTCTGAATTTTACATCCTATGCATGCTGTGAAAAATCTTCAAATGCTTGCCTCAGAACATCAGATGGAACATCGCACAAGCACTTATCACTGTCATGCTGGACTACAGCTACACTCTCTACTCCAAAATCTCCAAACAACTCTGCAAGGCCTCCCACTCTGCACCCACAATACAACACACCTCAGGAAGCTTTACTGGCTCCCCATTCACAAAAGCAGCCAATTCAAACTTCTCACGCACTCCTACAAAGCCCTACACAGCACAGGATCAGAATACCTGAACAGCTGCATACACTTTCACCAATCCACCAGACACTGAGGCTTTGCCTCACTCTCACTCACATACATTGCCCACATCTGCAAAATCAAAACTGGAGGTCACTCATTCTCTTACATCACACCCAAGACATGGAAAGACATCCCTCTATACATCAGAGCCTCTTCCTAATTTCTTGAGTTCCGCAAGAAGTTGAAGACTTTGCTCTTTGTAGAAGCATCTACCTTGGGGACCACATAATACACACATGCCCAAGCTCCTGGACAGCCTCTCAGGTGATTAGTGCACTATACAAATCAATATAAGATAACATAACACACCCCATGCTTTTTCTGGACCCTACACTTTTGCTACAAGGCTTACATTTAGTTGTTGATGCACACCAATTGTCTATTAATGCAGAAGCCACTAAGTGGGTCATTCAGACCTTGGTGGACGGCAGAGGCCGTCCGCCAAGGTACCGCCGACAAATGACCGCACCGCGGTCAAAAGACCGCGGCGGCCATTCAAACATTTCCGCTGGGCCGGCGGGCGCTCTCCAAAAGAGCGCCCGCCGGCCCAGCGGAAATGCCCCTGCAACGAGGACGCCGGCTCAGAATTGAGCCGGCGTAGTTGCAGGGGTGCGACGGGTGCAGTTGCACCCGTCGCGTATTTCAGTGTCTGCAAAGCAGACACTGAAATACTTTGTGGGGCCCTCTTACGGGGGCCCCTGCAGTGCCCATGCCATTGGCATGGGCACTGCAGGGGCCCCCAGGGGCCCCGCGGCACCCCCTACCGCCATCCTGTTCATGCCGGGTTTCCCGCCATGAACAGGATGGCGGTAGGGGGTGTCTGAATCCCCATGGCGGTGGAGCGCGCTCCGCCGCCATGGAGGATTCAATGGGGCAGCGGTAAACCGGCGGGAGACCGCCGGTTTACCCTTTCTGACCGCGGCTGAACCGCCGCGGTCAGAATGCCCTTGGGAGCACCGCCAGCCTGTTGGCGGTGCTCCCGTGGTCGTGACCCTGGCGGTCACCGGCCGCCAGGGTCAGAATGACCCCCTAAGTTGGTTAAAACCACTAAATAGTGAAATTGCTATCTCCTCTCTTTCCCTAAACACTTTTTAATTTAACTTCAACACAGGTGCTGGTGAGAATTTGGGATTTGATGATATTTTTCACTTGGTCTCTTAAAACATTATAAAATACCTACTTTAAACATAGAAGCGGGATGCTTTGCTGATTTTAGTCTTTGTGCCCTATTTTTGCTCAAAGGATTTGTTCCATTCTGACTATGCTTTAAATTCAAATCTAAGAACTAAGTCAGACCAGATCCTCCTGGACCACCTAGAGGCAACCCCCTCTGGAAACAATACAAATATGAAAAAGGATGCTATATTAGAGTGGCTGGCCCCACCATCTCTGAATAACTAGAAATTAACTGATCAAGATCAACCTTCTTAAATCACACCTCTCTTTGAAAACCTTCAAAAATCTTACTTCCGCTTTGTGCCTTATTAGACAGTATAGGCAATATCAACTATTCATCATACAAATGGTAACAAAATTATGCAGTGAGGCCACTACCACGCTTGTTTTTTGTTTATTGGGTGTGTTAGAAATGGGGAGAGCAATTAATCGATTTTTGGAACGGGCACCTTCAATCTGCACAGGTTCATGATGATTTTTACACCCAGCAATGATGCATGTGAAATCTGGCCGCAGGGTGATAACCATTTCACCTCCTCGTTGCAGATGGTGTGTCAAAATTTTTCTCGCATGGCTCCCTGTGCTTGAATTTCAGTCCTTGTTCTACCAGCTTCACCTTTCAAGGGCCCAGGGACTGGATATGGCACAACTGGGCATGGCGAGAGTCTCAGCAGAGAGTCCAGGTGCTGGCAGAGGAAGTCTTTGATGGCCCTGAGTCTTCAGAACAGGAGGCAAGCTCAATCCAAGCCCTTGGAGATTCTTCACAAACAGGTATATACCACAATGTCCAGTCTTTGTCCTGTTTCAGGCAGAAGCAACTACTGCAGGCCAACGCAGCAAAGCACAGTCACAGGCAAAGGGGCAGTACTCCTCCTCCAGCTCTTCAGCTCTTCTCCTTGGCAGAGGTTCCTCTTGGTTCCAGAAGTAATCTGAAAATCTAGTGTTTTGGGTTCACTACTTATTCCGTTTTCTGCCTTTGAAGTAGGCAAACTTCAAAGGAAAGTTTCTGTTGTTCACAAGATCCTGCCTTGCTTAGTCCTGGCTCCAGACTCACACCAGGGGATTAGAGCCTATACTGTGTGAAGGCAGGCACATCCCATTCAGGTGTAATCAACCACTCCTCCCTCCACTTTGGCCCAGATGGCCCATCAGGATATGCAGGATACTCCCCAGCTCCCTTTGTGTCACTGTCTAGTGGAGATTCACAAACACCACAACTGTCAGTCTGACCCAAACAGGGAATACATAGGTAAGCAGAGTCAGAGAGTGGTTTAAGCAGGAACCTTGTAATAGGGGCATTTTCAAACTGACAAATTAAAAAACAACTTTACCAAATGTTGTATTTTAAAATTGTGAGTTCAGAGACCCCAGACTCTATTTTCCCATCTGCTCCCATAACTTAACTTAAAAGTTATTTAAAGGCAGCCCTCATGTTAGCCTTTGAGAGACCCAGGCCTTGCAACACTGACAATGGAATTTAGCAGTATTTCACTGTTAGGACATGCAAAAAACATCAGTACATGCACCACCTTGAACATACACTGCACCCTGCCCATGGGGCTGCCTAGGGCCTACCTTGGGGGTGCCTTACATGTATAAAAAGAGAAGGTTTGGGCCTGGCAAGTGGGTACACTGCAGTGGCAAGTCTGAGCCATATTTACAGGGCTAGTCATGTCGGTGGCACCACCAGTGCTGCAGGCCCACTAGTAGGACTTGATTTATAGGCCCTGGGCACTTTTAGTGCATTTTTACTAGGGACTTACTAGTAAATCAAATATGGCAATCGTGGAAAAGCCAATTACACATACAATTTACGCAGGGAGCACTTGCACTTTAGCACTGGTCAGCAGTCGTAAAGTGCCCAGAGTACCAAAAACAGGAAAACAGAGTCTAGCACACAGCCAAAACATAGGAAGCAGAGGCAAAAAAGACAGCGGAGACCACTACAAGGATGCCAGGTCTAACAGAGTGTCTCACAGTGGGTGGGAGCTAGGCACAGCTGAGGGTGGTAGGCTGGTGTACAGACAATAAATATAGCAAAAATATACACATACATTTAAAATAAAAGTAGTTTATTTGCTAAAAGGGCTCTAGTCCTCATACTGCTGACTTAAATGTTTAAAATGAATTGTTGCATTTTGATGTGAATGCTCTGCCAATCAATGATCTTGTCTTGTTGGTTCACCTAAGTGTGAAGAGGGTCATGATCTGCAGTGGGTGGGGACAGGGCTGCACAGTGAGTGAGAAGACTTGAGTGCAGCAAAAGAGCTGCTTTTGGACCCATGGTGCTGCTGTTAGGCAAAGAAAGAACCTCTAGCAAGGAGTTTCACAAATACCCTTTTGTTTAATATTTAATATGTACAATGAGTCACCTGCAATATTGATAGCCACACCCCTGAGAGAGGCCCCCTATGAGTCTCACAGCCATGGTCCTGTGCTCATGGGCGAGCACACCCGAAAATCCAGCCAGTGCAGTTATGCCCAGAGGAGGACCTCTCCGCCATGATTCTCAGTTGTGAGGCTTAAAAGAAGGGGGCTTCTTCCCTGGACCTTACAAAAACAGGGCCATGTCTGTGAGGCCCAGGGTATGAGGCCCTTCACAGGGACATGGCTAATAATAGTGCAGCAGGTGCAGTGGCAGTGGGACCTGGGGGGGTTTAGGTCCGCATTATACCCATATTATGCATGCATTTTACAGGACTATTGCTGCAAAGGTTCAGGGGATGATGCCCATCTCCAGGGCATACCTATCAATAGTGGTGCAGATATATTGGTGGTGGAGCACAAAGGTGTTATATACGTAATTTCTCAAATTACCCAAATTAGGGATGAGGAATTATGACCACCTCATTCCACATCATCATACTCTAATTGGACTTCACAGTCTCCCCTTACCAGTAGGCACCATTTTCAACAAAAGCTTCATCAATTACAAAGCCATCACAGTGCATTCAGACTCAACAAAACAGAAATCTGTGCCCTCACTCCTTGGGTTTTTGCTTGCATTTGACAGTGATTTGCTCTCTTTTACGCACTATAGAAATACCACATAGACACAAATGACACCCTTGCCTACATGGAGGACAAGCTCAACATCTCCAGTGGCTGACCCCAAACCTGGAGCAGGGACTTAGTTAGACGGAAGAAGTGCTAAAAAAAAAAAGGCAAAAGACTTTTCCCATTTATGTACCAAGGGTCTGAAGCTATATCCCTATATCTATCCGGACAGCCTGGACACAGCTCAAATTTTGGAAATCACTGAATATTTTACTCATTAGAGAACTGTTAGAAATGGGGTCTTTGGTTGACAGTCAGGTTACCCCCTGTTCAAGCAAGGACCCTCACTCTAGTCAGGGTAAAAGAGAATCACCCTCAGCTAACCCCTGCTTACCTCCTTGGTAACTTGGCAGAGCAGTAGGCTTAACCTCAGAGTGCTAAGTGTAAAGTATTTGTACCAACACACATACTAACTTAATGAAAACACTACAAAATGACACAACACCGGTTTAGAAAAATAGGAAATATTTATCTAAACTGAACAAGACCAAAACGACAAAAATCCGACATACACAAGTCAAGTTATGAATTTTTAGAGATTAAACTCAAAAATAGCACTTAGAAACAAAAATGCTTAGATGAGATGTTAACACGGCGTCGTGACGGAGTCGTTCCCAACAAGCCGACACCAGCGGCGCCGGACACGGAGTCGTGTAGACCCCCAAGTACAGTACCTTTGATGAAGAATGAAAACAAGCCGATGCGCGAAGTCGGAGATTGCGGCGTCTGTGCGAAACGTTGAATCCGTGCACTTTGAGCGCCGTCGGTCACGACATGGTGCGGCAACTTCCATGGAGTCGCGGACTTCAGCGGGGCTGCAGCGGCGTCGGCCTGCAAAGAGCGTCGCTTCCCAGCGAAGGAGTGCGGCGTCGTTACCGGATTCAACAGCGGCATCGGTCCGGAGTCGTCCGAAGTCGATTTCTTTGGATTTCAACCAGCTTTCCTTTCAAGGGCCCAGGGACTGGATAGGGCACCACTTGTCAGAGCAGGAGTCTCTCCAGAGACTCCAGGTCCTGGCAGAGAGAAGTCTTTGCTGTCCCTGAGACTTCAAACAACAGGAGGCAAGTTCTAAATCAAGCCCTTGGAGATTTCTTCACAAGATGGAAGGCACACAAAGTCCAGTCTTTGCCCTCTGGCAGAAGCAGCACTGCAGGAAAGCTCCACAAAGCACAGTCACAGGCAAGGCAGCACTTTTTCCTCAGCTATCAGCTCTTCTCCAGGCAGAGGTTCCTCTTGGTTCCAGAAGTGTTTCTAAAGTCTGTAGATTTGGGTGCCCTTCTTATACCCATTTTAGCCTTTGAAGTCACCTTTCTTCAAAGGGGACTCACACCTACTTGTGAAATCCTGCCTTGCCCAGGCAAGGCCTCAGACACACACCAGGGGGTTGGAGTCTGCATTGTCAGAGGCAGGCACAGTCCTTTCAGAGGAGAGTGACCGCTCCACCCCTCCCTCCTAGCAGAGATGGCTAATCAGGAAATGCAGGTTACACCCCAGCCCCCTTTGTGTCACTGTCTAGTGTGAGATGAAAAACAACCCAACTGTCAAACTGACCCAGACAGGGAATCCACAAACAAGGCAGAGTCACAGAATGGTTTAAGCAAGAAAATGCTCACTTTCTAAAAGTGGCATTTTCAAACGCACAAATCTCAAAATCAACTTTACCAAAAGATGTATTTTTAAATTGTGAGTTCAGGGACCCCAAACTCCACATGTTCATCTACTCTCTAGGGGAATCTACGCTTTAATCATATTTAAAGGTAGCCCCCATATTATCCTATGAGAGAGACAGGCCTTGCAACAGTGAAAAACGAAATTGGCAGTATTTCACTGTCAGGACATATAAACCACATTACTATATGTCCTACCTTATCCATACACTGCACCCTGCCCTTGGGGCTACCTAGGGCCTACCTTAGGGGTGCCTTACATGTAAGAAAAGGGAAGGTTTAGGCCTGGCAAGTGGGTACACTTGCTAAGTCGAATTTACAGTGTAAAAATACACTCACAGACACTGCAGTGGCAGGTCTGAGACATGATTATAGGGTTACTTGTGTGGGTGGCACAACCAGTGCTGCAGGCCCACTAGTAACATTTGATTTACAGGCCCTGGGCACCTCTAGTGCACTTTACTTTACTAGGGACTTAACAGTAAAACAAATATGCCAATCATGGAGAACCAATTACGTACATATTTTAAACAGGAGCACTTGCACTTTAGCACTGGTTAGCAGCGGTGAAGTGCTCAGAGTAACAAAAACAGTAAAATCAGAGTCCAGCACACATCAGCAACCTGGGGGACAGAGGCAAAAAGTTAAGGGAGACCACGCCAAGGATGAAAAGTCTAACAAGAACACTACATCATGACGCAGTAACAGTCCACAATACCATCAGATGATGACTGTGTGTTTGGGTTTGACCCTGTACAGTGCCCAGCAACCTTTCTGCTAGGTTTGTGGTTCATATATAACAATGTTTTTTTATTTTTTTATTCTGTCTTCTCTTGCAAACATGTATGTCATTGATTATGCATGATATATACAACAATCTTAATCACCCCAGATAATTCATTCTGGGTGGAGTACATGCAGGTTTCCTATCACAATTTCTGTCTAAACAGGTCCCTCATTCAAACATGCAGTCAAACACCAAACCTTTCTTCATTCATACCTGACTCTACATACATCCACCCCACAATATTAAAAACTCCTTCAACTTCTAATGTCTACATCAATTTTGGTATTGATTGTCTAAATCATTATTTCACCTTTTTCATAGTTGTTTGTTGACAGTCTCTATTTTTGCAATTCAGTTCTCACAATTTAGCATTATTTATTATCCATCAGTCTCGTCATGCACTAATATATTCAATCTATTACTTTAAGTCTTGTGGCTTTCAAATTCATGTGTTCAATACAGCAATGCCAATTTAGTATAATTTCTTCATGCTATCACAGTTTTTCATGGAGAAGAAATGATACAAAATTTTGATAAATGTTTTGAGCAGATGGAGATATAAGCCACAGTACAGTCTTAAAGTATTAGATTGAATCTAAGAGTGCATGAAGAGACCAATGGAGAATAAATAATACTAATTTGTGAGGACTGAATTAGAACAATAAATCCTGTCTGCAACGCAGGCACCCTTGCACAATGGCGCATGGGTGCCTGCTTTGGTGCTAGGCAGCCAAAGGGTGCCAGTGCAAGGAAACAACAGGTATGCACTGTATTGTGTTAAATATGGTGCATTCCTGTCCTTTCCCTAGCACGCAGCACAGCTAGGTGACTTACTGCTCCATGTGAGTTATTGATAAATGTGCCACTATATTCATAGAGCTGTACTATATTTAAACAACAGGTAAATAAGTTCGGCAGTTGAGTTTTGAAAAATGTTTCTTTAATTTCTGTTGGGTGTATGATGTTCAGGCTACGATTTGTAACAGTGCCTAAAGGGCAGCCCCATCATTTGGTGTGAAAGAGTTTAGAGTAATCAGAGTTTTGACGTTGTGAATTGTCAGAGAAATGTAATCAAGTAGTTGGCATTATTCTTGTAAGAAATGGAAAGACTATCACATAGTTGTTTGGAGTGTTGTAAGGTAGTTAAGGAAGCTGAAGCAGGTTACAGTTTTACTGCAATATGGAATAATTATTTCAATGGGGTCAAAACTGGGGATCTAAGATCTGAGAAGTACCTTTTCTTGACTTCACTGATTTTAAGTTTATAGTTGGTAGCCATGTCAATATGCTCTTTTGCTGATAGTCTCAGCTACACTTTTTATATTTTGCACAATTCTAATTTAATTTGTTGTCAAACCAAGATTTTTTGGTATTCAATACAGTTGAATCTCAAAATGTTTTGTTGATATTTTTGCTCCTTTGACCTGCAGATAAAAACAAAAAGTGATTGAGGAATTTCTTTAATTATTCTAGACACTGGTCATTACTTGGGTGGGATTCCAGTCATGTTTTATATTCACTGTGTTAGTGAAGGGACAACCTTGTGCAAATAAGTCTTGGTTCTGCTCAGATAAGAACAGTTGAGTCATGTCATGCTAACCCCTTTGCCAAATGCTGAACTGGACTTATCCATTGCCCAATACTGTAAGTAGAGCCCATTGCATAGGTATCTATAATTGTAGTGCATAAAAACCAAAAACTCTTAAACTCTTGGCTGATGCTAGACCTAATTAACGATCCAGAAATGACTTTGAGAGAGAAACACGTCTTGTTTAATGGTCCAATAACAGGAAAACAACGTAATATTCCTGATGTTCTAAAGCGCGCTATAGACAATTGTCTAAAGACCCAGTGGGTGCCTAAGTTAATATCCCTTCCTAAAATGAGTCTGTATATAAGGAATGTTGACAAATAAATCAGTCAGTTAAAGTAATGAATTGGTTGTTTAACTGAAATCATTTAGATTCTCAAAAGGAGCCAGGTGCTCAGTTAAGGAAGACAATTGCAAAACAAATTCTCCTAATGGAGAGTTCCAAATGATCCTGTCATACAGAAGTGAATGAAACTATGCAAACTGCTGAAGCAGATCAGTCTGCAAAGTTTCTATCATCTCTGTAGTTCAAATGATAGACCAGATCCTCAAACTGCATAAAAAAGTCTTGAACCATATGTCAGAGCTCCTGAATAAGTTCAATAATTCCTAGGGTTGTAGAGAAGTAGGTGACACGGGCCCACAATAAGGAATTTACCCCATGAAATAAAATCTAGGGGGCTAGTTTAGAGTTCCGGGTATGGTCCCCCATTCCTCTGCCATGAAGTAGTTCATCTGTCGACTATGATGACAGTATACCATTCGTCATATCTAGTGCTTGACCCTCAACCGTCTTGAGGAAGTCCATCAGGGGAACAGAGCATCGTTATCGTGGTTACTACTTTGTCGATGCTCGTAAAGCAGATAACCAACCACCCTATTTAGACTTGTATGCCATTACAGTGGGGCAGTTGGATGGACCAGCATGAGGAGGACGTTAAGGTCTGACAACTCTATATTCGGTGTTTTTGGTGCATGCATCCTTCACGCTTTCCTATGTCAACATCAATATGATGCGCCCCAAAGTCCTTCAACATACATACCTGTGTTCCATCAATTTTAAAAGATCACCTATGTCAGCCAATATAAAAGGAAACCTTCCAACCAGATTGTCCTTTCCTTTATACTCACACAACAAGTTAGTCATTATTTTCTTCTTTATTTGTACCTACTATTTTTTATTTCAACAAGAGCAACTAGGTTTTCAGAGAATGACCTGACTTATGGTCATTGAAATAGTGAGGGTTGGGCCACAATTATTCAGAGCCCTAGTTCAAACAACAACCATGAGTCAAAAAAGGAGTGTGTGGGTCAGAACAGTGGATCAGGTAAATGCAGTTACTTCACATCGTCGCTCACAAGATGATATAAGAAACTGCAGAAACTGCCCGGGGAAAAAGTACATTTCCTTCCCTTTGTGTCTCATAGAGAAGCCCTAGCAATTGGTGGTGGTTCTACCAGGCCCCTCAATTTCATTCACCGGTAGGAAAAGCTACTCCCCTTATTACACACCCAAGGCTTCATAGGAATTGCTGGTGGAGTGGAGGCTGGTGAGTTGTAGTAAAATGTTTGTTTTCACTATAGCTAATTTACGGGTGTTGTTTTTATTACTTTTTCATTCATTTAACGAGGTGATCGGTATTAAATTAGATTTTCTCGCACTACCATAACAGAAAGGCATCCTTGTATCTGTATTTAACGTTGTACCCATACATTGCATATATGTGTAAATCTGAAGGCAGATTATTGTAAGAATTGTTAAACTGGTATTGTTTTTATCTTTGTTCACACTGCAGTTTGTGTGGTTACTACGTTTTCCTGTAATCAGAACAATGAAGTAAAGCTAGTTGTTTATTTCCCTGCCGAATTGTAGAATACATCTTAAGTAAAGGCCTAGTAATGTCCCAAACATATCACTATTGCACAGGGGGGTCATTACAACATTGGCGGTATAAGGCGCTTACCGCCGTGCAGAAGACCGCCAATACACCCCCGCGGCAGCGGTAGACCGCCACAGCTATTATGACACACATCTCGGAATCCGCCGAAATTCAGACACCCACACAACACCAAAGGTCAGCGATAAACATGCGGAAACAAATCCTCCACCTCCACGCCAACAGAAACACGCCCATGCTATTACGACCCACGAATCCACGCGGCGGTCTTTCAACCGCGGTATTCCATTGGCGGTACACACCGCCGCGCTCAAAATACACACACAGCTCCAAAACACTGCCCCATTGGACAATTCCAAATACACACACCTGAGACACATACACACACCACTCCCACACACCCAACACATTATAAAATACACACCCACATCACCCACAAACCCCTACAACCAAAAATTCTGAGAGAAGGCGAGAGATAGAGCACAGCTATTGACAACCCCATCACACAGAGGCACACAACACCATCACCCACCCAACATCCATGCACAAAACACCACATACCACTACACTCACCACACTCATCAACACATACACCACCGCACACATCACACACACCACCCCATGTCACGCCAAAGACAACCCCGCTTCTCCGAGGAGGAGCTCAGGGTCATGGTGGAGGAAATCCTACGGGTAGAGCCACAGCTATTTGACTCACAGGTACAGCACACATCAATAGCCAGGAAGATGGAGCTATGGCGAAGAATAGTGGACAGGGTGAACGCCGTGGGACAGCACCCAAGAAATAGGGAGGACATCAGGAAGAGGTGGAATGACCTACGGGGGAAGGTGCGTTCCACGGTCTCCAGGCACAACATCGCGGTACAGCGGACTGGCGGCAGACCCCAACCTCCTCCCCCACAACTAACAACATGGGAGGAGCAAGTCTTGACCATCATGCATCCTGAGGGCCTCGGAGGAGTCGGTGGAGGATGGGACACTGGTAAGTCAAATCTTAAATATCACATCCCCCACCCTACCTGCATGCTATCACACACCCCCACCCTCACACCCTCCCCTATCACCGCAAATCCTCACTAATCTTCCCATGACACCAACCACCCATCCCAACACCAAGCCCTGCATGACACAACTAAGCATGCACACCCCTCACCAAAGCATGCTCACTGCACATACCCAGAACACCCCCCCAACCATCATCACACAAGCCCCCACACAGGAATGCCTGCACTGGGGTTGACGCACACCCACCCATTGCACACCATGAAACACACACATGCAATAATCATGTTCTTATACCCCTGCAGGAACCCGAAGGAACGTCACCACACCAGAGGGTCCAGACAACACCACTCCACCCCTAGAAGAGGCCCACAGTGGCGACAGCAGCTCTGCCCCACTGGATCTTGATGACCAGCCCGGACCATCGTGGGCCTCAGGACAGTCGGTTCCCCTTGCCCAGTCACAGCCCAACACCGAGGTTCCACCCTCTGGTAACACCAGCACTGCACCCACCCAGCGGGCCCAAACCTCCCTACCCAGGACAGGTCAATCAGCAGTGTGTCCACCACTACAGGGCACCCAGGGTAACCCACCACCCCAACAACAACAGGGACCTGGGGGCAGTGGTAGTGGGCACACGGTCCAGTGGACGGAGGGCCAGGAACAGAGGGAAACTGGGAGGGCTGCTGTGCAACAGAGGGAGGACAGGCCAAGGGAACCCACTCTCCACGAGGCCCTATCCTCCATCATGGGACCATACCACCACTCCCAGGAGACAATGGCAACAGTCCTGGACAAGTTGCAGGAGACCCTGCGTCTGCAGGAGGAGCAGTATTTGGGGTTCAGGGAGGAGCTCAGGACCATCGGCTCCGCCCTGGGCACCATCGTAGGGGTGCTGACGGACATTCAAAAGACCTTGAGGGACACCGTGGCACTCCAAGGGGCCCCTGACACTAGCCACGATGATGAACTGCCCACCACCTCCGCTGGCGCTAGTGGACAGGACTCCCCGCCACAGGACCACCACACCAGCACCCCATCCCCTGCAGACGGACAACCACCACGCAAGCGGTCTCTGAGATACAGGAACAGGACAGAGCAAGATGGCAAGACCCCCGCCAGGAAATGAGACCACCCTGATTGTCCTCCCACTGTCCCACTTTGTCACCCTCTCCATACTTGAACTGCCCCAGCTCCACTTCCAATGCCCAGATGGCCAGTGCACCTGTGAGACTAATAGCCTGCACTCTGCCATGGACATTCCTCCACCATCCCCCATCACCAGTTTACAAACCCCCTTCATTTTTTGAGCACTTAAATAAACACCCTTGAAACGCAAAAAAATCTGGAGTCAGTCTATGGTTTGGAACTTTGTATTATCAATTACAGTGTCATAATGGGTTACCCATTGTAAGGCCAACATACCAATGTAACACATCACAAGCCCTTCAAGGATGCAAGCAGTTGACACGTAGGTTACCACACTTGTGAAACTGAAATGGAAGGGTACAACTCAATTAACAAATAGTGAGTGAAATGGAGGTACAGGATAGAGGTAGACGTGTGAAAGTTAATGTAATGTTAAACCAGAAAATGTTCTCACCTGTGTGTCACTGGAAATATTGCTGTATGACTGAATCCCTGTTGTCGTTTTCTTCTTCCTCAGCTTCATCCTCATCACTGTCCACAGGCTCCACAGGCTCCACAGCTGCCACAACACCGTCATCTGGATCATCCACCTGCAGAAAAGGCACCTGGCATTGCAATGCCAAATTATGGAGCATGGAGCAGGCGACGATGATGTCGCACACCTTCTTCGGTGAGTAGAATAGGAATCCACCTGTCATATGGAGGCACCTGAACCTGGCCTTAGGAAGGCCGAAGGTGCGTTCTATTACCCTCCTAGTCCGCCCATGGGACCGTTCCTCTGCCCTGGTCCTGGGATTCCTCACTGGGGTCAATAGCCAGGAAAGGTTGGGGTAACCGGAGTCCCCCAAAAGCCATACACGGTGCCTCTGGAGTTGACCCATCCTATCATGGATGCTGCTATTCCGCAGGATGTAGGCGTCATGCACAGAGCCAGGGAACATTGCATTAACCTGCGAGATGTACTGGTCTGCCAAACAGACCATCTGGACATTGATCGAATGATAACTCTTCCTGTTCCTGTACACCTGTTCACTCCTGTGGGGGGGGGAACAGAGCTACATGGGTCCCATCAATGGCACCTATGACAATGGGGATATGTCCAAGGGCATAGAAGTCACCTTTCACTGTAGGCAAATCCTCCACCTGAGGGAATATGATGTATCTCCTTACGTGTTTCAGCAGGGCAGCCAACACTCTGGACAAGACGTTGGAAAACATAGGCTGGGACATCCCTGATGCTATGGCCACAGTTGTCTGAAAAGACCCACTTACAAGGAAATGGAGCACTGACAGCACTTGCACGTCAGGGGGGATTTCAGTCGGATGGCGGATTGGTGACATCAGGTCTGGCTCCAACTAGGTACATAGTTCCTGGATTGTGGCACGGTCAAACCTGTAGGTGACGATGACATGTCTTTCTTCCATTGTCAACAGGTCCACCAGTGGTTGGTACACCGGAGGATTCCGTCATCTTCTCATATGTCCCAGCTGACGGTGCCTAAGAAGGACAACAGCGAAGAACCAGTCACTATTCCTCCAGGTATGTACCCACAGTTACACACAAGACTACACCAGACAATAAACCCTTCCTGTATGTGTGTTGAGTATAGGCCTAGCTATGTGTGACGCAGTAGTAAATGAAGCCATGTGGGCCCCTGCTTTCCCTGTCCTTTTGTACATCAGTATCATCAGGCGGAGGTACAGTGGCACCAGAGCACTAGGGAGCTGCATCCCACATGGCCATGGAGGGCCACACCACAGACTCTGAATGCACTAGTGGGACGGAGGGTGGGGGGAGCTTCACGTCGGCCACCAGATCACCAACCAGCGACACGGACTCGTCCACAGATGGGAGCTCCCCTGTGGTGGCAGCACCATCTGTGCGCCCCACTTCTACAGGTACAGCTGCCACCTCCCCTACCAGCACCACCCTCCCAGCAGCCCCTCAGCGTTCGCCCCGTGCCCGCTCACCCAGGAGGGTGGGCATCACCTTCGCCCCAGGCACCTCAGGCCCTGTCCCTGTCACCCCTGCTGCCCTCAGTGAGGAGGCCATTGACCTCCTCAGGTCGCTCACTGTTGGGCAGTCTACCATTGTGAATGCCATCCAGGGTGTAGAACGAGAGTTGCAACACGGTAATGCATTCCTGAAGGGCATTCATTCTGGTCAGGCTGCTCTTCAGCGAACCCTGCAATCTCTGGCCTCAGCACTGATGGCAGCCATTGTCCCTGTGTCCAGCCTCCCCTCTACAACTTCCTCCACCCAGACCCAATCCCCTGTACCCCAGCCCATCCCAAGCACACCTACAGACCAGCATGCACACAAGTTAACACACACAAGTAGCTCAAGCTAACATAGGCACCACACACACCACAGGCACTCGCGCAAGCCTCACACAAACACAGACACAGCAACATCCACTGTCTCCACTGTGTCCCCCTCCTCCTCTTCTCCCTCCTCCCTCCCAGTCTCGTCTACACACACACCTGCATGCACCACATCTACAGGCACTAGGACTCGCACCAGGACACCCAGCACCACAAGCCGCTCACCTGCACTCACCACCTCCACTGCCATTTACACGTCCCCTGTGTCCTCTCCCAGTGTGTCTGTGACGCCCCCTCCCAAAGTACACAAACGCCGGCAGTCACTCACCCAACATCCATCCACCTCACGACAGCCTACAGTACCTGCACCTGCACCCAAAACACCTAAAGTGACACCTCCTACAACCACCTCCTCTTCCTCCACTCCCAGACCCCCTCCAGCTACCCATCCCAGTGTCCGTCAGAAAGTGTCCCTATGTGAAATTGACATTTTTGCCCCCACCCCCCCTTCAATTCATCAGTCCCGTCGTAGCGCCTCAGCCAAAAAGCCTCCAGTACCAGTGGTGCGTGTTCCAGGTTTTTGGAGTGCACCGTCCACCAGGGCAGGCAGTAGGACCCGGAGCCAAGGCACTGGCAGCCCACCCCCTGTAAAGGCTCTGAAATTTGAGAGTGGACGACGGGACCGTGTTAAGACTCCTAGTGGGACAACAAGTGACATGGGATCGAAGGCGATTGATGAGTCAGCTGTAACTCCAAAAAAGGTGGGGAAGGTCCAGAGGAAGTCTGCCCAGCCTGTTGTGAGGGTCACGGCGGAGAAGTGCGCCATAATTTCCGGTGGTCCAGACACAACCGCCAGCACCGTCGTCACTGGTCCAGAGACCACCGCCAGAGTCACAGCCCAGGAGGGCCCAAGTATCGTCATTGGTCCAGAACCCACCGCCGGAGTCACAGCCCAGGAGGGCACAAGTATCGTCACTGGTCCAGAAACCACCGCCGGAGTCACAGCCCAGGAGGGCCCAAGTATCGTCACTGGTCCAGAAACCACCGCCTGAGTCACAGCCCAGGAGGGCACAAGTATCGTTACTGGTCCAGAAACCACCGCCGGAGTCACAGCCCAGGAGGGCACAAGTATCGTCATTGGTCAGGAGACCACCGCCAGAGTCACAGCCCAGGAGGGCACAAGTATCGTCACTGGTCAGGAGACCACCGCCAGAGTCACAGCCCAGGAGGGCCCAAGTATTGTTACTGGTCCAGAAACCACCGCCGGAGTCACAGCCCAGGAGGGCACAAGTATCGTCATTGGTCAGGAGACCACCGCCGGAGTCACAGCCCAGGAGGGCACAAGTATCGTTACTGGTCAGGAGACCACCGCCGGAGTCACAGCCCAGGAGGGCCCAAGTATCGTTACTGGTCCAGAATCCACCGCCGGAGTCTCAGCCCAGGAGTGCACAAGTATCATCACTGGTCAGGAGACCACCGCCGGAGTCACAGCCCAGGAGGGCCCAAGTATCGTCACTGGTCCAGAAACCACCGCCGGAGTCACAGCCCAGGAGGGCCCAAGTATCGTTACTGGTCCAGAAACCACCACCGGAGTCACAGCCCAGGAGGGCACAAGTATCGTCACTGGTCAGGAGACCACCGCCGGAGTCACAGCCCAGGAGAACACAAGTATCGTCACTGGTCAGGAGACCACCGCCAGAGTCACAGCCCAGGAGGGCCCAAGTATCGTTACTGGTCCAGAAACCACCGCCGGAGTCACAGCTCAGGAGGGCACAAGTATCGTCACTGGTCAGGAGACCACCGCCAGAGTCACAGCCCAGGAGGGCCCAAGTATTGTTACTGGTCCAGAAACCACCGCCGGAGTCACAGCCCAGGAGGGCACAAGTATCGTCATTGGTCAGGAGACCACCGCCGGAGTCACAGCCCAGGAGGGCACAAGTATCGTCACTGGTCAGGAGACCACCGCCGGAGTCACAGCCCAGGAGGGCCCAAGTATCGTTACTGGTCCAGAATCCACCGCCGGAGTCACAGCCCAGGAGTGCACAAGTATCATCACTGGTCAGGAGACCACCGCCGGAGTCACAGCCCAGGAGGGCCCAAGTATCGTCACTGGTCCAGAAACCACCGCCGGAGTCACAGCCCAGGAGGGCCCAAGTATCGTTACTGGTCCAGAAACCACCACCGGAGTCACAGCCCAGGAGGGCACAAGTATCGTCACTGGTCAGGAGACCACCGCCGGAGTCACAGCCCAGGAGAACACAAGTATCGTCACTGGTCAGGAGACCACCGCCAGAGTCACAGCCCAGGAGGGCCCAAGTATCGTTACTGGTCCAGAAACCACCGCCGGAGTCACAGCTCAGGAGGGCACAAGTATCGTCACTGGTCAGGAGACCACCGCCGGAGTCACAGCCCAGGAGGGCACAAGTATCGTCACTGGTCAGGAGACCACCGCCGGAGTCACAGCCCAGGAGGGCCCAAGTATTGTCACTGGTCCAGAAACCACCGCCGGAGTCACAGCCCAGGAGGGCCCAAGTATCGTTACTGGTCCAGAAACCACCGCCGGAGTCACAGCCCAGGAGGGCACAAGTATCGTCACTGGTCAGGAGACCACCGCCGGAGTCACAGCCCAGGAAGGCCCAAGTATTGTCACTGGTCCAAAAACCACCGCCAGAGTCACAGCCCAGGAGGGCACAAGTATCGTCACTGGTCAGGAGACCACCGCCGGAGTCACAGCCCAGGAGGGCCCAAGTATCTTTACTGGTCCAGACACCACCGCTGGAGTCACAGCCCAGGAGGGAACAAGTCAGGACACCACCGCCAGAGTCACAGCCCAGGAGGGCACAAGTATCGTCACTGGTCAGGAGACCACCGCTGGAGTCACAGCCCACGAGGGCACAAGTATCGTCACTGGTCAGGAGACCACCGCCGGAGTCACAGCCCAGGAGGGCACAAGTATTGTCACTGGTCAGGAGACCACCGCCGGAGTCATTGCCCAGGAGGGCACATGTATCGTCACTGGTCCAGAAACCACCGCCGGAGTCACAGCCCAGGAGGGGCCAGGATGCCACAGCCCCGCTGGGCAATGATGGATCATCATGCCACACACCAATGCCCATTGTAGGGATCGTCATGCCACACACCAATGTCCGTATCAGAACCGCCATGGCAAAGCACCGCTGAAGAGGGCAAAGACCGCCATGTCAAAGCACCGCTGAACAGGGCAAAGACCGCCATGGCAAAGAACTGCTGAACAGGGCAAATACCGCCATGTCAAAGCACCGCTGAACAGTCCAGAACCTCCATGTCAAAGCACCGCTGAACAGGGCAAAGACCGCCATGGCAAAGCACCGCTGAACAGGGCAAAGACCCCCATGTCAAAGCACCGCTGAACAGTCCAGAACCGCCATGGCAAAGCACCACTGAACAGGGCAAAGACCGCCATGGCAAAGCACCGCTGGACAGGGCAAAGACCGCCATATCAAAGCACCATTGAACAGGGCAAAGACCGCCATGGCAAAGCACCGCTGAACAGGGCAAAGACCGCCATGTCAAAGCACCGCTGAACAGTCCAGAACCGCCATGGCAAAGCACCGCTGAACAGGGCAAAGACCGCCATGGCAAAGCACCGCTGAACAGGGCAAAGACCGCCATGTCTAAGCACCACTGAACAGGGCAAAGACCGCCATGGCAAAGCACCGCTGAACAGGGCAAAGACCCCCATGTCAAAGCACCGCTGAACAGTCCAGAACCGCCATGGCAAAGCACCGCTGAACAGGGCAAAGACCGCCATGTCAAAGCACCGCTGAATAGGGCATGCACCGTGTAGGAATGAATGGACCGCCACATCAGGCATCCTTATCCCATGTGCAGCTGGGACAGTCATAGGACAGGAACTTTCACGGGGAGACTCATCCAGTCTGGCACCAGTCCCCCTCCAGAACCAGTGGAGACCTGCATCTACTTGAGATACTGTGGCTTGGCACTCCCAGGATGGCACAGTGGGCAACCCACCCACTGTAGAGACTTGAGAGACTGTGGCTTTGCACTCCCCAGGATGGCACAGTGGGCAAACCACCCACTGTAGAGACTTGAGAGACTGTGGCTTTGCACTCCCCAGGATACATCAATGGGCATGGAGCCCCGTTGTGGATCTGGTTTCGCATTCATGTGGCTGAGGTGCCCCCCCTTCCCTTCACCTTGAGCTGCCTGTAGTGTTTCTATCTGATGCCCCGGCAGTGTTCTCTCCGATTTTGGTCAGGTATCTATTGTGGGCCTCGCCCATGCATTTTTGGACTGTTGGTGCACGGACATTGTTGTGTACATATCTGCACTACTTCTCGGATTGTATGTGTAAATAAGAGTGATTTAGAGATATATATCTGTATATTTTTGTATGACATGTATATTCGCACATTACAATGTTTGCCCGAATTTCGCATAGTCTTTGCATTCTTCCGGGGGGATTGTGGGTTGTTAATGTGATATTTGTGACTGCATTGGTGTGTATGTTGTATAATGCGAGGGTGGGAGTGTTTGGTGGGTGTCCCCCTGTCCTTTGCCCCCCCTATCCCCGGTGTTTTAGATGCAGTACTCACCGGTATCTTCTGCGCCTACGTAGCTGTTGGTTGTAAAGGAGCAGAAAGACAAGGGCAGGGAGTATTTGTAATTCCGGCTCCATGGTGTCCTCCTTCCTCGTGGGATGTGTTCAGGTGAGCGTTTTCCCATTGAAATGGCTGTTTCCGCCATGTTTTTATCCACGGTGAATCCGCCCCGGAAAAGGTGGCGGATTGGCGGGTTGTAATAGTGTGGGCGGTACATTGGCTCCCGCCTGTCTGTTGGCGGTAACCGCTGCGCTGCTTGTCTGTACCTCCGTGGCGGGCGGTGTGTTAAAGTGGCTGTCTTTGTTGGCGATTTCCGCCAGGGTCGTAATTCAATTTTTTTGTTCGCCGGCCTGTTTGCGGTATTACCGCACCTTTAACACCATCCGCCAGGGTTGTAATGACCACCATAATGTCTATCTATGAGGAAATATCCACATGTAACCATAAATAAATGGCCATTAAGCATCAACAAGAAGCCCACCCATGAAAGCATGTATTTCTCTTATACCACGGTATTATGTGACGCAGTGGGTCTAGCAGCCCAGTAATGTAAAATAGCTACTGAGCCATGTTTACAATATTGGTCTCAGAATATGTATTTACAGATAAGTACAATATGTAAATCCTGGAAGTTATAGTTATTCTACCATTAACCCCGTGTCCACATTCACTTTATGTAGGCGGTAAATGTGCAAATTGATGCTAATCTCAACAAATGTAAATCTTCACAAACAAACACACTACAATGGCATTAAACACAGTGTTTCGAGTTGAATAAACTAATTTAAAACACAATTTCTCAAAGTTCAAAACATTACTTTTGTTATAGTTATTCTACCATTAACCCCATGTCCACATTCACTTTATGTAGGCGGTAAATGTGCAAATTGATGCTAATCTTAACAAATGTAAATCTTCACAAACAAACACACTACATTGGCATTAAACACAGTGTTTCGAGTTGAATACACTAATTTAAAACACAATTTCTCAAAGTTCAAAACATTACTTTTGTTATAGTTATTCTACTATTAACCCCATGTCCACATTCACTTTATGAAGGCGGTAAATGTGCAAATTGATGCTAATCTCAACAAATGTAAATCTTCACAAACAAACACACTACATTGGCATTAAACACAGTGTTTCGAGTTGAATAAACTAATTTAAAACACAATTTCTCAAAGTTCAAAACATTACTTTATTTTTATTGGTTGCTTAACAAACAAATGTCTCAACAAATCCTTAGGCCTCCATTCTGCTTGAAAAATAATATTGCGAGGCTTCCATGTGTAATGCACTGCCTCCTCATGCCGAAGAACTAGAAAATCAGCCAGGCCCATTTTGGACCTTGAGACATCAATCTTGGTCAACCCACTTCAATAGTGGATTGTAACATGTTGGCCCTCTCTGTACTATGCAGTCCTAGTCAAACTGTGTAGAGGGTCCAGGTAACCACACAGTGATTTACAGGGGTAAAAACTAGACCAGCTAATGCTCTAATTTCTATGGTAATTTGGTTGAGCAGTTAGGCCAATCTTGGAAAAGTGCATAGCATTTGTTATACTCACAATATCAATCTTTCAACTAACACACTTGAAGGAATAACTCAAGACCAATTTATAGAAATACTTCTGATTTTTTATGTAATTTTTAAGAACAAGATCATGAGAATTGGATAAGTACTTTTCAAGATATGAATTATTGAAGTTTACTAAAAATAGCCTTTTGTTTGTAATTACGCATATTAGGAATCAATGGAGGGTAACCTTTAAAAATTCATGAAAAATGACACAGTAGATCTACCAAGTTCTTCTTTTTCCAGTTGGTCGAGGCCATTGGAGGCACATTGTGTTAGCTGGAGAAGTTCAGGTGGCTCCTGGTTCTGGGAGCAGCGGGAAAAGGTCTCTGGAACTTCTGCAGGGACACTGCAAGGGACCACTTGGAAAAGCACTGCACAGGTAAATTTAAAGGTGAATCCTGGGGGTACCCTTGGAGTGTTGAGGTTGCCAATGGTGGGGGACCTTTAGGGCACATCTGGTTCTTCAGTGCATGCAGGGCACAGGGCAGCCGGGTGCAGAGCAAATCAGGGAGCCAGGAGCTGGGCACAAGGATGCCCACAGAAGCAGGAGGTAAGTCAGTTCAAGGGTCAATTGCAGGACAATGGGAGCACTCTCATGGAGGGTCTGGGTTGTTTCTGGAGTCCCTTTACTGGGGATTCCTCCTCGTTCTTCTCCAGCCCTGGGTGGGCTCTTTTTCTGGGTGTCTGAAGTTGGGTAACTTATACCCAGGGTATTGGTATGGTTCAGCTGCTGGAGGGCACAGCAGCACCAAACCTGAAAATTTGGCATGGGTTGTCCTCATGGCTGTCACTGGGAAGCATGGCCTGGCTGCAATGTCCGGTTCCAGAGTTAGCATCTGGTCAGTAAAATGGATCTAACTGGCTTGTTGCTTCCTTGTAGAGAATTTATAGTGGTACCTTCACTCTGGAGGGAGTTCCTGGGAAATTTGCATGGCCTGGAAGTCTTCTGGGGTTCTTTAACGTTTTTACAATTGTCCTGCAGCTCCTCAGAAGCGATTGTCAGGTCCTGGGTGCAGCAGCCAAGATTTGGCACCTTTTCTTTGTGCAGCAAGTCCATAGTTCTTGTGCCTTTAGATCTTATTCTTGCTGATCATCTTCTGCCGATCAAATCTAAATTCTTGGTCTAGGGATGGCCACTAAACACTGTGTTAAGGGGGCATTTTAGAAGGAACATGGTAGTGACCAATGGGTCATCTATCTTAGGGTAGCTACACACACTAAGTGACCACTTCTGGTGGGCAGAGGCCACTTCCTACACCTGATGTGCTATTTTCCTTCTATTCAAGATGGAGGAAAATGAAATAGAGAGTCCACCTCACATGCAACACGTTAAGGGTGGTGCATGCTAGGTAGAACCACTCCTCCTTCCTTTGAGTTTCCTGCCATTGCCCCACCAAAAGACAGGGGTTGCTATGAGGGTGGCCATCTGCTACTAGCAGCAGGCCTGGAGGTTGAGTGTCAAAGGCAGTAAGCCCTTTGAAGATTGCCGACAGGAAGGTGCACATTCTTGGAGGAGGGGAAATTGGCACCTCCACCCAGGAAGAGCTTTGTTCTGAATCCCAGAGGGCTGAGGCCCTCACCCCAGGAATGCAGACTTGCACATGGATCAAGTCGCCAATTAGCCTCCCAGACCCAACCCCAATTGGACACTACAATGTCTAACATCATGCCCTGTTCTTCTACTCCACCTACACCTATGTCTACCACTGTCCAGGCACCATTTACTACAATAACATCCTCAACTGCTGTTCAGTCAGGGCAGGTTACATCTGTAGACACACACAGAAGGATACAGGGCCATGGGCAGACCTTTAGTATTGCTTCAGTAGCAGTGATGTTGATTGAAGGAGATTGATAGTTCACCATCTGATGGGTATGGCTAGCCGGCATGAGAATTAACTGATCTAGATATTAGACCTGCTAAGGGTCCAGAATAAACATTTACAGACCCAAATTGTCCTAAGTCGAGCCTAAAATGACTTGCTGGAGGGGTATATGAGTATCCAGACTTTACTTTCTGGGGTTGTGCAGGCTTGTTCAAAACCCTAGTGGCAGCAGAGTCTTTTTTAGTGTAGTCATTCTGTGAGGGGGAATTGCAACAAAATCTTTGCCTCCAACTTCCACAGCTGCCTAATCTATGGGAAGGAAGACACTGTTGGCTGTGGAAACACATGCCACATCTACTCTGGACCACCCAAGGCTGTTACAGTGGCCCTTATGGGATTCTATCATCTGCCCCTGTTGAGGAGAGTACTAAACATTAAGGGACATATTTAAGAGCCCCTAGCGCTGCCGGAGCATCACTTTACGTGACACTCCAGTGGAGCTAACCTCTGCTCCATATTTACAAGGAGGTGTAATGCCGCTTTTTATGGTGTTACACCTCCTTGTAAATATGGGCCCCTCCAAGGATGTTTTCTGCATCAGGGGGCGTGCAATGGGTTTTGCTGTGCCAAGTCTAAACTTTCTTTTTAATACATATGTCACTTCCAGCATAGTCCCTAAACAGCTCAAATACCAGGAGACATTGTATTTAAAAAGTTGGAAATGTACTTTTAACTTTTACATGTCCTGGTAGGGAAAAACTTATTACATTTAAGCCATTTAAGTGATAACTTTCAATTGGGAGCAGGTAGAAATGTTGAGTTAGTGTCTAAAGAAATGTAAATTAAAGTCCTCTGCAATGCTAAAGTTGAATTTTAAGTCCCAATTCTGAAAATGTCATTTTTAGAAAGTTGGCATTTTGTTGTCCCAACCATTTGGTGATGATGAGGTGTAGATGTCAGCTGGTCTTTGGGTATTGCTCCTTGATACTGAGACAAAGGAGCATAGTTGTCGACAGATTGGGCTGTGACCTGATAAGGGGGAGAAGCTGTCACCTACCACACTTGCATATCACAAATTCCCTGCCTGAGAGCTCTCACAAAGGGTTTGACATTAGTTTATTTTGACCCCAAACAGTCTGGAGCCAGGGCATAACATTTCAAGCACCTCTGGGGTCTAAACCTCTAGAACCTTCTCCTACTTCAAAATGGGCACCAGGTATAAATATTGGGCCCTCAAACTCAACTTTTCAGTACATCTCTGAACCTGTGAACAACTCAATATGACTTCTGTGTGACTCTGCCGGAAGTTCCTCTATTCAGTTGCACTTCTGCCCTGCTGCATGCTGACCTACCGCCTGACTGAAGGCGTGAATATGCATCTTGAACTCTGGACCACCAGAGTGATTCCAAGGGCCAGTTAGCTGGCCTCTTAATCAGAGCCTCATGGGCAGTACAGACTCCAACAACCTTGAATCCAGCACCTGGACTCTGCAAGCTTTGAGTCCAGTCCCTTTAAATGGTGCCACCCCAGTCTTGAACCCTTCAAATTGAGCCTAACGTTGCCCTGACAGCCCATCTGTGGTCCTCGCAGAACTTACATACCATGGCATATCGTCTTCCAAGACTCCACATTGGAACCACTGAGTGACACATCCTGGGCACAAGAATTTTCATTGTGACCACAGCTCCTCGGAACTACCACTGCATGACATAGCTTATTGCACAGACAATGTGTCACCAACACAGCTCCTCAGATCCATTGCTGCACAATGCATCTCCCCACAGGGACCTTGCCTTGCCTCTACTACATGTCACATCCTCAGTGCGAGACTTCACAGTGCTCCTCAACAGGATTTAAGGTGCATCTAACCGCGGACCTTACTTTGTCCCTGTACACTGCTTGCACTTTTTCACGGTCGGCCTGAACTTCTCGCTTTATCCAGTTTGGGTTTGATAATGAAAGTGGACACTGTGTGCTTTTAAGCACCATTTTAATTGAAATCTTTAAATTTACATATCTCTGGTTCTGCTGATAGTCTTTTTGTTGCTTTGTGGTCAATTGATTTATTACATTTTACTCTATTTCTCTAAATTTGTGTGGGATTTTTCTTGTGTTACATTTTCTCTTCATTACTGTTTGAAGTGCTGCACAAATATTTCACACATTACCTTTAAGTTAAACCTGACTGCTTTCATGCCAAGCTACCAGAGGGTTAAGCGAAAGTGAATTTGTGGTTTATTTGTTTATTTGACTTGACAAGAATTGCAGTGGCTGCTTGAGTAGGCTTTTACTCCCTTCATCCAGTAACCCTGTTTTCAACAAATAATATATAACAAAAGTTATTCAACTTTTTTCACCTGAATTAAAAGTCCTGGATATATGCAATTCTGTAAACAAAGAGTCTGGAAGCCATATGTTACTATTGTAAAACAGACAGTGTGCTACACATGTTAACACAGAATTTTTAGAGAAATTCTTAATGAATATTCATTGTATTTTGAGTGTTGTATTTGCATAGAAAATTTAATAATATAGAGAAAAATAATGCACACGTTTGAAATTGTGACCACATGAGTGGCCATCAGTGTTCACGAAGTACTTAATGGCTTATTAATATGAAATATTGAGTTTTGTTTGATTAATGTAGTAAAATGTCATGTTAAGCGTTATGAATTATGTATTAGCTTTATTAATTGCAGGCCTTAACTTAGCGGAGGTCTTGGCCTAGTTGCACCGCCTCATGTCAAGTTGCATTTCCGAGGCGTCTAATAAAATGTCAGCTGAGAGAATTGAATTGTGATTTTCCAATGTACTGTCCACGTGCTAGTAGCTGAAGTTCATTCTCATGAGAACTGCTTGCTAGAAGATGCTGTGCTAGCTAATGCAACATTGTTAATGTAATGTGTATGAGACTGACTTTCTCAAGAGAATACAATGGAGACTCTGACTGGAGTATAAGCTGCAACAATATTGTTACCTGACGAGCCGTATGATGAGAACAGAACGAAAGGCACCAATCATCAATATGTGAACCATGTACTAGTAAAAATGTAATTTTGAAGTTTTAGTTTTATTGGACAAAGTGTAAACATGCGATCCCTTGACCAATAGGGACTTGATAAATAGTTATAGAAAATCTAACGTAGCCAGACTGCACAGAGAGAAGACAGTCCATTTTGCCAATTTTTCTGTTGCAATACCGCCATTACTTTCTTGACCATCTTGAGAAGAGGCAGGCTTCACTTTACTGCTTAAAGAGACTTTGCCTTTTCTGAACTATGATGCTAAATCCTGATGCCTTGCTGACCAGACTGATGTCCTGATGACAAAGACTGTGATAGATTGCTGATACAAACTGAGGATAGGTATATTGACTATGATTCTGTTTGCTATGTCTATTTGCTTTTGTTTCTAGGTATCAACCGCTAATTTTGATAGAGCCATAGTTAGATGTTTTTCCAAAATAGTGTTGACTAAATTGTTTTGCATGAAGCCCAAACATGCTAATTCTAATCTGGTGTTGGACGGCTGATGTATTTTCTTTGCTGAACCTAACTGTATGTCATTTTGTTTGTGCAGTTATCCTTGCTATTAGTTTGCACTGTAATTCTGGAATGTGTAGTAACGCAAGCCTTTTTTAGATTCCGATTCTTTCATTGGTTTGGTCAGCCAGTGTTGTTTTTGTATGTTTATCATTTGATTTTGAGATTTGCCTACATCATATTAGCATTGTTAATATGGAGAAATAAATATTCTAACTTTTACATAAAGGTGTGGTTATTCATGACTCCAAGGTCATGGTGTGCAACAATTACTGACTCCTGTTTATTATTAATGTTAATGATTGTTATTGATTAATTATTTGCATGTATGGGATATATGGTGGGAACATCTTAAGCGTAGTCAAAAGGTTCATCGACCTATGTGTCTCCCCTTGTAAGTTTACTTATTAAGGACAGACGCGCTAACACTCACTGCGGTTACCCAACAGACCTCCTTCAATCCCCAGCATTGTAGAATTACATTCCCCAGCCATGCTGATGCTGCTCTGAGCAGCATTATGATTGGCCGCAGGGCAGGCTGGCTGCCTGTGCCTGCACCAGAGGAGTGGTGCTGTGGTGTCGGCGGTGGCAATGACAATCCAGGTAAGTGTTTTTTTTAACATTTTTATTTTAATGTTTATTATTCCCCTCCCCCAGCATGCCACCCCCCCTACAGCTTGCCACGTCTTCACAGTACCCATCCAGATTCCTCCAAAGCCCCTTAACTGTCCCCTGCTCCTAAATCTACCCTTACTCATAAATTTACTCCTGCCACATCCATACCAGCTATACCAAAACAATCAAAGAATCAGGCATCCACACATACATCCGCAAAACTACAACATACACACATCCAAAATAGAAGAAAAAACCTACAACCAAAACCACAATATGAACACATTAAAACCATTTAGAAACACAGCCATGCACATCTGCTGAAACACACACACACCTTGCACATACATTCAAAACCACACACAAGGGGGAATATCCACTCACACAAGCTAAAGCAAAGAAACACCAACACACACTACAACCCAAACACCCAAAAGCAGAAACATACACTGACAACAGACAGCTCTCTGCTTCAAATACCTAACTAGCAATCCTCACTTAACGTTCCCATTGCTAAAGCCATCCAGGTTGAGCCTTCTTTTGCCCTCCTGAAGAAATTCCACCCCAGTCCAAAACACCAGTAATAAAGGTGTGCCGATAACATCAGTTCTTGAAGAAAGACCATGTCCTTTTGTCTAAATATTTGTCTTTAAAAAACTGTTGATATATTTTTAACATTCTTAATAAAACAGTTCTCATTTCAGCATATTTGTAACATCCATGTGTAATGTATATGTTATGTAGGTACCAAGGTAACACTCATTTAAATGAAAAAATGCAGTCTTTGAAAAAGAGGAAGCAACTATAGGCCTCTTTCTTATTTTTTTTTTTATCAGAAAACATACAATTGCATAAGTGCAACATGCATCACACAGTTATGGCCAATAAGGCTTACATTTCATTACAACATAGAATTATTGAATTAACCCCTCTCTTGCCGAGGGCGGTGTAGATCTATCCTCCCCCACTGTGGGCGTGCTCTGAGGATGGCTTCAAGCCGTCACCGCATCCACCCATTTGGTAGCACTGGCGCTCCCCCCATGAACTCCATGGCAACATACCTCAATTAAGGGTGGCAGTGGAAGCAATCCCACTGCCACCTGATTCCCCCCTCATCTATCTGATGACGTCAGCAAGCACAGCACGCACCAACATCATCAAAAGGCACTGTGATGCACTGGAAGCCATTCGCATCCAGTGCATTGGAGGAAACAGGTAAGTGTTCCTCTTGGGGGGATTGGGGAGGGTAGAGAGGCACCAGGGGAAAGTTCTTCCTTTCCCCCAGTGTCTCTCTACAGTGAATTCCTGCTGCGGGTTCGTAGGGGGAGCTGTGATCACACATCGGAAATGCTACCACTAGTGTCAAGGATTTCATTTGTTTGTGAGCCCTTTGGCAAGGGTCACTCCCCTTAACTGGGGCCCTTATTGGGGCCTTTTTCTATCCCCCCAGGGGCATATCCCCCACATTTGTAAGCAGTTTTGCCCCCAAGTATGGCAGAAAAACACTAGTCACCAGTTATTAATTTATCTACATGTTGGGGAGCGGTGCCTTTGGGCAAGGGTCACTCCTCATCTATGGGGGCAATATATTGGCTGTTTTCTGCCCCGTATGGGCATGTCGGCCATATTTTAGGCTCCAAGGGGGGCAGAAAATCACTAGACAACAGGGATTAAATTTTTTGCACATCAGGGGGCAAGGGTCGCTCCCCACTAGTGGAGCAATATTATGGCTACTTTCTGCCCCCACAGGGGCATATCAGACATATTTTTACGGCCATCTGCCATAATGGGAACAGAAAACCAGGGAATATGTTTCTGTGTGTTTGTGAACTGGAGTTTGGCAGAAGGTCTGCGTGTTCTAGTAGGGGGCTGGCTGTGCGTGTACTGGCATTTGACTGGTGTGTGGCTGGCTGTGTGTGTACTGGCATTTGGCTGATGGCGTGTGTGGACCGGTGTTTGGCTGATGGTGTATTTAAACTGGGGATTTTGCTTGTGTTGTCTGTGGATTGGCTTCTGGTTGGCAAAGTGTGTGGCTGGTGTTTGAATGGTGTCTGTGAGGTGGTGCTTGCCTGGAATAAGGATTACTCCCCTCTGAGGAGTCAAATTCTTGCCTTTGCTTTGTACCCTGCTTGGGGGCAGATCAGTTGTTTGTGATGCTAATCTGCTCCCAAGTTCAGATTTCATAGTGTTATATAATGTTAGCTGTTGATTCCTTATCATCATTTTCATTTGACATCATAATGTTCTAGTTCTACTCTTTATTCTAGTGCTAAGCGTTCGATTCCCATGGTGGCAACTCCTCCTTGCAGTTTTGTAACTGGTAGATCTGCAGCTTCTGTAGCTGCATGTGTCTGGTTAAAAAAATTGTTTTGCACTGTTTACTTCAAATGAGTATCATTGCCTTGCATGAATGCATCTTTTAAATGGTGCAATAATTGCAGAATATTTAGCTTCTGCTTTATTATGTGTCAAATTATCTTTGGATTTGTGATAGATGTGTATTGTGATGTCTTGTGTAGTTTTCTAACATTTTTCCTTGCTAGTGGGATATCATTGGTGTTTGCAGAGTAGGTACAGGTGCTCCTCAGTCTAGCCGTCCCTGGTTGGTGAGTGGTATTGTTTTGAGTATATAGGTCTTTGTGTGCCTTGTATTGAGTGACTTTTCTTCCAGATACTATATACCAGTAGTTTTACTTTCTTATTGATAGATCCACACTTATTTAACCCCTAGGGTGCCGAGGATGAGCTGGTCTCGCCCTCGGCACCGGTTGGCCAGTGCCAAGGATGAGACCAGCTCGTCCTCCTATGGGCCGCCAGGGGGGAGCGCTAGGCCAAGCACAACCCTCCCCTGGGCAGAGATGGAAGGGGAATCGATTCCCCTTCCACCCCCGCCCCCCCATCTACTCCCCCATGGCCTCTGATGACACCGCTGGAAGCTCAGCTTCCAGCCCCGATCGAAGCTCCAATCACGTGGAGGGGCAGAGAGGCATGAAAAGAGAGGAAAGGCCTTTCCTCTCCTTTCATGTCTCTCTGAGCATTTCAGCTGCCCGATCGTGATGCGATCGGGCAGCAGAAAGGCCCACTAGACACCAGGGATTTTTTTTTGTTTTGTATTTCAATAAGGGGAGCTGCCCCTTTGGCAAGGGCTGCTCCCCAGGGGGGCAAATTATTTCTAGGCCATTTCTGCCCCCCCGGGCAGAAATCCACTAGACACCAGGGATAATTGTATTTATTGTTTTTTGTAAAAAAAAAAAAATGTTTGGGGAGCGACCCCTTAGGCAAGGGTCGCTCCCGGGGGGGGAATTATTATTAGGCCATTTCTGATCCCATCGTCCTTGCGATTTGCCCCCAGGGAGGGCAGAAACCACGAGACACCAGGAATTTGTTTTTCCATACTTGCGCATAAGAGGAGCGCCCCCTTGGGCAAGGGCTGCTCCCCAGAGGGGCAAATTATTTTTAGGCAATTTCTGCCCCCCTGAGGGCAGACCGGCCTAATATTATTAGGCCGATCTGCCCCCAAGGGGGGCAGAAAACCACTAGTCACCAGGAATACATTATTTTTTTTTTTTTTTTTTTTTTTTAATGTTTGGGGAGTGACCCCTTAGGCAAGGTTTGCTCCGGCGGGGGCAAATTATTATTAGGCCGATCTGCCCCCAGGATGGACAGAAAACCACTAGACACCAGGGAGAATTTTTTTTTTGTTTATTTTTTAATGTTGGGGGAGCGACCCCTTAGACAAGTGTCGCTCCTGGGGGGCCAAAATATTTTTAGCCCATTTCTTCCTCCCCTGGGGGCAGATCGGCCTAGTATAATTAGACTGTTCTGCCCCCGGGGGGGCAGAAACCACAAGACACCAGGGAATTTGTATTTTTTTTATACTAACACATAAGGGGAGCGGCCCCTTTGGGAAGGGCCACTCCCCGGGGGGGGCAAAATATTTTTTGTCCTTTTCTGCCCCCCCCGGAGGCAGATCACCCTAACATAATTAGGTGGCTCTGCCCCCAGGGGAGGCAGAAACCTCTAGACACAAGGGACATGTATATTTTTTTATTTACTTTATGTTTTTATGTATGGGGAGCGACCCGTTAGACAAGGGTAGCTCCCCTGGGGGGACACATTGTATTTAGGCCATTTCTGACCCCCTTGGGGGCAGATCAGGCTATTTTTGTTAAGTCAATCTGCCCCCAAAGGGGGCAGAAACCTCTAGGCACCATGGATTGGTGTGTTTATGTGTATGTTTTGTTTGGGGGGGCAGCCCCTTGGGCAAGGGTTACTACCCATGGGGGCACAACACTGTTGGCCATAACTGCCCCCCTTGGGGCAGATTGGCCTATTTTTGGAAGGCCCATCTGCCCCCAATGGGGGCAGAAAGCCCACCAGAGACCAGGGAAGATTTTTCTTTCAAAATAAGAGGTTGGGGGGTATGGCCATACCCCCACCCCAAATAAATGGGGCCAAAGTTGTTCTGCCCACCAGTGGCAGATTGGGCAATTACCCCCGATCCACACCCTGGGGGGAAAGATGCCAGGGAATAAACAAATAAAATAAAATAGTGGGTTGGTGGTTACCAACCGGTATGGGCCTGGTTATGCCCCCACCCGAACTGAAAGGTCTAACAGTCTTTCAGCTCTCCCCGACGCACTAAAACATTTTATCCCATCGCAAGCAAGAGGACATTTGATTATTTTTGGTTTTTGTTTTACATTTGCACCATGAGAGGTTGGTAACTCTCAAAATCGTCCCACTTAGAATGGTGAGGACTGCACTTTTTTTTACTTCGGGATGCTGCCATGTAGAAAAATCCACAAGACCTAGACACATCTGAAAACTAAACATCTAGTTGATTCCAGAGTGGTGTGCCTCACAGGCACCCGCACCATTTCCTTACCCACAATGCCCTGAAACCTGCAACTATGCTGGAATATAAGACAGTTTGTAAAAAAGACGTCTATTTGAGAAGTCCCCTGTAATTCACATGCTAGTATGGACACCCCAGAATTCAGAGATATGCAAATAACCACTGCTCCTCAACACCTTATCTTGTGCCCATTTTGGAAATACAAAGGTTTTCTTGATGCCTATTTTTCACTCTTTATATTTCAGCAAATGAATTGCTGTATACCCGGTATAGAATGAAAACCCACTGCAAGGCGCAGCTCTGGGTAACTAGGGGTCTTGATGAACCTACAAGCCGAACACCTCCACTTCCAGATTCACACGGACCCCAACACTACCCTCAGAGGAACCCTCATATACCTCCCTCCAGGACCAAGAGCCCCCTTCAGCGACACCGTCTCCGACCTCGCAAGCACCCACGCCCTCGCCTCTCCAGACTACATCCTCCTGGGAGATCTAAACTTCCACCTGGAAAACAACAACGATGCCAACACCGCATCACTGACCACCAACCTCCTCAACCTCGGACTCCGTCAACTGGTCAACACTCCCACCCACATCGCCGGACACACGCTTGACCCACTCTTCACCTCAAGCAACCACATCTCTTTAAGCCACACCTCCGAACTCCACTGGACCGACCATCACTGCGTCCACTTCACCTTCAAGAAAAACACCGAACACCACCGCATCCCTCTACCGCCTCACTGCCGCTGGGGAAAAGTCACCGAAGACCAACTAACCCGCACACTCGCCAAATACCCACCACCCGAACCCACCGACCCGAGCACCGCCGCCATCAACCTCCATCAATGGATCCTCAACTGCGCCAACACCTTAGCCCCACTCAAGAAACCCACCGCCAACCAAGAAAAGAAAAAACCAGCCTGGTTCACAGACGAACTGACCACCTCCAAACGCACCTGCCAGAAACTCAAGAAGAAATGGATCCTCGAGCGCACACCCGACAACCTTGCCACCCTCAAGGACGCCAACAGTGAACACCACCAACGGATCCGACTCGCCAAGCGCGCCCACTTCACAGAACGCCTCAACAACAACGCCCACGACTGCAAAGAACTCTTCTTCATCGTGAAGGAACTCTCCAACCCCAACGCCAACGTCAACGACGTCCCTCCCTCCCAGAAACTCTGCGACGATCTCTCCACCTTCTTCCACCAGAAAATCGCAGCCATCCACGACAGCTTCAACACCGCACCTCCGCCAGACCCCACCCCGACGACTCCTCCCACGCCTGCCGCCTCACCACCTGGACCCAAGTAGACGACGCCGAAACCCTAACAACCATGCATTCCATCCACTCAGGCTCTCCCACGGACCTGTGCCCACATCACGTATTCAACAAAGCCGACGCCTCCATCGCCCCCAAACTCCGCAAGATCATCAACCTCTCCTTCAACTCCGCCACCTTCCCGGACAGCTGGAAGCACGCAGAAATCCAACCCCTCCTCAAGAAACCCAAGGCTGACCCCAGCGATCTCAAAAACTTCCGACCGATCTCTCTCCTCCCTTTTCCAGCGAAAGTCATCGAGAAGATCGTCAACGCACAGCTCGCCCACTTCCTTGAGGACAACTCCATCCTAGACTCCTCACAATCTGGATTCAGACGAAACCACAGCACTGAAACCGCACTCCTCGCCGCCACAGATGACATCAGACAACAAATGGACAACGGCGAAACCTCAGCCCTCATCCTCCTCGACCTATCAGCCGCTTTCGATACAGTCTGCCACCGCACCCTGCTAACCCGTCTCCAGGAAGCCGGCATCCAAGACAAAGCCCTCAACTGGATCTCATCCTTCCTCTCCGACAGAACCCTGAGAGTCCGACTCTCACCCTTCCGCTCCAAAGCCACCAACCTCATCTGCGGCGTCCCCCAAGGCTCCTCTCTTAGCCCAACGTTGTTCAACGTCTACATGGCCCCCCTCGCACAACTGGCCCGTCAACACAACCTTAGCATCATCTCCTACGCCGACGACACCCAGCTCGTCCTCTCCCTGACCAAAGATCCGCTCACCGCCAAAACCAACCTCCACGAGGGACTAAAATCCATCGCCGAGTGGATTAGCAACAGCCGCCTGAAGCTGAACTCCGACAAGACGGAAGTCCTCATCCTCGGATGCACCCCCTCGGCCTGGAACGACTCCTGGTGGCCCACCGCCCTCGGACCCCCACCCACCCCAGCCAGCCACGCACGAAACCTCGGCTTCGTCCTCGACTCTGCTCTCACCATGTCCAAACAGATCAACGCCGTCTCCTCTTCTTGTTTCAACACCCCCCGCATGCTCCGCAGGATCTTCAAGTGGATTCCAACAGGAACCAGGAAGACGGTGACTCAAGCCCTTGTCAGTAGCATCCCAACGAAAGACATCAAACGACTCCAACGCATCCAGAACGCATCTGCCCGCCTGATCCTCGACATACCCCGCCGATGTCACATCTCCCCCCACCTGAAGGACCTCCACTGGCTCCCTGTGGAAAAAAGGATCACCTTCAAACTCCTCACCCACGCACACAAGGCTCTACACAACACCGGACCCACCTACCTGAACACCAGACTCAACTTCTACGTCCCCACACGTCAACTCCGCTCTGCCAACCTCGCCTTCGCCATCGTCCCCCGAATCCAGCGCAAGACCTCTGGCGGCAGATCCTTCTCCTTCCTCGCCGCCAAGACCTGGAACTCTCTCCCCACCTCACTACGCCAGACCCAGGACCTCCTCACCTTCAGGAGACTCCTCAAGACATGGCTCTTCGAACACTAGCAGCACCCCCCCCCTCCCCAGCGCCTCGAAACCCTGACGGGTACATAGCGCGCTTTATAAATTCACTGATTGATTGATTGATTGATATATCCCCGCAACCAGAATAATCCAGCAGACATAACAGTATATTGCTTTAAAAAATCTGACATTGTAGGGAAAAGTTACAGAGTAAAACGTAGATAAAAATGGCAGTTTTTTTCACCTCAATTTCAGTATTTGTTTATTTCAATTGTTATTTTATGTAGGAAACCCTTGTAGGATCTACACAAATTACCCATTGCTGAATTCAGAATTTAGTCTACTTTTTCAGAAATGTTTAGGTTTCTGGGATCCAGCATTGTTTTCACACCCATTCCTCTCACTGACTGGAATGGGGCTGAAAGCACAAAAAAACATAAAAATGGGGTATGTCCCAGTAAAATGACTGTGTTGAAAAATTGGGTTTTCTGATTCAAGTCTGCCTGTTCCTGAAAGCTGGGAAGCTCATGGTTTTAGAACTGCAAACCCTTTGCTGGTGCCGATTTCAGGGAAAAAACCACAAGCCTTCTTCTGCAGAAACCGATAAGTTAGAGAGCGAGTTTTCTGAATGCAAGTGGTTGCGGTAGAACCTGACCGCTCGCAATGAGAAAGCTGCCACACGCGTTGAGGAAGCTGGCGCCCGAGTAGAAAATGTACTCAGGAGGCAGAAAGAAGTTAGCGCCCTTTGGTGCTCCGCGTGATGCAGTCTGCTCTGAAAATCAGAGCAAACAGCACAACTTACCCAATCTCTGGCATGCGTGAAACCCCGTGTAGTGCAACGGAGTGTTTTCGGCACTTCACGGAGCTCCACATAGCAGAAGTCTGTGAATTGTAAACCTGGGGATGTGCCAAAACCTCACGCCTCCCCAGAGAAGGCGCAATGAGGAGAAATGTAATTATCTCCGTGGGTGGATTATACCTGTGTGAAACCTGTGGTTTGGACAGCACACTCTTTTATGCCAGATGGATTATGGGATTGCATGAGGCAGGTACGCCACCTGTTGACCAGTGAGGAAACATGTTCACGGGCGCTAGACAGTTAGCAAGGAGGGCATTCTGCAATAGGGCAACCTGAATAAGTAAACCAGGGGGCTAATTAGCCTATTGCAGAGATCATTCTGGAACCAGAAGATTTGTGTCCATAGTAGGGCTGGCATAGCCTGCTAACCTTTCAAGTTACATATTTTGACATATGTTGATTCCATCTATTATTACAGTGCGTCGGTAATGTTTAGGTGCTTTGACAAAATTGTATTTTTTCCAGCAAATTAAAGACGCCATTCAAATGCAGCTATTGTTTTGAGTATGGCAAAAACAATGTAAGTTTTTAACACAATTAATTCTTAGAGTCACGGGGGAAGGAAATGTCATTTTCTGATCTTATGTGAGAGTTCACTTTCGCACATCAGTCAAGACAGTGCCAGGAGCTGAAAAGTACATGCACAGAGGTTGACTTGCTTTTGAATTGAAAGGTTTTTTTCTGATAATGTACGTGTGTTGATATTCTATAACTGTTTTTGAAGTGTGTTTTTCTGAGCCCTAATGTACTCATCTAAGCTAAATAATGTGGCATAGTACAATGTATGTTTCTCTGTATACCCATTGGCATCATGATGGACCGGTATGACTTTGAGGAATGCCTGGTTTGGATTTTGGAACTGGTTTGAAGGGGAAGACTGACTACCAGACCTTTTCCCGGTAGCTCTAACCTAAGGGGTTCTCATCAGAGACATCTTTAGCTATGGAGCGTTTGGGCTGGTGCAGTGTTTTAATTTCCTTCTCTTATCTTATGACCGAGCTTACAAAACTTCTCTGGAATGCACTTCTTAGTTTAAAGAAGACATTTATTGTTATTATTACTTCACCACGAGGTTCCTGAAAGACGAGATTAGTAGGTTGGAAGCACACGTTTAAAAGTAGTCGCAGCAATGAAAGCAAAATATATCAAAGTTCTTCTCAATTGCAATGTACACAGCAAATACATGTGATTATATTATAGCATAACTTCAAAGCAAAGAATAAAAGTCAAAATTGCATCACCGTAGGGCCTCTCACTGCTTGTCATCTTTCTCCTATCTTCAAGTTGATGACTCCTGTTCAACTGCGAGAAAGAGACTTTCCACCCAAATGGGAATCAGGCAGCTCTTGACTGAAGTCCTGAAAGATCTCTCCCTGCTGCTGCCCAGGGCCACCGTTACCCCTTCCTCTCAGACTTCGGAAATAAAACAAGCCATTGGAGATTGGCCAGATCTCCTAGATCTCCTAGGCCCCTCCTCTTCCCACGACTGAGCAGAAATGAAAACACCAAATATACACTCTCTTATCACGTTAGGGTTCGTGTGAATTCAATTTGAAAAACACAGCTTGGTCAACCATGTGGAAAACACAGCTTGGAAAAACACTGCTCATCTGCAATGTCTCAACTGCAATGTCTAACTCCACGTTAAAGCCAATAGGCAGCTAATCTAAATACCAAATGTAATGTCTAATGCCATGTTAAAGCCAATAGGCAGCTAAACTGAATACAGAATGTAATGTCTAATGCCATGTTAAAGCCAATAGGCAGCTAAACTGAATACAACATGTGATGTGCTACTGGTGAACATTGAGCAACTAATATGCGCAGTGATGAAACACAAAGTCATTGGTCAAATACAATTAATGGCATAACACGCAGCCATGAGACCCTCTGTCTGGTGCTATATGTGCAAATACAAAGTGACAAGATTTACATTAACACAGAAGTGTTTAAATTGCAATAATGGTGAATGTACTGTCAGATAATTTAGGCAGTGGTATGAAGATTAGTAATGATCACTGACATTGAAAAGCCCTGCAATGGAAGAAGTAAGGCCCTCATTTCGACCTCGGTGGTCTTTTGGAAAGATGTAGAGGAGGTGTGTCAGTGCGTGTATGCATGCAGGGGGCGTTGTGTGTATGTGAAATGTGTGCTGGTCGGTCTGTGTGCATGTCTGTTTGTATGTGTGCAGGTATGTGTTGTAATGTATGTGTGCATGTAGGGGTGTGTGTATGTGCATGCTGTGGGTGGGGGTAGGGAGGGGGAGTGTGTATGTGCATGTTGGGGGTGGAGGTGGGGAGGGGTGTCCTACCACCTTTGGGGGTGACAGGGGTGTGGGGGTGTTGGGGGAGGACTCAGGGGTGAGGGAGGCAGGTGGGGGAGAACCGTATCAGTGCCAGGGAAGGAATTCCCTGGCACTGATAGTGCCTACCGCCATGAATTTTGTGGCGGTTCCGAACCACCCGAAATCCATGGCAGTCTGCAGGGTCCTGATACTGCCGGCGGTCTGGTGACATCCGCCGGGCTGGAGACTGTAGTCTCCAGCCCAGCAGTCGTCACCGCCCTGGCGGTCGGAGTGGAGAAGTGGCGGATGAACATGGTGGTAACCGCCAGGGTCATAATTCCATTTGTTTTTTTGGCCGGCCTGTTGGTGGTTTTACCAACACTTCTCCCCTGTCCGCCAGGGTCGTAATGAGGGCCTATGTCTGTGCTCAGATAACTGTTTTCCTGATCTGCAGTAACATGGATTACCTGTCAATCATAAGAACAGCTTGCATTTAATTTATTCTGGGTGCAGCTACTCGCGCACACAGCACTGACTCTTTGAGACATGCCTCCCTGCCAGATCATTGGTGGAACACACATGCTGTACTATGTATAAATTATGCAGTGGTTTATATAATTTGGGCCACAACATGCACATCGTACTGCATCACTTGGCTCCAACGGGACATGCCTCTTTGACACAACATGCCCCATACTTCACCAAAAATGGGGCAAACAACGTGCACTATGTTTGGTGCTCAGAACACTAGTTCTTTCTCAAACATGTGCATTGTATTCAGGACTATCTGTATGCAAAATTATAAGTCCCTGCATGCGTTCAAGTTACCGCAAGAATAAATATCCCTATTGCATGGATTGAGGCATGCTTATAGCGGGAAACAAATAATTTACATGTTTATATATTTCAATCATAATGGACAGAATTATTGTCTGATGATTATGACTATGAATTGATTCATGCTGATTTATATTTTACTGTAGTGCTCTCAAAGATTTTTTCAGCAACTCCGCGGAATTCGACAGAGTGAAATTCCGTGAGATCCACCCAGGCCTAACCCAGGAACCAAGATTAAGAACTGCATTCCACAGCCCCATGGCATCAGACAGGCCTGAGATTTAGGGGAGACATATGTGGTTCAAAGGTGAACAGTTTGACCCACCCCCAAATTTAAAGGCATGCTTCAATATAAAGAGGAGTACCACACTTTAGCAACTTAGAGATACACTTGCAGGAACGTGGGGCAGAGACCTTGAATTGTGTGGTGCACCCTGCCAGAGGAATATGTTCTACACAGGAATATTTTCTGCCCTATGAAGAGACCATGCAACCTTCCTACAATGTGACTGGCTTGAGCAAACTGCTTGCTGCAGTGTGGCACTCTGAAGTGTGCTCTCCAAGGGCTTTCCTATTTGCTTGCATCCTTTTCTTTATGGTGGTCTCAGGAAATTAAGGACTTCCTGTGGTGGACCTACACCTTCTACCTGTGTCATCTGGGGAGCGGTGCCCTCCTACGTGTCTGCATTTGCTAGATTTAAGTAGGTAGCAGCGGTGTGAGTGTAGAGCTAAGTATTGCCCCTGGAGACTGGCTTTGCTTGGTGCAGAGCCTTCAAAGTACTGCTCATATTAAACGAGTGTGCCCCTTCATCATGTGGCCACAACGTGCATAAGGTTAGTAGTGGTTTGAATCACTTGTTTTGTGGAACCCTGCATGTGCCACTTTTGTTAAGCATGCTGCATTTCTCTTGTGCATCACTTGACTGCATGCTCATTGTGTGTGGTGTCCATTGTCACTGGCTGTGACACTCGGTAGTTGGGTGTATACCCAAATCAGTGCCACATTCTACCACATTAGTCACAGCTGAACTTGCGTCTGTGTATGTGTGTGACCGGATCTGTCTGGTGTGGCTCAAGTCATCATGCACTAGACATTCTGCCACATTACAGAGACATATGGGATTGGAACTAATCATTTGTTTTGAATTGTCTGGTGTGACTCATGTAATAGTGCACCAGCCGTTGTGCCTCATTCCAGGGCGGTGCTGCATTAATAATTTTCCGTGTGCGAGCAGAACAGTGTGGTGCAACTCAAGTCATTGTGCATCAGAATTTGTGCCTAATTTCAGGGAGGAACTGGATTGGTCACTTTACATGTGTGATTGGAATCATCTGATATGACTCAGACCATCTTGCACCAGACATTGTGCCCATTATCGGAGTGTCACAGAAATTGGTAACTCTTCATGGGTGTTCGGAATTGTATGGTGCGACTCAAGTCATTATGCACCCGACATTGTGCTTCCTATCAGGAAGGTCAGATTTGGTAAACTCTTGGGGCCAGATGTAGGAAGCCGTTTGCATGGGGCAAACTGCGAAAATCGCAGTTTGCGCCATGCAAACAGCCTAACGTGATGCTCATTCACAATTTGCGAGTCGGTTACCGACTCGCAAATTGTGAATGCGACTCGCAAATTGGAAGGGGTGTTCCCTTCCTATTTGCGACTCGCATCACAATGCAGAATTGCTTTGTGACCGCGAATACGGTTGCAAAGCAATTCGCAGTTACCACCAGTGTCACACTGGTGGTAACTCGTTCGCAAAAGGGAAGGGGTCCCCATGGGATCCCTTCCCCTCTGTGAATGTGGGCAAAAAGGTTTTTTCAGAGCAGGCAGTGGTCCAATGGACCACTGCCTACACTGAAAAAACTAAACCAAATGGTTTCGCAATTTTTTTCATTTTGCAACTCGTTTTCCTTTAAGGAAAACGGGCTGCAAAATGAAAAAAAAAACTGCTTTATTTAAAAAGCAGTCACAGACATGGAGGTCTGCTGACTTCAGCAGGCCACCATCCCAGTGAGTGCAGGGACTCACTATGGGGTCGCAAAATGCGACCCACCTCATTAATATTCATGAGGTGGGTCTTTGCGACCCCATAGCGAGTCGCAGACGGTGCCTGAGACACCTTTCTGCATACAATTTTGCGAGTTGCAAATTGCAAGTCGGTCAGACTTGCAATTTGCAAGTCGCAATATCGGACTTTGCTATATGTGGCCCTTAGTGTGCAATCTGGGTGCCTGGGGCGGCCCACATCATCGTGCCCCAGAAATGCTGCCTCAGTTCCTTGGAGACGCAGAATTGGTAGCTATTTGTGGATTAGAGTGCCCTGCTTGGCTGGGGGCCACTGTGAACAGTGTGTGTCCCAAGGAGACCCCTGTGCTTTGCAGAAGGGTGCCCATGTCAGAAGGCCGGTTTGGAGACTCCTGAGTGAACTTCTTGAGTTGTTGTCAAACCTCCATTTGTTGACTGTGCCCTAACAGCCCTTTTCTCTTTCTCCTCCCCCCTCTCCTTTGTCCTGGAAACCAGAATAAGACTAATCACCAGACGTGAGGGGTCTAGTGTCTAGGGAAAGATTACTACATCTCTAGCTCTTGGGGACCGGAATTGGTTGGAGGGTGGAGGAAGGTTTCGGTCCAAGAGGGGTCTGCAAGCTTATTGACAATTCACCTGCCATATATTAGAACAGTAAATTTAAGGTGCTGGAAGCAAGTGTGTGTGAGTGCATGTAAACTAGCCTGCCTGATATCTGTGCATTGCGTGGTGTTATGGGTTGAGTGTGTGGGAGTGATTGCCTGGGACTGACTACATCGCACGGCCGAAGTTCACTCATGCGGCCTAGACCGCATAGCTATTTTAAAACTGCTGAGATTCTTTCTACGCACACATTGCTGCTATCGTTGGGAACCGGGTTGCATCTTATAATTGTTTGATATTGAATTGGGGTGATTTCTGGGGTGGGTCCTGTGCTGCCAATGTGGTTGCACCGCATGAGGGTGCTGGGAGGGAAAATATTATTTTTTCTCATGTGTACATACTGCTGATGTTGCTGTATGTACTACTAGTTATATTTCTAAATGTGATTGATGCACAGATTTACCTGACGTTTATGCTGTGTTAATTAATGGGTGTTTTGAATATAAACCTTTTTTTTCATATTCCTTGTGTGAAGCCTCTTTTGTGATGTCCGTGTGATTGTTGTGTGGTAGTGTTGTGCCAATGCTTTACACGTTTCCCCTGTGATAAGCCTGACTGGTCTGTGCCAAGCTACCCAACGGTGAGCGCAGGTTATACAGTGAGGGTAATCACCCACCTCTGATGGGAGTGGTAGGTTCTGCCTGGGTAGGGCCTGACCTCAACCAACCAGAATGAGCTGCCTCCAACAAGGACACTGATATGCCCATATGCAGTAAGAGGAATCTGGATTGCAGCCTGGGGTTGAAAGGCTTTCCATTGAAAGTACTAAACTATTGCCTGCCTTTAGTGGTGTCACAGGGTGTAGAGTCAATACTGAAAACTTTTTGTCTATAAATTTCATGCAGTTGTTTATGAAGATATATTTTTGGATAAGATTGTTGACCAGACTAATTTGTTTCCTGAACAGTATTTGAGAGACAGCAATACCACACTTAAGCCCTTCTCTGTAGCTAGCCGAGGAAATCCCACAAATCTGGATGAGTTGAAGTTCTTGGGTTCAACTTTTTGATGTGCTTGGTAAGGGAGCCGTCATTGTCTTCATAATAATCTACTAGTCCCTTGATGTCAACGACTATATTTCATGCAACCATGAGTCATGATTGGCATTTGCTTCTGCTTCGGATACTGCATTTTGTTGATAATGCTTCACCATTGCCACAGGGTCACTCTGATAACCATCCGTTCAAGAATAGGCCTGTCCTTGATCATTTTGTAGATTGCTTTTCAGAGATCTATGCTTTAGGGAAAGAAATAGCTGTGGATGAGTCTTTGGTCCTGTAGGGCCGTTTGATTTTTAGGCAGCACATTCTTAACAAGAGGGAACATTATGGAATTGTGATGTATATGCTGTCTGAAAGGAGTACTGGATATGTCTGTAATTTCATGTTGTACACTGATAGGTATTGACTCCCCTGGTTGTCTCTCCACTTTTGGAGTCAGTGAGAAACTTGTGTCGGAACATGGTAAAGCACTTAATGTGTCACAATCCTCCGTAAAGGTTACTCTAAAGAGCTTGCATGTAAAACACTAAAGATAGAATAGTACAGTGCCTTGCATAGCGATGGATTACTAGCTGTAAAAACTTTCAGATAGGAGAGATGCCACATGCTGTCAATCATTCACAATGAAAGAACTTCACCTGTGTCTGTTTGGAGTCAGGTTGCTGAAGTGCACAAGCCTGTGTGCATTTTAGACTACAACAAGCATATGAGTGGTGTAGATAAAGTAGATCAGACGTTGGCACCTTACATTGCTTTTCCTAATTCATGCAAGTGTGAGCATAAAAGTGAACTGACTGGTCTGTATTGTTTTATATTTTTTGTCTGTTTCATGATTGGCAGTAGTTTGTTGTATTTAGTTGGACCTGCTGTGTTTGCAGTCATAGTTGTTTTTTCATCTCCTTAAAATTTATGTTAAAAAAAAATGATGGTGGTGTGTGGGGACTGGTGCTTGGTTGGCAGTGTATGTGGACTGACACCTGGCTAATATTTTTTGTTCTGTTTCACCGTTGGCAGTAGTTTGATGTATTTAGTTGGACCTGTTGTGTTTGTAGTCATAGTTGGTTTGTCATCTCCTTAAAATTAGTTTGTTTTCTTTTATATTAAAAAGAAATGTGATAGCAGTGTGTGTGAACTGACTCTTGGCTGGCAGTGTGTGTGTGGACTAGCACTGGGCAGGCGGTGTGCATGGACTAGCGCATTGCTAGTAGTGTGCATGTGCTGGAGCTTGGCTGGCAGTATGGGTGGATAGGGATTTGACTGGCAGTGTGCATGGGCTGGCATTTGGCTGGTGGTGTGTCTGTAGTAACTTGCTTCTGGTCACTACACTTACCTTGCCAGCCAAACGCCAGTCCACACACTTTGTCAGCTGCCAGGCGGTGTGAATGCTGTGCCAGTCCTGTAGGCGTATGAAACTAATGGGCCCTTTAATGGTCCTGTCTGTTGACATGAGTGTTGTAATGTGCTGGGTCCGCAGCTGATGGTGAGAATGGTTTTGTGTGGGTCATGCATGAAAGGTGTGTGAATGGCCTGTAAAGCGGTTGGTGCTCTGTCACGGCTTTACAGCTCACAAGCTGTGAGTCATTGGTTCAGTTTTATGAACTTTCAATTATTAAGTGTATTTCATTTTGGTAAACTCTATTGTTAATAAAAAGTACATTTTGAACCTATTAATTACCCTTGCACCAAATCCAACCAGTATGTGTGTGTACTTGAGGAATATCTCTATGTGCAGTAATATTTGTCTTTTCTGTTTTTCTCTGCCAGGGTGTACATTGTCGCTAGGGAAAATCTACCAACTCCATATATTTTTGCATACTAAACACTAGGGGAACTCCAAGGTGTCTAATGTGGATCCCTCAAAGTACTGGAATCTGCTCGGAGCCTCAAACCTCTGGCCACCCAGAGTTGCTACATATCTCTTGAAAAAAATGGTACCTTACCTATGTGGATAGGGTCAAAAACACAATGTGGCAACATCAACAAAAGGGGTAGCTGCAGCATTTGTGCCTGGGTTCTGCAGCCACCCAGGAAAACCTACCAAACCTAGGCATTTCTGAAAACCAGATGGCAATGGGAGTACAGGGTGGTGTGCCTCTCATAGATCATATGATGCTTTCTTACCCACAATGCCCTGCAAACCTCAAACATTGACTGAAATTGTAACTTTCCCTTGTATTTCTGTGTCATATTCTCCAGAATTAGAAGAAGTCCACAAAATCTACGAGTCCCACTAACCAGCATTTCCCCACTTGACCCCAAAAAATGCTTCCCATCTTGTGTGGTTGGGCCTAGTGCCCGCAGCAGGAATGGATCAAACTAACATCAATGAGACTCCTCACAAAGGGACACTCATTTACCTTAGTTTGATCTGTTCTGTTGTGGCCACTAGGACTACTCACACAAGTGAGGTACCACTTCTATCGGATGATGTGGGGGAATGACGGGTGGAAGAAAGTATGTGGCTCCCCACAGAGGAAAATGTGTTTGAGGTTTGCAAGCGTTTCTGGGTAACACAATCTGGTGAGAGCCACACAAGTCACCCCATCCTAGATTTCCCTAGGTGCGTATGTTTCAAAAATGTACTGGTTTGCTAGAATTCCCAGTTGCCGGTTGAACTAGGGTCCAAAACCCATAGCTAGGCACACTGAAAAAAATGGTCAGATTTCAGTGGAAAAATGTGGTGTGTCCATGTTGGATTTTGGGCTTTTCCTGTTGCGGGCACTAGGCCTACCTACACAAGTGAGTTTCCATTATTATCATAAGACATAGAGGAATGCAGGTAGAAGGATGTTTGTGGCTTCCCAAAGCCTCCAGAACTTTCCATAACAGAAATGTAATGAAAATATGCTTTTTTAGTCAAAGTATGAGGTTTGCAAGAGATTCTGGGTAACACAACCTGGTGAGAGCCACGCAAATTACCCCATAATGGATTCATGTAGGTGTCTATTTTTAAATTATGTACCAGTTTGCTAGGTTTCCCTAGGTGGCAGATGAGTTGGGGCCCAAAACCCACAGCTATATATATTGCAAAAAAAGGGTCAGTTTTCAGTGGAAAAATAGTATATGTCCATTTTGCGTTTTGATCAATTTGTTGTTGCGTGCACTACGTTTACCCACTCAAGTGAGGTACCATTTTTATCAGAAGACTAAGGGAAATGCTGGGTGGATGAAAGTTTGTGGCTCCCCCCAGATTACAGAACTTTCTATCACAGAAATCTGATGAAAATATGCTTTGTTTGTCAAAATGTGTGGTTTGAAAGGGTTTCTGGGTAACACAATCAGGTGAGTCACCCTATCCTAGATTCCCCTATATGTTCAGTTTTACAAAATGTACCATTTTGCTAGGTATCCCTTGACGCTGGCTGAGCTAGGCCCCAAAATCCACAGTTAGGCACACTGCAAAAAAGAATCCGTTTTCAGTGGAAAAATGTGATGCGTCCATGTCGCATTTTGGGCCCATTCTTATAATGGTCACTAGGCACACCCACAGGATCCTGGTACTGTTTTTATTGGCAGACTTAAGTAAACACAGAATAGTGGAACAAGAGTTATTACCAATTGTATTTCTCTGACTTTGTGCCTTCCAAATGTAAGTCATTGTGCAGGAAAGTAAACATTTTAAGAAATGCCCTCTAATTCACAAGCTAGTATGGTGCAGCTTAGTTATTGGCTCCGGGAACCAGGAGTTCTTGTACTACTCAAAATCCTTATGTATCTTGGCAACTAGAAGGGTCTAATAGAAGTAAGGGTATATTGCTTTTGTAAATAGGCCATCATGTTGAGATGTTACAAATGAAAACATTGTCACAAATGACCATTTTTTCCTTCTAATACAAATGATGCCTTGCTAAATTCGGATTGTGCTTAGTTTTCAGAAATGCATAGCTTTCAGGGACCCACCATGAGTTTCATATCCGTTAATACCACAAACTGGAAGGAGGTTGAAAGTACAGAAAATAGGAAAAATATGCTATCTCCTTGTAAAAACTGTGGTAAAAAAGTTGGTTTTCTGAATCAAGTCTGCTTGTTCCTGAAAGCTGAAAAGATGGTGATATTGGCACTACAAGGGTCGGGTTGATGGCCTTTGCAGGAAAACAACCATATACTTTCTTCTGTAGAACCTTTTTCTATTTCCCCCGTAAAAACAAAATTTAGCAATATTTTGGCTAATGTCTCTGTTTCCTCTAAGATAATTCACATATACTGGGTACCTTTAGAATCCCCAGGATATTGAAAAAAAGATACAAATTTGGCGTGGATAGATAATGTGGATAAAAAAGTTATTGAGGCCTAAGTATGAACTGGCTCAACTAGCCAAAAAATAGCTCAGAACCTGGGGAGGGGAGAAGGGGAGGTGGCTTTGGGACCTGGTCTAGCAGCGAAAGGATTAAGATTAGGAAAAGGTAATCACTTTCTTCTACAGGCAAAATGACATTAGTTTGTAAATTGATTTGGTCATGAAAACTTGTTAGTCCACAAGCAATATTTTATCTTAGCTTTGTACTGATTATAGAAATAAAGGATGCTTGATAATGTAGTCATTTAATGATCAGTCGTTCTCAATTAGAGGAAATAGGTACAACAAGATTTGGAAAAATACACTCAAACAGGTACTTACATCATAATTTTTCTAATAATTGTTATAAAATTCATCAATAATGTGAAGGACACACAGAAGCATGACATGGAAAATATAGAGGTCAGCTAGAAGGTATGGTTGTTGGTGCCATGAAACGGTGTTTTTTGTAAAATGTAAACATACTTCATGGACAACCAATCTTTGATAATTTTGAAGTGGATTTGCTTGCTTTTTTTTAACCATAACAAGGTACACTCGGGCGCATTGTAGAAATATCGACATCATTACAGATTTGTAAGGTTCGTTTTAGGGTACACCTTCCCTTTTTTAGAGTTAATTTCCGACACCTCAAATGTGAAGGTGTAACAGTCATGGTTTTGTTGATGGAGAGGGAAGTTTAAACATGATGGGCAGACTTTTGGCTGATGTGACTCTGGCAAAATTTAAATTGAGCAACCGGACCTCCAAGAAGGAGGACTGCGTTACAGGCAACATTTGCTGGAGCTGCCACATTTGCTAAACTCTCAATCAGGCCCTGTATCTGCTGTAAAAATGTCAAAGGGGATGCACAACTTACCCCCACCTGCAGTCCAGGCAAAAATATGCTCGGTTAATCCACCTTTCCCTCTATCATCTGTTAAAAATATCACCAAAAAGACCCTTTTATGAGGTGGCTATAAAGAAAAATCTAACTACCCCAGCAATGCTTAATTTGTAAGAAAAGAACTACCAGGGCCCTTGTCAGGAGGTCACTGCAGCATGCACCACGCTGCCAGCATTGCCAATGACAGTACCAACATAACTACTAAAAAAAAAAGTCCCTAAAGGTGTGACAGTTCAGACCATTCCAGGCCACCCAAAGATATAAGAATGGCTTGGGAGGCAGGTATTAGTCATTTCACTGTATATTAAATTATTACATAATTGTTGTTCTGCTCATTCATAAATAAGGCAAACAACACCACCATGTGGAGGACTGTCATAGAAGCTGGTGTTCAAAATTGAGTGTCGGTGCCCAGCACCAGAAACCACTGGCTCAAATTAAGCACTGCACCATAGAAGAAGCAGCAGCAAGTGCTGTTGAGTGAAACGATGACAGATACCAAAATCTTAGCAAAGGACAGGAAGTTAATGAACTAAAACAAAGTAACACACAAAAGGAATACAAAAGGATTGTGCTGAGATTGAGAAAAACATCTTCCTGCCTATTTTAAGAGAAAGTTGGAAATCCCAACAGTAAGATGGAAATAAAAAAGTGAAGGCAAGCATATCACCCCTTCTGAAGGAGTTAATATTCCAATTTCGAGTTCAGAGGCCAATCTTAAAAATCTAAGGTGCTTAACCCCTTTGCTGCCAGGCCGTTTCCCCCTCCTGTGCCAAGTCTTTTTTTGGCTATTTGGGGCAGTTCGAGCTCAGGCCGTCATAACTTTTCGTTCACATAAGCTACCCACGCCAAATTTGCGTCCTTTTTTTTCCAACATCATAGGGATTCTAGAGGTACCCAGACTTTGTGGGTTCCCATGAAGGAGACCAAGAAATTAGCCAAAATACAGTGAAAATTTAGTTTTTTCAAAAAAATTGGAAAAAAGGACTGCAGAAGGCATCTTGTGTTTTTTTCCCTGAAAATGGCACCAACAAAGGGTTTGTGGTGGCAAGATCACCATCTTCCCAGCTTTCAGGAACAGGCAGACTTGAATTGGAAAACCTAATGTTTTAATACAATTTTGACATTTTACTGGGACATACCCCATTTTTACTATTTTTTGTGCTTTCAGCCTCCTTCCAGATAGTGACCGAAATGGGTAAGAAACCAATGCTGGATCCCAGAAAGCTAAACACTTCTGAAAAGTAGACAAAATTCTGAATTCAGCAAGGGGTCATTTGTGTACATCCTACAAGTGTTTCCTACAGAAAATAACAGCTGAAATAAACAAATATTGAAATTGATGTGAAAAAAACAGCCATTTTTCTTCACGTTTTACTCTGTAACTTTTTCCTGCGATGTCAGATTTTTGGAAGCAATATACGTTACGTCAGCTGGACTCTTCTGGTTGCGGGGATATACAGGGCTTGTAGGTTCATCAAGAACTCTAGGTACCCAGAGCCAATAAATGAGCTGCATCTTGCAATGGGTTTTCATTCTATGCCGGGTGTACAGAAATTAATTTGATGAAATATAAAAAGTAAAAAATAGGTATCAAGAAAACCTTTGTATTTCCAAAATGGCCACAAGATAAGGGGTTGAGAAGCAGTGGTTATATGCACATCTCTGAATTCTGGGGTGCCCATAATAGCATGTGAATCACAGGGCATTTCTCAAATAGACGTCTTTTTTACACACAGCCTTACATTTTGAATGAAAAAATTTAGAGAAAGACAAGGGGCAATAACACTTGATTTGCTATTCTGTGTTCCCCCAAGTCTCCCGATAAAAATGCTACCTCACTTGTGTGGGTAGGCCTAGTGCCCACGAAAGGAAATGACTCAAAAAACAACATGGACACATCACATTTTTTCATAGAAAACAGAGGTGTTTTTTGCAAAGTGCCTACCTGTGGATTTTGGCCTCTAGCTCAGCCGGCACCTGGGGAAACCTAGCAAACCAGCGCATTTGTGAAAACTAGACACCTAGGGGAATCCAAGATGGGCTGACTTGTGGGCTCTGACCAGGTTCTGTTACCCAGAATCCTTTGCAAACCTCGAAATTTGACAAAAAAACACTTTTTCCTCTCATTTTGGTGACAGAAAGTTCTGAAATCTGAGAGGAGCCACAAATTTCCTTCCACTCAGCGTTCCCCCGGTTCTCCCGATAAAAATGGTACCTCACTTGTGTGGGTAGCTCTAGCACCCACAAAAGGAAATGGCCCAAAACACAACGTGGACACATCACATTTTTTCACAGAAAACAGAGGTGTTTTTTGCAAAGTATCTACCTGTTGATTTTGGCCTCTAGCTCAGCCGGCCCCAGGGAGGGGGTGCAGAAATGGCCTAAAATAAATTTGCCCCCCCAAACCCCCCGGGGAGCGACTCTTACCTACAGGGTCGCTCCCCCTGCGTGACATTGGTGCAAAAAAAAAGATCCCTGGTGCCTAGTTGTTTCTGCCCCCTTCGGGGCAGATTGATCTAACATCGGCTGATTTGCCCTCAAGGGGGGCAGAAGTGGTCTAAATACAATTTGCCACCCAATGGAGCGACCCTTGCCTAATGGGTCGCTCCCCATCTCTAAAAAAACAAACAAACCACAAAACAAAAGTTGCCCTGGCGCCTAGAGGTTTCTGCTCCACCTGATGGCAGATCGGCCTAATAACAATAGGGAGATCTGCCCCCGGGGGGGCAGAAATGGCCTAAAATAAATTTGCCCCCCCAAACCCGCGGGGAGGGACCTTGCCTACGGGGCCACTCCCCTTGCGTGACGTTGACTAAAAAAAAAGATCTCTGGTGCCTAGTGGTTTTGCCCCCCTTGGGGGCAGATTGATCCAAAATCAGCCGATCTGCCCCCAAGGGGGGCAGAAATGGTCTAAATACAATTTGCCGCCCAGGGGAGCGACCCCTGACTAATGGGTCGCTCCCCATCCCTAAAAAAACAAACAAACAATAAAAAAATAAAAAAAAACACAAAATAAATTTGCCCTGGCGCCTAGAGGTTTCTGCCCCCCCTGGGGGCAGATTGGCCTAATAACAATAGTCTGATCTGCCCCCAGGGGGTTCAGAAATGGCCTAAAATAAATTCCCCCCACCCCCCTGGGGAGCGACCCTTGCCTACGGGGTCGGTCCCCTTGCGTGACGTTGGCGCAAAAAAAAATCCCTGGTGCCCAGTGGTTTCTGCCCCCCTTGGGGGCAGATCGGCCTAATTAAAATAGGCTGATCTGCCCCCCAGGGGGGCAGAAATGGCCTAAAATAAATTTGCCCCCCAGGGGAACGACCCTTGCCTAAGGGGTCGCTCCCCTTGTGTGAAATTCACAAGAAAAAAAAAAACCTCTCTGGTGTCTAGTGGTTTCTGTCTCCCTTGGGGGCAGATTGGCCTCATAAAAATAGGCCAATCTGCCCCCAAGTGGAACAGAAATGGCCTAAATATAATTGGCCCCCTAGGGGAGCGACCCTTGCCTTGCTCCCCACCTCAAAAAAAAAAAAAAAAATTATCCCTGGTGCCTAGAGGTTTCTGCCCCCCCAGGGGCAGATCGGCCTAATAATATGCTGATCTGTCCACGGGGGGCAGAAAAGGCCTTAAAAACAAAATGCCCCCCCCCGGGAGCGACCCTTGCCGAAGGGGTCGCTCCCTTATGCCAATTTCCTTTAAAACTTTTAATCCCTGGTGTCTAGTGGGCGTTTTAGCAGCCGGATTGCTTGCAATCCGGCTGCTAAAACGCTGAGAGAGACTTCAAAGGGAAGGAAATTAATTTCCTTCCTTTTGAAGCCTCTCTGGCCTCCTCCACGTGATCGGAAGAGAAATGCTTTGGATTTCTCCTCCGATCGCGCTGGATGGAGGAGGCCTCTGTGATTGTGAGCGCGCTTTTGTCACAAGGGGGCTGGGGGGGTCGGGGTGGAAGGGGAAGGGCTTCCCCTTCTATCCCTACCTTGGGGTGGTGGGGGGAACCCCACAGAGGGAGCACTAGCGCTCCCTCTGGGCTCTGGGCTCTGTGCCCAGGACGTAATGGTTACGTCCTGGGCACACGAGCACTGTGCCTCAGGATGTAACAATTTCGTCCTGGGCACAGAAGGGGTTAAATGAGAAGCATTAAGAAATAACACAATCTAACCAGTAAGACAAAGTAAGATTGTGACTGGATGTTGAATTCAAACAATATAGTGGAACAAAGAGAAGGAGTAAAATAATGCTGCATTATATGCAAACACAATTAAAAGACATATGTGAAGTTAATAGAAACATTTAATTACGTTCCTTACAATTTAATCCTGCTGATGAGTCCACATTGATACATGCACTAAGGGGTATATTTATGAGCTCCTTGAGCCACTGGAGCGTAATTTTTTGTGATACTCCGACGACACAAACTACAAAATCACATCTATGAGGCCACACTGAGCCACTTTGCTTGACTTTGAATGGCCTCATGGGAATGGAGTAAGGCAAGGCAGCACAAAACGCTGTGTTGCCTTACTCTGCACAAGGGATAGTGTTCCATGGGCATTGCGGTGGGTGTTTCCACACAACAGCTATGGATTTTGATGCTTCCCCAAATTTAAAAAAAACAATGTAAACCTGGGGATGTGCCAAAACCTTATGCCTCCTCAGGTGAGGAGTACCGAGAAGAAATAACTTTGTTTCTTCCTGTTTTTTCCCTTATTCCATTCTGCAGCTCACATAGAGGAAAACACCTCTCGCGTTGGTGCTTGGCTGCCAAAGTGGCACCAGGGCAGGGGGAAAGAACAGGATTGCACTGTATTGCATAAGTACAGTGCATTTCTGCCCTTTCACTTTGACGTAGGGAAGCAGAGCAAGGTGACTTGCTGTGCTGCCCTATGCCAAAGCCCCATAAATGAGAGCCTAAGGGGCATGTTTATAATGCTCTAGCCCGACCTTGCGCCACATTAAAGTCATTACTTTTTATGTTAATGTGGCCTATCGAGGCCAAAATCTCTGCGCTGTTTTTACAGGGTGGTGAAATGCATGCATTGAGCCACTCTGTAACCCTTTGCACTACATTATGCCTGACCAGACATAGGCCCTCATTCTGACCTTGGCGGTCGGCGGAGAGGCGGCGGTCGGACCGCGAACAGACCGGCGGTATTAAAAATGGCATTCTGACCCTGGCGGGAACCGCCAACACAGCCCGCCAACTTAACACTCCGACCGCCACAGCGGTACAAACAAACAGCGCGGCGGTTCCCGCCAACAGCCCGGCGGCAGACAAAGTACCGCCCACCCTATTACGACCCACCAATCTGCCACCTTTTCCGGGGCGGGAGCACCGCCGATAAGAACACGGCGGAAACAGACTACGAACGGGAAAACGCTCACCTCTACGCACTCCACGCGAGATTCCGGCAGTATGGAGCCAGAGTTACAGGTCATCCCCGCACTCCTATTCCTCCTCATATACCAGGAGCACGCCCGGCGGCGCGGAAGACATCGGTGAGTACTGCACCTACGACACAGGGGAGGGAAAAGATTACCGGCACACACCCACCCACCCACACCCACTACAACACACACATCAATGCATTCCCACAGATCACTGTCACAACCCACAAACCACCCCCCTCCGAAATAATGCAAAGACCAAAAGAAGAGATCATAAACGGCCAGATATATTGAAATATGGACACCAGTAATCCAAATAAATAAATAAATAAACTATGTACAAAATATATACAGCTACTAAATGTAGTCCAACCACTGTCCGTGGATCACAGGGGTCCTGTGCAAAGGGGCAAGGCCCAGTCCCACGACAAGAACTCCACGGAGAGAACACTGCAGGGGCATCAGAAAGAAAATAGGACAGGCACCTCAGGGGGAAGGGAAGGGGGGGCACCTCAGCCACTTGAGTACACGACGCCAGATCCACGAGGGGACTCCATGACCACTGGCCCATCCTGGGAAGTGCAAAGCCACAGTCCATACAGTCCATACAGTGGGTGGCCTGCCCACTGGGCCATCCTGGGGAGAGCAAAGCCACAGTCCATACAGTCCATACAGTGGGTGGCCTGCCCACTGGGCCATCCTGGGGAGAGCAAAGCCACAGTCCATACAGTCCATACAGTGGGTGGCCTGCCCACTGGGCCATCCTGGGGAGAGCAAAGCCACAGTCCATACAGTGGGTGGCCTGCCCACTGGGCCATCCTGGGGAGTGCAAAGCCACAGTCCATACAGTCCATACAGTGGGTGGCCTGCCCACTGGGCCATCCTGGGGAGAGCAAAGCCACAGTCCATACAGTGGGTGGCCTGCCCACTGGGCCATCCTGGGGAGAGCAAAGCCACAGTCCATACAGTCCATACAGTGGGTGGCCTGCCCACTGGGCCATCCTGGGGAGAGCAAAGCCACAGTCCATACAGTCCATACAGTGGGTGGCCTGCCCACTGGGCCATCCTGGGGAGAGCAAAGCCACAGTCCATACAGTCCATACAGTGGGTGGCCTGCCCACTGGGCCATCCTGGGGAGAGCAAAGCCACAGTCCATACAGTCCATAACAGACCCCACTGCCACTGGAGGAGGCAAGTTGGCCAGAGAACATCCTGCAGCCCTGCCCGAGATAGATCCTGCCCTGCCACGTCTGCCAAAGGGCCAGCGGTTCTTGCCCTGAAGGGCCCAGTTCAGCGGTTCTTGAGACGGCGGGGCCCAGTTCAGCGGTTCTTGCCTTGAAGGGCCCAGTTCAGCGGTTCTTGCCTTGAAGGGCCCAGTTCAGCGGTTCTTGAGACGGCGGGGCCCAGTTCAGCGGTTCTGGAGACGGCGGGGCCCAGTTCAGCGGTTCTTGCCTTGAAGGGCCCAGTTCAGCGGTTCTTGAGACGGCGGGGCCCAGTTCAGCGGTTCTTGCCTTGAAGGGCCCAGTTCAGCGGTTCTTGCCTTGAAGGGCCCAGTTCAGCGGTTCTTGCCTTGAAGGGCCCAGTTCAGCGGTTCTTGAGACGGCGGGGCCCAGTTCAGCGGTTCTTGCCTTGAAGGGCCCAGTTCAGCGGTTCTTGCCTTGAAGGGCCCAGTTCAGCGGTTCTTGAGACGGCGGGGCCCAGTTCAGCGGTTCATGAGACGGCGGGGCCCAGTTCAGCGGTTCTTGAGACGGCGGGGCCCAGTTCAGCGGTTCTTGCCTTGAAGGGCCCAGTTCAGCGGTTCTTGCCTTGAAGGGCCCAGTTCAGCGGTTCTTGAGACGGCGGGGCCCAGTTCAGCGGTTCTTGCCTTGAAGGGCCCAGTTCAGCGGTTCTTGAGACGGCGGGGCCCAGTTCAGCGGTTCTTGAGACGGCGGGGCCCAGTTCAGCGGTTCTTGCCTTGAAGGGCCCAGTTCAGCGGTTCTTGAGACGGCGGTGCCCAGTTCAGCGGTTCTTGCCTTGAAGGGCCCAGTTCAGCGGTTCTTGCCTTGAAGGGCCCAGTTCAGCGGTTCTTGAGACGGCGGGGCCCAGTTCAGCGGTTCTTGCCTTGAAGGGCCCAGTTCAGCGGTTCTTGAGACGGCGGGGCCCAGTTCAGCGGTTCTTGCCTTGAAGGGCCCAGTTCAGCGGTTCTTGCCTTGAAGGGCCCAGTTCAGCGGTTCTTGAGACGGCGGGGCCCAGTTCAGCGGTTCTTGCCTTGAAGGGCCCAGTTCAGCGGTTCTTGAGACGGCGGGGCCCAGTTCAGCGGTTCTGGAGACGGCGGGGCCCAGTTCAGCGGTTCATGAGACGGCGGGGCCCAGTTCAGCGGTTCTTGAGACGGCGGACAGTCTATGGCCAACTGCTAATTGCCTGGTGGTGCCCTCCTGGGCAGCGGGGATGGTGCTCCTTCACTGCCCACCTGGGCTGTGGGTGGTGGGGCCTTCCTGGCCAGCTGGGCTGGGTCCTCCCTGGGCAGCGGCTATGGGGGTGGTGGGCTCTCCCGGGGCAGCTGTGCCGGTTCCTCCCGGGGCAGCGGCTATGGGGGTTGTGGGCTCCTCCTGGGCAGCAGGCCTGCTGCCTGACCTCTCCAACTTGCTGCCCTTGCCCTCCTTAGTCGTCGGCCTGTTGCCCTTGCCTCCCTTTGGAGCTGTGGCTGGTGACTGTCTCTGGGTGGTGTCCGGGGGGGATGTAGAAGGCGGGCTCCTGCGGCGCCCCTTCCGCCTTCTGCTCCTCTTCCCAGGGGGTGGGCTGGCTGTCCCCTTGCTGCTGGGCGAAGATCCAGACATGCGGGCTGGCGGGCTCCAATACCCCTGCCCCCTTGGCAAGGGGGCTGCAGGGCTGGTGGTGGCTGAGGTGCTCTTCTTACCCCGACGAGAAGGAGGGGGGGGCTCAGGGTCAGGAAAGAAGTTAGTAGTGGCGAGGAAGAGCTTCTTGGGACAATGGAGAGTGGTAGGTACAGTGGGAATGGGAGTGGAGGGAGAGGATGTGGTTGTAGGTGAGTCACGTTTGCTGTCTTTGGGTGCAGGTGCAGGAGGGATAGGCTGTCGTGAGGTGGATGGCTGTTGGGTGGGTGGGTGGCTGCGTTTGTGTGGTGTGGAAGAGGGGGTGACAGACACAGTGGGAGAGGACACAGGGGACGTGTAAATGGCAGTGGGGATGGTGACTGCACGTGTGCGGACTGGAGTGGAGGGTGTGCTGGTGATGGAAACACTGGCTGATGGTGAGGTGAATGGAGGTGTGAGTGTAGACGTCACAGGGAGGGAGGAGGGAGACGAGGAGGTGGGGGTCACAGAGGTGGTAGTGACTGTTGGCATGTCTGCATCGGAATGTTGCGTGTGTGAATGTCTGGGTGATCTGTGGTGCTTATGTTTGGATGAGCTTCTCTTGGGTGTTGAGGTGTGTGCAGGCTGGTCTGATGGTGTGGGTGGGACAGGCAGAGGAACAGGAGACTGGGAGGAGGGAGTTAGTAGAGGCAGGCAGGAGACAGGGACAATGGCTGCCGTCAGTGCTGAGGCCAGAGCCTGGAACGATCGCTGATGGGCAGCCTGACCCGAATGAATGCCCTCCAGGTACGCATTGCTGCGATGAACCTCCCTCTCCACCCCCTGGATGGCATTCAAAAGGGTAGTCTGCCCAACAATGAGCGTTCGGAGGAGGTCAATGACCTCCTCACTGAGGGCAGCGGGGGTAACAGGGGCAGGGCCTGAGGTGCCTGGGGCGAAGGAGATGCCCGGCTTCCTGGCAGAGCGGGCACGGGGCGAACGCGGAGGGGCTGCTGGGAGGGCGGAGATGGTGCGCTGGGTGGCGGCTGTACCTGTAATGGCGGGGGGCACGGATGGTGCCACCCCCGCAAGGGAGCCCCCTTCCGAGGACGTGTCCGTGTCGCTGCAGGCTCCAGTCGTCCCCGTCGTGGAGCTCCCCTCGCCCTCCGTCTCACTGGTCCAGTCTGACTCTGTGGCATGGCCCTCCTGGGCCATGTGAGATGCAGCTCCCTCCTGCCCCGATGCCACTTCTCCTCCGCCTGATGATGCTGATGCACACAAGCACAGAAAGACAAACAAAAAGGGGGGGGGAGAGAGAAATAAAGGGATATTGAGTACATGGATCTCCGGTACAGTTAGCGGACATGACAGACACAGATGCCCCCTGCACTAAGTTGCGCACTTGGGGTCCGCTACGCATTCCGTGGAACATGCCCTACACGCCTAGAGTTGTCAACTGCACCCATGGATGACACGGCCCAGGGATGGCTGTACTGACACACTACTGAGGGTGGTGGCTGGGGACACAGGGGCTTACGGGGGTGCCCAGCCTACAGATATCGCCCTGGCCTAGGGGGACCCACAGCCCTCCTCCCCCACCCAGACACCTCCACTGCACGACAACAGAGTAGATGATGCTTGTACTCACCCCCTTGTGTCTGCTGTGCTGCCCTCACGCGCCCATCCAAATCAGGGTAGGCCACCGCCAGGATCCGGAACATCAGGGGGCTCAGTTGACGGCAGGCACCCCGCCTACGTTGGGAGGCCATCCCCAGCAGAGACTCGGCGGTCTTCTTGGTCCCGCGGCGGATGTCCTCCCACCTCTTGCGGCAGTGGGTGCCCCGTCGATGGTGGACCCCCAGGCCCCGGACTTCCTTGGCGATGGCACGCCAAATCCCGATCTTCTCATGGGCGCGGACCTATGTGACACGTACAGGGAGGGAGAAATACCACGTTCAAGTTACTCAGCATTTTCCTTTCCAGTGGCCCAACGCCCCCCATCCCCGCCAGGCCCCCCCGCCAGGCCCCCCGCCATGCCCAACATGCCCCCCATCCCCGCCAGGCCCCCCGCCAGCCCCAACATGCCCCCCATCCCCGCCAGGCCCCCCGCCAGGCCCCCCGCCATGCCCAACATGCCCCACATCCCCGCCAGGCCCCCCGCCATGCCCAACATGCATCCCATCCCCGCCAGGCCCCCCGCCAGCCCCAACATGCACCCCATCCCCGCCAGGCCCCCCGCCAGCCCCAACATGCCCCCCATCCCCGCCAGGCCCCCCGCCAGGCCCTCCGCCATGCCCAACATGCCCCCCATCCCCGCCAGGCCCCCCGCCAGGCCCCCCGCCATGCCCAACATGCACCCCATCCCCGCCAGGCCCCCTGCCAGCCCCAACATGCACCCCATCCCCGCCAGGCCCCCCGCCAGGCCCCCCGCCATGCCCAACATGCCCCCCATCCCCGCCAGGCCCCCCGCCAGCCCCAACATGCCCCCCATCCCCGCCAGGCCCCCCGCCAGGCCCCCCGCCATGCCCAACATGCCCCCCATCCCCGCCAGGCCCCCGGCCAGGCCCCCCGCCATGCCCAACATGCACCCCATCCCCGCCAGGCCCCCCGCCAGCCCCAACATGCACCCCATCCCCGCCAGGCCCCCGCCAGCCCCAACATGCCCCCCATCCCCGCCAGGCCCCCCGCCAGGCCCCCCGCCATGCCCAACATGCCCCCCATCCCCGCCAGGCCCCCAAGCCAGCCAGTGGCCCCAAATCCAGATAGAATTAAACTCACTTGTTGGTCTGGAGGACCGTAGAGTAGCGCATACTGGGGGAGGACCCCATCCACAAGTTTCTCCAACTCCTCTCCAGTGAAGGCAGGGGCCCTTTCCCCAGTCGCAGCAGCCATTGTCCCTTCCAGACCGAGGTCACAGCAACACTTGCAGTATAGGTCCTCTCCTGTGAAAGTTCAAGTCGCAAGTGGATAAGTAGATAGAAAATGGCGGTCACGTCCGCGGCGGTGCGTACCGCGGCGGTGCGTCCCGCCACCGCCGGCGCCCTTCGCCATTGGCTCCTGAAACCCATAGGCTTCAATGTTAACCAATGCGGCTTCGCGCCGCGGTCTTGGCCCGCCGCCCGCCGCGGTGTGCCACGCCAGCGCATTGACCTCACATCCCATTGTCACACTTCACAGGTCAGGCAGCCGCCATTTCCAGGGCCCACATGGCTCAATTTCAACTGCGTCACACAGGCCTAGGCCTTGCATAGCCACTCATACACGCCATTCACTGCATAGAGAATCGTATACTGTGCTAGCTGTGAGTACGTACCTGTGGGTTGCCTGACTGTGTGCTCCATGTTGTCCTTCCTAGGCACCGTCCGCTGGGTTGGGCGAGGAGACGGATGAATCCTCCCGTGTACCGACCGCTGGTGGACCTGTCGACAATGGAAGAACGCCACATTATCCTGACCTACCGTCTTAACCGTGCCACTATCCATGAACTGTGTGCCCGGCTGGAGCCCGACCTGATGTCCCCCATCCGCCAACCCACAGGGATTCCCCCTCTGGTGCAGGTCATGTCAGTACTCCATTTCTTGGCAAGTGGGTCATTTCAGACAACCGTGGGAATTGCTTCTGGGATGTCTCAGCCCATGTTTTCAAAGGTGTTATCCAGAGTGTTGTCTGCCCTGATGAAATCCGTGAGGAACTACATCATTTTCCCTGAGGTGGGCGAACTGGCTACAGTGAAGGGTGATTTCTACGCCCTTGGACATATTCCCAACGTAATTGGTGCCATTGATGGGACCCATGTGGCTTTGGTTCCCCCAAGAGACAGGGAGCAGGTGTACAGGAACAGAAAAAGTTACCATTCAATGAACATCCAGGTGGTGTGTTTGGCTGACCAGTACATCTCGCATGTAAATGCCAAATTCCCAGGGTCAGTGCATGACGCCTACATCCTCAGGAATAGCAGCATCCCTTACGTGATGGAACAGCTACAGAGACACCGTGTATGGCTAGTGGGGGACTCTGGGTACCCCAACCTGTCGTGGCTACTGACCCCAGTAAGGAATCCCCGGACCAGGGCAGAGGAACGGTACAATGAGGCCCATGGGCGTACTAGGAGGGTGATCGAACGCACCTTTGGCCTCCTAAAGGCCAGGTTTCGCTGCCTGCATATGACCGGTGGATCCCTAATGTACTCACCTAAGAAGGTGTGTCACATCATCGTGGCCTGCTGCATGCTTCACAACCTGGCTTTGCGCCGCCAGGTGCCTTTCCTGCAGGAGGATGGTCGAGACGGTGGTGTTGTGGCAGCGGTGGAACCTGAGGAGAGTGACGAGGAGGAAGACGACGGGGCTGAAACAGACAACAGGGACAGAATCATTGAACAGTACTTCCAATAGGACACAGGTAACATTTCAAAGATAATTTAGTAAAAGTTAACTACTCTGCAGCATCTCTGCTGCCTGTCTATTTGCCCCAGTGTATGATGACTGAGTTTTGGCTTTTCCCTCCCTATTTCAGATCTGGGGTCCCCACTACGAGTCCTGTGCTTCGTTTCCCCATGGACTACAGCTTTGTGGCAGCTGTTTGTTGACTTCACCATGTACAAGGACATATTTGCACTGTCATGTCAATTACAATCTATTGAAATCACAGCCAGACTCCTGATATTTTGGTGCAAAATAGGTGTTTATTGAAGTGCTCAAAATGGGATGGGTGGTTTCAAGTGGGTGGGGGCTATGGTGAAGGAATGTCCATGGCAGAGTCCAGAGTAACAGTCACACAGGTGCATTGTCCAGAGGCCTGTGGAGAGATGGAGCATGGGCAGTTCGAGGATGGACAGGGTGACAATGTGGGACAGTGGGATGACATCAGGTGGTATCCATTGCTGGCGGGGGTCTTGACATCCTACTCTGTCTTGCGAGATCTCAGGGCCCTCTTGCGGGGTGGTTCTTCTCCTGCAGGAGGTGGGGGTCTGGTGGGCTGCTGCTGTGCGGGGGCCTCCTGTCCACTAGCGCCGGCGGAGGTGGATGGCTGTTCTTGGTCCCGGCTAGTGGCAGGGGCCCTTGGGTGTTGTTCAGTGTCCGCCCTGCTGTTTACGAGGTCCTGCAGCAGCCCTACCATGGTAACCAGGGTGGTGTTGATGGCTCGGATGTCCTCCCTGTACCCCCGATAGTGTTCCTCCTGCAGCACCTGGATCTCCTGGAACCGGGCCAGTACCGTCGCCATCGTCTCCTGGGAGCGGTTGTATGCTCCCATGATAGTGGTGAGGACCTCGTGGAGAGTGGGTTCCCTGGGCCTCTCCTCCCCCCCCTGTCGCACAGCTGCCCGCCGAGTTGCCCTGTTTCCCTGGGCCTCTGCCCCCTGGCCGGTGTGCCCACTACCACTGCCCCCAGGTCCCTGTTGTTGTTGGGGTGGTGGGTTATCCTGGGTGCCCTGTAGTGGTAGACACACCGCAGATTGACGCGCCCTGGAGACAGAGGCATGGGCCCGCTGGGTGGGAGCTGTGCTGGTGTTCCCAGAGGGGTTAGGGTCTATAGTGGCCTGTGCCTGTGTGAGGGGAACCGACTGTCCAGAGGTCCCCGATGGTCCGGGCTGGTCATCGGTGTCCAGATCGACAGAGCTGCTGTCATCGCTGACGGCCTCTTGGGTGGGGGGTGTGGATAATTCTGGCCCCTCCGCCGCGGTGTGTTGACGGTCGGGTCCTGCAGGGGTATAGAGGTATGGTTATAGTTTCAATGTGTGGCATATGGGTGTATCTGTGGGTTCCCGTGTCCCCAAGTGCTGGCATTCGTGTGTGGGGGCTTTGGTGAGGGTGGCTTGTGGGGGGGATGTGTATATGCATTGGGCATGCTTTGGTGATGGGTGTCCATGCTTAGTGGACGCATGCAGGCCTAGGTTTTGGGATGTGTGGGTTGTGATGGTGAGACATTGGCGGGGAATAGGTGTGCTGGGGGTGGGGGTGAGGATGGTGGTGGGGGTGAGGATGGTGGTGGGGGTGAGGGTGGGGGTGAGGATAGGGGTGGGGGTGAGGGTGGGGTTCGAGGATGGGGGTGAGGGTTGGGGTCTGATTTGGCATGCAGGTGGGGGGGAAGCAGTATTGAAGCTTCAACTTACCAGTATCCATTCCTCCGCCGACTCCTGCGAGGCCGTCAGGATGCAGGATGTTCAAGACTTCCTCCTCCCATGATGTGAATTGTGGGGGTTGAGGTGGGGGTCCTCCGCCAGTCTTCTGCACGGCGATGTTGTGCCTGGATACCATGGAACGCACCTTCCCCCGTAGGTCGTTCCATCGCTTCCTGATGTCTTCCCGATTTCTGGGGTGCTGTCCCACTGCGTTCACCCTGTCGACAATCCTCTGCCATAGCTCCGTCCTCCGGGCAATGCTGGTGTATTGGACCTGTGTGCCGAACAGCTGGGGCTCTACACGAACGATTTCCTCCACCATAACCCTGAGTTCTTCGTCTGTGAAGCGGGGTTGTCTTTGGGGTGCCATGGGGTGGGGTGTATGATGTGTGGGGTGGAGTATGTGTATTTAAGTGAGTTGAGTGTGGTGGTGTGTGTTGTTTTGTGTGTGGATAGTGTGTGGGTGATGGTGTTGAGTGGCTGTGGCTGTTATGTTTTGGATGCTGGTGTCTCGCTCTTGCCTTCTTTACGATTTTGTAAGCGTAGGGGTTTGTGGGTGATGTGGGTGGGTGTTTTATATTGTATTGTGTGTGTGGGAGTGGTGTGTGTATGTGTATCAGGTGTGTGGGATTCAAATCGTCCAATGTGGGTGAGTTTTGTTCGTTGGTGTGTATTCTGACCGCGCCGGTGTGTCCCGCCAATGGAATACCGCGTTTGAATGACCGCCGCGTGGATTCGTGGGTCGTAATGGGATGGGCGTATTTCTGTTGGCGTGGCGGTGGAGGTTTGGTCACCTCCACCTTTCCGCCGACCGCTGGTCTGGCGGTCTGTTGTGGCGGTCGGATTTTCGGAGGTTTGCCTTCTGCGGGTCAGAATGACCGTGGCGGGTTTCCGCGACCGCGGCGGGATTATGGAGGATTTCTGACCGGCGGTAGGCGCCTTTTACCGCCGAGGTCAGAATGACCACCATAATGTATGCAAAGGGGGCATTTCCCTGTTAGGGGAGCCGTAAAAATGGAATACAGCAATCTATGAGATTTCCCTGCACAATTGTTTACGGCACTGTTAACTCCTGCTCAAAAGCAGGCATTAAAAAGGGGCTTCCTTTCTTTAGAATGGGGCCCTCTGTACTCTGAAGGAGTAGCGCCAATATTTTTGGGCAACTCCTGCAGAGTACATCTGCTAGCACGTCTGGCTTTAATAAGTAAACTTACAAGGGGACGCGAATAGGTCGATGAACCTTTTGACTCGCAATTAAGATGTTCCCACCATAGAACCAACAATCAATGATCAATCAATAACATCATTAATTAACAATAATCAATGACATTAGTAATCAATTGGAGTCAGTAATTGTCACACACCATGACCTTTCAGTCATGAATAACATCACCTTTAGTAAAAGTTAGAATATTTATTTCCCTATATTAACAATGCTAAAGTCATGTAAGTTCATCTCAAAATCAAATGATACACATATAGAAACAACACTGGCTGTCCAAATCTGTGGAAGAAACGCAATCTAATCAAACCTGGTCAGTGCATTGCTCTGCCTCCCGTGGCTCCACCCTCTATGTAGAGCCCTTTCCCTGTGTTACTGAAAATATAGAAAAAGGAGAAGGCCCACTTTTGCTAATGCATGATTTAGGGGGAAGATGTGCAGAGTCGTACATGATCAGAGAAGAATACAGGCCCAGAATGCTCATGGCATCCAAATAGAGAGCTCAGGACAGGAAGCATGGAGGCAAGACAAGGACAAGCAGAAACATTTATTCATAATGCAGCCGGAAGTAGAAGGCCATATAAAGCTTGAGTCATGACTTGATAACATACACACGGGGAGGGCGTACATTCCAATCCACGTTCACAAGGGAAGGACATACCACAGTGGTTTTCAAAAGGGAACACGATAAGCTTTGATGCTTGAAGGTCAGCAGCTGTGCAAGGGAGGCTAGACAGACATGGTTCCAAGTCTGGAGTTAGTCAAAGGAGAAAGTACTGAAAGGCTTCAGAATGTGAGATAAAAGACATTGCGGTTTATTAACAAATGTGCTCATGACAGATGTGTAACCTTCACTTTTCCAGATGTTGCTGTCCTAAATGGTGGAGAGAGGTTGGGCTTCGTACCTTATTATTTTTAATTGCATGATTCTTTTTGGCAACTATAATATGACAAAATGCATGCATGATTTATGTGGGGTTTGAATGGAATGTTATGTTGTTATGCTAAAAATGAACTGTGATTTCCCGATTAGACCGGAAGACTATTTAGGGGGTTCAATGCAATGTTTTGATGGTATGGTATAAATGAATTGTGACTTCCCGGTCAGACCGGAAGACTAGCTAGTGCGACAGGCAGCAGTGCATTACACAGGGGGCACCCCCTGGAAGAGACATTAATTTGGGAATGCCTACCAGGTATCTCGGTTAGATCCAGAGGATCACAGAAGAAATAGTGAGGTGGACCGAGTAACAAGTGCGAAGTCTGACATGGTAAGAGACGGTTGCAAACTTTGCCCTGAGTGAGTCAGAGGCCCAGTGTAGGAAGTTGGCTCTGTATGCACTATTTCAAAGTAAGGAATAGTATGCACAGAGTCCAAGGGTTCCCCTTAGAGGTAAGATAGTGGCAAAAAGAGATAATACTAATGCTCTATTTTGTGGTAGTGTGGTCGAGCAGTAGGCTTATCCAAGGAGTAGTGTTAAGCATTTGTTGTACATACACATAGACAATAAATGAGGTACACACACTCAGAGACAAATCCAGCCAATAGGTTTTGTATAGAAAAATATCTTTTCTTAGTTTATTTTAAGAACCACAGGTTCAAATTCTACATGTAATATCTCATTCGAAAGGTATTGCAGGTAAGTACTTTAGGAACTTCAAATCATCAAAATTGCATGTATACTTTTCAAGTTATTCACAAATAGCTGTTTTAAAAGTGGACACAGTGCAATTTTCACAGTTCCTAGGGGAGGTAAGTATTTGTTAGGTTAACCAGGTAAGTAAGACACTTACAGGGCTTAGTTCTTGGTCCAAGGTAGCCCACCGTTGGGGGTTCAGAGCAACCCCAAAGTCACCACACCAGCAGCTCAGGGCCGGTCAGGTGCAGAGTTCAAAGTGGTGCCCAAAACACATAGGCTAGAATGGAGAGAAGGGGGTGCCCCGGTTCCGGTCTGCTTGCAGGTAAGTACCCGCGTCTTCGGAGGGCAGACCAGGGGGGTTTTGTAGGGCACCGGGGGGGACACAAGTCCACACAGAAATTTCACCCTCAGCAGCGCGGGGGCGGCCGGGTGCAGTGTCGAAACAAGCGTCGGGTTCGCAATGTTAGTCTATGAGAGATCTCGGGATCTCTTCAGCGCTGCAGGCAGGCAAGGGGGGGGTTCCTCGGGGAAACCTCCACTTGGGCAAGGGAGAGGGACTCCTGGGGGTCACTTCTCCAGTGAAAGTCCGGTCCTTCAGGTCCTGGGGGCTGCGGGTGCAGGGTCTCTCCCAGGCGTCGGGACTTTGGATTCAAAGAGTCGCGGTCAGGGGAAGCCTCGGGATTCCCTCTGCAGGCGGCGCTGTGGGGGCTCAGGGGGGACAGGTTTTGGTACTCACAGTATCAGAGTAGTCCTGGGGTCCCTCCTGAGGTGTCGGGTCTCCACCAGCCGAGTCGGGGTCGCCGGGTGCAGTGTTGCAAGTCTCACGCTTCTTGCGGGGAGCTTGCAGGGTTCTTTAAAGCTGCTGGAACAAAGTTGCAGCTTTTCTTGGAGCAGGTCCGCTGTCCTCGGGAGTTTCTTGTCTTTTCGAAGCAGGGGCAGTCCTCAGAGGATGTCGAGGTCGCTGGTCCCTTTGGAAGGCGTCGCTGGAGCAGGATCTTTGGAAGGCAGGAGACAGGCCGGTGAGTTTCTGGAGCCAAGGCAGTTGTCGTCTTCTGGTCTTCCTCTGCAGGGGTTTTTCAGCTAGGCAGTCCTTCTTCTTGTAGTTGCAGGAATCTAGTTTTCTAGGGTTCAGGGTAGCCCTTAAATACTAAATTTAAGGGCGTGTTTAGGTCTGGGGGGTTAGTAGCCAATGGCTACTAGCCCTGAGGGTGGGTACACCCTCTTTGTGCCTCCTCCCAAGGGGAGGGGGTCACAATCCAAACCCTATTGGGGGAATCCTCCATCTGCAAGATGGAGGATTTCTAAAAGTTAGAGTCACTTCAGCTCAGGACACCTTAGGGGCTGTCCTGACTGGCCAGTGACTCCTCCTTGTTTTTCTCATTATTTTCTCCGGCCTTGCCGCCAAAAGTGGGACCTGGCCGGAGGGGGCGGGCAACTCCACTAGCTGGAGTGGCCTGCTGGGTTGGCACAAAGGAGGTGAGCCTTTGAGGCTCACCGCCAGGTGTGACAATTCCTGCCTGGGGGAGGTGTTAGCATCTCCACCCAGTGCAGGCTTTGTTACTGGCCTCAGAGTGACAAAGGCACTCTCCCCATGGGGCCAGCAACATGTCTCGGTTTGTGGCAGGCTGCTAAAACTAGTCAGCCTACACAGATAGTCGGTTAAGTTTCAGGGGGCACCTCTAAGGTGCCCTCTGGGGTGTATTTTATAATAAAATGTACACTGGCATCAGTGTGCATTTATTGTGCTGAGAAGTTTGATACCAAACTTCCCAGTTTTCAGTGTAGCCATTATGGTGCTGTGGAGTTCGTGTTTGACAAACTCCCAGACCATATACTCTTATGGCTACCCTGCACTTACAATGTCTAAGGTTTTGTTTAGACACTGTAGGGGTACCATGCTCATGCACTGGTACCCTCACCTATGGTATAGTGCACCCTGCCTTAGGGCTGTAAGGCCTGCTAGAGGGGTGTCTTACCTATACTGCATAGGCAGTGAGAGGCTGGCATGGCACCCTGAGGGGAGTGCCATGTCGACTTACTCGTTTTGTTCTCACTAGCACACACAAGCTGGCAAGCAGGGTGTCTGTGCTGAGTGAGAGGTCTCCAGGGTGGCATAAGACATGCTGCAGCCCTTAGAGACCTTCCTTGGCATCAGAGCCCTTGGTACTAGAAGTACCAGTTACAAGGGACTTATCTGGATGCCAGGGTCTGCCAATTGTGGATACAAAAGTACAGGTTAGGGAAAGAACACTGGTGCTGGGGCCTGGTTAGCAGGCCTCAGCACACTTTCAATTGTAAACATAGCATCAGCAAAGGCAAAAAGTCAGGGGGCAACCATGCCAAGGAGGCATTTCCTTACACCCAGTTCACCAAATTCCCAGATTTAGTAACATCTGGAAGGCGTCTTTGAGGGACAGCGACTAAGGCTGAGATATCAGTGGGAGTCTGAGCACAGTCAGACCCTTGGTTGCAAACCTAAAAAGCACAACAGGGACAAGTGGATGTATTTCATGAGTAATGAGTAAAAAAGAGGACAAAAATAGTACAGTGTTTTACAATCATAAGAGTCAGGTTAAAGGGAAATGGCAGGTGTCCTCACCAGTTGTCACGCAGTCAGATATAAGTGAGGAGGAGGGGGTGCGAGATCGCTGCCATATTTTTGACATCCCAATAGAGACCCTTAAAGCATCCCGTAAGTGGGAAATAATTAGTGTAAATAAAAATACAGGGGGCCTGAATAAACAATCCCAAAGTAAGTAAAGGTTGATCATAAATCCCTATGAGTGAGGTTGATGATTCTCTGTGGCAGGAAACAGATGCCATTGAGTTAAAATTAGTATTTAAAAGGGCTCACGGGCAACCCCCATGCCCATGCAATACCCCGCAGTTTGAAATAATTATACAATCACCCCTTATATTAGAGGCTCTTCTTGATGCATTTCTCACATACATTCGTAATTTCACAGCCTTAAACAATGGATGGCTCAACACATCCATGAGCACCACAAGTAGTTATCTACATACATGACAATGTTGTAACACGCATTGCGTCAGGTACTAATCCACTCAGGCCCTCCATAAATTCACCGGCCCCAGACATCACCATAGAAGAGGTGTTACACAGATTGCCGATAAGTATGGCTGATGTTCATCAACACGGTCTCACAAACATATATGTAAAGTCAGGTAATACTGAGTAGGACTGTCCCTACACAACACTGCTATAGGTCAGTAACAGTGGTAAAGGTAAATACACACAAGACGTGAGACAGGAAGCTGAAAAGAGATATACAGCGCAGCGGTCAGACTGCAAGGAGTACACCGAGGAAACACCCGTCCTGTGGGGATCATGGATACCCCTCTGGACCATATGATGAAAACATTTCCTTCAGGTAAGAAAAGAAAACTAAAACATTGTAAGCAGTGGCATAAAGGCACCGAGGGTCACGCTCAACCATGGCCAAAAGAAGGGACATTTGAGAATGACATAGCTGAACACACATTGACTTACATTCGCTCAACATATGGGAAAAAGAAAAGAGAGAAGCTATTTTGTCACTATGGCGACTATTCTGTCATGAAAAACCAAAGGAAAAGTCAACTGCGCCCGAAGAGGTAGTAGCACAAACACAAACAGAATCTCTGGGAGAGTCACTAGGGGAGCCCCCACCTTATGGTCTTTATCCTATCCTGCCAGCTGCAGGGTACCAAGATCCTGTTCGGGCTGAGCCTAAGGAGGAGAGGTTAGATGCACAGGGAGCTGAGGCAACCCCTGCTCCTGTCCCATCAGCTCCTCGAGCTGATCCAGAACAGAGCAGGAGTGATAGGCTTCTAAGTGAGTTGCAACACAAGGTGAGACAGTCAGAGCAATCTAGGAGCCTTGCCCCCCTCCGGGGACAATGGACTACAGGGCACGTCATTCTTAGGCTTGGAGACACATCTGCAGACACACTAAGAGAGGCAGCAGAGGAATGGATAGAAGAGGAAGAAGAATGGGAGGGAGGTGTAGAGACGCCACAATATGAGAAGCCCCTGGATGGCTCACAGGCCGTAACAGGGGCAGAAGATGATGAGGATTGGGACAATGGGTTTAATAGGAATGCGCATGAGCAAGAAGTTAACAGAAGGTTATACAATTTTCATCCGCGCCCTACACAAGAACTAGTAATGACAGCCAGAGATGGCACAGATACAAAAAGACGGTCAATCCTCAAAACAAGGTCAGAATTTACACCTATAGAGATAATAGAGCAAGAGGAGGGTAGCTATTATTGTCACCCTTTCTCAGATGAATTAGCAAGGTGGAGTAAAAAGAGAAACCATGGCCCCGACAAGGGTCTTTTCAACCCTTTGATTAATCGACTGCAGAAGATTGCATATGGCAGGGGCGGGGTGACCAAGGTTGGAATTACCCTTACATGCAAGAATGTCTTGCAGTTTGGGAAAAGTATGCCATAGACAAACCAACTAAAGTGACATGCAGTACTAGACCAGAACCAAGTTTAAGTCTCAGGTCAGGAAGCCCTCGACCAATCAATCAGTTGCCCCTTATTTTTGAGAGAAGGCAAGTGCCAAAATACGTACCATGGCCACAAATGGACAAAGAGAATTTAGAAAGAGCATTACCCCCACTGTCTGAAGGTGCAGGGAAATGGATAGGATGTTTTGAAAAACACACTGCCGGGGTCAACTTTGTCTTAGGTGATGTCAAAAGCCTGCTCAGCTCATTCGTGGGAGACAAAGTAAATACAATTTTTGTTAGGGCTGGGTTCCCTCAAGTAACATTGATAAATACACAGTTTGAGGGGTCATCTTTTATCAATGTCCGCCAACATGTTTGGGATGCGCTCCAACAGACGTATCCAGATAGACCAGACATTGGAGCCCTTATGGCAGAAAGTATAAAGCCAACTGAAGATATTGCAGAATTCATTACTAGACTGAAAGAACGATTGGTGCAGGAGGTAGGATGTAACTGGGAAAACACAGGAGGAAATGCAATTTTGTTTTATAATGTATTAAGGTGAGGCCTTCCCACTGATATACAAGCAAATTTAGATGGAGTGGTGGGAATAGAGGCTAAACCATGGGCCCGAAATACAGGCCCACATAATACATTATTTTAAGCAAAAACAAGAAAAAGACAAGGAGAGGGCAGAACAGGCAGAAAGGGCCGTCACGAAGTTGGTGCAACAAAAACTTAAGAAGCCGAGTACAGAAGGGGCACTTGTGACTGCACCACCAATGTCTGTCACAATGCCAGTACAGGCACCAGGAGGACAACCAGTAAGTGATACAAGGAAGGAACAGGGGATTTTTACAGGAGAGCAAGGGTCAAAACAAGGGAAAGGACAAGGAAGCTATAGGGCAGGACAACAATGGTATTATTGTGGTAAGATGGGCCATTTTGCAAGAGAATGCAGAGCCAGGAAAAATTATGAGAGAGTGCAAGGTTGGAATACCCCGCAGGGGCAGATGAGGCCTCAACCAATGCAATGGGCGCCCTAGCAGCAAGCAACGCAGGGACCCCTGCAGGGCCCCCAAGCCCAGCAGGCTTTACCCAAGGGCCAATGTCACAAGGTGGGCCCCAAGGTGTCAACAACCCTACGGGAGGACAGGCACAGGTACAGGTGGGAGGGGTAACAGTGCAAGGAGGCAAACCCTTCCATGCATCACCCCAAATGTTCGGGGGAACACCAACTCAAAATTATACCCAATGACAGAGCCCGCAGATGGTCACTGTGTGTCCAATACTATCGGTAACCTGCAGGTCAGATGAGGAACCCACTGTGACGGTAGCCATAGAAGTTCGCGCCTATACGTTTTTAATCGACACTGGGGCCAGCAAATCGTGTATTAAGGAAGGAACACTACCACTTTCTTGCAACTCAATGGACACACAAGGGTTTTCTGGGGCTGTGAGCAGGGTTCCATTCACCAAATCAGTAAACATGATTGTGGGAGATAAACAAATTGAAGGACCACTACTCTACTCCCCAGAGTCACTAGTCAATCTTCTTGGGAGAGATTTATGGGCATATTTATACTCCGTTTGCGCCGGAATTGCGTCGTTTTTTTTTACGCAATTCCGACGCAAAACTAACTCCATATTTATACTTTGCCGTTAGACGCGTCTAGCACCCGAGTCCATGGAGTTTGCGTCCTTTTTTAGCGTGGACACCTACTTTGCGTTAATTATATGCAAGGTAGGCGTTCCCGTCTAAAAAATTGACTCCGCGGCATGTGCGCCGTATTTACACTCCCGGGCAAAATTCACGCCCGGGAGTGGGAGGGTAAAAAAAAACGACGTACGGCCGCTTTTGCGCCGTTTTTTAGCGCCTGTAAAAGGCAGGCGTTAAGGGACCTGTGGGCTCTGAAGGAGCCCAGAGGTGCCCTCCCATGCCCCCAGGGACCCCCCCTGTCACCCTTGCCCACCCCAGGAGGACACCCAAGGCTGGAGGGACCCATCCCAGGGACATTAAGGTAAGTTCAGGTAAGTATTTATTTATTTACTTTTTGTGGCATAGGGGGGCCTGATTTGTGCCCCCCCTACATGCCACTATGCCCAATGACCATGCCCAGGGGACAGAAGTCCCCTGGGCATGGCCATTGGGCAAGGGGGCATGACTCCTGTCTTTGCTAAGACAGGAGTCATGTCAATGGGGGTTGGGAGTAAAAAAGAAATGGCGCAAATCGGGTTGCGGCGCAAATTTTGCCTCAGCCTGACTTGCCCCATTTTTTGGCGCCCAAGCTCCATTTTCCCCTACGCCGGCGCTGCCTGGTGTACGTAATTTTTTTTTAACGCACACCAGACAGCGCCGGCGGCTAACGTCATTCAATAAATACGGCGCCCGCATGGCGCTTCAGAATGGCGTTAGCCGGCGCTAATTTGTTTGACGCAAAACTGCGTTAGCGCAGTTTTGCGTCAAAAAGTATAAATATGGCCCTTAATGAGTAAACTGAACATGACCATCTCCTTCCTGGAGGATGGGTCAATGGTATGTTACACACCAGGTGTTACACCGAGCAGGATATTGTCCCTCATAGCTCATGAGGAGCTAGGACAACAGGTCAGAGCAGTTCCTGTCGATACAGAGGCTTTTTTGTGCAGTGTATATGCCTTGATAGCACACACACCAGCACTACGAGGGAAAACAGTGCAGTTAACAAGTGAACTGCTGTTCAGGCCTTATGAGCTTGTGGATCCTAGTAAAGAACCTGAAATGATATTGGAAACAACCGCCCTTGAAATAAGATCAACATATGCTGTGTTGCTGGAAACTGACAGAAGATAGGAAATGTGGGCATCAATAATATTCACAGATCCTGGGGTTAAATTAAGAGATATATCAGATGAAGAAATGTTTGATGATTGCCCACTAATTGAGACAGTTGTGTTTGAGATGGACAGTGACATTAGACTGCAGCTACAATACAGAACAGTGTCCAGACTCGCACAAGACCAAACAATAATTGAGAGAGATTTGGCAAAAGTCCCAGAGGTGTTATGGACAAAGGGTCCTTATGATGTGGGACCATTCAGAGGGGCTGAGCCTGTGAAATTACCTTGAAACCTGGAGCAATTCTGCCCAGGATACGCCAGTACCCCTTGTCCAAGGAGGCAGAAGAGGGCATTCTCCCCGCAATACAAGCATTACTTGAGCAGGGAGTAATATATGAGAGGTCGACACCATGCAACACTCCGATTTTCCCGATACGCAAGGCAATGGGGGGTACTCGGAGAATGATTCAGGATTTCCGCTCCCTTAATGATGTAGTGATACCAGAATTTCCAGTGGTACCTGACCCATCAGTCATACTAACAAACATACCTAAAGAGGCCACTTATTTCTCAGTGGTCGATCTCAAGAATCCGTTTTTCAGTATTCCACTGCATTCTGACATGCAATATTTGACTGGATTCACATTTAAACAGACCCAATACTGCTATCGGCGTCTTCCTCAAGGCTTCTGTGAGTCCCCAAGCATTTTTAACAGAACATTGAAGAAGGATTTAGCAAACATAAACTGCAAGAGTACTTTGTTACAATACGTAGATAATATCATTGTTTGCAGTGCCACTAAAGACATATGTAGAGATGACACCATTGGTCTCCTCTGCATGCTTGCAGAAAAAGGTTACAAAGTGGACAAAAATAAATTGCAGTACGTGCAGACAGAGGTCCACTACTTGGGACAGATCATATCTAAAGATGGGAGGAGGGTGACACCGGACAGAGTAGAGAGTATTAGGAACATGTCTAAGCCCACAAACACAAAACAAATACAGAAGCTTTTAGGACTCTGCAATTATGTGAGGCAGTGGGTATTTGACTAAGCCACTCTGACAGCACCATTTCTAACTGCTTTGAAAGAGTCCCACACAAATGCAAACAAAATAGACTGGACCGATGAAAGGGAGCCAGCCTTCCTGGAGCTAAAGAGAGCAATAACAAATGCTCCAGTGTTAGGTACAACTGATTATAATAAAACTTTCTACCTCTTCTGTCATTGTAATGGAACGACAATGACAGCAGTACTAACTCGAAAGACATCTATGGGACACAAACCAATTGCCTACTACAGTGGGCTGCTAGATCCCGTCATGAAAGTGCATTATCCATGTGAGCAAGTTCTGGCTACCGGAGCTTTTGCAGTTCAAAAGAGCACCACCATAGTGATAGGATCACCTTTAACACTGTACGTAGAGCATGTGTTATTCGCTATCTTGCAAAAGAGCAAGAGCACCCTTACAACTCAGAGGGTATCTGGATGTGAAGTAATACTGTCAATACCATCCTTGCAAGTGGTACGGTGTCACAGTTAATCCAGCAACATTCTTTGCACACCCAGTTTCTGATGATGAACAAGTAAATGACTGTGCCACTTAAACCCCAGAGAAAGAGAGTGGGATAGGAGAAGACCCCATCCTGGGGAGCATGCTGCTCTTTGTCAATGGGTCCTCTTTCATAGATCAGGAGACTGGGATTAGGCACTCAGGAGCAGCTGTTGTAAAAGCGGAGCAGCAGGGATCCTCTAACACCTTACAGATAGTGAGTCAAATACCACTTCCATCCCATTTCTCAGCACACGCTGCAGAATTAGTATCTATTATTGAAGCGCTGCAACACACCGAAGGACTAGAGGGTATCATTTATTCAGATTCAGCATATGTCACCACCATCGTGCATTCTAGCATTCACCGGTGGGAAAGGAGGGGATTTCTTAAATCTGATGAATCCCCTGTAATGCACAAAGATCTACTGGTGCAACTGATAAAGGCTTGACTCTGCCATCCAAGGTAGCAGTTATAAAATGTGCAGCACACACCAATCAGCAAGACCTTGTCTCCAGCGGAAATGCCTTGGCAGACTGGGCAGCAAAAGAAGCAGCTAAAACATCTCCAAATTATAGTGAACAGGATCAACACACGTTAGGGATGATGACAAGTAGGCAACAGAATGCTACTGAGTTACCACCCCCATACACAGAGACAGCACGATTACATTTACGTGAATTGCAAGAGCAAGCACTACCTCACGAAAGGGAGCTGTGAGAGCAGCAAGGGTGTATACAGTCACCAACAGATTTTGGGCCTGATTCTAACTTTGGAGGACGGTGTTAAACCGTCCCAAAAGTGGCGGATATACCACCTACCGTATTACGAGTTCCATAGGATATAATGGACTCGTAATACGGTAGGTGGTATATCCGCCACTTTTGGGACGGTTTAACACCGTCCTCCAAAGTTAGAATCAGGCCCTTTATCTATAGGCAAGAAAGCACAGGTAACCAAGTGATGCCACAAGCCCTGTTGTATACAGCCCTAGAGCAAATAAACCTCCTTGCGCACACTGCCAAAGAATATCTTCTTGCTACGCTACAGACAGATTGGTTCATTCCACAATTATCTGAAATGATTACTATGTATATTGCAGAATGTGCAGTATGCCAACAATACAGCCCTAAACCCACACTAAAAGTAATTACTTCAACAATACCACGTCCGACAGGCCCATTTAAATATTTACATATAGATTTTGTTGACATGATTGAGAGATGTGATAATTACAGATACCTTATTGTGGTGGTCTGCTCCTTTTCAAGGTGGATCGAGGCAGGACCATGTGAACATAATGATGCTAAAGCAGCAGCCAACTTTTTGATAAGAGAGGTGATACCTAGGTGGGGAATCGCAGAAGCGATCAGATCAGATAACAGCACACACTTCATTAATGCAATGTTTCAACACATCTACACCTCTCTAGGAATAAAGCATAAATTATCATCTGTTTATCATCCCCAAAGTAATGGTATAGTGGAACGCCTTAATGGCCTGTTACAGAACAAAATTAGTAAATTATGTGTCACAATGCAGAAGAACTGGCTGTATTGCCTTCCCCTAGCCTTATATGCCCTCAGGAACCAACCAGGAAGTGATCATCACTTGACCCCTCACCAGATAGTACCAGGGCGTCCCATGCCAACTCCTTTAACAATAGCTCGACAGAGGACAGATGCTCAAAAGACAGCTGAGGTTTTAGGGCAGGAGATGAGTAGTTATTTACCTCTGTTATTGAAGTCTGTCAAGTTCTTCTCTAAAAAGGTGGCAAGAAAGGAGAAGTGCACCACCGCAGCCCAGCAGACCAGTCCAATTTCCGTGGGCCAGCAAGTGTACATCCGCAATTTTGTACGACGATGGAGAGACAGCAAGTTCGAGGGCCCCTACTTAGTTACCCAGAGCACCCCCACAGCAGTGAAGGTGGAGGGCAGGAAGCCATTGATACATCTGTCAGACATTCGATTGGCCCCAGCTTCATGTCACACATCACCATCGTCACAGGAACTTTTAGAGGAGGACAGAGAAAAAGACAAAGGACAGCGTCCTTCCTAAAGATGCCAGCGGAGCTCCTATTCGACACTGCTGGTGGACAGTTATGTATTTCGATTTTGTTTTTCTGTTCATGTTTTGTTATGTTAGCAATTACATTTCAATGGTATTTTAGCCCCCGCATGGCAATGTGTCAGTATGCTAAGCGCTTGCAGAGAGAAGTATATAAATATGAAAATGTATCCCATAGTATTCATGTTAGTTTACTAGAAAACACATGGTATCAGCATATGACGGAGATAGGCATGCAGACTACTAATGAATCATGTTTTGTTTGTTCCCTGATTCCACATGCTAGTGACACAGACAGGCTGCACTCGTCAAAAGAGATATCTCCGAATGTTACTCAATGTTTATTACATTTGTATCTTTGCAGAATGACAGCACGGATGTAACCCTTACAGATAAGACAGGGAGTGTTCCTATTAAACACCACACAATATGAGGAGGAGTTAGCCGATAGAACACATGTCCTGACAGATTGCAAGGAGTTAATAGTGAAGTTAGGAAAAATGGCTGAGACAGGGGAAATGAGGTACAAGAGCCAAAAATGGAAAAGATAGAATTTTAGAGCAGGGATTCCTGGGAATATCACAATCTACACTTTTCTGTAAAAACTATTCAGCCACACCTTTGCCCCAAGATTGTCAGGAGAGGCCATATTTTCTAGTAAATGGATCAGTATCTGTCCATGATCAGTGGTACCACAGTTCAACATTTGAATGTAGAGTACTCTCTTTATGGATGGGAAATCAGAGTGACAATAACACACAGCAGAAGTGTCAGGCTATGTGGGATGAAAACACATCTAGATTAACTTGGGTAGAAACGCCATCCGCTCTTCGAGCAGGTAGAACACCAATTGTTTTCTTTTTACGTTTCAGAGGGAATGGAACAGTCTTGGTAGGAAGAAACATCAGTTGCATCATCACAAAATACAATGCTGACATGCAATGGGGCACCTCCAGTCTGATGGACTACTATTGGCAATGTGGAGAATGGCTGTACTCGCAACTTCCTTCCGGATGGAGAGGACTTTGTTTCTTAGTTACTGTGCACACCCATCCCCTCAAAGCTACATTACCACCCCATGAGCCGTCCAACGATCTTGCTACACCATCGGAAGAAGAGATATGCAGAGTATATGGGTACTACAACCTGGGGAGACGTTTCACGAGAGCACAGGTTGTTTAATGATGGCCAATTGTTCTTCGGAAGCATCTTCCCATTTGTCCAAGCAAAGGCAACTACCCGCTGGCTGCAAATAACCTGATGGGAACTGATGAAGACCATTAACGCGACTGAAGTTGGGTTCAATGCAGTCAAGGAAGAAATGCGGGCTGTGAGGGTGATGCTTATGCAACATAGGTATGTGCTAGACTTGATGTTAGCCATGGAGGGTGGGGTCTGTGCCAAACTCGGAACTGCCTGTTGCACATACGTGCCAGCTAATGATGCAGACAACGGAACAATAACGGAGGCAATACAGACTCTACATAACCTATGGAAGAAGATGGCAGACGAGGGGGGTGCCCCCAATGAATGGTTTTCAGGGTGGTTTGTATGGATGCCATCCTGGTTGTCAGAACTGGTTAAGGGGTTATTTCCGATACTTGTGGTATTCCTACTGATGTTTTGTATCTTTCAAATAGTGGTAGGATTCTGCAAGAGAGTTAGCCAGAAGTTGGGCGGTATGTTCACTATTAGGGGAGCCAGAAAAGTGCAGGAGGAGGAGGACAACATGTATACAATAATGAATGTATGTGGCAGGGAAGGTGAAGAAGTAGTTGAAAGTTCAACTAAAGGGGGGAATTTTACTGAAAATACAGAAAAAGGAGAAGGCCCACTTTTGCTAATGCATGAATTAGGAGGAAGATGTGCAGAGTCGTACATGATCAGAGAAGAATACAGGCCCAGAATGCTCATGGCATCCAAATAAAGAGCTCAGGACAGGAAGCATGGAGGCAAGACAAGGACAAGCAGAAATATTTATTCATAATGCAGCTGCAAGTAGAAGGCCATAGAAATCTTGAGTCATAACTTGATAACATACACCCGGGGAGGGCGCACATTCCAATCCACGTTCACAAGGGAAGGACATACCACAGTGGTTTTAGAAAGGGAACACAATAAGCTTTGATGCTTGAAGGCCAGCAGCTGTGCAAGGGAGGCCAGACAGACATGGTTCCAAGTCTGGAGTTAGTCAAAGGAGAAAGTACTGATAGGCTTCGGAACGTGAGATAAAAGACATTGCGGTTTATTACGAAATGTGCTCATTACAGATGTGTAACCTTCGCTTTTCTGTAAATGCGTAAATACATGCTTTCTCATGGAGAAATGTGGGTTTCTGTTAACGTAGGTAGGGATACAATGTACCAGGCAGGCGCTTAAATCAAAATGCATGACAAGTGTTAAGACGCATTCAAGGTGTCATGAACATATAAAAAGGGCTGATTGAACTGACAAAGTTGAGTGCGGTATCAGTCACAGGGCTGTGCTGTCCTCCCGGCAGTTATTCATAAATGCTTATATTATTTGCCAAACAGAGTTGTGTTGTTCTTTTATTCCTGACCCTACAACACCTCGCTCTTCTGAACTCCTGACCACTGTCAGGAGTTCGAGGCCCTCCTCCACCCGCAGGCTTCTGCCTGCACCTCATCCCTGCTGTCTAGTGGGAGAGGCAGCTCTCCAACTGGCTACCTTCTGCCTCTCTCCTCCTTTTCTCTGCTTTGCTTTGCTCTATGTCCCTTGGTGCTCCTTTTCCTCGTTTCTCTCTCACTCCGATCTCTCTCTCTCTCTCTCTCTCTCTCTCTTTTGCTCTCCCCCTCTCTCTCTACCCTGCTGCTGCTGTCCCCACGACTCCACCCCCTTTTTCACGCCATTTTTTATCCCCCCACCTCCCAGCTGTCCTCTCCCCCCCACCCACCCCCATACTTAATGGTAGCAGGTGCGCCAAAGGCAAGCCCGTCTGCGCCCGTCCGCACCCGGACCGCGCCCAGCGCCAGAACCCCTAGCTTCTATCCCCCCACCTCTGCCATGCATGTCTTCTCATGCATGTCTCCTCATTTCTCGCCAGCAGAATCCAGACAGTGCGTCTCCCCCCATTCTGCTCAGAGGCCACCTTAATCATCTGCGGCGTACCCCAGCAGATGATTTGTCCCTCAGCCCGACCCTCTTCAATGTCTACATGGCCCCGCTTGCTAACATCACCCGATCCCACAACCTCAACATAATCACGTACGCCGACGACACCTAGCTGATCCTCTCCCTCACCAAGGACTCCGCTAAGACCTACCTCCACGAAGGAATGAAGGCCATTGCTGAATAGATGAAGAGCAGCTGCCTCAAACTAAATTCTGACAAGACGGAAGACCTCATTTTCGGCTCCACCCCCTCCGCATGGGATGACTCCTGGTGCCCTGCCACTGTCTGGGCCGCTCCAACTCCCACTGACCACGCACGCAACCTAGGATTCATCTTGGACCCCTCACTATCCATGACCCAGCAAGTCAATGCCATCTCCTCCTGCTTCAACACCCTCTGCATGCTCTAAAAGATCTACAAATGGATACCCACTGAAACCAAAAGAACAGTCACCCAAGCCCTTGAAAGCAGTAAACTGGACTACGGCAATGCCCTCTACGCAGGAACTGCAGCCAAACTCCAGAAGAGGCTGCAACACATCCAGAACGCTTCTACACGCCTAGTCCTGGACATCCCCCACCACTGCCAAATCACAGACCACCTGAAAAACCTGCACTGGCTCCCAGTCAACAAGAGAATCACCTTCAAACTCCTCACCCAAGCTCACAAAGCACTGCACAACACCAGACCAGAATACCTCAACAGACCACTCTCCTTCTACACCCCAACCCGGCATCTCCACTCCGCCAACCTCACCCTCGCAACCGTCCCACGCGTCCGCAGAACTACAACCGGCAGTAGATCATTCTCGCACCTCGCCGCCAAAACGTGGAACACTCTTCTCACCCAACTGTGCCAGACCAAAGACCTCCTTACCTTCAGGAAACTTCTCAAGACCTGGCTGTTCGGGCAGTAGCAGCACCCCTCCCAGCATCTCCTCCCTCCCCTCCTCAGCACCTTGAGACCCTCACAGGTGAGTAGTTCGATTTACAAATCCCTGATTGATTGATCGAAATCTTGGGCTACTACTCATTCTAAGGTTACGGTACAAATTAATAACAAGAGCAATTGTGCAAACCATATCACAAACACTCTAGATTTAGCAGAGAAATTCATCAAACATTATTTCCTATTCGCAGATTTTCATTAGTGAGAATCCTTATCTAACATCAGATTAGCATCAGCATGTTGGGCTTTATGAAAAACAATTTAGCAACACAACATTTGGAAAACATCTAACAACGGTTCTATCAAAACAGTGTGGTTGGTACCTGGAAAGAAAAAGCAAATAGGCATGACAAATACATGTGTACAATAATACCTCTCCTCAATTGGATGGGCAAGCTAAGGTAGTCTTCATCACCAGGACATCAGTTCGGTCAGCAAGGCATCGGAATTCAGCATCAAAATTCTGAAACGCAAACTCTTTAAGAATTAAAGTTAAGCACATCTCTTGTCAAAACGTACAAGAAAATATTGACCTTTCGGGCAGCAAGAAAATGGGCAATTAGCAAATGCTGGTTTCTTCTCAGTGGAGTCCTGTGAAGTTAAATTCCCTAAAACTACTTCCCAAGTCCCTATTGGTCAAGGGATCGCATGTTCACACTTTGTCCAATAAAACTAAAACTTCAAATCTATGAATTCTACCACTACTCCGTTCACATGTCACTGATTGGTTTCTCCTGCAATGTCCTCATCATCCGGCTCGTCAGGTAACAATATTGTTGCAGCTTATTCTCCAGTCAGTGCCTCCATTGTTCTCCTCCTGAGAAAGTCAGTCTTACACAGATTACCCTCATGTTGTTACATTTAGCAAGAACAGAATCTTCTAGCAGTCAGTTCTCATGAGAAAGACATTTAGCTACGAGCACATTTACACAGTACAATGGAAAATCACATTTTACCTCTCTAGGACACCTATTTTATTAAACATGTAAGAAATACAGTTTGACATGAGACTAGGCAACTAGGCTAAGACATCCGCTAAATTAAGGCCTACACTTAATAAAGCTAATACATAATGCATAACTCTTAATATGACATATTACTACATTATTCAAACATTACCTCAACATTTCATATTAATAAACTAATAATAAGTACACTCTGTGAATATTGATGGCCACTCATTGTGATCACATTTTCAAATGTGTGCATTGATTTTCTATATTATTACATTTTCTACGCAAATCCATTGCTCAGAGTACATGAACACTCATTAATAATTTTCATTAAAATACCTGCGCTAGCACATCAATAGCATCATTAGAAATTACGCTATTGCCCCTACCTTGCGCCGTGGGGCACAGTATTTTAAATACAGCACACACGGTGGCGGTAGATGGGTGCTAAGGGGTGCATAGTGCAGCGACACATTCCATAAATCGTCCCCTAAGTATTAACTCATCCTCCACAGATTACAGACAAAAGTGAAACGAGATTCGGCCCATCATATAGACAAATGCAACAAGGGTGTTGATAAAATGTCTACCATGTCATTACTTTCGGGCTACAATATGTGGAGTTCTAGGCCCATCATTCCTAATGCCACTAATTGCAGAAATTACGAAACATTTCACGATTCTCATCCTGCAACAGCCCCAGCTTTCTCTGAATCCTTAAGCCATGAGCCAGCTTTTGAAAATGGTGCACAACTGATCCAGTTAATGTCATCCAGTGTCTCTGTTGGTCATCTCTCCTGTTTACTTCAGCTGTTTGATGTACTTGTTGCATAATTCCCTTCACGCATAGTCGTTACAAAAATCTAGAAGTCACAAGGATCATCAACAAGACAAGATTAACCTTCAGTTCGGTAAATAATTTAGAAGAATGGACATGAGAGGTGCATGAAAGTGTTTCAAAGTTGAAATCCTTAATTTACTTCATTAAGAAATAACTTAACAATTTCATGACGTTTTGTTTGCTTTTTTGTTATCACAGTTTTTCTACATTTTCTAGTTAAAAATGCATTTGGCCAACAACAATCCTGCTGCAGATTGCAGTTCTCGTTCTATCACTATAAATAAGGGTTAGCATGGAAATTGGATGATATTACCTAGAATATCCACTAGATGTCAGCAAAGAACTAAACGAATGCAAACAGCGTGGTTAAAATTCTACGTTCGCTTCACCTGCCTTGTAAAAAGGGTAGCTACTCAGTTGGTTATTATATTTATGGAGGAAGAGGATAGGGCCTGGTCTTGAATTTGACCAGATCGATATAGGTCTCACATGTGTAAGTGGTGTGGAATAGCCAGTTAGTCATTAAGTGATTCCTCATTTTGTAGGAGTAATTCACAAATCATGATATCTCTGCTTCCAGTGGTCCGGAGATGACTGAAATGATAACATTTCCGCTGGCCCAGTCTTTTGAGCTTGTGGGTGGGTGATTTTTGTGCATAGACTATTGTTCTGGGGATAGACAGGTGTTTGAACGAGCTCTGTTACGTCCAGAGGAAATTTGTGCGAACAAGATTTTTTTTGCCCGTTTCACAGATGTTTCGGCCCATATTTATACTTTTTGACGCAAAACTGCGCTAACGCAGTTTTGCGTCAAAAAAATTAGCGCCGGCTAACGCCATTCTGAAGCGTCATGCGGGCGCCGTATTTATTGAATGACGGTAGCCGGCGTTAGCCGCCGGCGACAGCCGCCGGAGCCGTCTGGTGTGCGTTAAAAAAAACGACGCACACCAGGCAGCGCCGGCGTAGGGGAAAATGGAGCTTGGGCGTCAAGAAATGGGGCAAGTCAGGTTGAGGCAATTTTTTCGCCTCAACCCGATTTGCGCCATTTTTTTTCACTCCCAACCCCCATTGAAATGACTCCTGTCTTAGCAAAGACAGGAGTCATGCCCCCTTGCCCAATGGCCATGCCCAGGGGACTTCTGTCCCCTGGGCATGGTCATTGGGCATAGTGGCATGTAGGGGGGCACAAATCAGGCCCCCCTATGCCACAAAAAAAAAAAAAAATGACTTACCTGAACTTACCTTAATGTCCCTGGGATGGGTCCCTCCAGCCTTGGGTGTCCTCCTGGGGTGGGCAAGGGTGACAGGGGGTGTCCCTGGGGGCATGGGAGGGCACCTCTGGGCTCCTTCAGAGCCCACAGGTCCCTTAACGCCTGCCTTTTGCAGGCGCTAAAAAACGGCGCAAAAGCGGCCGTACGTCATTTTTTTTTACCTGCCCACTCCCGGGCGTGAATTTTGCCCGGGAGTATAAATCCGACGCACATGCCTCGGAGTCTATTTTTTAGACGTGAACGCCTACCTTGCATCTCATTAATGCAAAGTAGGTGTCCACACTAAAAAATTACGCAAACTCCATGGACTTTGGCGCTAGACGCGTCTAACGCCAAAGTATAAATATGGCGTTAGTTTTGCGTCGAAATTGCGTCAAAAAAAACAACGCAATTCCGGCGCAAACGGAGTATAAATATGCCCCTTTGTTTGGGGAGACACTTTTGATTTACATAGCAATGGTACCTCCCTGGGTTTTTCTGGAGCCCCAAGGTATGCCAATATTTTTATGGCTAAATTCGAGGTCCAATACATCTATGCTTCCAGAGTTTGGCAGGAGATGTGCATACCTTTATGATAGCTTTGAGAGAGCGTAGCTTACATAACCTATATTAACATGAAATGTTTATATCAATGTGTGATGATGCTGCATAGAAAACTATAATAATAGCGATTTGCTCAAACGCGCTCCTGAATTATGACCACGAAGAATGGCCACCAATGTATACGTAAACTAATAGTGATGAAAAGTGTTTATGTTCTTATATTAACATCCATACTGTTGAATCCGTATTGAAAATCTTTATAGACCATAAGTTAGCGTGAGCTGCAGTTTAGCTGCCTGGCTCTCATATTAAATACATTTTTCTGTTTTTCCAGTGTGCTGACTCGCAAGGGGCCATGACCCTGCAAATGTTCCTTTTCTTCAAAACTTGGAAGATGAATGTAACCATGTTAAATCCGTTCCCAAGCGCATATTTGGTGCCTTGGTTAAAAAGTTATAAGTGAATTGAAACAAAAGTAGTTTAATGAAATGTACAAGGTCACTTAGACCGGTGGACAATGAATCTGCTGACCCAAAAGACATGCCAAGGAATGAAGTAATACCGGATGTGCCACCTCCGAAGACGTCAATTATGAAGACCAATCAAAGACCCGTGAATTAATGTGGGGTGACAATTCGGATTACCAAATGTTAAATTTGATAGGTTAAAGATAGTGGGGTATAGTAAATGTCCAATAGAATTTCGGGGGAATGTACTACGAAAAAGGGATAAAAACTTATGTCACAGAAAGGTCGAGGTAATTAGGTAGGGAATGCTATTGATTTTATCCAGAAACTCCGTCACTCTGTTTGGTGACTTGAGACTTATTAGAAATCATCCTCACCCATAGACTACCCTTTCTACACTTATCCTCCTTATGAGGGAAGTGTCCCTTTTCGCCCTTTAGTTGAGTCCGGACTGATGGCGATTTGACTGATGTCCTGAAGACGAAGACTGAACCTGTGCACTGACCTAATCTTTGGAGGGTAATTATGACAATGCAACTGTAATTTGTCTGTTTATTTTTCCTTTCTAGGTACCAACTGCTAGCTTTTGACAGAGACCATAGCTAGATGTTTTCCAAATTGGTGTTCTAACTCGTTTTGCATGAAGCCCAAGATGCCAATGCTAATTAGTGGTTAGGACAGGTGATCATCAAATTGACGCAAATAGACAAACGACTGAGAAAATGCTTTGTTGAACTGACGTAATATCAATACTCTGCTATATTCTGATCTATGTTCACGCCGTGTTATATTCTAATGTTTATGATTTTTGCCTTATTGAAATCTTATCAAAGTTGCCATATCGTAACTATGCTGTTGTGTTTCTTGGCTTTGAGATTGACGCACTTAACCTTAGATTGTAACTAATAGGGAATAAAACCCATAAAATTCTATTAAATGGTGTGGTTATTCATGGCTGGAAGGTCATGGTTGCATCGCCAATTTGATTAATGACTTTGACTAAAGTGAAATGTATTGTTGTGGTAAATATTGATGACATTATTGATATATTGATTGACATATTGATTAGCTATCTCGTCCTACGGTGTCTCTCAACTGGGTCAAAAGATTCATTGGCCTAAAACGAGTCCTAATGTGTAATAAATTAACATAAAAGGACGAGATAACAGCTTTTTGATGTGAAAGGACTCGAAAGTCCTCCTAGAACTGCAAGTCTCTGAATTAAAACTGCAAAACCCCAGAAATTAGTTCACTCACTCTATCAGTCAAAGCAGTATTACATATTTGGATCTTGAACTCAATCTATCACCAACTGGTTTATCCACAAGTGTACACAGAAAACCCACGGAGGAAAATAATGCTTTACTGTTCAGCAGCTTCCATCCTCCTTCATGAAAGCAACATTTCCTAGTTTATAGGCATCAAAAGAATTACCATCAAACAAGAGGTTTGCAGTCAAATCTTTACTCATCATCATTTGTCAACACTGGGAACTGTTACAGTCTGAACCATACTTCAGAGTTCTTTTTCAAATAGACCTATTTTCCCCCATTCACGTACCTGCAATTTGAAAGAGATTCAGGGCCCAACTGTGAGTTTGGTGGTAGGACCACCAGACCACCGTGGTGGCAGACCGCCACCTGCTGTGACAAATGGAGACCCCCTAGCAAGCATGGCGGCCTACAGGCTTGGCAGTGTCACTCCATAACCGTCATAGCCCCAACCGCTGAGCCCATTACAAAAACACATCGAACGTGGAGGTCTCTTTGCAGAGGTTAGCTGACATTGGTCGGCTGCCATGGTACGCATTCAACAAAGCAGCAGACAAGTGCACATTGGATGGATTAAAAAACAACACAGCTGACATACATTGACCCAGTAGGCACACCTGTAAATCACACTATAAGGCACATCCCTTCCCAGACCATGGTCCTTTGCATTGCCACTATAGCACTGTTTATTTACTGATAGATAAGGCACCCCATTTTGTCACCATCCCATTTAACACCTTTCACACACTTTTCTCCATTTACTTGCTATATCACTTTTCATTTTAAGTCCATGTCACCCACTTTAATTTACATCCATGTCACATCCCAAAAATACCTGTTTTTCTGAATTGTCCTTTGCGCTCTGCCCAAATACACCTGTTTGCCATCTCACAACTGATGTTCATGCACCCAGAAGTTTAGCATTTGTGTAGTGTTGGGAGCCAGCAAGTGACATGGCTACAACTACCCTGAAGCTCTGTTTCTGTAACTAAAACCAACAGGCTATTCTGCACTTGCCCAAAAAACACCTGTTTGCCATCGCACAACTGATGTTCACTCACATGGGAGTGAACAATCTACATGTCACGCTCAACTCAAAGATGTGTCTGTCTACCTTGCTTGCTCTTGTCCTGGTATCCCAAAATCAAACTATTGAGGGCAGGAATAACACCTTACCAAGTGTGTACATCAAGTATTCATAAGGCATTAAACTACTTCATCAGATTGGTAGTGGCAGCTAATACATTGCATCAGCACTGTTCATATGATGGCTACAGCTACATATACCACAAAGTTGTGTGTTTGCCTGTATCTCACCCAACTAGTCCTTTGAATGGTCAAAAACATAAGTTTCCTTGTCACTGTGATGGCATACCTGTTTATAAGATGTCATGTTAATTCCCTCATTTAAAGTGCAACTGATCACCACATCTAATGAACAGCCTGAGTCTAATCGTCTCTGCAAGCTTCACATGTCATGTCAACAACTTCAATAGCATGGTAACATAGCACAATCAGCAAATCTACCACTTAAGATTGTCCATGGTCTCTACTTGCAGTGACACAAAACCTTTGGAAGTAGATTCCACACTTAAACCAATTACAATGCACTCTATTTCTCAGAAGGTTGGGCTGGCACAGCACCTGGTCAGACATTGTCCACTGACCAGACTCCCAACTTACCTCTGAATCAAGCCCTCAGTGATGATGACAGTCCTGGCCATGTGGACATGGAGGACGATCCTGGCCCATCTCGTCAGCCTGATAAGACAGCAACAGTGAGTCTCACTGTGCCCACAACAACACCTGTGACCCCAGTTACTTCTACCTTCATTACAGACAACAAAGTGCCCCCCAAACTGTGCACCTAGCACAGTTGGTACCATCTTGTGCCCCCAGTCCTGGATCCTGAGATGCAAATCAACAATCCTGACACTGAGGTTCAAGGACCCAGTTGGAAAGGGTACCCTATGCGAAGGGCTCAGGCTCGTTGGGATAGGGTCCATAGGAGGGATGCTGTGGATCAGCAGAGTAAGGCCACTGGGGCTGCCCATGACCAGGATACCATCAGCCAAGTCTTTGGGTTCTATCAGGAGCCCCTAGGCATGATGGGTCAGGTGCCAACCGAACTCTGGGAAATCAAGCAGCTGCATAGGGACATGAGCCAACAAATGGAGGACCATAGGTTGAACAGGTTGCATGATAGAACCACGCATGCCTTAACAACGCAGTTGGAACCACAACTGTGTTGTTTCCACGCATGCCTTTACCACTTATGCCTTTACAACAATGCTTTTTGTAGAAGCATGCTCAGTTAAGGCATGTGTGGGAACGGCATGAGAAACCGCATACATGGCTCTTTCATGCAAGCACCAACTGCCCTGAGGCCCAAAACCACTCGCACCTCTAATAACTAAACTACCTCAACCCCCCCACAAACCTTGAGCCCTAAAAAATAAAACTGTCCCAACCCCCGCCCCTAAAAATTAAAGCACCCCACACAGAGCTCTAAAGAAAAACAAACAATCCTGACCCCCTACCCCTAAAAACTAAACTACACGACCCCTCACCCACCCTAAGCCCTAAGAAAAACCTTCCCCAACCCCCCACCGCTTCCCCTAAAAACTAAGCTTCCCTTACACCGCCCACTTGCCCTGAGCCCTAAATCCTTCCCCCAATAAGTAAACTACCCTCACAAACCACACCCACCCTAAGCCCTAAAAAAAACTATCCGACCCCACCCCTAAAAAGTAAAACAACCCCAAATTCCAGCCACCTGAGCTCTAAAAAATACTATCCGACCCCCCACCCTTGCCCCTAGAAAATAAAGTACCCCCAACACCCCCCACCCACCCTAAGCCCTGAATCCACCCCCACGGCTAAAAACTGCCTATCACCCCTGCCCCAACCCCACTTACCTCACTGTGTCCTCTTCTGATCCTGTCTCCTCTTTTCTCCTTCCTCTTCCCACTCTTCCTTAAGACTTTCCCACCCCTTTAAAAAATAAACTACCCCACCCCCAGCATAAGCCCCAATAAAAAAATTCCCAAGCCCCCCACTACCACCCCTAAAGAAATATAGCCTGACCCTCCACCCTAAGCCCTAAAAAAAATACCCAAAACCCCTACCCTGCCCCTTAAGAAATAGCCCACCTTCAACCCTTCACACGCCCCAATCCCTTAATCCACCCCTATCCTTTCCACAGCCCCACTTACACCACTATGTCCTCTGTGTCCTCTCCAGAACAACGCATGGCTTTTTCTGTGCCTTAATCACACATATGAGTAGTTTAGCACAAGCATGGTTAAGACACAGAAAAAGCCATGCATAGTTCTGGCAAGTTATGCTTGCGTGTGGAAACATCCACTATGTTCAGGACTAGTGGTTAAGGAGGTTTCCCACTTTAACAGGGCCACCATAACAGGGGTGCTGAGGGACATCAATGCAACCATGAGCAGGGTTTTTCCCCCAACATCTACCCCTTCCTGTCGGCTAACTACATCAAACCCAAGTACATCTGCAGCAGACACAGGAAGGGACTCCCTACCAGAGGGCCAACCACCCTCAGACACCCCTGCCTCTGCAGCAGCTAAACCACCCCTTCCCTTACATCCATGTAAAAATCCAAGAGGTGCAGATGGCAAGACACTCACTGCTGCCAGCAAGAAACCTCATCCTTAATGTCCTACTTTGTGTGTCACACATTCACTCTGTGGACAGATCCTGAACCCTATTCAATTTCTAATGGGAGGAGTACTCTGGACTTTGGACTTTCGATGGTGTGGCATCTACTCCTATGATTTCCTTCACCATGAATGACCCCTTCACTTTTCATTATTGTTACTTATTGCCACACTTATGTTTTCACTGTTAGCACTGTAATAAATTCACCAGTCACAAACTCATTGTCTGCTGTCTTAAATTTCACATTTAGCAAAGCAGTGTAAGGACATGTGAACCATACAATGTAAAGACAAGCTATTTGAGGAAGCAGTGATATGTTGCATGTACACATTGTCCAGCTCAGGATTAAACCCATTCCATACAAACACAAACATACAAGTTTTATGTCGAAACAGAATTTTTATTACATTGTTCAGCTCATAGGCTGTCAATATGTCTGAAACATAGCAATTCATACATGATTGAGTCATACTGTGTAAATGAGGAAGCGCGTTGAGTCAAGCCGAGGGCAGGAGCCCTTTAAATCCTGGTCGCGCTCCCGCCTCGCGGGAAGCGCGTTGAGTCAAGCCGAGGGCAGGAGCCCTTTAAATCCTGGTCGCGCTCCTGCCGTTGCGGGAAGCGCGTTGAGTCAAGCCGAGGGCAGGAGCCCTTTAAATCTTGGTCGCGCTCCCGCCTCGCGGGAAGCGCGTTGAGTCAAGCCGAGGGCAGGAGCCCTTTAAATCCTGGTCGCGCTCCCACCGTCGCGGGAAGCGCATTGAGTCAAGCCGAGGGCAGGAGCCCTTTAAATCCTGGTCGCGTTGCCGCCGTCGAGGGAAGCGCATTGAGTCAAGCCGAGGGCAGGAGCCCTTTAAATCCTGGTCCCGCTCCCATCTTGCGGGCGGCGCCCGGGCAAAGCCCGGGCCAAGGGCGGGCCCGTCCTTGCCCGTCATTGCCAGGAAGAGGCAGGGCAGGGCCACCCCCCTGACATTCTTCTCTAAAAAACCTTCTGGACATCTGGACTAGGCAACTTAGAAGTGCATGGTTGCCTGAAGGTACTGTGAGGTGTTTTGTTTGCTCTCCCTTCTTTCTTATATTTTTTTTAAAATTCCTTTTCCACCTGTCGAATTGTGTTCTGCCGAGGGGGCAGGAGCCCTCCAAATTAGGTCATTTTGATCGGACTGGCCGTGAGGCCTATTTCACGAAGGAAGCTTCCGTCCTCCTATCCTATACAGTCCCCTGAGTTACCGGCCACTACGTAAAACATGGGTAAAAGGAAACACTCTAAATTAAATAACTCAACAAATTTAAAAGACAGTTCCTCTATATTAAAATACATCTCCGGGGCGATGGGAATGATAGATAAGCAAATCGCCACTGTTGAAGGGATAATGTAATTACCTAAAGAGCAACCCCATGAATCATTAGGGTCTGTACCACCGCATTATAACTCTCCATCGAGTGAACTTGGGGATGGTCATTCAAGAGTAAGGCTCACAAATGGCTGTATTAAAGACACCTCGAATTTAATCTATTCTATGGATGAAATATACCCTGTTGCTAAGAGACCACGGAAACCGGAGACGGACCGGGCGGACAAGACCTCTAAAAAATCCCCAGTGATAGACTTAATAACTACCCCAATTAAAAAACACTTTAAAAAATTAACGCAGAAGAAACCCTCAAGTTCAGCAGGAGACACTATACGACCGCTCCTTTTAAATCTCCACAAATTAGTTGATTCATTGAAATCATCTATCGGAGCCACGCTGGACTCTATGTTGGAGCGCCTAAAGGGGGTAGAGTGTAGCCTCGAGGCAGGTCTGGAAATAATAAAGTCCTTACAACGGGAAGACATGCATTTTGAAAGTAAAGACCCCAGAAATATATTGCAGTCCCCAGAATATGAGAACAAAACACAACCCATCCCGTACAATAGGCCAATCGGTCTAAATCGGAACGCTAACCTCCAGAATGAGTCACAACCCCAACCAATAGCTCCTTCTCTGAATCAATACACTCAACCCTCCTTCCCAACTATCTCACCACATAATCCTTCCCTAGATAAAAAAAATCTAAAACCCACACTATGTAAGACAGCAAGTAGTGCTACGCGTAGGGCAGCGACTACCCATCCTCATTTAAATCCATTGAGAAATACAATTAGCAGGACTAGATCCTCGAATCTTGTTTACCTCCCTAGTGACCTGTTACAGCTCCCCCCGGAGGCTACACCATATGTTGTGGTCTTGGCTAACATCCCACCGATAGATGGTCAACAACGAGAAACATGGACGGCCTTGAGAAACAAGGCCCTCAATTGGATCGGGCCCGAATGAGCCCTGGAACAGTGAGGACCCTTTTTGATGATATAAAAATGGTCAGAAGAATTGAATGGATAGGTAACAGCAGGAAAGTGCTGACTGGAGACTGTGTGGTCCTTTCTTTTGGCTCACCAAATCTAGTGAATAGGATTATCCATGACTTAGGAGCCAGACAAGTTACCTTACAAGGAATCTCACTACTACCCCTGGGTTATTTCTATCAAAGACCAGCGGGGAATAAATCATCTATCCACAACGAGCTGCAGCATCCTCACCCAGCCCAGACTTATCTATAACATTCAACAGATTCTATCCCCTTTCAGCACTGGAAAATATAGATTGACTCGATATGAAACAGTTATCACTTCCCGATAGAGTAGCCCAGATATCACATACAACAGGGACGGACTTACAAAAGGAAGGCACATCATATACAATGGTTCCTATAAGGAATGAGATATTACTTTATCCAAGCCAGTGCGATGACTCCAGAAATACACTAAATATAACTCACGGCGACATCCCCCTTCACTCCCCAAAGGACCAGCACTGCAACTTTAAACAGAATTTTATTCAGAAATCGGAAATAGTCTTACTATTGTGGAACATTGCAGGTCTAGCTAATAAGTTAGGCAATGAGATCTGGGCGGACTTTTTAAAAGACTATTCATGTGTTTGCTTACAAGAGACATGGCTTTTAACTCCCTCCCATCTAAATGGCTACAAAACATTTCACACTCCTGCCGAGCAGTCCAGGTATGGTAGACCTAAAGGGGGACTGTGTACATATATCTCCAATAAGTTATCCTTACAGAATTTAGAGAATAATTTCACGATCCCATACTACCAAATGATAGAGAGTAACCTAGACCACAAGACCCACTTAGTCATTATTAATTTTTATAATAATGTTGCTCCAGGAAAATTCTCCAACATCTTAGTGGAAAGGGGAAATGACCTAAACAAATATGATCCCATTATATCCTATGGAGATCATAATATGGCAGGTGGAATATCCAACAGGTTTGTGACGGAGTATCCCATCTGCAGGGATATAAATCAGATCCTTAGTATTTAAGGAATACCATTTGACGTTTTGATTGAGAGGTCCTTCACCCAGATTATCACTCAAGATTTTGTCAGAAGACTGTTTCACCTACTGCTGGTGCACTTCAAAGATGCAAAATCTCGCTGAGTGATTGTAACGCCTAGTCCTTGAGGAGGGCTGCTACCATAGCGTGCACCTGCCTTTTGTAGAGAAAATTGCTTCATGCCTTCACTGATAATGATAGCTTTTGCTGTCAACAATGTAAGCAATGTGTTGCTTCTCCCAGAGACACTCTAGACTGCAGGTCACTCTGTTTTCCATGCTCTCTCAGTCTAGCACATAGAAGTAGGATTTTAGGATGTTAGGTTTTAGATGACATTTTCACCATTTTTAAAATGTTCATTTTATTCTTGTTACTCACAACTTGCCTTCTTTCTATTTTTATGATATCCTGTGTAGTTGTTTTAGATGTACGGAGAAACAGGTTATTCCTGATACAATAAATATGTTTTATTTAAAGTGTCTATTCTTCTTAGTGCAAAGTGTTTGTGTGGGATATTGTGAATAATGAAATAGGTTTGTTTCTGTTTCCACGGTGCCCCTGATCACTTCATAAGGATTGGTTGTAACTCAAAAACTACATTTCATCAATGTATTGGATAGGGTTCTGTGGGACTACAGTAGCCTGTCTTTCACATTCAGCACTGGTGCATTGAACTCATTTCACTTGTGTCACCACTGGGTGGAAAACAAACCTTGTAAAACTACTTCAAAGCCATAGTTTACACAGCAGTTGGTGCCTAACGCATGTGTCAGAAATTTGGTCTCTAGTTGGCAGATGTATACACCTTTGCCAAAGTAGGGACCACAATCCTAGTCAGGGTAAGTCACACACAATGCAAATTATCCTGTGCCCACCTTCTGGTAGCCTGGCACTGAACAGTCAGGCTTAACTTAGAAGGCAATGTGTAAAGTATTTGTGCAATAAAGCATACAGTAACACTGTGGAAACACCACAAAAATACACCAAACAGGTTTAGAAAAATATAGAATATTTATCTGGTTAAATTAAGGTAAAAAACGATAAAGATTTGATAAGCACAAATTGCACACTTTTGCAGGATTAAAAGAGTCTCATATCTTAGAAATCAACAGTTCCCTCCTGATTATACCAAGTACCCGGTTTGCATCAAAAATAACATGCACAGAGACCGCAGAGGAGGAGATGCGTGAAAAAATAGGGCGTGCTTTGGATTTTCTGATGCAGTACAGATGATGCATTGTTTTTTCCATACTGCAAGGGGCTTTGTGACCTTTTTTGGCGTGCAGTCTTGGCCTCTGACTTTGATGAGGGGATCTTTTTGACGCTCCGGGATGATGTGGGGAAATCCTGGGCACGGAGGAAGAAGTCACAGGCGTTGCGTTGATCCGGTATGGTGATGCATCAAATTTTCTGTCACACGCAGGCGCTGCGTCGATATTCCACTTGGCTGCTTCATTCCAGAATGGCTGTGCGTCGATCCAGTAGGTCTGTGTATCAAATTTCCGGTCGCAAGTTAGGCACTGCGTCGAATCTTCACTCTGGGAGTCAGGCTGCGTTGTTCAGACTTGGTTGTCTGGTGATTTCTCAGTCGCAAAATGGCTGTGCATCATTTCCAGCAGGCTCTGTGTCAATTTTCAGCACACAAGGAGTTTCCTGAAGAGGTGAAGCCTTTTTGGCCCTGGGACTTTAGAAAACAGGAGGCAAGCTCCATCCAAGCCCTTGGAGAGCACTTCTCAGCATAGTCAAAGAGCAGCAGGGCAGCAGGGCAACAGCAAGGCAGCAGCCCTTCTCAGCAATGCAGTCCAGATGAGCCCTTTGGGCAGCCAGGCAGTTCCTCTTGACAGGTTGCAGGTTCAGGCCCAGAAAAGTCTGAGTTGGTGGGGTCAGAGACCCAGTTTATATACCCAAAAATGCCTTTAGAGTAGGGGAGATGTCAAAGAGTGGTTTTGAAGTGCACAAGTTCCCCTTTCAGTACAGGTCTGCCTGCCAGGGTCCCAGTAGGGGGTTTGGCAGTCCATCGAGTGAGGGCAGGTCACTAGCCGTTGAAATGTAAGTGTCAGGCCATCCACCTTTCGAGCCCAGGAAGACCCATTCAGTATGCAGATGTGTGCATGTGTGACTGAGTGTCCTGTGTTTGTGATTGTCTGGGTGAAATGCGCAAGGAAGCTGTCAACCAGCCCAGCGCAGACGTTGATTGGAAACAGGCTGTAAGGCACAGATGGATTTTAAGTACAGAGAAATGCTCACTTTCAAAAAGTGCCATTTTCTGAAATAGTAATACAAAATCCAACCTCGCCAATAAGCAGGATATTTCATTATTATTCGGGTCATACTTAATATGACCTGGTTACCCCTTTCTGATCAGAATCTACCACTCAACCAGTATATGAGGATGGTCCTAATGCTATCCCATAAAAGGAGCAGCTAGGAGTTTTCCACTACAGGGACATATAACACACACACGTAAATGTCCTGCCTTTTCCCTACATAGCATCCTGTCCTATGGGTTACCTAGTGTCTACCATAGGGGTGGCCTGCTTGTAGAAAAAGTGGAGTTTAAGGCTTGGCAAGTACATTCACATACCAGGTCAAAGTGTCAGTGAAACAGCACACACAGGACTTGCAATGGCAGGCCTGAGACATGGCTAAAGGGCTACATATGTGGGTGGCAAACCCAGTGCTGCAGGCCCACTAGTAGCTTTCAATTTACAGGACCTGGGCACATGTAGTGCACTTTACTAGGGACTTACAAGTAAATCAAATAGACCAATTGGGAATAAACCAATGTTACCATTTTTTGGGGGGAGAGCATATGCACTTTACCACTGGTTAGCAGTGGTAGGGTGCACGAAGTCCTAAAACCAGCAAAAGCAATGTCAGAAAAGTGGAGGGAGGCAGGCTAAAAGTTGGGGGATGACCACCCTGAGGCTGTCGGGTCTAACAGTGGGGATCATATCTTATGATTACACCTTGAGTGGTATTTCATTATTCACATACGTGAGCCATTATTTCATCATTACAGAGACATCCATAGTAAAACCTTTTACCTCCTACTGAGGATAAGGGAACACCTATTTCCTTAGGTTTGTCAAGCTTGAATGATAAAAGGTTATTCCCCGTTATGTGGGTTTTCTAATTATTTGATTTCAAATTCTATTAAATTTGCTGACTATGGCAGGACCTAGTGTGATAGGGACCAATTACATGGAAGAAGTTACTCAACATCTTATAGCTTGAGGTATGCCCAATGGGGGGCAGTTACTTTTGTAATAGCTGCACACACAGCATATGCCTTTGATACATTTTACTCGTGGGTGGAGTTTGAGCTTGTTGATGCTGCTCAGGGCAGTTTTACACCTACACAGCAGTGGACCATCCAGGTGGTATGGGACTTACCAAGACTTGTAAATCCCTCTGACCTACCAGGAACACCAGAACTAGTTTGCTGATTAATTGCCACACATACATAGAAATGTCTTCTTGGGACCTCTCAGCAATGAAAGGGCTATGTAGCTGGTTTTGGCCAGCTGAACAATTGTTCCTCATCCTGAGAACCTAAAATTTCCTGAGGTGGTTGGGGTTTTAAAATATACAGTCACCCTATACAGGAGACTTGTATAACATACTTTCAACTTCAGGCACGCTCTCATTGTAGGTCCTAATGCTCCTACACAAACACAAGCCATTAGTCCCTAGACTATTAACTTTATCATGGAAAAAATGCCCATGAAGTCTGATGAAATGGCCTTCTGGGCTGCATGCAAAACCAACCAGCTAGAGACAGTCTATGCATACATTATAGCCCAAGACAAAGATAGAATCTGACTATGGGTCTGATTTGTAATTTGGGTGGGAGGTTTGCCATTGTGCCACAGGGATGGAGTAAATGACTCCATCCTCATGTTGGAGAGATCACCCACCTAATTTATAAATGACCTCCAAACAGGCAGTGATTTAGAAAGGCATTGGCAGGAACTGCCGTCACACTGGTTTCTGTCATTGCATTTCACTGTTTATTGTAGGGCTGCGTCAGAAGGATGCAGCCTTCCAGACATCAGTATTCTGGACAGTAAACAGGATTTTCTTTTTTAAAAGAAAATAAGTATATTCCTCTCCTCACCATGGGTGACTTTTCCTATGCCAAGGTGGGCACTAGAATGGTTTTACATGTCATCACCTACAGGTTTTTCATGGCAGGAAAGAACAGTAAAATAATAACTACTACCACTCATCTAAATTGGGTGGGAGGACAAGTGAAAGTCTTTACTCCACAGGGCCATTGGAGAAGTTTGGCCATGGCGGAGGCAGAGTAGTCTCTGTTGTGTCAAAACTTAAGGTCCACCCACAATTGCATTTTGCAGGAGGACCACTATCTTGGCACAGAGGGAGCTCAGTCACCGTTACAACTGAGTAACCTCTCTGCCAACATACAAATCAGGCCATATGTGTCTTCCTCTTGGGATGGTGCCACTCATAGAGGAAAATAACAACTGTGGAAGTATCTTTGCATGTATTTACACCAGCACACATGGTACGCCTTCATTTGCAGTTCCTACGATTATACTTGAGCAGGTACAAAAGGAAAACACAGTGGCACCATCTCTGGACTTAAGATTGAAATTAATGAGGAGTGTTCCCATGGTTTCCTCTATTATCCTAAGCAGTATTAAGGTAGAAGGTTTGGTTCTGGCCATTTAACAGAGACTAGAAGTGTTCAAGTTCAAGATTGTGAATGGGAATTACCAAAAAAAATGAGAGAAGGTTATAGCTCTAAGAAAAAAGATGGACTAGATCACCCACTTCAATGGAAATCTGGTAAGGCTGGTTACAATTTAAGAAGTCACTGAAAAAATACAAAAATCTGAAGGGAATCAGTATTCTGATAGCTACTCTTAAGGTTCTTTTCAGGACACTGATGGTAAAAGAATTGGAGGCGGTGTGCCAGTCTCAGTACCAAAGAAAAAAGGAGTACAGTAAGAAAAGTGAAGCTGGACACAAGGCTGACATCACAGTTAAGAGGGATGAGAAATACTTTGACTCTAAAACACCAGTAAGAAAGAAGTAACAGGACTTTGTAAGAAACATATTAATAAAGCTAAGAGTCCTCCTGTGAAAGAGAACTTAAGTGAGGGCTCTTCTAGACCGTGCATCACACATCACAGTAGTTTATAAGATGTTTCAGAAGTTTCTGGATGCGAATCCTAATGATAAATATGTAGAAGTTTAGACTCCAGATAGACATTAAAATCCTTCTGATTTACATTTTAAACTTACAAATTGAAGAGATATATCACATAGCATTGAATCAGTCCTCTGGTCCCAATTGTCCGATGATTATGATATCATCCTAATAGAAGAAGACTTATGTCCACGGGGAGGTGTTGGTCCCCAGGACAAATGTCCTGCAAAGAAGGGGTGTTGGCGGCCTTCCACTTATATAAGCCTAGACCTGGGGAGGTTGTGGTTCCTGGGACCTTTAGACGCCAACTAAGGGAGGCTGCGCAGGCAGGCCCCCTTCTTTTTATTTTAGTAGATTAAAACTTTGGGCGGTGATGGTCCATGGGGCCTAAACTTCCCTTAGGAAGGGGGGAGCATGAACACCGCTCCTTAATTGTGATGCCTACTTGTGCCCCCTGGACCTGGCACATCCAGAGGCTGAAAACAAAGCAAGTGCTGGAACTTCGGTACTACGGCATACAACATGTTATGAAGGGACCAAGAATTGGCACTCAGAAGATTGGAATGAAAGTGGATCATTCAAATGGGCACAGAAATTTCATGGGACGGTTAATGAGTATGCTGACTTACATGTACATCTGTAGCTATTATCAGTGCTTAAACAGTGGGTGGGGTATTTATCTCATTTCCTGTATTCATTAGTTCATGAGAAAACTGAAGATGACAAAATGTTGACCAAATTAGGTGTCTGTAAAGGATCATAAATGGACTCTGGATATTGTCAGTGGGATGGTTTTCGAGATATAAAGGTAGAAATCCGGATAGGCATACAAAGAACATATCAGCAAAGTATAGGACCCTCTCTTTGGTGCTCCAAGACACAGACCAGGTTCCATGTTGCTCAAATATCAAGTTTTGCACTTTACACTTTAGGAAAAACTTGAGTTTATGCACTATAAAATGCCAATCCCTTAAAAATTATATAAACAACCTGTTGCACCACCTTTGAGCCCTCTACTTTACATTCATTTGCAGTTTATTTAGCCTCTTATGCACCATTACTGAGTCTTGCGCTGTATATACATATGCAATTTATCTAGCACATCTTGCACATTAAAATCCCAATCTTTTGGATATTCTATGTATAGTCTGTTGCATCATCATCGTGTCTTGCACTATACATGCATGTGTACTTTATTTAGCACCTTGCTGATGTGACTAAAACAGTTGCAATATCATGCACTTAGGAAACAACTATGCAATATTTAATGTGCACCTGGCACTTTATATGGAAAGATGGAAGGAAGAACGGATGTAACAGTGCAAGATCTTGTATGCATATGGCAATTTATTTAGCATCTTATTGAGATGACTAAAATAATTGCAATATTGTGCACGTAGGATAGATCAAAGCAACAAGATATTTACCCCATGCACCTCATAGGGAAGGGTGAATGAAAGAAATGTGATAATGGTGTTAGACTTAAGGCACTTCAATCAGCTCTTTATTAAGATGACAAATATTATTTAAAACATAATATACTCAGGATAGTTCAAAGCAATATCACATGTACTTTACAGTGATTAAAAAGGGGCAACAGTTTGCATATGGCACTTTTTTCAGGTGAATATGACAGATCCAGCATCAATTCAGACAGTAATAGTGTTAAGTTCCATTCGCATAAATAGCAGTTGGGCATTTCTGCAATAGAAGGTATTAAGGATATGATAGTGTGATTTATATATGCAAGTGGTACTGTATGTGACATTTTCTTGAGATGGATAAGACAATTGAAACATGATGTACTTTAAAATGATTAAGGGTAAAACACCTGTGTCTGTCAATTGTTCCAAGTCTCTGCTTGTGAGTATTGCATGTATATGACCATGTGGATATTGAACAAGACACTGTGATATGAACAAGAACATATAGGACCTGTTTTATGAGTTACATCACATAATTATGATAAAAGGCTATGAGTGGCTACTACAAAGAAGCATGCTAGTCAGAAAACTTCTGTTATTTAGAAATGCTGTTGATATAAACAAAAATATGTTGATAATGAGCAGGATAAAATTATTGTCACATAGGACTCTTGAATTATGCATAGGCTTGTTGGAAAAGGCTGCTACTTATAAGTTGGGTACTTTAACATTATGCCTTAGTAACTCAATACTAAGGATTTGCATATACATTACATCGCCCATGAACACAACAAGAGGCAGAGGGAGCATTTTTTGTAAAGGCTGTTAGCAGTCTGGTCTTTAAATGTAGCTGGTGGGATTGAGAAGTGTCCCTTTAAAAGACACTCTCCACCTAAGTAACTGTATGGTCAATGGAAAACTCCGGCCGAAACGCGTTGCCATGTTCAGCACTTTTACACTTTTGTAGAAAGATAAATAAAAGGTTTGCAGGAAACAAAACGGCTTTGCTGCCTGCTTTTGTTTTGATTGCCCAAAAGAGATTAATGTCTGCCTAGCTGAAGGATGGCGTACCTGGGTGAAGGACGACATGGAGGAGCATTGTGTAATGATAAAGATACACACACACATGAATGCATTTAAATATATATATTGGATATGCAAATTCTGGTCTAAATTAAAAAAACAATCATGTTCTCACACGCTTGTTTATAGTTTAGCACACGGGTGAGCCAGGTCACAGCGGTATGTTAAAAGATGTTACGCACATGCCTCCTCTCCCCACAGCCAATCTTGGTCCCCACGGTCACCACCTTCCTGGAGCAGGCTGATTTTAGTTTTTATTGGAGGGGGCCACACGGTCCCCCTCCTGAGGTTCTGAAAAGATCCAGGGACTACCACCTCCATGGGGCATTATTAATAAATTGGATGGGAGCCATGTGGAGCCCCCCTCTATTGCCCTTAAAGGCCCCAGGGACGCCATCTCCCTGGGGCTACAAATGCAATTTAAAGGGGGAGGAGACCATGTGCCCCCCTCCTCCCAGGCCACATTTGGCACTGGGAGCCACCACCTCAAGCAAAAGCAAACTGTAGATCTGCTCCCAGCGGGCCTGAGCTGCAAAACTGCTCCTGCTCACTGGGAACAGGCTTTTCTTCTGTTTTCCTGCCTCTCTCAAGCAGTCAGAAAAACAGATGAAACAATTGCTCCCACACACAGGGAGCAGCATTTTTTTGGTAACATTGTAAATTTTGCTTTCACCCAATTGGCACTTTGAATTTACTTATAGGTCCCTAGTAATGTGGCTTGTAAATTAAATGCTACTTGTGGGCCTGCATCACTTATTGTGCTGTTGCATAAACTATGACTTTGGGTAGTTATACAATGTTTGCTCCCGTGCTCACGAGTGTCCCAAGGGAGCTAAGTTCAATGCACCAGCGCTGAATGTGAAAAGCAGGTTATTGTAGCCCTGCAGAACCCTTTACAATACATTGTTGAAATTAAGTGATTGCTTTTGGGTTACTAACAATCCCTATATCACGATAACAGAGACAAATCTATTATTCACAAAACCAAGCATGCACACACACACACACACACACACACACACACACTGCACTAACAAGAATAGACACTTTAAATAAAAAGCATTTATTGTGACAGGAATTACCTATTTTGAGTACATCTAAAATAACTATGCAGGATATTGTAAAAACCAGAAAGAAGACACGTTGCAAGCAACAAGAATAAAATGTAAATTTTTAATGTAGTTTCTCGTTTCAACTCCACTGTTTGTGCCGCCTGGTTACATCTTTTGTCATCCCAGATCCAGCCCACCCTCTTCCTCCCATTATCTGGATCCAACCACCTCCCCATACTCCTGTTGCTGATGTACAGCACTCCAATGCCCCACACTGCCACTGCCCTTTTCATTTTGGCTATCTGCCTACTGCCCCTGGAGACCCTGCCTACTCACATGGCCTTGGGGGGTGGCTACCATCAAGGGAAGGGTCTTTTTGAATATCAGGGGATAATCTGGATGAAGGCCCCCTCAATTATGTGGTCAAATCGAAGTCCTCATATGCTAACTCTTATAAGATATTGACATTTCTGACAATACTGGATATCAAGTCAGACTACATTATTTTGACTAAATGTCTGAACTTGTTTTTATTTGACCTAGACAGGGTGATGAGTAAACACTTGACCCTAGACTTATGCTGCTACAGGTATTTTATCTATGTCATCCATTGGACGACCTGAAACTTTTACAGTTTTTACAAAGGTAAGGTCAGACACCATCTGTGTCAAATGGCAGACACAACAATAATTCTGCATAAAAGGAGCAGGATGGAGAGTCCATGATCTAAGATGGCAACCTCCATTATCTAAAATGGCAACATCCATGATCTAAAATCACATCGAGGACTAACTGAAATAGATAAGTCGGACCATCGGGGCTATACATTATTCCTGGCTTGTATGTCTGAATGTGACATCATTGAGGCATACCTAAAATGTAGGGAATTGGATAATGTATAGAGGCAGCTATGCTGTTCAACTTACTAGGATCTAAAAATCCTTAACACATGATAGAAGATTTAATCAATAGATATATATGTATATATGATACGTACAGGCGATCACCAGTAGGTAGTTATAGCTAGGACCTAGATTCAATCGACGGAGGCCCACATTACAACCCTGGTGGTCAAAGACTGCCAGGGTAGTTTTGTTGAGTGCACTGCCAACAGGCTGGCTGTGCAATCTTGGGTATTACGACCGCGGCAGAAGCGCCGGGGTCGCCCCGCTGGGACCGGCGGTTTTCTGCCACAGTGGTCCCAGCGGATTTAATCCTCGAGGGCAGCGCTGCTTGTAGCGCTGCCCAGGGGATTACGAGTCCCCCTCCCGCCAGCCTTTTCATGGCGGTTCCTACTGGTTGGCGGAAGGGGGAGTCGCGGGGCCCCCTGGCACAGCCCCATGGAGCTTTTCGCTGTCTGCAAAGCAGACAGTGAAAAGCGCAACGGGTGCAACTGCACCCGTCGCACCGCCGCATTACCGCAGCAACACCTCTGGCTCCATTTGGAGCCGGCTCCCGTGTTGCGGCCGACATCCCCGCTGGGCTGGCGGGCAGGGATGTCGTAATGGCCACCGCTGGAGTGCGGCCGCATTGGCGGACGCACAGCGGTTACAACTTGGTGGGCCGTGGTTACCTCCCGCCAATGTTGTAATGAGGGCTACTAACTTTAGGGCTGTTTGACGAATCTTCACAAAATTTTTGAAACCAGTTTGCCACTCACTGCAGCTGCTGTCTTTTGGGGTGATTCGTCAATGGGGGCTCAGAAAAAGGGGGTTCCTAAAATGCATTTTCCCCATGCAATTTCCCATATGGATTTAAGAATCAAGTACAGCCTGAACTGCTAGACGGAATTACACCAAATTTGGCAGAAAGAGCCCTTTTTGTGATTTGGTGTAAATCCATTTGTGACTTTTGGAATTATTAAACAAAAATAAATAGATATCTAGGTGGAGCCTCTGCACTGATCTCATGGTTAGACTTCAACCAGTAAGTGTTGGCAGCCATCTTGGGATGTGGAATCCACCGAGTACCAAGAAAAAAGACAAATAGATAGATAAATACTTTGAGAGATAAATATATATATATATGTATATATATATAGAGAGAGAGAGATCACAGCTGTTAATTGAAATTTCATTGTATATCATGCATGAAAAAAGTAATCAGTTTTAGCCACTAATAAACAGTCCTGGCTTTTTCAGACAAGAACTTCCACCTTTCCGTACATAGAACGTCTCCTTTATGTTGTGTGAAAAGTGTTTATTTTTGGGCAGTGATGACAATCACACAAGATGCATTTAGGGGCCCTGAACGGTATTTTTGTTTCCTTTCTCACCAGACAGTGCTTCTATTCTTTGGCATCTGCTCCTTGTATACAGCGGTGCCGTGCTTCAGACAGGCGTTTGCTCTGTGCAGCCATATAACAGGTGGGGAAAGATGCCCGGCGATGGTACCGAGTCAGTCCTCTGAAGAGAGAGATTGAGATGGGATAGTCTCTACAGCGTGTCCTTTTGGAACGCATGGAGGAATCATGTGCGTGAGCTGGAGTTGAAAGGGGCACAGCGGTCGTGACAGACAAACTGAACTCAGTAAACCCTGTATTGTTATTCACTATTGTTATTCACTGTTTTGACAGGCTTTTTGTAATGTAGAATTTTGTTTGTGCGAATAACTTATCAAACGCCAGTGTCCAAAGTCAAAGAAGTGAGATTCATTAAGATAAAAAAAAAAGTATTATTTTGCTGTGCTAATAATATCACAGGAATATCTGTGCATATTCAGATAGGACTTCCATGCTTTCTTTATGTTTTTAGTTGTTCATAATATTTTCCCTGCAGAAGCAGCTGGACCTCATGGATAAAGCTGGCGCCCGGCATGCTTAGATATCTAAAGTGTGATAGATAACATATTTCTGTCCCTTTTTTATCATTATTAGTAAACAGGGAGGTCTCTGACATTCGGAGGGCCTTGAGAAGTGACATTAAACACTGGTGTGTGCAGGGGTTGTACGCACCTCCCCACATTTCCTGCCTTCAGGGCACTCGCGTTTCTGCTGACCTTTAGTACACTCGTAACCGCTCCTTACTCTGCAGGTTTCGGGGGTCTAAAAACGCATGTACTACAGTGAGATTCCAGGGTACCCATCTTTAGCTACAAGACTGGCAGACCCCTTCTCAGCTCACCAGTGCAAAAACACCCGACCAAATCACACACCAAGGAAAGCTAAGTGAGAAGATTTGTTGACAGACTGAGAGCCTTATTTGCAAGGAGCTTGTACCACCGTTGCGTAATTTTTTTTAATGCAGTGGCAGCATAATCATTGCTCCACTCTCTTCCATATCTGACAAAATTGGGCCCAATCAGCCTGTGTCACATTATACCTACGCCAAGTATAATGTATGCAGGGTAAGCATTCCCAAGCTAAAACCCACTCAGAACTGGTGCAGTGAAAATTACAACTTTTCACTGCGTCACTCTGGGACTTGACTGCATCAAAATTCTTACGCCTGCTCAGACCAGGCGTAAGGATTTATGCAGGGCTTTTAACATAGGACTCTCCTCTATATTCTAACACATTGCTAGAGTTGCAACTCCAGCAAGGTGTGACTTTAGTGCCAAGAGATGCGTCAGAGTTTCTGATGCATCCATGAAAACTTGCACCATGGAGCTCTGTATTGTAAATACAGCTCATCCATGGTGTCGTTAGGGCATTTGCGGCAGGCGCGTGATATAGGACGCATCGATGCTGATGCCTCAGATTCTTGTAAAAGAGGCCCTAAGGTGTATGGAAAATGTGCACGAAAATAAAATGTCAGGTAAACACCATAACTCAAAATTTCAAGTTGTAACATTTGAATGAAACTTATCCAAATGTTATCAACAGTTCATAATTTGCAAATAAAAACCTGCAGGTGCCCAAAGCCCTCCTCTTAAACATGCGACTGCGGCATTTAGATGTGACAGTGGAACGAAGGAGAGTTTTCCCTTCCCTGCAAGACAAATAAGGTGAAATCGGAAGCCGCAAAAGTATATAACCATTAAGGGCAGCCTTAGAGAACTGTGAACTTTGATTTTCCAGTACATAACTAGGTTTAAAACCCCCGACAAGGTATCCATGTTTCCTATGTCCTGAAGAAGCTTGAAAACAATTAAAGCTGAAACGCATCGACAGAAATCCTTGAGGAGGAGTCAAAAAAAATTATAATTTTGAATTGGACAGAGAAAAGATGAGTCCATGTGAGAGAGTCAGAAAGGCATATTTGCCAATTGCAGTGGGCATTTGTTTTGACTACCTCAAAGGAGCTGACTGCTTTGTGGAAATTACGTATAGCAGCTCGCTTGCGACAATTGGGAAGCACTTTTACTTGATACCTTTTAAATATTGGGACATTAGTGTGTTGTTTTTGTCTTGTTATGTGATGTGTTGATATTAAACAAGTGACGAGAAATTAGGTGCACATTAGTATCTGAATAATGGGGAAATAGGTAATTGTACGAAAAGAAGAGAATTCTATAATCAATATAGTACAAAGAAATATAGTACATTCAGGTGAACAATTCATGTGTCACTTTGGAAATAATGAGTAGATATTGATCACAACTACATATGTATTACTTTGTAAGATTGCTTTCCAGTCTACATGTAGTGGGGTTACAGGTACTGGCCCCTTTATTGGTTTCATGCATTTAAATGTGCCAGCACGGAATACCGAGGCAGCATAATTCTGAAGCCATCTTGGGCCTCTTCATCCACCAAACTCTAAATTAGGCCCATATTTTTCAAAGGAAAGCATTTTTTCTCTTGTTGATAACTTTGGTGCCATTCATTGAATCTTCACAAATTTTTCCAAACTAGTTTGTCACTCATTTCTGATACTGTTTCGAAAGTTTTGGGGTGATTCGTCAAGCGGGTGCTGAGAGAAAAGGTGGGTCCCAAAACACATTTCCCATATGGATTTTAGACATGAATAAAGCCCGAACCGCTTTACGGAATTACATCAAATTTGGCAAAAAGCTAGATTTTGGTCCAGATTTGTGTAATTTAGTAGTTTTTAAGTAATAAAAAAATATATATTTCTAGAGAAGCAGGTGGTCTGAGGATCCAACAAATCTCTTAGCAGTGAAATCTGATTGGCTGACATCACTTCAACCAGGAAGTGCTGTCAGCCATCTCAGAAACAAACAAAAAAACATAAATTCAACACAAGGGGGCATGGTAGGAATACCCTGAGCCCTTAGGCCTCATGGTGGGGGACCCGGCTGGTGCCAAAAACTAAAAAAAAAATGTTTTTGCTGCATCTCTCACACTTGCTTTTTGTTAACTCCCCAGGTGGGCCAAGTCCTCGGGGGAATTGTTTATTTTAAATAAGGGAAGAGGTGCATGTGACCCCCCCTCCATAGGCCGATGTTGGTACCAGAGACCCCATCCCCTGGGGCCCAGTCTTATAAATAAGTGGGAGGGGGCACACAGCCCCCCTCCCTGCTGATTTTGGCCACAGGCACCTCATCCCCTTGGGGATGCAACCCATCTCTTGGGGCTGATTCTGGCTCTGGAAACACCAACTTCAGGGGCCTGGCCACAATAAGCAAGTGTAGAGTGGCCACGGGGTACCCATACTGGAATCATTGTTGGCCCTCAGGACACTAATCCCCCAAGGCCGGGTCCTGCTATGTCCAGGGTTGGCTCGGATTTCCACTGGACTAAATGTTCAGGGTCACAGTTGTGATTGGCTGTCAGGGCTAGGGTTCTGTTGGCTATTATGGTTATTTAAGTCTAGGGTGCAGAGAGTCCCAGTCCGAGTGTCAAGGTTAAGGGTGGAGAGGACAAGGGCAGCTGCCTGTTTGGGGCTGTTGGGGACTGTTTGGGCCTAGGACTAGAGTTGCTGCCCAATTTTACACTCACCGGCTACCACCTTAAGTCCCCAACATCCACAAACATCCAATATCAGAAAAGGCAATATCAGAAAAGGCATTCCACTCATACATTCCACTCATACACCACAAACAAACCTCATACAGATTTCAATGTCTCAACATCCACTACACTGCAAAACACAACAAACCACAGCTATAAATAATTCTACCATAACAACAACACTACGGCACCTTCTTTCTCACATAACACACAACTCTATCCAATACCATAAACCATCCACGCATCACCTACTCAACACAAAGCCACATTATACATAACTATAATGCATCCACACATACACTCCCTATTCATTAAAAACACCAGCTCAATCCTCTACTTCCTCCTAACAGACCCCTTTTAATCAAGATGGAACCTACATTGAGCCTTCCATCATACCATCCACCAACACCCTCCTTCCGTTTTTACCAATTACACCAACCATACAATCCTGACACTCTGCTCCACCACACATATTACATCTTCCATTGATCAAATCTAGTGCAAACACTCATACCTCTTACCCAGCCTATCTTACACACTACATACATTCTTATCCAAAACACATCACCATCCCTGTACTATTCGAATACCACTAACCAGCAGTAGCCACATACAAATCCTTCAGAGAAAACCACTAATTCAAAATCTAATCTAACTACTCTGCAAAAAAAAAAAAAACATGAACACCAGCACATCAAAATAGCGCACACTTTCATAATACTTTCCATCACACCAACTCCCATCCTCATGACAGCAAAAATAATATAAATCCTGACCCAACTTCACTCCTAAATTCTCAAGTCTTCACCAACTCCACCACAAACATCCGAACAAAGCAACATTCATTTTCCCACCTCTCATCCATTGCGTAATTTAGAGGCTTAGAATATGACCTGCATGCTCCACCACCACCCCTAACCTATACTCCTTCCACCCTATAAAGGCACAAACAAAATAAACAACATGCCTTTCTTCATAATTCCACAGCCCCATGTCTATTGCACAAGGCTACTCTACAAAAAGAGCACAATTCACCATGTCACTCACAACCACCATCTCTACCACCAACACACACAGACACACCAAAATGCCTTCTAAGCCTGATGGATGAGGAACACAGTATAGAAAACACACTATTATCACCCTCATACAGTTAATATCAGCACTAACGACACACCTGCTACTAGTTCAAAATATACTGATCACTCTTCTTCAAAACAAAATTACACCACCACCAAAACACAATCTCTAAACTACCTACTCAAAATGCATGATCACTCTCTAAAAACAAGCACCACATAGACACACAACCTGACTTATTCTTCATAACTGAATCATGGTTGGGATATGACATGGCCCCAATGTTGCATGAAGCCGTTCCTCCAAGCTAACAATCCATCACACAAAACTTTATAGGCAAAAGAGGAGGTGGACTAGCTGTTATATTCAAACATGCATTAAATCTCAGCAAAAAACATGCTATCTCCATACAAGGTTTTGAGGCCCTCATCACCAGATTAACCCCTACACCAACTTCCTTTTGTTACTTCCCCCTCCTTTACAGGCTTACCACTTAGCAATTCAATATTCCAAGACACACTTTTAGACACAGTTTCAAACCTCATAACACTGTATCCCAACCTATGCATTCTTGGGGACCTAAACATTTGATTTGACAAACCTAATATGCCCCATCCATAAGCTATCATTACTGATCTATTCACGTTTAACCTACATAAGATTGTACACAATCCCACACACATCGCTGGACACATCATAGATGTCACTTTTGTAAACCCAGAACTAGTTACCATCATACCAGTCACATGGTTAGACCACCATTTGGTAACTTTCCAACATAAAACACAACAAATCAACACACCCAAGACCACTTTACATACATCCACCTATTGAACATGGAACTAACTAAATTTTTAATACTTGGAAACACAACTAACAGTCAACACAAATCTAGACAAAATATATTCTGTTCAAAAGCTTTACAAGTGGCTATAGGAAGCTTTCGATATCCTAATACCGCTCAGAAAAACAAAACAGGACAAAAGAAAATAAGCACCTTGGAGAAACACAGAACTGAAAAAGATAAAACAACAGAGGGCTGCAACGAACCTGGCTCACAACAAACAAAATTCAAGACAAACTTCACCTACTCAAACTTAACAAAATATACAAATCATCAATCTAAAAAGTAAAAAAGGTACTGCTCAGATAGAATTCAAACTGCTATATCTGCAAATGGAGAATTTTATAACATTCTCAACTAATTTCAGAAACCTAAAACCATAAAAGGAACTCATCCCATTAGTCATGAATTTACAGACAAACTTGCAAATCATCACATAACCAAGGCAGAAACAATGAACTCCTATTTAACCCCTTCGCTGCCAGGCCTTTTCCCTCTCAGGTGCCAGGCCTTTTCTTTGGCTATTAGGGGCAGTTCACGCTTAGGGCCTCATAACATTTTGTCCACATAAGCTACCCATGCCAAATTTGCGTCCTTATTTTCCAACATCCTAGGGATTCTAGAGGTACCCAGAGTTTGTGGGTTCCCCTGGAGGACATTAAGAAATTAGGCAAAATACTGTGAAAATTTCATTTTTTAAACAAAAATGAGAAAAAAGGGCTGTAGAAGAAGGTTTGTGTTTGTTTTCTCCTGAAAATGGTATCAACAAAGGGTTTGTGGTGCTAAAATCACCATCATCCCAGCTTTCAGAAATAGGCAGATTTGAATCAGAAAACTACATTTTTCCACACAATATTGGCATTTTAATGGACATACCCCATTTTTACTATTTTTTGTGCTTTCAGCCTTGTTCCAGTTAGTGACAGAAATGGGTGTGAAACAAATGCTGGATCAAGGAAAGCTAAACATTTTTGAAAAATAAATAATATTAAAAATTCAGCAAGGGGTCATTTGTGTAGATCCTACAAGGTTTTCCTACAGAAAGCAAATGCTGAAATAAAGAAAATATTGAAATTGAGGTAAAAAAACTGCAATTTTTCTCCACATTTTACTCTGTAACTTTTACCTGCGATGTCAGATTTTTGAAAGCAATATACCATTACATCTGCTGGACACTTCTGGTTGTGGGTATATATAGGGCTTGCAGGTTCATCAAGAACACTAGGTACCCTGAGACAATAAAGGAGCTGCACCTTGCAACATGTTTTCATTATATACCGGATGTACAGCAATTCATTTGCTTAACTATAAAGAGTGTACAATAGGTATCAAGAAAACCTTTGTATTTCCAAAATGGGCACAAGATAAGGTGGTTATTTGTACATCTCTGAATTCCGGGATGCCCAAACTAGCATGTGAATTTCAGAACATTTCTCAAACAAACGTCTTTTTTCCACACTGTCTTACATTTGGAAGGAAGGAAAAAATGTTGAGAAACACAAAGGGCAATAACACTTGTTCTGCTATTCTGTGTTCCCCCAAGTCTCCCGATAAAAATGTTACCTCACTTGCGGGGGTAGGCCCAATGCCCGCGACAGGAAACACAACATGGACACATCTAATTTTTACATTGAAAACTGATGTGTTATTTGGAAAGTGCCTAGCTGTGGATTTTGGCCTCTAGCTCAGCCGGCACAGAGGGAAACCTACCAAATCTGTGCATTTTTTAAAACTAGACACCTAGGGGAATCTAGGATGAGGTCAATTGTGGGGCTTTCTCCAGGTTCGGTTACACAGAATCCTTTGCAAACCTCAAAATTTGGCCCAAAAAACACTTTGTCCTCACATTTTGGTGACAGAAAGTTCTGGAATCTGAGAGGAGGTACAAATTAGCTTCCACTCAGCATTCCCCCAAGTCTCCTGATAAAAATGATACCTCACATGTGTGGGTAGACCTAGTGCCCGCAACAGGAAATGCCCCAAAACACTACGTGGACACATCACATTGTCCCAAAGAAAACAGCTGTTTTTTGCAAAGTGCCTTGCTGTGGATTTTGGCCTTCAGCTCAGCCAGTACCTAGGGAAACCTACCAAACCTGTGCATTTTTTAAAACTAGACACCTCGGAGAATTGAAGGTGGGGTGACTTGTGGGGCTCTCACCAGGTTCTGTTACCCTCAATCCTTTGCAAATAACAAAATGTGGCCCAAAAAACTGTTTTTCCTCACATTTCGGTGACAGAAAGTTATGTAATCTAAGAGGACCCACACATTTCCTTCCACCCAGCATTCCCCCACGTCTCCCGATAAAAATGGTACCTCACTTGTGTGGGTAGACCAGGTGCCCGTGACAGGACATGCCCCAAAACACAAAGTGGACACATCAAATTTTTCCAAAGAAAACAAACCTCTTTTTTGCAAAGTGCCTAGCTCTGGATTTTGGCCTCTAGCTAAGCCGACACCTAGGGAAACCTACCAAACCTGTGCATTTTTTAAAACTAGACACCTAGGGAAATCCGAGATGGGATGACTCATGGGGCTCTCACCAGGTTCTGTTACCCAGAATCCTTTGCAAAACTCAATATTTGCAAAAAACACTTTTTCCTCATAATTCGGTGAGAGACCGCTCTGGAATTTAAGAGGTCCCACACATTTCCTTCCACCAAGCATTCCCCCAAGTCTCCCGATAAAAATGGTACTTCACTTGTGTGGGTAGGCCTAGTGCCCGCGAAAGGAAATGCCCCTAAACACTATGTGGACACATCAAAATGATCAAATACAAAACTACCTGTTTTTGCGGGGGACCTGCGTTTTTGGTCCTGGGCTCAGCAGCCATATAGGGAACCCTACCAAACCGAAACATTACTGAAAACTAGACACCAGAGGGAGTCAAGGGAGGTGTGACTTGCGTGGATCCCCCAGTGTTTTCTTAGCCAGAATCCTCAGCAAACCTCAAATTTAGCAAAACAATTACATTTTCCTCTACCTTTCTGTGTGGGATCACCGCACCGGGACAAATTTCCTACCACCCAACTTTCCACTCAGTCTCCCGGTAAAAATGATACCTCACTTGTGTAGGTGGGTGAAGTGCCTGTGACAAGGAAGAGCCAAAAACATGTTGAAATTGAGGGGGAACCAAAGCGGGTCCAAAAGGGCAGTTTGAAAAAAATATTTTTAGCCCGATAAGTGGGGCAGATGATTTATCAGTATAGATGTGACAATGCTGGGTGGGAGGAATTTTGTGGATTCCTGCAGATTCTGGAAGGTTCCATCACAAAAATGTGGGAAAAATATGTAATTTCCAGCAAAGTTGGAGGTTTGCAGGGCATTGTTGGAAAGAAAACGGTGTGGGTGCATGTGAAGCATACCACCCTGGACTCACCCAGATGTTTAGTTTTCAGATGTGTCTAGGTCTTGTGAATTTTTCTAAATGGCAGCGTTCCAAAGTACAAAAAGTGCAGCCCAAAGCATTCCAAGTGGGACGATTTTGAGAGTTAAACAAGCTCTCATTGCCCAAATGTAAAACCATAACCCAAAATAATCAAATGTCCTCTTGCTTGCTGTGGGATAAGATGTTTTAGTATGTGGGGGAGAGCTGAAAGACTGCTACCCTCTTCAGTTGGGGTGGGGGCATAATCATGCCCATACTGGTTGGTAGCCACAACCCCCACTATTGTTTTTTCAATTCACAGCCATCTAGTAGGCTTTCTGCCCCCCCCAGGAGTGGATCCGGGGTAATTGCCCCATCTGCCCACTGGTGGGCAGAACATCTTTGGTCCCAATTATTTGGGGTGGGGGTATGGCCATACCCCCACCCTCTTTTAAAAAAATAAAAATCTTCTCTGGCCTCTGGTGGGCTTCATGCCCCCCTTGGGGGCAGATGGGCTTTCTAAAAAGGCCCCCAAGAGAGGCAGATATGACCAACAGTAATGTGCCCCCATTGGGAGCGACCCTTACCCGAGGGGCTGCCCCCCAAACAAAAACACACACATATACACACACACTAATCCCTGGTGCCTAAGTGGCTTCTGCCCCCCAGGGACAGATCAGCATAATAGAAATAGGCCGATCTGCCCCCAAGGGGGCTAGAAATGGGCTAAAATAAAATTGACGACCAGGGGAGTGATCCTTGACTAAGGGGTTGCTCCCCTCGTCTAAAAAAAATAAAACAAAACAGAAAAACAGATCCCTGATCCCTAGAGGACTCTGCCCCCCCGGGGGCAGATCGGCCTAATTACAATAGGCTGATCTGCCCCCAAGGGGGGGCAGAAATGGCCTTAAACAAATTCCCCCCCCCCACCAGGGGAGCAACCCTTGCCTAAGGGGTCAATCCCCTTGCATGAAATTGATGAAAAAAAAATCCCTGGGGTCTAGTGGTTTCTGCCCCCCTTGGGGGCAGATTGACTTAACAAAAATAGGCTAATCTGCCCCCACGCGGGGCAGAAATGGCCTAAAGATAATCTTGCTCCCAGGGGAGCGACCCTTGCCTAAGGGGGTCACTCCCCACACATAAACAAATAAAACAACAACAACAAAAAAAAACCACTGGGGGCAGACCCAGTCGGGCAGAAATGGCCTTAAAATAAATTGTCCCCTGGGGAGCGGCCGTTTCCCAAGGGGCAGCTTCCCTTATCAATAAGTTTTTTAAAAATCCATGGTGTCTAGTGGACATTTATTTGCGATCAGGCAGCAGAAATGCTGAGAGAGGCATCAAAGGAAAGGAAAGGCCTTTCTTTTCCTTTGATGCCTCTCTTGCCCCTTCGACGTGATCGGAGGAGCGATCCACGCCGGAAGCTGAGCTTCCAGTGCGGAGGGGGCAGCCTCTGATGAGGTCAGCCCCGCAATCATGTGCTGATGTCATCAGACGCCACAGGGAATGGGGGGGCAAGGATGGAAGGTGAAGCGATACCCCTTCCATCCTTGCACAGGGAAGGAGGGAGGAGGCCCATAACAGGATGAGCTGGTCTCGTCCTCGGCACACGGCGACCATGGCCGAGGGCGAGACCAGCTCGTCTAGGGCACCGAGTGGTTAAAACAAAGGAAAACCATGAGCACCACCCTGTTTCCAAAACTCCCCTCCAAGAGTAAGCCAACCCAGTCTCTGCACTCCTTCAAATAAATATCACAAAGTGAATTTATGGATCTGGTCAAAGCAAGCAGGCCTTCTGGCTTCCCTTCTGACCCTTGTCCACCACACATCTTCAAGAACATTCTTTTATCTATCTCTGTTGCCACACCAGTAAGAAGAATCGTCAATAGTTTTTTAACTACAGACATCTTTCCTAAAGACTTTAAAAAGGCATACATGGACCTTTCCAGGCCAAAGTGGTAGAAAGAGCAGCTTTCGCCCAGATGTCACTGTTCATTGACGATAACTCCTTACTTTCAGACTGTCAAACGGGATCCCACCCAGGGAGAGGCATTGAATCTGCCCTCATCACCATCTGGGATGATCCTAAAAACACAATAGACCACAATGGATTTGCTCCACTACTTCTCCTGGACCTCTAAGCTGCCTTTGACACAGTTTACCATGGCATCCTAATGCAAAGACTCTACAAAGCCGGCCTAAAGGGGACTGCTCTAGGCTGGATCACATCCTTCCTTCAAAACAGAACAAATGTCATCCATACGCTCCCTTTCTTGTCCAAACCCTATTTCACAAAAGTAGGCGTCCGTCAAGGCTCAATCAACTCATCCATGCTTTTCAACTTCTACATGATGTCATTACCAGCAATGATCAATTAATTTCAAATCACATGCTACAGCTATGAAGAAGACACACAAATACTCCTTAAACTGGAATGCCCCAAAGACATTGGAAACTCACAAATCTTCAATTGCCTCAGAGCCTTTGATCAGTGGATGACATGGAGTCATCTCAAACTAAATGCTTTCAAAATAGAAATACTCACATGTGGTGAATTAAAAAATTATGACCCACTCTGCACCTGGACTGGTGATCTGGGACCACCTCCTCAAGTATCTAAGGAAGTTAGAAGCTTTCAAATTACCATGGACTCCAAGTGAACAATGAATGCTCAGGTGGACAAATCAGCAAGATCAATCTTCATCACCATGTAAACTCTGTGATGCATCTTTCCCCACCTCAGATTTCCACACAAAGTCAGGCTGCTATCTCTCTTGTACTATCTAAACTGGATGACACCAATGACCTCTACCATGGATCATCTCTATCTAGTATGAAAAACTACATTGCATTCAGAACGTGGCTGCCAGACTTCTCCTACATGTAAAGCCATAAGCCCACATCTCCCTTGCCTTGAGGGCCCTACATTGGTTACCTGTTGCCAGAAGATCAACCTTCAAGCTGCTTTGTATGACCCACATAACAACACATGGAACAGGACTGCTTTTCATCAGGAATAAAATCACAAAATACATTAAAAAAAGAAACCCCTGTTCAAGATTGACACCCCTTCTCAAAACACCACCGTACAAGAAAAATAGAAATAGGTGATATATCTTTCTCTGTTCAAGCGACCAAACTATGGAATTCATTACCCACAAATATAAGATCCATGGATAACTATCTTATCTTCAGAAGACCACTCAAGAGTTGGCTCTTTCCTACCTAACCACCATACTCAAACAGCAATGGATTGCATGTCCTTGTGTTTGGAAACATTTATAATTTCATCATATGTATATGTCTAGATACACGTATTTCTTTGTACAAATAGGTATAATAACTATTTTATCTTAAAACAAATACCTACTCTTTATACCTGTTTTAACAAATGTATATTTACTTATGCTTAAGTGTATATATTTATGTATGTGTATTGTAGAAGTATGTATGAGTACATATATTATGTATATGTGTATGTATGTATGTATTTATGTATATGTATGTGTATATTACTCTACCCATAACATGTTCATAGGTCATGGAAGAAACACTATCAGACACCCCTGCAGCAGCTGAACCTCCCCACCCTCTCAAGTCAGGAGGTCCATGAAAATATATAGGAAGTGTGGTTGGCAAGACACCCCCCACTGCCAGCAAGAAACATCAACCTTAATGTTCTCCTTTGTTTGTCACACATCTACTCTGTGGACTAATTCTGGACTCTGTTCCATTCCTGATGGGAGGAGTAATTTGGACTTTGGAATTCGGATGATTTGGCATCTACATCTATGGTTTCATTCACCATGACTGACTCCTTCACTTTTTATTTATGTTTGTTTTTGCACCAAGTATGTCTTCACCTTTAACACTTTAAAAAATTCACAAGTCACAAACCCATTGTCTGCTGTAGTAAACTTCACATTTAGCAATGTAGATATGTAAGACGATGTGAACTATACAATTGCAAAACAAGCTACTTGTGTAAGCATGGATATGTTGCATGTATACAACGTTTAGCTTAGGATCACACCATGCCACACAAACATATACATACAAGTGTCTTGCCTATGAAGATTTTTATTACAATGTTCAAATTAATCATAGGATGGCAAGATGCCAGAGGCATAGAAAATCAAACATGATTAAATCGTACGCTGTAAGTGATCAAATTACTGGTATACACCTCCAGAACATCAACGGCAGGGATATATCAGACATTGTCCTGTAGAATAGGCAAAACTTAAATTGGTTGATGAAGCACATCAACAGCTACATACAGTTAGAACAAAAAGAGTGTTTAGCCAATGTGAAGTCAAACTAACATGGATTTGGTCTACAACTACATAGGTACTGACCACATGATGATAAACATAATGCTTCATGGCCACCACACAAGGACAAGTCCAATTGAGTCTCCTTAACTTCCATCCTATCACTGTGCAAGCTGTCATGGCACAGGTCTTGCACACTCAAAGTATGTGACATACATAACTAGGAACTGTCCATGTTGTAAGTACAAACAGCATCAAATATCTGCCAGTGTCACAACTCTGAAATGTCCAAATGAAGATGCCATGGTGAATGTACCTTAGGAAACACAAAAACAAAGAGTATAATTATGAAACCACACATATGACACACTTCACACAGCAAACGTCTGGAGAACGCAGTCCATGACAAAGATCTGACATAATCAAAGCAACATTTACTAAATTTACTAAAGCTTCATCACCAAACCCCCTTTGTCAGATTTTTCCAGAGCTTAAGCCTCCTAACACTTTTCAATAAACATAACGTCTCATTACGAGATTGGCGTACTGACCGTTGGCACACCAGCCCCGTGGAGAGGAGACCACTGGGGAGCTGGCGGGCTCCCTCCAGGCCGATTACAGGGTTTCCACTGGGCTGACAAGCAGAAACTTCTGAAATCAGAGGTTTCCGCTGGTCAACCCAGTGGAAACCATGTGGCAGCATTGGCCTCTGCTTCTCATGGAGCCAAGGCCAATGCCGTCGCACAGAGGGTGCCCCCAGCACCCTTGGAATGCACACTGTCTGCCATAGCAGACAGTGTGCAATCTGAAGGTGCTGGGCAGGGGAGCCTTGCATTGCCCACGACATGGTCACGGGCAGTGTAGGGGTCCCCTCTGGCCCCCAGAACTGGGATTCCACCAGCCTTTCATGTCAGTGTCCTCACCATGAAAAGGCAGGTGGAAACTGGACTTGTGATCAGCACAGCAGCACTGAGCTCAGCACCACTGTGGCTGACCACGACTCTGACCACCGCAACCCTGCCAGAAAACATGTTCCTAGCTGTGGTGGCATTCCCCTGGTGGTCCAACCACCGGGGTTGTAATTTGGCAGCTGGACCAACAGGAGTGCGGCAGTCAGACCTCCACCGTGAGGCTGGCTGTCTGAAGACCGCCAGCCTTGTAATGGTGCACATACTCCTCACATCATCACAACAAGAGTTCATTGTACAGTCAAAGTTATGACATCTCATGACATACTTACACTCATGAGACGAAGTTGTCACTAAGGACTTGTCACAAGTCAGCTCCTTCCTCTACACCACTATCATGGCTTCTCATGCTCTCCCTCCTCACAATGTAAGGTATGTTCCTTCACAGGGCGATGTTATGGAGCATGTGGCAGGCCACGGTGATCTGGCACACCTTCCCGGTTGAGTAGAGGAGTGCTACCCAAGTCTTGTCCGGACAGCAAAATCTGGTCTTCAGGAGCCCAAAAGGCTGTTCAACTGGCCTTCATGTTCCTCTGGGGGCCTCAATGAAGTAGACTTCCTCTGGCCTAGTTGTATTCCTCAGTGGTGTTAACAACCAAGTAGTTGGGATATGCTAAGTCTCCTGTTGTGTAATGAGAGATAAGCGCTACAATGAGTCACACACTTCCTGATTATAGCGCCTGACATTGCACACACAAAGTTAGAAAAGATGCTTCTTAACAACAAGCCAGGCCTTCGCTGGTTGCATTTGTGACATCAGCTGGGGTATGATGCTGTTCCGCATTACAAATAAATCATGGGCTGAATCTGGGAACCGGGCACAGATCCTTGAAAGGTACAGATCTGGCAAACAGACAATTTGGCATCAGTAGAATGGAAGTGCTTCCTATTTCTGTAGACTTGTTCACTTGCATGCGATGGCACTAATGCAATATGGGTGCCATCAGTGGTTCCCACCACATGTGGGAGGCGACCAAATCTATAGAAGCCAACCTTTATATTGGCTAAATCCTCATGTCTGGAAAACATGATGAAGCTGTCAATGTATTTCATCATTGCTGGTAGCATGTCTTTTAAAACACCACTGAACATAGGCTGTGACATTCTACCAGGTATGGCCACTGTATAGTGAAAAGACGCTGCGGCCAGAAAGTGTAATACTGCCATGGTTCTCACAATGGGTGGTATACATGTTGGATTAGTGTTTTCAGCTTTGAGATCTGGCTCCAAATGATGACATAGATCCTGTATAGTTTGCGTATTCAGGCAAAACTGTTTTATTACATCTCTTTTTTCCATGGTCTGAAGGCCTGGAAATATATGGTACAATGGATGTTGTTGTCTGCTCCCTCTCCCAGGGTAGCTATGTGTGGAATTAAATAAATAGATGCATCAATCTCAGTGTCCAGAGCTACATATATGATGAGTAGGACACAAGTGATATGACAAAACACTAATGGCTGAAAAACCACTACCCATACTTCACATTTCAAGTGTCTACTCCCCAAGATCTAGCTGTAATTCCCATTGTTGTGTACACATGTCTACAAAAAATATGTGCACATCATATACCTCTGTGGTCCTGATGTGCACCATGTCATAGAAAAATATGCTTCTCATCTCAAAATACTGTCACTCGGCGGTGTACAGTACACTGCTGTTATATGGCATTTATGACCAGTAACGTACTACACTGATGATTGTGTACTAGAAATTACACGTCAATAGAGTATTGATGTGGGTACATGTTACAACACATTTGTAGTGGTAGTGACACATTTACCAGCCAGCAATATTGTAGTTTCAACCACTAAAATGGCAGATGCCTGACCTCATTTATTGGACTTTTGGAAGCTGCCGCTGCTAGCAGAAGTCTACTGCGACGTGGGTGGTTTCATCCGTGGTGGTCTCAGCCATAGGCTGACACAGTTGACTGTGACACCATTCTATTGTGATGACTATGTACGTGGTGTACATTTACTCCATGGTTTGAAAATAACTCTCTGCCACTTTAGCTGCTGTGTACCACCTCTGGGAGCAATCATGTCAGGCCAAGCTGGTGAAAGGGCCCCCGCCTTCTCTCCAGAGGATCTGGAGAGGCTTGCTGATGAGGTCCTTCCCCTATATAGTCAGCTCTTTGGCTCACCAGAGAAACAGGTAACTATCTTTTATACTTTTTTTTTTTTTTAGTTCATTCGGTCTAGAGATCTAGACCATTTAGAGTAACAAAGATAACAATCATACATGATAAATAGTATTTGTTAAAAAAAAACAAAATAACAATATAAAAACAGTAATAATCAGGACAGTATAAGAATAAAATCAACAAGACTAAGTATTTGATTGTAGAGAAAATGTACAATAAATAAGACATGGCTAAAAATGTTAAGAGAAAAAGGATAAAAGCTAGGATATAAAATTCTGTCTAACATACCAATGTGTGCAATTATTTTCCCGTAAGACCTGGCCCTCGTCAATCCTCATATAGGGGGCAACAGGTTCCTGCTAAAAAATTCCTACTGATACTACTAAAAAATAACAGTTAAGACTCCTTCTGTCGACTAATGTCAGGATGGCTCACATGCCCTTTGAAACAATAAGCCTACGCCGGATGTACCAGGCCTCCGCTAAAAATTTGGTAACTGTAATAGCTACCACGGAGGATGAGTCGTATGTACAGATTCTGGTGGCGTTTGCTCTATCATGTAATGACATATTTTTGCAGAGGGGAATGATCCACCTCCCTCTGGGACTCTTATACAAAGGGCAGAAAAATAGTATATGCTCTATTGTTTCTTTGCAATTTTGGCAAGAGATACATCTATCATTTGAAGCGATGTTAGATGACCAGTGAGCCGTAAAACCATTAATAGGCAGTGTACCATATCTTAGTTGGAGATATAAAGCACGGGCGTACGGAGGCATGGGAAGGTTCAAGAAGTTCTCAGGCCAGGGCTCGTGCTTGAGTTGGACAAATTCCATTGTTAGCCTGCCCGACCCTTTTTGATGCAAGGAGTCTTCATTAACTTTCTCCCAATATCTTTTTGTGACAAGTTTCCTTGCATTATCGGGGATTTGATCCGGATATTTCCAGTAGGAAGGAAAACCTATTTTGACCCAGGCAGATTTCATTTCCTTCAGCCATGGAATTTTCTCCAGTGCCTGGGGGGTGGCTATGAGCTCTCTTATAGCCAGCCTGTATGGTTCGAGTTCAACAGATTTCCATAAACGAATCCAATAGGAGAGAGGCCTTAGGGCTGCTGTGGTTTTAATACTGTTTAAACCTAGGTCTAGCCTTAGAGGGGTCATTGGTGAGCCCATACCTAGCCGGGCGATCTGTCTAAGGAAATGGTTTTCCTTGGTTTGCAGAGTATCGAGGTTTTTGTGGGACCCCCAAAGTTCCGCTCCATAAAGGGCCGCTGCTCTGATTTGGACATTGTAAATCTCTGCAAGTATGTTCAAGGGAGGGCTCGGAGCCTTTCTCGATCTACGGACAAGGGCCCCACCTCTCTGGCTTAAAATGAGAGCCCCTTTGTCAATTGCTGCCTTCCATTTCCCTGTGGTCGATAGTCTGAAACCCAAGTAGTCGAACTCTTCTACTTTCTCCAATGGGATCGAGTTCATTTCTATGCTAACACGTGAACGTTTCTTGGAGGTACTATATATCATGAGTTTTGTTTTCTTAATGTTTATGTCCAGACCATAGTCACTACAAAAAACACAAAATTGGTTGATCAGGTTTTGGATTCCCATTGGCGATTTGGATATCAAAATTGTGTCGTCTGCATATAGCAGACACTGGATTTTTTTCCCAACCAATTTAGGTGAATCATTTATGCAGTTCTCTAAGCAGTGGATGCAATTATTGATATATAGCAGAAAAAGAGTGGGTGCCAGGACACATCCCTGTCTAACTCTTTTTTTAATAGCTACGGGTCAGTCAACTCGCCCCCCTGGCCACATCTAATTTGAGCGAAAGTATTTTCATGCAATTGAGCAATGAGTTTCAGGAGACCAGATGGCACTCCCATGTTAGATAATGTTGACCACAGCAGGTTCCTGGGGATCAAATCAAATGCGTCTCTGAGGTCTATGAAGACCACATAAAGATTGCACCTCCCCAGGTCAACATTCTTCCATTTTATTGACATGAATCTTAGGGCTTGGTCAACTGTACTCACTGCAGGTCTAAATCCTGCTTGTAGGTCAGAAAGAGCTTCGGACTCCATAATCCATTCCTCAAGATGGAGCAGAAGATGCTTTGCATAGATTTGTTGGGAGTTATCAAGGAGACTAATCGGACGATAGTTGGCAGGGATGTTCAGATTTCCTTTTTTAAAAATGGGTACTATTTCAGGCCCTTTCCAAGTGGGTGGAGCGGGGGCCCCTGCTGCAATAGCATTGCAGATAAGGTTGAGATATGGTGCCCATATGTCTGGTCTTGATTTGTATAGATCGCCTGGAATCTTATCTGGGCCAGGGGCCTTTCCCCATTTCAATGAGTCTATTGCTGCTCTTGTTTCGGTTAGAGAGAATGAGATCCGGGTGGTCTCATGGTTTATTAGGGCATCAGGGGCCCACAGAGATGCTTCAGATGGACCTTCGTATAGTTGCCCAAAGTGCTCTACCCATGATGCTGAGAGGATTGAGGAGCCAGGTGCGGCAGGGGAATTGCTACAGTCATCAGTTATTAGTTTCCAGAACCTAGATGTGTCATTAGATTTAGCAGTCTCCAAAATAATAACCCATCTGGCCTCTTCCCAACTTCTGCGTGCCTTAGAACATTCCTTCTTATAAACTTTTCTGGCTGTTCTTAACATCCCAACATGGCCATCTTTTATTGCTTCCAGGAGAGACAGTTGTGCTTCTCTGCAACAATTGTCAAACCAAGGAGCGCAGTGCTTTTTGTTAGGATTATTAAGAAACTTTTTTGTAAAAAGATGCTTTAAAGATTGGAACAAGTCAGTGTGGGCTGCTAAGACTCTGTCACCCTCCCCATTCTCATTTAGCCGGATCATGCACTCCATCTGGTTGGCCAGCAGGTTGTAAATAGATGCCAGGTGTTTAGGGGAAGAATTAATAGATTCCCATTTTAGGTTGCGTCTGTTATTAGTTAGAGTCAGCTGGGAGGCATGGCTCTTAGAGTAGGGCACATTGAACGAAGGAAAAAGTCCTCTGGTCGATAAAATCAACGGGTCATGATCGCTCTCAATTTGCTTTCGGACCCTCATATCGAACATGTGGCTCCACAGTCGGATGTCAAGAAGTATATAATCAATACGACTGCTGAGCCCTCCGCGCCTAAAGGTAGCTTGCAAATTTACATCCGAGCGCGAGCGACCGTTGCAGGCTCGGAGGCCATGGGCTAGTGTGATGTCGGACAGTAAGCGCGCAGATTTATTCAGCCTTGGTCTTTTGTTGGAGACTAGCTGAGGGATGCCCCAATGGTCATCCTCTTCTTTAAATGTTCCTTGGACTAGAGGATTAGGTTCAAAAGTGACATTAAAATCCCCTCCAATCAAAACAAAGAAGGAGGGATTGTTTTTAAGAAAACTGTCCAAAATGGACAGGACATCAGAATCAGCGTGCGAGCTCACATTCCTGTTATAGATATTAATTAAAAGTAAAGGTCTCTCTTCAGAAATCATTATTAATAGGACTTGCAAGTCAGTGCAACCCGTATCTATTTCTTCTATCTTGCACCTAAGAGAAGTGTTGATCCACACAAGCAGCCCTCCCAATGGTCTCCCAGAAGATGACTTGCGTGCTGGAACCCAATAGCTTTTAAAGCCTAGTCTATATTTGGGTTCTAATGCCCACGTTTCTTGGAAGAGGCAGATCAGGTGATCATCAATAAGACAGCCCCATCCTGGACTTTGTAATTTGCTTTCCAACCCTGCTATGTTCCAGCTGAGTACCTTATCGAGATCCTCTGTTTTTATGGACCCTGCTTTATTCTGAGGATATTTCCTACAGGGGGAGGAACTGCTAGGAACCATGCTAATTCCCTCAGGTATATTAGGACCAGTGGCTTTCTCGCTATGTGCCTTGTGAACCTCGCTGGATGTAACCCCAGCTATATATGGATTAGGTAGGTTGGCCATACGGGTGGACCCCAGAATGTGTGGAACAGTTGACAGGAACAGAATACATTCCTCGCTTGCTTGGCTCGTGATGCTTGTGGATGATCCCTGATTAACAGGATCTGCCAAGGTCGAAGGGGCAACAGAGTTAGAGATGCTGAGGGCAGTAGGATGGATGTCCTCAGCCTCACCATTGCTCGGAGCCACTTCCAAAAGGTCATCTCCTAGTCAGTCTGTCTCAGAAAGAGATGACGAAGGGCATCTAGGGCCAAGTGCAGGGATAGACTGTGTGTGGATAGCCGGGGGAGCCCCGTGTAACGTTGGCAGTTGTCTACTCCAAGCTGGCATGGGAGGTGGATAAAACACTTGTAACCTGCAAAGGGAGTTTTTTTCAGTTATAGGATAAGGTCTATTAGCGTTTAAAAAGAGCCGTTGGACAAGGTCAGGAGAATTGAAGTTGATAACTATGCAGTCCCCTGAACCGATCTTCGCTAGGGAACCCACCCACCCTACCCTTCTCACCATCAGTATTGAGGGTGTCATGGAAAAAGCAAACCCTGCATTCACGTGCAACCAATGGATAACCTTGTTTTTAAGTTCGATAAAAGATTCAGTGGAATGAGGTTTGAGTTCAGGAACATTCGATATAATGAGTACATAATGACATGATTCTGGTGGCAAATGGAGCACTTTTTGATCTGGCAGACCCCTGATCTTGTCACTCTTCTGGTGTTCTGTTTGCGGGTACTCCCAAGTGGGGTTGCCATCTCCCGGATTAGTTACTGAATTATTCCATGGGGCGGTTCCTTTTAAGAAGGGAACTGAAACCCTGTGGGGCTTATTCATTAGAATACTAGCTGTTTTGACGGTGCTGGGCCAATCTTGGTTTAAAGAGGAAAAAGGGATTTTGGCTATTTGGCCAGTGGGTCTGTTGGCAGTGATGAGGTCATGGTTGACAAGGGGATGGGATTGAATTTCTACGGGTATAACAGTTTTTGGTGGCTGGCTATTAATAAGGCTTTACAATTTGTCCTCAATTGATTGGAGGCGGGTTAGAATTGGAAGAAATAGTTTTGAAAGCTCATCTCTTATGAAATCCCTGGTGTACTCATTTGCATGGCACTCTTTTGTGTTGTGTAAGGGGATTAATACCGTATCCTTATTAGAAGGTTGGGCCATGTTAGAGGGGCTCAAAGTCCTAGATCGTTTGTTTTTGAAAGCGGGTTCCCTTCGTTTCCTTTTTCCTTTGGTATTGGAATCTGCTAAGGTGAGGGGGCCTTCATTTGTGGGACTCTGGGCAAGCAGAATAGGTGCTGCACGGGTGGTAATTACAGTTGTGGTTTCGTCCTGATTCTCCTGGGAGTTTTTAGAGGGGGAAGGGAAAGGGGTAGTCAGTACAGACTGTAATTCTGTTCACGGGGAGGGCTGTGGGGCCGAGCTATCATGGACTAGGCAGTTGGTTGAAGAAGGGGGGGCAGCTAAGCGTCGCTGCACTAACTCAATTTCTTTTTCACGTTCCCCAACAGCCTTTTGCAGAAAACCATCTAAGGTTCTGTTAGAGTGCTGCTTTCCTTCCAACCCACCCCCACGTCGACGGCCCATTATTCTTTAAATCAGGGGCCTTTAGTGAGCCCCCGGCTTATAGGGGTGTGTAGGCCTTTGGGACCCAGCCACTGACACTATAGTGTAATTAATAAGCTTCTCAGACCCTACTGTTAACAAATCTCAAAGACAAGACCACAGTAAGATGCCCAAAGCGTATATATATATAGCCTGGCCGAACCACTTATCGGGCGCAGACAGGCGCAGAGCGGGTAATGAATTATGGGCTCCTGCCCTTGGGAGAAGAAGAATGGTGCCGCCTCATTCCACCCTCCAAGAAACGTAATTCAATAAGCAGTTATATGATGAACTGAGATAAATTCGGCTGAGTACACGGAAAAGCCTGCAAGTATCCGGTTTAGGTTAATAGTTTTCCACGTGCTTGATGGGGCCTGGGGCTCTATGGGAGGACTGCCCACACACTGAGCAGAGGAACTTGAGATCTCCTTCAGGCAGCCATAGACAAGTTTGCTGTATGGTCCACATCTTTGGGTAGATGTCAGGGGGGTGGCCCTGCCCTGCCTCTTCCTGGCAATGACGGGCAAGGACGGGCCCGCCCTTGGCCCGGGCTTCGCCCGGGCGCCGCCCGCGCACGTCCCGCTCTGCAGGAGCGCGAAGATAGTTTAAAGGAGTCCTGCCCCTGTGACACACCTCCCGGCAGCAGAACAGCACTTCCCGCGACGGCGGGAGCGCGAAGATAGTTTAAAGGGCTCCTGCCCCTGTGACACACCTCCCGGCAGCAGAACAGCGCTTCCCGCGACGGCGGGAGCGCGAAGATAGTTTAAAGGGCTCCTGCCCCTGTGACACACCTCCCGGCAGCAGAACAGCGCTTTTTTACCTGCCCAGCCTATTTTACTCTATTCGCTGTCTTTTCCTTTCTCACGGGCTATAATGTGCTTTGAGTTCCAGATATTTTTTGGATAACTGTAGTTACATTTTGTGGTCTATACATCTGATGTACATGTCATGGATTGTGGATCCCTGTACTTTGTGTATTTCAAATGCCCATTGTGTTGTGTGATGTGTTATAAGCCCCAGGCCCTCCTTCTGTTGCATTCACATGTCTATGCAAGTAAACTTTTCAGGATAACAATAATATATACGAAGATCAGATGATGGTAAATGATAAAATACAAATATTTGCATTATAGCACGATCTGTGTATCTACACTGTTGGAAGCAGTTGAGGAGGATGATAGCAATGTGTATAGTCCCACATATCACTCAGCACAGATCAGGCCTTGGCAAACTGTTGTCTGAGAGCTAGTTAAACCTCACTGACCCCTTCAGAGTACCACACAACCATGTGTTCACACATCGGCGGCCACAAGATATACTATTATCCAATGAAGAGATGGAAATGTGATGTTCATGTTGGTTGAGTATGCTCAGCCTGAAGAGAGCAAGGTCTGCCAAAGCTTTTTCCATTAGGGGCCGTAGCCTGGGCTGGGGTAGAGTTGCTGTGGCAATGGAACTGATGCAGAGGGAAAATTCCCTGTAGACCTGCAGATCCTTGCATGTTCCCAAAATGAGCCTTCAGAATTAATAGTAGGCCTGTATGCTTTTACATTGCCTGCATTTGTAATAGTGACAGAGGCAAGCCCCTGACCTGCTACATCTTTCCATTGATCCACATTATCAATGTGTAACAGGCCCCTTATTCCCACAGGTCTGTTGTCACTTTTCCATAAGTCATGCTTGCACTGTACTGGCCTCTTGCACAAGTGACACATATACAATGCAGATAGTTGGTTAGTTCTGTAGAGAACATTAAGTGTGAATCATTAGCTCATTTACGTTGAACCAATAAAACTAAACATACCTTAGTATGTTGAATGTCATCTCTGTAAGAGTGCCATATATAGTAAAAGGTGTGTCCTGTGATACCAGTACATAACACACAAACTCAATCAGATGAAGCATTAGATTCCTTTATATAGTTCACACGTCCATAGATCAGCAGAAAAGAAGCTCTCAGTGACACCCTTGTCAGTCATTTCATTGTGATCCAACTCTAAGGGTGTAGTCATGACTCTACTAGTTACCTGTGTGGACCATATGCAACAAGTCAATGTGCCTGGATGTAAAGGTGTATGTACAGTCATGCACAAGTAGTTTACCCCTCATAGGTCACAATGGTGTGTTGTGTTTCATACTGACTCATAGCCCAGGACATGTTGGTTGGCCCTGGGCTACATGATGTCAGTCGGCTTGGTTAGTCATTGTAGGCCATGCCCAGGGTTGTGGATAGTCAGCAGATGACTACAAAAGTGTGTATGTATGTCCCTGTACTTATCAGCATGTGCAATTTCCACATGTAGCGTGTTATCAAATCTGAAACGCGTGTGCAAGGAGTCTAAAAAGATATTCTGAATTCTGAATTCTGCAATTATGATTTTTTAATTTGTTTATTGTATGCGTACAGGTCAACGCCCATTAGAAGCAAGCCATTTGGAGAGCCATCGCCCAAAAGTTATGGACCCTGGGGGGTCTATTGCCAATAGAGCATCCACTGTCGCAGAAAAGGTGGGTGGACCTGAGACCCTGGGCCCGGAAGATCACAAAGCTGCAGCTGGGGCTGTCTTTCAAACATTTACCTGGTACGCACTGGAACCTGACCCCCCTAATGGCCTGCGTACTAGAGGTGGCCTACCTGGAGCATGATGGCAATTGAGGGAATCACAGCAGCTACAAAGGAATGAGTCCTGGGCTGATTCATACATGTTATATTGTCACCTTAATATGTTTGAAGCAGCCATCTACCCCTGAATATTGGAGGTGGCCCATGTGCGACACACAAGAAAAGTTGATGTTTGTGTGGTTCTGGTAGTAGGTGTATGCTGATGTTCCCTACCTATTGTTCACATTACCAGGTACACAGCAGAGTCAAGTCCACCACCAATATGCTCCATTGAGCAGACACATGGCTGAGTACAGTGATCAATCAGTTCATGTTGATGTTGTGGGTGACATATGCACCCAACAGGCCACTTGTCTTCAGTGTGTCATGAGTGTTGGTACCTCACTACTGTGATGGTGGCCCTCATTCATGTAACATGGTATCTAGTGTACTTTGGGTACAGTCACTGAACAATAATTCCCCTTGGTAAGTGGGGGATGTACAGTAATATGAGCTGGCTAACATCACTGTTGTTAACAGTATTTATGCCTACATGTTGGAATGTGTGCCTTTCACTTTAGTACTATTATTTACTACTATTTCCCACATGATCAACCTGTCTTCATGGGGTGATGTCTGATTCCATTACATATGTGGATATGCAATAACTAATTGGAAAATAGTTATATGTGCAGGTTATATAGTTTATGTGTTACTACAGACAGGAGTGTGTCGACATTGATTGCTGGGTCACATATATCCTAATCCATTACTCAATGTCATTTGTCATGTCCAATTGTTGAAACACTGAAAGACATGACTGGGAGACCTACAATACTTATTCACAATGTGCATGTTCATGCCATCAGTGTGGAATTAGCAAGATTAGTGATTTACACATGTTTACTGGTGACGGATCATTAACTGACTCTTGACATGCATCAGGGAGTGACATGCAGGAATGTGTGATTCATATGTGAACTTGTACACTCAGTAATGCATTAGAATTTGTGTTTACATGACAATTAGGTACAGTGATGTGCCTTCCCATTGTGAAACAGATTAAACCACCTCTTCAGGTAATGGAATTTCTGTGAGCCTCAACAACATTCAAGGGACCATTGGTTTTTAGTTACACAATGTCAATGTTAGAACAGAGTTCTCAACACTACCAAGTGCAACTGGTGATTTGCCTAGGCCTAGCTGATTCTTTGTGTTGTGGATATTTGTAGGCAAATCTCTGAGACATTTTGAGCAGATTGTTTCCAGTGTATTTTTCAGTGCGAGATGTGTTATGTTGTGAAGCTACATTAGTTCATAACACTATTTTGACAATGGACATATTAGGAAGTTACAGTTGTTAAGTTTCTACAGTATGACACAGGTGATTCCATGACACCTTCTTCCAGCTAATGTACTTCTTGCTGCAATATAGCTGTATTAGTTAACCATCATTTCATCATGATGTGGTATGAAGTATGTTGACATTTGCAGATTGCAGGCCCTTGTGTGGAATCGGTAGGCATAAATTTTGCATTGTCATACTATTTGATGACAACAGGTTACTGAAGTATGCTACAAGACCCAAACCTTTCAAAGTGACAAGGCTTCCTACTTGATACATGGGTATTGTGGTTGCATAACTTCACCAATGCGGTAGGAGGTATCTGTGATTCTGACTTTACAGTGGGCTCCTGTTTATACTTCATGTAGCATGCATGTGGCCTTTCAAACGTTTAGGCCACTTTGGTGGACCCTGTAGCTGGGGTCTACTGTACATTATAGTAATGTTTTGTGATCCTTACAGTTGGCCAAGTGTGTTCAGTCACATGCAATAAACCTGTTTGTATTTGTCATTTCAGGCAAGTGGAGTAGACAGGGCCAACATGTGTGGGGAAGCAGCTGGCCACGGTGCAGCTGGCCTCCGGTCGGGACACCACAGACACTGAGGGACCCAGTGGCCCAGAGGGTTACGGGAGTGCCATGGAAGACACTGACTCAACATCGTTGTTGTGCGACTCCAGCTCCATTGGACAATCCCTTTTGTGGTGGCGGTACATGCAGGGCCAGTTCCCATAACATCCTTGTGTGCCACCCCTACTACCACCTCCACGCTCCCTGTTGCTCCTTCCGATACCTGACCCCGAACCCAGCCATACCCATACGAAACCCCCCCAAAAAGGACCCCTTCACTAACCCAGGACCACCCCTCCCAAAACCACCAATCCAAAAACCAACACATCCTTCCGAAAGGACATACTTGAGGTGCCTGGGCTGCCCACTAAATGCCCCTTCCTGTAATGTTGCCATGGTAGTGTTCTGAGAGGCAGGTCAAGTGGCACAGCAGTGTACTGGACCACCTATATTACTATTGGACTGGCCATTGGCCTTACACACATGTGTTTATTTGTTTAAAATAAAAAAGATGTTACTAGCTTTCTTACACATTAGTTCTGCCATTACTTGTCTACCATTTGGATGTTCATGGCTACTTTGGGATGTATGACGACAGTTATGTTTGTTTCACCATGATTGATGATCCATTTGATGTGGTTGGTATGATCTGACCTTGGAACCAGTGCTGGAGTCACCCAGGATAATGGGAAGTGTACAATGGATGGATCTGTGGGATATAATCCTACTGGGGCTGACATTGCATTGTGTGGTATTTCAAATGGTACCTATTTCATCTTGACTTGGCCAAAGGCAAAATCAGTTGGGTTTCCTTTCTCCCTATCATTTTCGTTAAACATTTGTTTAATATGTGCAAGCTAGAGATTCATTTGTCTACACATGGAGGGTGTTAAATTGTTATACGTTTGTGCACATTTAATGGACATGTGCCAGTTTTCTGTGTGTACCTTACACCTACTTTAACTAAATGTGTAACCCATGCAGTTACTTCTTTATTTGCTTTCATGATTTGCACTTACACATTTCTCACATATGTGTGGCTCTTGGTTATACTATTTGTTGTCCATGATATACATCAGGCCACAGTTCCTGTGCAGATTGTGGTTTTGAGGGATGTGCAAAGTAGTATGTGGCCCAGGGCACCAGTCATCAAGGGGTGGTCCTGGTAGAGTCATTCTTGTGCAGGAATTCTTTACATTGTGACATTTGAATTTTTCTCACACTGATTATTTTGCATCCCATTTACCTTCGATTATCTTGAAATGTGGGTGATATGTAGAAGTCCATAACAGAGGTTTAGCAGAGAAGGTTGAATTCAGTTTCATGACACATCCATACAAATGTATATTTTATATCACAACGGGCCATGCCATGTGAACAATGTGGGGTTGTCACTTAGATTTTTATGTCTGAAACAATGTTATGGAAACATCACTTTCCCAGAATATTGGCTGTGCACACATTTGCAATGTAGACGAGTGTGCCTGTGCAGTGTCAGTGACCTGGCCAAAGGGGGCATCATAGGGCTGTGATTGGGCCATACATTGAGTAGAACTCCAAACAGGGGCACACAAAATATGTTTGGCCCACAGACCACATACCCCATTGCAAGGTCGATGGCGGGACATTGATTTGCTGTGGAGTTGTTGGTAACAGGTAAGTGTTTGGCTTACCGTTGGTTATGTCCAAGATGACATTGGTTTTGAACATCATCTAGGAGCGCAAAAGTTGTAATCAAGCCCCTAGTCTATTTTGTCTTTAGCCTTTTTTAAAGGGTAATATTCTGAGCTTGAAAACCTGGATATCCTGGTTGAGAAAGTGTTGGGGAGCTTGGCATCAGCTAATTTTAATCCAAATGGATAGAGCCTTCCTCCTATGGCCCTCGTTACATCTCTCCCTACAGAGCAGAGTTCAGATTGTGAAAATGGTAACATCTCCAAGGTTTAATTACATCTTTGGTATGATCCCGTTTATGATCCCCAAAAAAACTCTTCAAACACTAAACAAAAGCATAAAAAACTTTATCTGAGAGGGCAGGAATGTCAGGCTTAAGCCGGCAAAACTTTATTCAGACGTGAGAGCAAGTGGACTATGATTTCCAGATGTACATATACTACCTCGCTCACCACATCTCACAGCATATTTCCTGAACTTTGATGGGGAAAGCCCTGCATGGGTGTCTAGCGGAGTCATAAGCCCCACCTGTCTTAGGCACTATACAGTGCTCGAGCCTTCTCCTCTGCCAAGTATTTACCTACACTGACAGATATGTAGTCTGTTTGGAGGGATGTTCATAAACTTCTAGGTATGAATAGCTTCCTTCACTGAACAGCCCTGATATAGTTGAATGCACCCCTCCAGATTGCGTGCACCACTTTTAATTGGCCACAGTGTAGGGAGGTGGGAATCAATGTGATTGGTGACCTACACAATGATACTGAGTTCAGGCCCGTTGATACCTTGTGCACAGAATTTACTGTGACAATGCCACAGTACTGACATTCTCTTTAACTGAGACACTGTTTGATGAGCAAACTAGGTTCAGACCTACTTGTCCTTTCGCAGTCACCCCTGCACAAATATATATACCTGTGGGGGACTTTCTGGAGCACAATCCCTAAACTCTATCAGATCCTCATTGATTCCCTATAATGGAATAACACTAGACCGGAGACAGGGACATATTGGCAGGTCAGATTGACAGTGACCTATACAGAAGATGATTGGACAGACCTAAATCTCAGGAAGGCCCGGTTGAAGTTATCTTGGTTTAAGGTGTTGCATAACTGGTATTGCATTCCAAATAAACTGAGAAAAGCCTGTCTCTGGTCACATGCCAACTGCTGGAGATTTGTGGAACCTGAATGTGGCTTGCTATATATCCTATGATACTGCTCGAGTTTGACTCAGTACTGGATGGCCATTTGGCACACACTACATAATACAAGCCTCTATGATTTTTATCAGTCCACCAGATAAGTAATTTATATGACGTTTCAGAGGTAGATGAAAGTACCACTCACTGGAGACAATTGATGTCAAAAGCTTTGATGGTACTCACCGACTGCACCTAAACACCAAGAAAGGCCAACTAAACTCTTTTGACTAGCCATGTATGAGAGGAGAATTTACAAATTACAGGATAAACTCCCTCAATTTGATGATGTGTGGGGCCCATTCTTAAGATTGGTTGACACCTGAAAGCCTCATCATTGCGATCACTAGGAACCTGTACGCAATGACTTGGGGGTATGGACCCCTTTCATACAGAGGGGACTGTCTTTTGCAACACAGATGTGACCCCTGAACTCTGACCGAGGGGTGAGATTGACTGAACAGGTGTAGTTAGACATTACATCAACTAGATAATATGACACTGCTGGCCCTGACCACACGATATATGTACTTAAAGTTGATCTACACTGGGGACGAGGAAGGCTCTTGGACAAGGGCGATATAGATCACTGGCAAGTGGGGGAGGGGCAGGGATGGTGTAGTATTTTCTAACACAAACCTTTGTGATACCGCTCCTACTTGTTAATGTAGATGTTAATGTATTACTTTATTCTTTAACACTGAAATATAACATGACATGCTTTGTATTTTTGAACCTGACAAAATTGTAGTGTCTTGCATGATATAGACTGGAACCTTTATGGCTCCCTGAGGGCTCTATATTAGTGTGACATAATCGTTAGGATAGAATATAATAAAAGCTTAGTTTAATACGTTGAAGATCAAGGGTACACACACAGCAATAAATACATGTGATTTACAGCTCCATGTGTGGCCTAGTCATTGAGCGGGTACCAGGCTGGGGGAAACGCTACAACTGCGATGAGATACAGGATAAGTATCCTGAAGAAGAAAGTGCTCTTCTGAAGAGTTTGTTGTGATCTAAGAAAACTGCTTGTGCATGCTACGTGTGACTTCTTTGAAGTGCTAAGTCGATGATTGGCATATGTGGATCAAAAAAGCAGAACTCCAACTGGTGTGAAGCGCATAAATGAAAAGAGAGCTTCACAGAAAAGTCTACACATTGTTGGTCAAGAAACTACGAGCAAGCTCATACAAAAAAGGTAACGGCTGCAAAAAAAAGTTATATCGAAGGCGGAGTGTAAACGCTGAAGGCAGATTCAACCAGTGTAGTTACAGACAATTATGACATACTAAACAATACTGCAAGGCAGAAATCAACAAGGTGTAACGAAATGCAAGCTGAAAGGTAAAAAAGAATAAAATAGATGACTTACCAAGTCTGATAAGTAGAGTCATCATAACCCAGTTGATGGTTGCTCCCAGAGAAGTGCCCAGTGTTGTGCTAAAGGAGCAGTCCATATTTACAGCAGCCTGAAATTTGTCTGGAGGCCATTCTGCAGGTGGAGCTCATCAAGGACGACCCTGTGGCCAGCCCGTCAATGAGCCAAGGTAAGGTTCTCAAAGTAACAGATCCTGATTTCTGGTCAAGCGAGCCAGAGAGAGCTCAGATGGCAATATCTGACAATCTGGTGAACACTCACAATGCTGCCACCTTCCTAAAACCTCCACCACCATTCAACATCACCAAAAAGCAAAATATTTGCAATAGAGACATTTGAAGATTTCATTGATGCACTTGAAGAGACTGATAACAGGAAGGTTATCAAATACCTCAACAAACTTGCTGGTGAAAGTGTAAAAGAGGTCATAAAGAAAATGATAAGTACTGACAAAGAAGCCACATACAATAAGATTAAGAATGTGTTGAATCTCAAGTTTATTCCACTGCCAAATGTTGATTATGATCGAAATGTTTTCAGTCAACTGTCAAAGAGTTGGTGAAACAATCAATTCATTTGTACAAAGACTCAGTACACTCACCAAACACTGTGAGTTCAAAGAATTTAATGATGAAGAAGCCATGTTGATTCAGTGATTGATGAATGCTTGTCTGATTCATTCAGACGATGAATGCCGAGAGAAATTCAAAGGCTGGAGCAAGCGTTGATGGCTGCCCGAGCTGAGGAACGTGCTGAGAGAGAAGCTGCCAACATGGAGGACGATGGTGATCAGAGGAAGTCAGCCATGAGTGTGAAAAGTAATTTGAAACAAAAGACTGAAGGCCACAACGTGATGTCTGCATGCAAAAAAAAGTTGTGATTCAGATGTGGATTTGCATTTCCAGATGAAGTTAAGTGTCCCACCATTAGTCAGATATGCAAAGGCTGTGTTAAAGAGAACTATTTTCTGACAATGTGCAGAGCAAAGGAAAAAGTAAGTGTGTCACGGCAGGAAGACAAAATGGCCACCAGAATGTTCCATAATGCATGGCCACAAAGCCAAGCACCGATATCAGTTGAGGCAGACAGATATTAAACAAAGTCGATCGTAATTTAAATCATGGTCAAACAGTTCTTCTGCCTCAATAATAAATGAAAGTGAAGAAAATGATTGTGCCATGCCAATGCTTACCTCAGAAAGATATGCACATGTCGGACCAGTTGCTTGTGAGGTAAAAGTCAGCCGAAGAAGAATCAACATGTCAAAGTAACAAAATCATACAAACACTGTCTAAAGATTACATTGCAAGTAAATGGATAATCAATACCTTTCATAGCAGTGCATCCATAAATATAATGCCAAAAGAAAAGTAAAATGAACTGTCTCCATTACTGTTGCTTATGCCATCAAAGACCACAGTAAACACTTAAGCTGCATCGATGCACTGATTCGAGGATCATTTAAAGCCAACGTGAAACATAAGGAAACAAAAGTGCAAGCACCGATACATGTGCTTTAAGGTACAGCGGCAAGTACCTGTTTGCTCTGTTTCAACACGTCTGTTGTCTTTGAACTGATTATGGTGAATTACAACATGAATGCTTATAATGAAATAGTAAGTCAATTCCCCGCATTGTTCCATGATTTAGAAAAGCTAAAAACAACAAAAATAATTTTGCATATTAATGAGGCAGTCTGTCCTGTTGCTCAGAGAAAGACGAGCTGCATCATTTACAAGAGGCTGTTGGAAAAGAACTGGTATCATTACTGAAGCACAACATTATTGAACGTTCCACTGGTCCAATGCCATGGGTTTCTCCCATCATAGTAGTGCCTAAAAAGGACCATGAAGGAGCTGTGTGCATATGCATTGACATGCGCCAAGTGAACAAAGCAATTGAACAAGAATGACATCCAGGGCAGCACACTGCTGACATGATAGCGCAATTGAATGGTGCCAAAGTCTTTTCTCGGCTAGAATTACTTAAAGGTTATCATCAGTTTGAACTTGAAGATAGATGCAGATACATTACAGCTTTTTCAACACATGTTGGTTTGTTCAGATAAAAGAGACTATGGGGCATATTTACAAGCCCCTCTGTGCCGCTGGAACATCACGTTTATTGACGATCCAGCAGCACACACTGCAAGGCGATATTTATAAGGCCAAGTTAAGCCACCCTGCATGGCTGATCATGCCCTTGTAGATTTGGACTGAGGCAATGTAGATCAAGTCACTGTGTTGACTCACCCTGCGACAGGGAGACATGCCAAGGGCATTACGGTCGGTGTTCCCATGTAACACCCTTGGCATTTGACACGTTCCCAGATTTATGAGATTTTGTAAATCTGGGAATGCGTCAAAAGCCTGTGCCTCCACAAGGGGAGGCGTGAGGGAGGTGTTACGAGAAGAAATGCCTTTATTTCTCCTCGTTTTTAATTTTTCTATATGTGCTGCATTCTGCAGTACACATAGGAAGAGGAAAATACCTCTTGTGATTGTTTTTTTGCACAAAGGTGGCCCTTCTTGCACAAAAACAATCATCTCTGCAATGTAGACACCTTTGCACCATGGTGCAAGGGAGCCTGCTTTAGCTCATGGCAGTCCGCTGTGTGCCACAGCAAGGGAAAAGGACAGGAATGTGCTGTGTCTTACAGATTCAGGGCTTCCTTTTTCTTCGACATAGGGCAGTGCAGCAACAATCCTTGTGGCACTGCTCTGCACCAAAAACTTGTACATATGCCCTTTAGTTTTGTTGTGTCATCAGCTGCAGAACTTTTCCAAGATGTAATTCGACTCATCACACAATCTGTTGTGAATGCATTCATTTATAGTGATGACATATTAGTTTTTGGAGGTACACAGAAGGAGCAGGATAAAGCCCTCACATACGTATGTCAATTACTCAAAGATGCAGATTAAACATTGAGGGCTACATGTACGTAGCATTTTGCACATTGCAAACAGCGAATTGGGCCGGTTTCGATGTGCAAAATGCACTTTTGTATGTTCAAACCCATTTTTGCAATTCAGTGAACTATTTACCAAATCGCAAAAAGGGATTGCGAGTCGCAGTTAGGAAGGGGTGTTCCCTTCCTAATTGCGAGTCGCAGTCCCATGTATGATTGTTTTGTGACCGCCAATGCGGTCGCAAAACAATCGCAGTTAGCACCAGTGTCAGCTAATCCCTACGGACCACTACCTGCTCTGAAAAAATGAAACAAAAATGTTTCATGTTTTGTTTTTTAAATGCATCTAGTTTTTCTTTAAGGAAAAGATTTTGCACCAGGTGCACTCTGGGAGTTGTAGTCCACACCCCCAAAGAGCATCTCAGAGCTTCTGGAACCTTGGGGTGAACTGTGGACTCAAAAGAACCTTAAAAGAACATCTGGAAGAAGATCCAGAAGTTTGGAGAACATTTGAAAAAAAGCTACATAGAGGGACCGCAACTCTAGCTGGCTTACCTCAACCGTGACCCAGCCTGACTTGCAGGTTCGTCCCGGTGAAGAAAATCTCCAAAAAAGTGACTACGTCCGAATGTAGGAAGTTGACCGGGACCTCCCAGGCAGTTTATTCGAAGAGGGCTCCAAGGACGTTGGATCAAGATTCAGGTTTGCCCCGGTCGAAGGATTTTCACCCCAAAAAAACAACTAAGTCAGAGGGTAAAAATCTCCACCGAGAGCTCCTGCAACGCGTATCCGAGGAACAGCTCCAGGAGGTCGGATTAGACTGGCAGGTTCGTCCCGCTGAAGAAAATCTCCAGAAAAACGACTAAGTCCTAAGGTAAACTTTTGACTGAGGCCTTCCGCCGGCCGTAGCCAAGCCGGGCTGCGTCAGCCTTAAACTTTAACTCTGCCCCAGTCGAGGTGCGACCAGATGACCAGATTGGCGCTTTTTGTTTGTATGTGCTAGAAAGCAATAATTATTTAACAAATCATATCTTTGGTTCCCCTTATCCGGTTTTATTCATTTTGGTGTCATTTTAAAGCTAAAAATATTTCCTATTTTTAGAAATTTATGTTGGATTTTTAAACTGTTTCCTGTGTTTTATTTAATTACTGTTTTGTGATATTTGAATGCTTTATGCTTTGTGTCTAAGTTAAGCCTTGTCGTTCATTGCCAAGCTACCAAGGGTTGAGCTGGGTTTAATTTACTGAGAACAAACTGAACCTAAGTGGAGGTTGGTGACCTATTGCTAAGTGTAGGTACTTACCTGCCAATAACCCATTTTCCAACACTATATGGAAAGCCTCCTACACTGGTGTACGAGACTGGCCTGGTTTGTAGTGGGTACCTAAGGTACTAAAACTTTATTCCAGGTCCAGTTATCCCTTATTAGTGAAATGTAGGCAGTGTTCTAGCAGCTTAGGCTGTCTAGGGGTAGCTGTAGCAGAGTAGCTGCGGCTGAACTAGGAGACATGCGGAGCTCCTGCATTACCACTATAGCTACACAGTACTTATACACAATAAAAGACAATACTCAGTGTTACCAAAATTAAAGGTAGTTTATTTTAGTGACACAAGGCCAAAAATATCTTAGGGACAATATTCCTTTTGGAGGCAAGTATTATACACAATAAACACACTAGTAACCAAAATCAGGTAAGTAAACAGTCATAGAATAGTGCAAACAGTAGAAAATACAATAGATTGCAATGGGCTTAGAGGCAACACAAACTATATACTAAAATGGTGGAATGAAAATGTTGAATTCCCCCATAGGAAAGTGAAGTGTGTAGAGGGGCACTGGGAGTGTAAGGAAACACCAAAGGTAAGTAAAGTACCCCAACCTAGAGCCCAGGAAAGCAGGAGTAAAGTATAGCAAGTTTCCACAGAACACACTACAAGTCGTGATGAAGAATTATGCAAGAACCAAGCAAGACTGCAAGCAACAAACAATGGATTCCTGTATCTGAAGACCTGTGGAGAGAGGAGACCAAGTCCAGAAGTCAAAGAAGAGTCCAGGAAGAACAGGAGCCCCTGCCAACCTGGAAGAAAGTGCAAAAGTGAATTCTCTGGTTAGAAGAAAAGTACAGAAGTGCACCAGAGAAGATGGATGTGGGTTCCTGCTTGGTGCAAGAGATGTCCCATTTTGAGTTGTTGGATGCAGGCTGTTTGTGTTGCTGGATTCCGCCAACAAGCCTTGGTTCAAGCAAATATGCAGTTTGCGTCAAAGAGGAGCTGCCTGGACCCAGGAGGGACTTAGGGGTCTCAACTTGGACTGAGGAAACAGAGGACTACAGAGAGCCCTGAGAAGACCACGGGAGTCCCAGAACATGGGGACAAAGATGATGCAAAGTGAAGTTGTTGCAGCACTACACTGGAGGGTCCCACGCCACCGGAGAACAACTCAGGAGCAGTGTGTCACAGGATGGAGTGCTGGGGACCTGGGCTACTCTGTGCATGAAGAAGTTTTGGAAGAAGTGCACAGAAGCCCAAGGAGCTGCAGAAGACGTGGTGCACAGGGGTACTGTTGCAGCACGGGGAGGCAAGCTCTTACCTCCACCAAATTTGGACAGCTGGACCTTTGGACAGTCTGGGTCACTTCAGTCCACCACCTGTGTTCCAGGGAACATGCTCATACTCAGGAGAGGAGTCCCAGAGTACCGGTTGTCATCGCGGAAGGATGCCTGCTGAAGCAAAGAAGTGACTCTGTCACTCCACTGGAGATTCCTTCGGTTCTTCTGGTGCAGGGTGAAGACAGGCAGTCCTCAGAGCGTGCACACCTTGGAAATTGTTGCAAATGCTGGCTGGAGCTGAAGTTGCAGGTCACAGAAGTTGTCCTGGACACTTTGTTGCAGTTACAGCTGTTCCTGGAGCAGTCTGCAGTTGATCTGACAGTCAGATGTTGAAGCAGAAGATGCAGAGGAGTCCTGGAGGAATCTTGAAAACCGAATCTGAGGAAACACCCAAAGGAGAGACCATAAATAGCCCTGAGAGGGGGGATTGGCTACCTACCCAGGTATGCACCTATCAGGAGGGGTCTCTGACGCTCCCTGCTGGCACTGGCCACTCAGAGGTCTCCAGAGGGTCCCCACACCTTGGAATCCGAGATAGCTAATGCCAGGGACACTCTGGATGATCTCAGGGCATCACCCCTGGGGTGGTGATGGACAGGGGAGTGGGCACTCCCATTTCCTTTGTCCAGTTTCGCACCAGAGCATGGACTGGGGGACACCCATGACACCCAGACTGGGGGTCTGACTGGGTGTAGACTGGATTATGCAAGGAGAGCACCGTTTGTACCCTTCAAAGCAATTCCAGAGGCTCTGGAAGGATACCCCTACCATGCCTGTAACACCTATTTCCAATAGGAGAGGGTGTAACACCCCTCTGCTAAAGGAAATGCAGTGCTCTGCCTTCCTGGGATTGAGCTGCTCAATCCCCAGGAAGGCAGAAACCTGTCTGTGAGGTGGCAGCAGCTGGGGCTGCAGTGGAAACCTCAGAGAGCTGGTTTGGCCTTTGGTCCATGGCAGATCCCCCAGGGTGCATGGGATTGGCCCCTCAATACCACATTTGGATTGGGGGGTCAATTCCATGATCGTAGACACCTTACATGGCCATATTCGGAGTTACCATTGTGAGGCTACATATATGTATTGATCTATATGTAGTGCATGCTTATAATGGTGTCCCCACACTCACAAAGATCCGGGAATTGGCCCTGGATGAAGTGGGGGCACCTTTGATAGTGCAAGGGTGCCCTCACACACAGTAACTTTGTACCTAGCCTTCAGTAATGAAGATTAGACATATAGGTGACTTATAAGTTACTTAGTGCAGTGAAAAATGGCTGTGAAATAGTGTGTGCACTATTTCACTCAGGCTGCAGTAGCAGTCCTGATGTAAGGTTTGTATGAGCTCCTTATGGATGTCTGTCAGGAATCCCCGTGGTGCCTCCTGCGTTATCTGTCAGCATCCCCAGGGATTAGGGTTAAATCATATCTCTGTTCTTGGTTAAACCTTCATGTTTCTAAGTAAACATATTGTGCTGTGTTACACAATTGGTTTTACCAATGCTTGTTTTACCAATGCTTGTTTGCTAATGTGAGCAGGTGTAGACATGTGCTTCAAATTGGGTGTGGTGTAGACCTGCTTCTAGTTGGGCGTTGTGACTCATCCACATGTGGAAACTCAACTGCTTTCCTGATTGGCTATGAATAGCAGAGTGAAGCATGTCTCCCTGCTTGGCTTTGTTTTGCTTCCTGATCTCAGCATCTGATTTGGCAGTCCAGCCCCTGCTGTCATCCACGTATTCAGGACTTTTGAGGCAATTCTTTTCTTTGTTCCTGTACCATCTGACAACAGGCATTCCTCCAGCACTCCGGAAAAGACTGCAGCTAAGTGACTAGTATTCTCCAGGGAGTTTGTTCTTTGAGCGACGCGCTTTCCTAGAACAGCTGGTGCATTTCAGACCTCGTATTTTGGCAGAGTGCTTATCTTGAAGAGACAAATGCATTCCTGAACATTCTACATTATTATTGTAGTTACTTGCCTAAATGTGCTTCACAAAATCTGCTTGAGCTCAAGTACTACAAAAAGTGACAGTGCAATTTTAAAAGAGCATTTACGTGACTTTTCTTTCTCTAATAGCATAACTCTTGGATTTAAATTGTGTCATTCATGCCTGTGTTTCAGGTTTGAGGAATTTGCTTTTGAAGGGTTTTTCACACACACAGTGAAACCAAATCAAACTGTGCCACCCTAACTGTTTAAACCCAAAGTGGACATTTGTATTTCTTGGATTGTTTTTGTTCCTTTTAGTTTAGCCCTATGCATGCGGGAAAGTTATATGTGATATAATTAATGCCCTTGTTTGTCTTTCTTGGGCATGATAAATGAAATTTAATTGTAGTGTGCAACAGTGAATCTCTGTGAAGCTAGCCCTAGTGTCTCAGTACTTATTGTTATGGTACTCAGTTTGGGTTTTTGGCAATTCAGTGTTAGTAATTGTGTCAACAGTTATTATTATCCAAGAAAAGATACAGGGTGCCTGGTTGGACCGGCAAGATATGGCAGTGTTTTGTCTACTTCTCTTCCACTCCCCCTTTCCTTTTGGGACATCTTCTGGGGCTCTGTGTCCACCAGGAAGTGCTCAGAGGTGTTCCAGGAGGTCAGGGGGCAGACCATCGCCCCTGCAGACATCCTGCTTTTCAGGTGAGTGGCCCTGTCTTGACAGATGTCAAAAGATATGCTGCAGCCCATAAGGATCTCCTAGAACCCCAAGGCCCTGGGTACCTAGGTACCATGTACCACGGACTTACAAGGGGGTCCATTGTGCCAATCAGAATTGGAATATGGACTCACTAGACTGTAGTGACAAATTTGGTCAGTAGAGAGAGCATAAGCACTGGAGTTCTGGTTAGCACAACTTCAGTGACACCGTCAAGCATACTGACAACACACATAGGACACAGACTATGAGCACTGAGGTCCTGGCTAGCAGGATTCCAGTGAGACAGGCAAAACACACTTACAAATATGTTATAAACTATGAACACTGGGGTCCTGGCTAGCCGGATCCCAGTGAGACAGTAAAAACACACTGACAAACACTCACAAACAGGCCAAAAATGGGGGTAACCATGCTGATCATCATGCTTTTCTAGCCATATTTGGCAAATCAAAAGCCAAGATGCCTCCTTGGATTGAACTTTGGAGACTGTGGTTGCAAGAATACAATCAAACAATTGTGCATTGATCAGGAAAGGATCAAAATCGTGCTGACTACTTTTTCGAGACTGCATATTCAAGGTCATGGTAATCCATCCAAAACGGCTGAGGCCTACATCAATTTCATTGTCAAGTACAACAGTTGTGGTATTGTTAGCCCAGATTGCCCTTGCAGTAAGACATGATAGTGATCTGCTGAAGTTAAAGGACAAAATTGCACATCAGTCGTAGAATAAACAAACTCAACTCCTCAGTAATGATGATGAATATCAAAAGTACAAGAATGTTAAAGATAAATTGTCCATGACTCCGGAAGGAGTTATACTGTGAAGATCGAGGATGGAGATTCCAGAGAGTCAGTGACAAAAGGTGATCGAAGTGGCTCACAAAGAACACTTTTGTATTGTTGCTACATAAAGAGATTTCTGAGACTGAGTTTGGTTTCAATACTAAGATGAGAGAGTTGAAAAGGAACTCAAGGCCTGTCACATATGCAACTGCCAGTCACATCTTCTGAACATGTCAGAAATCCCTAAACATGTCTGAGAGAGAATTTGATTTCTTTGGTCCATGTATTAATGGAAAACACTTAATGGAGATTATAAATATTTACTTTTTCCTTTGTTCAGAGATCTTTCATCCATGACACATGAGCAATAGAAATGAAAACATGATCTGTACAAGGGACTTAGTTCAAAAACACAAAATTAAAGTTTACACAGATAGGAGACAACATGCAAAAGACCTCACATTAAGAAAAGGAGATTTGGTGAACACTCAACAGTCACGCAAAATAAATTCCAAAGCTTCTTACAATGCTGAGCCTTTCCAATTAGTGTCTACCAAAGGAGATATGGTGGCTGCCCTGTGCCCTGGGAAGTCTATTACCAGACACTCTTCTCATTTCAGGCCTGAATTTCAGCGGTGATCAACTTGATACTTTGGAATAAAACACAACAAAATAGAGGAACGGGGAGGAGATATAATGCTGGCTCTCAGGAGAATGGAATCCCTTCTGACAATATTATTGGGGACAGAGATTCCGCATGGGCACAATTCGAATTTGGAGTTACATGTACATTTGTTATGTCTCTTAGATGACATCCTACCTTCCCCCGTATTCATGATTACAGAGATCATGGATTAGGCAAACAGTACTAACGCATGTTAGGAAAGGGCCGAGATTGGGACCTCACCTTTGAGAAATTCACTTGGAATCTCTCATATTTAATATTAAGCACAAAGTGAGATTCTCAGCATACTCTGTAGGAAAATAATTTGTTTCTGTGTTTTTTAATCTCAGGGCTATTCCACTGGTGAATGTGTCATCTTGAACATGCATATGTAGATGGTACATGAAATAACAACGTACATAAAAATGTTTTGAGGTGTAATGAAGGAATTGGTGATGTAGTTTTACATGTGCAGAAAATTGAGGGCGAGCTAAGAGCTGGCTAGTTTTTAACCATATTATTTGGTTGAGTCTAGGGCAAGAAAATAGTACACTCTTTCTCTTTCCAAACAGTTACTGCATTTGTAGATTTATTGATACAACATAATTTATTCTTAGTGTACTTTACATATTCTCTTGTAACCTCTGAGAGACACAAACTGGAGTTTGAATGCATGTGATATTTGCAGTTAAAGTATCTTTACATCTTATACTTCTTGCATTTTTTGCAATATTTGCACATAGGTTCATGGAAAACGATTGGCCTTGAATTGTGTACATTAATGAATTTTGCATCATACAGTTCTTTTGCACCTTAAGTTGCTATTTTGCACATAATGATCCTTAATGAGTCGTTGAATGGCACATGTTGACTATTGCCCATTGGATCCAGTATGTTTGCACTTCTGATATAAATGCTGGAGATGCTTCATTGTATATGAATTTGTTGTATAGATCTTGCAAAACAATGAACATTTGTACAGGTATTCCTAGGCATTAGAGAAAACTTGAGCAGTATACATGGCTTTGTATTGATTTTTTGATCTGTATAATTCAAGCAAATGTGGAAAAGTTCTTCACTTTTTACTCAGCTTTTCTTTCTCTCTTTCTCATTTTGTATGACGTCTGCACCTTACATAGATGATTGACAGTGGTAACGAATTATAAATTGAATTTGTAGATTAATGTGTTGAAATTAGGTTTAGATTTCGTATATATGTGCTAGTTCAAATACTCACATATTATAGAAGAATTGCTTTTTGAAAACATTGCGATTTATAACTTAATACGCATTATATGGAAGAGAAGCACCTTCTCTGGACCTATTTGGTTCTGTACTTCCATACTGCTTGAATCTGACATTTTTTAGTACATTCCAATGATTTTAATGTGATCATGGCACGGGGTCTGTGCCATTTAGCAGAGCAGATATGCACGTTCTAGATTTTAATTGACAGGAATGAGGTACGGCGGCACTGTGTGAGCACTTTAAATGGGACTATCTATAAAGCAAGATTCTATGGTCCAGTTGAAGGCGTAACACTGAAACCGATCGATCTTTCTTTTCTGCACTGCACTTTTAGTGCTTCAAGCATTTAAAATGAATTATTATATGTTAAATCTGTGGAGCGGGCGGTGTGGTGAATCTGATTCCTGTTTGAATATTTAAGAGCAGAATATATTTATATATGGATGGAGACGTTATAGTTTTTTTTTTTTTTCAACACTTTTTGTTGGTTTTGAATATGCAATAAAGAATACACAGCATTTCCCCTCAGGGAGGGAACTTAGATTCAGTTAAGGCGAATTATAACAGTTTTTGAAAGTAGTGTATCTATTCGTTAAATGTTTAATCATCATCTGGTGTAATAGCGCTTGACGCCTTCTGTCTGCTGCCGTAGTGTATGCATCTCCCAGAGGGGATCCAAACTCCCCCTCCCCCACCCTTTCTAATTGCCACTTGAGTGCCTGGTTTGTGCTATGTTGTATCAGATGTCTGGGAGACTGTAGCCTCTTATGAAGGGATAGATTCTGTGCCTCGTTCGAATATGTGGTCAGTGTGCCCCTGTCTGGGTGTAGTATTGCTTTCTTATGGAGCGAGTGGTTTCGGGGGCCTGCGCTACCAGGCCGTAGCCCTTCGAAGTGATAATGAGTCTAGAGCCTCCTCTCCCTGTTGTTCCCAGTCATCGACCAGTGTGCTCCAAGCCCTAGCCCTTTCCAAGGGACCTTGGCCCCTCCGCGCCTCCCGGTATCTCATCGTCTCCTCGGCTTTAGCCCATTTGAGGACCTCCCTTCTCCACATTTGCACCCGTGGTCCTGTTGCTGCTTTCCTTGTCATTGCTATGTCTCTTTTGGCCAAAACTAGGGCCAAATCTTGAAATTGATTAGTGTATTTATGTTTGGGTTGATGTCGATATCCACCTAGCAAGCAGTGTCTAGGGTCCTCAGGTACTTCTCGGCCAATGAGGTCAGAAAGGAGCTGCGTTATCTCGTGCCAGTATTCCCATAGAGTTGGGCAGACCCAGAACGTGTGGATAAATTCAGCTCCCTCCTCGTGGCATCTGGGACAACCAGCCCCCATGCCCCCAAAGTGTCTCTTGTTTCTGCCCAGAGTCAAATATGCTCTGTGTAGCACATATGTGTTGATCAATTTACTTTGAGTGTTCCTAGAAGCTTTCAGGATCCAAGTCAGTATTTCCTCTGAGTCCCTGTCCTCTATGGCAGATCCCAGATCTGTTTCCCACTTTTGTTTGAGATCTGTCAGTGAGTGTGTGATTGTAGTTCATATTTTTTTGTAAAGGTGGGTCACTGCTCTATGTGTCCCTGTGGCGCTTACTAGGTATTGTGTTATCTCTGAGGTAGGTTGGTTCTGTGTTCCCAGTGTGCCAGTGCCTGCCCATCATATTTGTAATTGTTCTGTGAAGTAGGAAATTCCCTGCTGGAATCTGGTAGCAAGTTTGAAAATCCTCGAAGGGCAGTAGGGAGTCTGCCTGGTATAAGGCGCCCAGGGTGGTGGCTCCTGCCCTCTCCCAATTCCTTATTCCAATCCAGTTTCCCTTATGTGGGAGTATTAATAGGCATTGCATTGGTGTCTCAGGTGCATAAGGTCTGGGGCATTTTATCTTACGTAGGTGGTGCCTCAAACATTTATGGATCACTACCAGTGCCTGGGGTCTAGGGGATGCAGGTCCGAGGCCCATGATGACCCTAGTCAATGAGAATAATTCAGGAGTAAAGGGTAATGCTTCATTGTCCGGACGTCATGCGGTATGACATCCACCTGGTTAGCCATTGGAGTTGGCCTGCTAAATAATAAGCCTCAAAATCTGGGACAGCCAATCCTCCCTCTTCAGTAGTCCTCCGCATCACTGTAAGCGATAGCCTCCTCCTGCCCTCCCCCCATATAAATCCTATGGTCATGGGATTTAGGTCTCTAAAGAAACTCTCTGGGATCCACACTGGTATGGCTGTGAAAAAATATAATAGTCTGTGGAGGGTAACCATCTTCAGTAGTGACACTCTGCCCGCGACCACAAGATAGGTATGGTAGCCAAAAACCCCACTGAGCCTCTAATGCCCCTCATCGCTCGCTGAAGATTACCATTGAATAGCTTCTGTTCGTCGTGGTACTCGTGGACCCCTAAGTATTTTAAGCATCTGGGCTCCCATTGTTACGCTCCTATAGACGGGGGAGGGTTCCTGCCTTCCTTAGTTGGAAATAGACTGGACTTCTGCCAGTTCACTCTCAGCCCAGACAGATCACCGAAGTCCTTTAGCAACTTCTGGGCGCCCTGCAGATCACTCTCCGTGTCCTTCAGGAAGAGTAAGATGTCATCCGTGTACAAGGCTATATGATGTGTCTGATCCGCCAAAGTGATACCCCTGTATGCTCCGCCCTCCCGAGCCCTGCAGGCCAATAGCTCAATTGCTACTGCAAATAGTAGCCCTGTCTAGTTCCCCTCACCACCTCATAGCTGTCAGAGATGGTGGTGCCCGTTCGGACTCTAGCCGCCAGCCTCAAGTATAGTAGTTTTGTCCAGGCTATAAAACGCTTTCCTACCCCGAACTTGTGGAATACCTCATATAGGTAAAGCCACTCCAGGCTATCAAATGCTTTTTCAAAATCAATGGTGAAAACTGCCACCCTATCTTTATCATATCCATCCCCACGCAGTAAGGCTAGGAGGCATTGTCTGTCCTGTGCCGTTTGGCGTCCTGGAATAAATCCAGCCTGGTCTGTATGTATCAAATGAAGCATGTGGCGCATGAGTCGAAGCACTAATATTTTACTCAGTATTTTATAGTCTGTTGCAAGCATCAAAAGCGGACGGTAAGAAGCCACGTCTGTCCGAGTCCTCTCCGGCTTCAAGAGTGTATAATCAGGGCTTCTCGAGCAGACATAGGGAAGGTCTGGCTCTCAAATGTCGCCTCAAAAAGCGTCACTAGTCTAGGCCCTAGCTTGGATACATAGGTCGAGTAGAATTCTATTGGGAGCCCATCTGGGCCAGGCATTTTATTGCGTGCCATAGAAGTTATAGCCTCTTTCACCTCCGCCACTGTGATCGGTGCTCCCAGCGCAGTTGCGTCTAAGGCTGACACCGTAGGAAGTGGCAAATGGCGCAGGAAGGCCTGTATTTCCTTGGGTGGGGGATGTACCTTGCTAGTGTAGAGATCTGCATAATATTTCCGAAATTCTTCAGTGATAGCGATTCGGAGTTAATACAAGTGCTTCCGGGTTGTGTGAGTTCAACTAATACCGAGCCTCTCTTTGCTGGGTTTGCCAGCCATGCCAGTAGTGAGCCTGCTAGGTCGCTCTCCGCATGTGTTAGAAAGGCTCTATAGTCGCAACAGCGCAATCGATCAGTTGCTTTGATAGTTGTTTTGCACGCTGATGCGAGCAATGCTCTCAGTTCTGGAGTCTTGGGGTATTGTCGCTCCAGCTCTCCCTGCTTGTGTTCGGCTTTCTCAATGTCGTGCAACAGGGCACGTCTCTCTCCAGCTACCGCAGAAAGACATTTCCCTTTAATGACTGCCTTGAACGTGTCCCATTCTACTATGTGAAAGTAGTCGACCCCAAGTTAGTTTAGAAATAAGTGTCTATTGCCAGGCCAATGGTGTGTTTAAACGCCTCGTCTTCCAACATGGCGGGCTGAAGTCGCCAAGTAGTTATTGGTGTCCTCGTTCAGGACCAATTCAGAGTAAGAAGGAGTGGGTTATGGTCTGAGATTGTGCGAGTAAGGTATTGGCTCGCATGTATTAGCCCATGTATCTCTGGTGAGGAGAGAAAGGAATCTAACCTGACATGTAGATCGTGCACAGGAGAGTAATATGAATAGTCTTGGTCTGTTGCATGTTGGGCGCATCAAGTGTCTACCAGACCCCAGTTTTGTTGCCATGTCTGGAATGAGTGAGACGTTCGTTTGGTTGGGGAGGAAGGTAGGGGGGTGGGACCTATCCATTGTTATATCTGCTATGCAGTTGTAGTCTCTGCTTAAGACCATCAGCCCCATGAGGTGTCCTGCCAGCTTTGATGACAAGGAGGTCAGAAATTCTCCTTGATATGAGTTGGGACCATTTACACTACCCATCATTATCTCTCTACCATCTATTTTCCCGGAAATCACAGTGTAACGACCCAGCAGATCAATGTTGGCTGCTGTGTGATGGTATGGTACCCCTGCCCTGATCCATATCAACGTCCCTCTAGCAAAGGCCGAGTAGCTGGTTCAGAAGACTTGACCCCTCCAATGCCTTTGGAGAGCCTGACTCTCCCTAACATCCAAGTGTGTCTCCTGAAGCATCGCTATGTAGATTCCCGTATCGTGAGAAAGGAGAATACCTTGTGACGTTTGGCCATAGAACGCATGCCCCTAACATTCCACGTTCGAAATTTCAATCCCAGTGTACTACTCATCAGACATATAGCAATATCCCCTTAACTTAAAACTATACATCCTACACAGGCAATGCGGCGTGTTTCGTAATATACCTGTGCAACTGTTTCCCCAACTCCCCTTCCCCAGGACAAAGGACATAGGCCCTCATTACAACATTGGCGGTAAATCCCGCTTACCGCTGTGCAGAATACCGCCAACACACCGCTGCAGCAGCAGAATTCCGCTACAGCTATTAAGACCCACAGCTCAGAATCCGCCATAATCCAGACACCCACACAAGTCCGCCACACCAAAGGTCAGTGATAAACTGGCGATAACAAAACCGACACCGTCACAACAACAGGAATACGCCCACACTATCACGACCCACGAAACCACACAGCGGTCTTTCAACCGTGGTATTCCATTGGCGGTACACACTGCCGTGCTCAAAATACACACACGTTTACAAAACACAACCACATTGGACAATTCGAAATACACACACCTGATACACATACACACACCACTCCCACACACCCAATCCAATATAAAACTCACACCAACATCACCCACAAACCCTTACTACCAAAATCTCGAAAGAAGGACAGAGAGCGACACCACCAGAAACAACACTAGCATCCACAGACGCACAACATCATCACTCACACAACATCCACGCACCTCAAACAACACACAACAACACAACCCCTCACACATCACAACTGACATGACCTCACACATCACCCACACCACATCATGGCACCTCAACGGCACCCCAGGTTCTCTGAGGAGGAGCTCAGGGTCATGGTAGAGGAAATCATCTGGGTAGAGCCACAGCTATTCGGATCACAGGTGCAGCACACCTCCATTGCTAGGAAGATGGAGCTATGGCGCAGATTCGTCGACAGGGTTAATGCAGTGGGACAGCATCCAAGAACTAGGGATGACATCAGGAAGCGGTGGAACGACATATGGGGGAAGGTGCGTTCCGTGGTCTCCAGACACCAGATTGCAGTAAAGAGGACTGGCGGTGGACCCCCACAACCAACAACTTGGGAGGAGCAAGTCTTGGCAATACTCAATCCTGAGGGCCTTGCAGGAATAGCAGGAGGAATGGACTCTGGTAAGTCAACTCTTAACTATTATATCCCCTACCCTACCTGCATGCCATCACATACCCCCACACTGACCCTGACCCCGAGCACTCAAACACCTCACATATGTCCCACTATCAGAACCCACCCATCCCAACACCAAGCCCTGCATGCAACACCAAAGCAAGGAAACCCATCACCAAAGCATGTCCACTACAGATACCCACACAGACCCCAAACCAAATATCACACAAAGACCAAGCCAAGAATGCAAGCACTGGAGTACAGGGTCACTCACCCATTGCACACGATGGCACACACAGATGCAATAATCATGGCTTTACACCCCTGCAGGACCCCTACCCAACGTCACCGGACAGGAGGTTCCAGACATAGCCAGTCCCCCCACAGAAGAGGCCCACAGTGATGACAGCAGCTCTGCACAACTGGATCAAGATGACCAGCCCGGCCCATCTGGGACCTTGGGACAGTCGGTTCCCCTGACACTGGCACAAGCCACCACGGAGCCTCCCCGCTCAGGAAACACCACCACAGCACCCACCCAGAGGGCCCATACCTCTGTCCCCAGGACACGTCCATCAGCAGAGTGTCCACCACTACAGGGAACCCAGGCAAATCCATCACCCCACGAAAACCAGGGACCTGGGGGCAGTGGCAGTGGGCACATGGTTCAGGGGAAAGAGGAACAGGAAAACAGGGGAACTGGGAGGACTGCTGTGTGACAGGGGGAGGACAGGCCCAGGGAACCCACTCTCCACGAGGCCCTCTCCAACATCATGGTAGTGTACCATCATTCCCAGGAAACAATGGCAACGGTACTGGCCAACTTTCAGGAGACGCAGGGGCTGCAAGAGGAACACTATCTGGGGATCAGGGATGAACTCAAGTCCATTAACACCACCCTGGTCACCATTGCAGGGGTGCTGCAGGACCTTGTCAACACCAGGAGGGACACTGTGGCACAACAAGGGGCCCCTGAAACTAGCCTGGATGATAACAGCCCTCCACCTCCACCGGCGCTAGTGGACAGGAGGCACCGCCACAGGACCACAACACCAGCACCCCACCCCCTGCAGATGGAGAGCCACCCAGCAAACAGTCCCTGAGATCCAGGAACAAGACAGAGAACATTGCCAAGACCTCCGCCAGGAAATGAGACCCCCCTGAATGTCACCCTTCTGTCCCACTTTGTCACCCTGTCCATCCTACAACTGGCCTTGCTCCCCTTCCTATGCCCCTTTGGACTATGCACCTGTGAAACAAATTGACTGGACTCTGCCATGGACATTCCTCCACCATCACCCCTGCCCATTTTACAACCCCTCCACTTATTTACACAGAAATAAACACACATCAATCACAAAACAATCTGGAGTCAGTCTGTGCTAATGTTTAATTGCAATAACTATGGAATATAGCAATGTCAATATAATTGTCCACATACCGATGAAACACAGCTGTAGTGTTGGAGGAAATATAGCAGAGGCCACAAAGTGGGACCCACATCTGTTAAATGGAAAGGCAAAGTGACAAGTCAGGGTCCATACACTGAGTGACTGATAGACTTATGCTAGCTCCAACAATAGTATGAGATGTGGGAGGCAGTGACATCTTCTTACCTGTGTCTCACTGGAAGTATTGCTGGATAACGTTGTTTCTGTTGTCGATATCCTCTTCTTCTGCCTCCTCTTCTTCACTGTCCACAGGCTCCACAGCTGCCACAAGGCCTCCAGCTGGAGCATCCTCCTGCAGAAAAGGCACCTGGCGTCGCAAAGCCAGGTTGTGCAGCACACAGCAGGCCACGATGATCTGGCACACCTTCTTTGGTGAGTAGTAGAGAGAACCACCTGTCATATGAAGGCACCGAAACCTGGCCTTCAGGAGGCCAAAGCTCCATTCTATCACCCTCCTAGTTTGTCCATGTGCCTCATTGTAGCGTTCCTCTGCCCTTGTCCTGGGATTTCTCACTGGGGTCAGTAGCCATGACCGGTTTGGGTACCCAGAGTCACCTGCAAATTTCGAGGGACAACTCTTAGATACACACTAACCCGTAGGGACAACCCCATACCCAGACAACTATTCACACAGTATAGGGTCCTTGTCCTCACCTATTAGCCACACACGGTGCCTCAGGACTTTCCCCATCACATAAGGGATGCTGCTATTCCTCAGAATGTAAGCCTTATGCACTGAGCCAGGAAATTTGGCATTCATATGGGAGATGTACTGGTCTGCCAAACACACCATCTGCACATTCATCGAATGGTAGCTCTTCCGGTTTCGGTACACCTTTTTACCCCTGCAGGGGGGTACCAAGGTCACATATGTCGCATCAATGGCACCTATGATGTTGGGGATATGTCGCGGGGCATAGAAGTCACCATTCACTGTGGGCAAATCTTCCACTTGAGGGAAAACGATGTAGCGGAAATGGAGTACTGTCCAGAACCTGCACTAGAGGGGGTATCCTTGTGGGATGGCGGATAGCTGACATCCGGTCTGGCTCTAACTGGGTACACAGTTCATGGATTGTTGCACGATCAAGTCTGTAGGTGACTATTACATGTCTCTCTTCCATTGTCGACAGGTCCACCAGCGATCTGTACACCGGAGGATGCCGCCATCTCATCACCTGGCCCAGCGGACGTGCCCTATGGACGAGAACAGCAACACTGAGGTATCACAAAATGTCATTTGCACACATTTATTAATCCGTAATGTGGCTGTTACTCTGTTTATGCAAGGCCTAGACAGGTGTGACACAGTTAGTATTAATGTCATGTGGCCCCCTGAAATGGCAGCTGCCTGACCTGTAATGTGGGACAAGGGGATATGAGGTAACTGTGCTGGCGTTCTACACCGTTGCGGTAGGCGGTTGAAGACCGCAGCTCAATTCAGCATTGGTTATCATTGGGCCCTTTGGGTTCCAGGAGCCAATGACGATGTACGCCAGCGGTGACGGTATGCACCGCCGCAGACGTGACCGCCATTTTCCATCAGTTCCCTCACTTGATACCTGACCTTCAACAGGAGAGGACCTACACTGCAAGTGCTGCTGTGACCTCAGTCTGAAAGCGACGATGGCTCATGTGTCTGGGGAAAGGGCCCCTGCCTTCACTTCGGAGGAGTTGGCGAAACTGGTGGATGGGGTCCTCCCCCAGTACACACAACTGTACGGTCCTCCAGACAAACAGGTGAGTACACTGTGAGCATGCTGCATCGGCAATGCCTGTTTTGAGTGGTGTGGATGGAAGATACATGGGGGGGACTGAGGCCTGCATGTGCGGACGGTGAGTGTATGTGTGTCAGGGCAAGGGTGGGAAAGTGGGCCAATGAGTATGACGGTCCAGATGGGAAAAGATTTTCCTTTTCCCCTGTACTATTCCTCTAGGTCAGCGCCCACCAGAAGTAGGATATTTTGGGTGCAATCGCCAAGGACATCCAGACCCTGGGGGTCTACCACAGACGGAGCACCCACTGCTGTAAAAGATGGGAGGACCTTCGCCGCTTGAGCACGAAGACAGCGGAGGCCCAGCTGGGGATGTCCTCCCAACGTGGGAGGGGTGTCCGTCGCAGCATGACCCCCCTGATGTTCCAAATCCTGGCTGTGGCGTATCCGGAGTTGGATGAGCACTTGAGGGCATCACAGCAGCCACAAGGGGGTGAGTACAGTCACATTCATCTGACTCTGCACGCATTAAGAGGTGTCTGGGTGGGGGAGGTGGGCAGTGGGTTCCCCTAGGCCAGGGCAAGCTTGGTAGGCAAGGTCCCTTGCGAGGCAGGTTCAGTGGAATCCCAAACCCACTAGTGGTTAGTGCCATCTACACCTAGTCACGCTCCTGAGACTTTTATGTGTCCAGCAATTGGGCTTAGGCCTTGTACCCCTTGGGCATGTGAATAATCTAGGAACTATAAGTGCATGGCGTAGTGCAGAGGGCTGCTGTGTCTGTAGTGTCCGCCAACCGGTAGTGGTGTTGTATGCACTGAACATGTCTTTCTTCTGTCTTTCCCCCCCTTTTTGTGGTCTCCCTATTCTTGTGTGCAATAGCATCATCAGGCGGAGGAGCAGTGGCACCGGAACAGGAGAGAGCTGCATTCCACTTGGCCCTGGAGGGCGATACAATGGAGTCTGAAGCCACCAGTGGGACAGAGGGTGAGGGGAGCTCCATGGCGGGGACAGGAGGTGACATTAGTGACAGCGACTCCTTTTCTGATGGGAGCTCCCTTGCGTTGGCGGGCCCCTCTGTGCCCCCCGCATCAACAGGTATAGCCGCTACCCCCCAACCAGCACCGCCCTCCCAGCAGCCCCTCAGCGTGTGTCCCGTGCCCGCTCACCCAGGCGGGTGGGCATCTCCTTCGCCCCAGGCACCTCAGGCCCTGCCCCAGTCAGCCCTGCTGCCTTCAGTGAGGAGGCTATTGATCTCCTGAGATCCCTCACTGTTGGGCAGTCTATCATTGTGAATGCCATCCAGGGTGTTGAGAGGCATTTGCAACAAACAAATGCATACCTGGAGGGCAGTAATTCTGGGCAGGCAGCCCAACAGAGAGCATTTCAGGCTCTGGCCTCAGCACTGATGGCAGCCATTGTCCCTGTGTCCAGCCTCCCCTCTCCAACTTCCTCCACCCAGACTCAATCCCCTGTACCTCAGCCTATCCCATCCCAAGCACACCATCAGACCAGCATGCACACACCTCAACACACAAAAGTGGCTCAGGCAAACATAAGCACCACACATCCCACAGGCACTCACACAAGAACCATACCCATGCAGACATACCAACAGACACAGCCTCCACTGTGTCCCCCTCCTCCACGTCTCCCTCCTCCGTCCCAGTCTCGTCTCCACTCACACCTGCATGCACTACATCTTCAGCCACTACCTCCATCACCAGAACGCCCATCACCACACACCACTCACGTGCAGTCACCACCCCCATTACCATTCACACATCCTCTGTGTCCTCTCCCAGGGTGTCAGTGAGCCCTCCTCTCAAAGTACACAAATGCAGGCACACACCCACCCATCAGCCATCCACCTCACAACAGCCTCCAGCCCATGCACCGTCACCCAAATTCAGCAGACGTACACCTCCAACAACCACTACCTCTTCCTCCACTCCCAAACCCCCTCCATCTACCCATCCCAGTGTGTCTAAAAAACTTTTCCTGGCTAATATTGACCTCTTCCCTACACCTCCCCCAGTCCGTCCCCTAGGGCCTTTCAGGTCCCATCCCAGCACCTCAGCCACCACAACCCCAGGCACAGTGGTGCCAGCAACTGCGGGCTATTGGAGTGCGCCAACCATCAGGGCTGCCAATGTGCCACGGAGCGAGGGCAAGGACATTCTGCCACCTGCCAAGCTAAAAAAGTTGCCCACATACCAGAGGGAGAAGCAGAAAACACCTGCCACCAAGGGCTCAGGGAAAACGAAAGGAGATAGTGGCAAGACAGCTGTGCCACCAGCCAAGGTGGGGAAGGGCCAGAATCTGAAGGGCAGGTCAGGAGAGGGCATGGTACCACTGACTGTGGGACCAGTGTTACACCTTCTGTCCACGTCGACGCCAACCTGTAAAGCTGAGAAGACCACCACCTGCACCACCACCTGCAACGCCACCTGCACCGCCACAGACCCCGCCACCAGCACCGCTGTCACAGAGCCCGCCACCAGCACCGCCGCCACAGAGCCCGCAACCAGCACCGCTGCCACAGAGCCCGCAACCAGCACCGCTGCCACAGAGCCCGCAACCAGCACTGCCGCCACAGAGCCCGCCACCAGCACCGCTGCCACAGAGCCCGCAACCAGCACTGCCGCCACAGAGCCCGCAACCAGCATCGCCACCACAGAGCCCACAACCAGCACCACTGCCACAGAGCCTGCCGCCAGAACCGCTGCCACAGAGCCCACCGCCAGCACCACTGCCACACAGCCCACAACCAGCACCGCTGTCACAGGGCCCGCCACCAGCACAGCTGCGACTGACACCGCCGCAAGCCCCGCCAGAGGCCCGCGACATCCTGAGCCAGTGGCACCACCGCAGACATGGCTGCCATCCCCAGTGGTCAGTCATCCGAGGCTGTTGGTGAGTTCCAGGAGCCTGGGCAGCTTCCATGAAGCATCACTTTCAGTGGAGAAAGGCATCCACTACCTCAGTCCTTGGCAGGATGAAGCACTCTGGGCACAAAGCCTCCTCCAGAACCATTGGATTGATACATCCACTACCTCAGTCCTTGTCAGGATGAAGCACTCTGGGCACAAAGCCCCCTCCAGAACCAGTGGAGAATGACATCCACTACCTCAGTCTTTGGCAGGATGAAGCACTCTGGGCACAAAGCCCCCTTCAGAACCAGTGGAGAGATACATCCACTACCTCAGTCCTTGGCAGGATGAAGCCCTCTGGGAACCAGGCCCCCTCCAGAACCAGTGGAGACTGTTATCCACTTGAGAGACTGTGGCTTTGCACTCCACAGGATAATGCAGTGGGCAAACCACCCACTGAAAAGACGAGAGACTGTGGCTTTGCACTCCTCAGAATAAAGCAGTGGGCAAACCACCCACTGAAAAGACTTGAGAGACTGTGGCTTTGCACTCCCCAGGATAAAGCAGTGGGCAAACCACCCACGGAAAAGCATTGAGAGACTGTGGCTTTGCACTCCCCAGAATAAAGCTGTGGGCAAACCACCCACTGAAAAGACTTGCGAGACTGTGGCTTTGCTCTCCCCATGATAATGCAGTGGGCAAACCACCCACTGAAAAGACTTGAGAGACTGTGGCTTTGCACTCCCCAGGATAATGCAGTGGGCAAACCACCCACTGAAAAGACTTGAGAGACTGTGGGGGTGATTCTGAGTCTGGCAGGCGGCGGAGGCCGCCCGCCAGACTTCCCCCTCCAAAATACCGCTCCGCGGTCGAAAGACGGCTGAGGGTATTTTGGGTTTTGCACTGGGCTGGCGGGCGACCGCCAAAAGGCCGCCCGCCAGCCCAGTGCAAAACACCCTTCCCACGAGGACGCCGGCTCAGCATTGAGCCGGCGGAGTGGGAAGGTGCGACGGGTGCAGTGGCACCCGTTGCGTATTTCAGTGTCTGCAAAGCAGACACTGAAATACAAAGTGGGGCCCTCTTATGGGGGCCCCTGCAGTGCCCATGCCACTGGCATGGGCACTGCAGGGGCCCCCAGGGGCCCCACGACACCCCATACCGCCATCCTGTTCCTGGCGGGCGAACCGCCAGGAACAGGATGGCGGTATGGGGTGTCAGAATCCTCCATGGCGGCGCAGCGAGCTGCGCCGCCATGGAGGATTCATTTGGGCAGCGGAAAACCGGCGGGAGACCGCCGGTTTTCCGCATCTGACTGCGGCCAAACCGCCGCGGTCAGAATGCCCTGCGGGGCACCGCCAGTCTGTTGGCGGTGCTCCCGTCAACCCTGGCCGCCGGGGTCAGAATGACCCCCTGTGTCTTTGCAATCCCCAGGATACATCAATGGGCATGGAGCCGCCATGTGGAGCAGAGGTGTAGTGCGTTCATCAGGCTGAGGTGCCCCCCATCCCCCTGAAGTGCCTGTATATTTTCGGTCTGATGCCCCTGCAGTGTTCTCGCCATTTCCAGTCAGGTATCTAGTGTGGGCCTCGCCCATGCATTTAGGGCCCAGTGGTCCACGGACAATGATTGGTGCACTATCTGGACTTGTGTAGTTGGTGTACATAATTGTATATACTGCACTTTGAGTTTTGACTACTTGATTTTTATTGATTACAATCGTTCAATTCAATTCTTTCTGTCCTTGCGTTATTCAAGGGGGGTTGGGGGGATGTATATGTAATGTTGCAGCATGTATTTGTGTGTATGGTGTTGTGGGTGAGGGTGGGGGTTGGTGTGTTGCGTGTTGCGTGTGTGTGTCACTCTCTTTTCCCTCCCCCTCCTCCCTCCCCTGTGTTGTAGGTGCAGTATTCACCTTGGTCGTCGCCGCTGTCGTTGGAGCTCCTGATAGAGGAGCAGGAACACCATCGCCGGCAGGATCTGCAGTTCTGGCTCCATCGAGTCCTGGTTCCTCGTGGGGTGTGGAGAGGTGAGTGTTTCCCCTTCTGTGTACTGTTCCTGCCGTGTTTTTATTCGTGTTAGTTATGCCCCGGAAAAGGTGGCGGATTGCCGTGTTGTGATAGGTTTGTCAGTACATTGTCTTCCGCCTGTCTGTTGGCGGTTACCGCCGCGCTGTTTGTTTCCACCGCCGAGGCGGTCGGAGTGTTAAAGTGCCTGTCTATGTTGGTGGTTTCCTCCGGGGTTGTAATTCAATTTTTTTCCGCTGGCCGGTTGGCGGTATTACCGCCGCTTTAAAACCGACCGCCAGGGTTGTAATGAGGGCCATGGTGTCTTCATCCAAACTTTTAAACAACAATAGTATTTCAGCCTAAATCATAGTTTCCGCTGTATGGTCCACAGCAGCTGTGTGGGTGGCGCGCCTAGTCTCCTGAAGTCAGAATCTTCGGGGTTCCTCCGGGCCCGCCCACCCGGGCCCGCCCACCCGGGCCCGCCCTCCCGTCTTCCATCAATGTAGCAGGGAATGCAAAGTGGAGTGTACTCAGGTAGTTTGTCGGCATTAAAGTTATAGACAAGATGCTGTCCTCCTGCCAATCCTTCTTGTCTTAAGGGTTTCCAGTTAGATGACTCAGTTTAATGGGGGTTTGGGCATGCTGTATCAGTGTTTCCTTTTCAGATTATTTTGTCTGATGTTCCAGGTGTAATCATAGGTAGGACTATACTTGATTGGGTGGAGGACGCAGTCTCATTGTCGGAGTCTGAATGGTCATCTTCTTCTTGTGAGCTCGAGGGTGAAGCCGTTTCTGATCTCCTAGTTCCTTCCGCCAGCATTGCCACCGCCTCGACCACCCGTCATCTTTCTTTTTGTGCTTCATCTGGGGTGGGTGGGACGCTTCTGTGTGTAGTCTGACATCCCCGCGATCTAGGGCGCCTCCGTTTCTTGCTATGCTGTGAAGTGTCGTTAGGGCCTAAGGCTGTGTGATACTCCAGCCAGGCCCAAGTATCCTCCAGTGTGGAAAAGAATTCAGTGCCAGTTGGGGTCACCACTCGGAGTATAGCTGGGAATAGCATTGAATAAGGAATCTCCAGGGCACGAAGTTTGCGTTTCACTGCAGTATAGTCCGCTCGTCGATGCTGCACTTCTCAGGAGAAATCTGGGAAGATGGATATTTTGCTGTTTGCGATTGTCAGCGTGCCTTGTTGCCATGCTTGTTGCAGTATATGGTCCCTGTCGCAAAAGTAGAGAAGTCTCGCTATCACTGGTCTCGGAGAAGACCCTGGAGTTGGCGCCCTGCTAGGCACTCTATGAGCTCTCTCCAGGGTGAAGAATGCAGATAGGCCCTCCGGAGCAACAACCGTCCGTAGCCAGTTCTCCAGGAACTTCACTATGTCAGGACCTTCGCTCTTTTCCGGGATCCCTATGATTCTGATGTTATTACATCTCGCACAGTTTTCTGCATCTTCAGCTCTTTTATCCAATACTGTGAGGTGGTTGTCTATTACAGTTAGCCTGCTGTTCGTTAGTGTCAGATTAATGATTGCTTCTGCCAGGTCTCGCTCTGTTGTGGAGACTCTTTCTATCAGCCTCTTATGATCATCCCGCAAGAGGCCCAGGTCTGTGCTTAGTGTTTCAATCTTAACTTCCAGCGCTGTTCGGGATGCCGCTATGGCCTGAAGCTCATCCTGGAGGGTCGGCTCAACGGGTTCGACCTCGGGTATAGTATGTGTGGTCTCGTCTGTACCCCCTGTGCATGGCCCTGGGCGCACAAGTCCTCCTATGTTGCATTCTCTTTTTACCAATTTGTACGGCAGGGTTGGATTTCCTAATGCCCCTGCTCCTATCGCAAATCTGAATTGTATAGTGGCCTGATTTTACAGTTCCATGAAGAAAATAAATGGTCGATTTTAGTTAACAGTTCGCGCCACTTCACTTTTAGAAGCCTGTGAGCACTCCTTATTTGTATTGCGTCGTCTCCCTCGAGGGTCCTCAACAGTGTCTCATGCGCTGTTTTGTTATCTCAATTACTGTCCCCAATATAGGTCTTGCTATAACCCTGTGATGAGGGACTTTTCAGTTGGATCGCATTTGGTATATGTGTCTCCAGAGGTTTGTGTATTCCCCACGATATGCAACTCTGCGACACCCCAGGCCCTACTGATGCGCCCCGTTCCTACCGTTAAGTCTCTCTGGGTTATCACTCTCCGCGTCGTCCAATGGTATCTCGCTGCCTGCTGGGTTCCACTTGATTCAAGACGCTCCGTTCTAGCCTCACTGGACACTCCGGGCTCAGTTACCCCGGACCGCCGAACCGCACTTCGTGCTGAACACCCCTCCGGTCCGTCAAGCCTCACGGCTCTCACCTGTTGCGCGCTCGGCCGCCTCTGCCTTCCTAGGAGCGCAAGTCTCCGGCGATCCAAGCCCAAGTCCCAGAGCCCGCACGCGCCCCTCAGGGGCCCAGCGGTTTCCGTTTCTATCCGGTCCTGACACCCAGTGGACTCCGTTGTTCTCAGGGCACACTGCCTCTCAGTGCTGCTGCTGACTCCTACTCCGCCATTTTGTGCATGCTGCAAGCCGAAATTAAAATAATTAGGCTACGGGTCGTGGTTTCAGCCCTGGTGACTCACGTTGGGAACCCTGAGCTCTCAGGTGGATCGGCAATTGATTCCCTCTTTCATTCCTTCAGGATGGGTGGGGGAATGTAGGTTGCGCTCGGCTGCCTCTATCTTCCTAGGTGCGCGAGTCTCCGCTGAGCCGGGTCCTCGCTCCGGAACCCCCACGCATCTCTCCAAAAGGCCCGAAGTCTCTGCCTCTGTCTGGTTTCGGTGCCAGGTGGTCCCCCGGTGCTCCCAGGGCACTCCACCTTACAGTATTGTTGCTGACTTTCACTGTGCAATGGCGGCCGCCATTTTGGTCATGCAGCTGTCCGAAACCATCGTATTTTGATCCCTGGTACCTCCTGCTGGGATTCCCAGGGTCTCGTGGGGATCAACAGTGCACACCCCGCTTTAACACCATCAGGATGAGTCAGGATACGTGGGTAAGCGGCCCCAGGTTCCGGAGCTCCCAAAACCCGCTGCCTACTCCATGCAAGTCCTAGCCATGCCCGATGGAGACGTTATAGTTAGGCTCACATTTTAAATGTGCAAAACCATAGAAATTCAGTAGTTATAGTAAGAGTTCTTTCAAGTATATATAACTCGCACCCCCGCTAGGCACAGGTTTTTCTTCAACAATTTGGCTGCTAATGTTTCATTTATACTTTTAATGACGTTATAGAAGTTATCATGACTGCTGTAATATCTGGGGTAATTAGCAGTGCCTGGCAATGGTGTGAGTTATAGTTACCTTAGGGCACGAGTTATAGTTACTTGAAAGAACTCTAACTATAACTGCTGAATTTCTATGGTTTTGTGTACGAGTAAATTCAGAACCTAACTATTACGTCCCTGTAACCTTTGTGTTTTTTTCAGTGACTTTCTAAGGTTTTTTAACATTTTATTTCCTTTAATTTTATTTCCTCATTGTAATGTTCCTGTAACCTTTGTTTTTTTCAGTAAATTTCAGTTTTTTTAATGTAAAGTAATGTTTATTACTATATATTCCTCCAACCACCACTTCGCACGGCCTTCGGCCAGGCCTTGCAGGCAACCCTTATAATACCTCAACCCATATAACCACCCAACCCTGTGTTGCTCTACACTGCGCCCAGCCATCGGCCGTGAGCAGCAGGGGTTGGCCTGTAGACAGTCCATGTAGGCAAACCCTATAACAACCCAACCCTGCATGGAGCCCCTCCCCAGGCCAATCTCGGGGCCAAGGATCCCATCCCCAAGGCCCAACCTAAATTATTTTTTGGGGAGGAAGGGGGACCCCATGGCCCCCCTTCCCTGGCTGTTCTCGGCCCAGGGGACCTCATCCCCCAGGGCCTGTCCTAAATTGTTATTTTTTTTGTGGGGCGGGTGGCACGCAACCCCCCCTTGAGGTTGATTTTGGCCAGGGGACCCCATCCTGTGGAGTCTGGCCTAAACATTAAATTTTCTGGGGGAGCGGGCTGCATGACCCCCCTCCCCAAGACGATCTCGGGCCTGGGGACCATATACTCCAAGGCCCGGCCTAAATATATATTTTGGCCCTCATTATGAACGCGGCCAATGACCGCCAGCAACCCCGGATCCCCGGCAGCTGTATAATGAACATTCCTGTGGGTCGGATGTGGAAACATTGTTTCCACCCGCTGGCCCACAGGAATGCCTGGCTGGGACATTAATGGCGGCTCCACATGGAGCCGCCCCCAATGCCTCTGTGCGGCGGGTGCAGCTGCAAATCGGGCAGTGACCTGCGCGATGGGGCACTGCACAGGGGCCCCTGCACTGCCCATGCTAAGTGCATGGGCAGTTCAGGGGCCCCCAGGGGTGCCCCGGTGCACCCCTTCCACCTGCCTTACCCTGGCGGGGAAACCCGCCAGGGAAAGGCTGGAGGCTGAGGAATCATTATCCGAGGGGCAGCACTGCTGCCCTGTCGGATAATGATTCCAACCGCCGCCAGGCTGCCTGAGGGGCCGCATGGTAACCCCCCTGCATTTAATTTTTTTAAAGCCTTTGAGAGGTGGCAGTCCCTGAAGCTGCGGGGGTCCGGAGGGACCCTCTCCATTAAAATGTAAATGCCCCCGGGACCTAGCCCACCAGGGGGCCTCACTGAAACAAGCGCGGGAGACCACTTTTGATTTTCCAAAAATGTTTGCCATTGTAAAATATTATTTAAAAAAAATGCTTTTTAGCCCTGGAGGTCCCTCTGGGACCCCACCACCAGAGCTAAGGGGATGGGGTGGCCCTACCCTGGCCCCATTTCATTTTTTTTTTCCATTGTTTTATGAGACTCGGCTGAAGCAGAGTCCCAAGATGGCTGCCAACACTTCCTGGTTTGAACTGTTGGCAGCCAATCAGTGCTCTGCATTTGCTGTGAACGAGCATTTATTCTTTGCGAAGTCCCCAAAAATATAGCGCAGTGAAATTTACAAGATTTCAGTGCGCCATTTTTTCCATAATTTTTGACTCCTGCTTAAGGCAAGACTTAAACTGACGCTCTAATAATAACCTATGGGCCTCCCATGCTTCGCTGGACTAGTGCCATCATTTATGGCATTAATCCAGCAAAGCGCCACAAACGCATCATAAACTATGAAGCTATTGTGCTATCATGTGTCATGGTGCACTCTACAGTAAAAACAGCACTACCATGGTGACGTTAGAGGGCACAGGGAGATGAAAGAAAAGTGGCACATCTGAACTGATGCACCACTTTCTTGTAAATATGTCTGTTAATTCGGAAAATAACAAAATGTGGGGATTCATTTTGCCATAGAAATTATGGTTAGTGCTGTAAGAGAAATAGCTTCTATGTTGAAGGCTGAACCCTGCATGCCATTACCACGCAGGCTTAACCACACAACTGACATTACCAGGCAAGGGAATTTTTAGGGTTTAGGGTGGGTATAAGTTTCTGGGTGGCAAGGGAATTTTTAGGGTTTGAGGTAGGTATGGGTTTTAATATTTTTTAGGGTTTACATTGTGTATGGGATTTTGGGTGGTAAGGTGTTTTTAGAGTTTAGGCTGGGTATATTGAAATTCACTGAAAAAAACAAAGGTTACAGGGATGTTATACTTATGAAATAAAAACATAGAAATTCACCTAAAAAGCCAAAGGTTACAAGAACGTTATAGTTCGACTCACATTTTGAATGTACAAAAACGTAGCAATTCAGCTATTATAGTTAGACTTTTTTAAAAAAATCCCTTCATTGTTATTGAATACGCAACATCATATACAATTGAGTGTCGTAACGCTACCTTTTTCGTATTGCAACATATAACTTAAAAATGGCGAGAAAAAAACAGTATAGGAAAGTCTAGAAGATATAAGAGAGAAAGATAGAAACAATAGAGCAGTGGTGGTTTATTGCAGCCTAGGAGTGACCTTTGGTGGGGAAAGGGGAGATGGGCCAAAAAGGTAGAGAAAAATAAAGAAATAGAAGGAGGGGGTTGTTCCCCTTGTGACGATGTGCCCTACTGAGTTGTAGGATTCTTTCATTGATGTTTAGCTAAGATAAGATCTAAGGCAGGGACCCAAAAACGGCCTGTCAGTATATGCTCTACCTGTATTGTTGCGCTCTGTGTCACTTTATGAATGATATTGATCCAGGCCAGGGTTACTACGGCCGTTATGCGGTGTCTGCTGTTCGCCTGTGTAAGTGGTGTGTACCGTATGGCATGATTACTGCTGACATTTAAGTTGGGTTCAGGGTGAATGCCTCATAACGCTTCAGTTAGTTGTTTATTTATACAGTGCTTGGGGCATGGAGCGGTGTGCCGGGTCATCTTTCATGTATATATCGTGCAAGTTGTATGTGTGGGTTAGTGTTGCCTGCGGCTTCATGGCGGGCGAGTGTCATCTTTAGTCTCAAATGAAACAACTAGGGTGTCCCATGTGTCCAGCCCTTTAATCTGCAACCCTCTATCCTGCTCCCACCCATTTTAGCAAGTCGCCCATCCAGTGACGTGTATCTGGCACGTTTGATGCTTTGCTTTCCATTGCATCGCTAATAGGCGCTTGAACAATACAAATGCCAGCTCAATGCACCTTTGTACTTGTTTCTTCCACCCTAGATTTCCGACGGATACCTAGCAAACAGGATTCAGGCGTGGAGGAAAGCGGGAGCCCGAGTAGCTCAGCGGTCAACGTGGTTATGTCATGCCAGGCCTGAAGTACCGGAGGACATTCCCACTTCTTATCATAAAAGGTGGCGTCTGAGTCGCCGCATCTTGGGCATTCCTGACTGGACTGAGGGTACATGCGCTGTGGTCTGTGTGGGGACAGGTAGGTTTAATGTAGATAGTTGAACTGTGTGAAGCGGAATCTGGGATTATGTGATACCTCTCATATCAAACTAAGTGCAGTGCGCCATGTTTGTTGTGTCAGCGGAGTGGGCAGGACCACATCCCACCTAGTCTTCACTTTTAATTGGGCTACGTCCGGACTACCGAGTAAGACTCTGTATATCTGGGATGTGCTGCAGTAACATCCTAGGCCGATTAATAATTTGTGTAGTAGAGGAGAAGTCGGAGGTTCCTTGTCCCCGCATCACCATGTACGGCGTGTTAGTTGTTGTAGTGCATAATATGTCATGAACCATCCTCGATCCATGTCGTGTGCTGACCTGAGTTCAGCATAAGTCATGATGTGGCCTTCTATGAATATGTCACTGATTGTCTGTATGCTTCTAGTAGACCATAAAGCCAGCTTATGTTGTCCAGTCAGTTTCAGAATCCCTGGAATGGACAATAGAGCGATCTGAGGTGAGTACGGCGGGGTCTGGAGCCCTCCAAATATATACTGGCGGCAACACCAACGAGCTACGTTCATCAATATATTATGTTGACAAGATGGACTGTTACGGTCCATCAGCCACTGCAGCACATTGGTGTGTCCTAAGTTGGCATGTACTGGTTTGGGGGATCCTGTATCCAATGCCAAGTCCACTGTATCTGTGCAGCTGCATAGTAAAGTTCATAATGCGGGGTGCCTAGGCCACCTTGTTCGAATGGTAAATGGCTGTCTGCTAATGCTACTCGCCGTCGTCCACCACCCCATATCAAGTCAGTCGTGAGGCTGTTCAGTAATGTAAAAAAATTGCGGGGCACTAATAACGGTAGTGCAGAGAAGTGGTATAACAGTCAGGGGAGTATAATCATCTTATCAAGTGCCACCCTTCCCATGGGAGATAGCGGGAGCTATCGCCAGAAAGGCAAGGAACTTCTGATCGATCTAAGTGTGCGTCCTAAATTTCCCTCCCTTAGGTCGGCAGAACTGTGATATATTTGTATGCCTAGGTATTTGAAGGTATTATACGACCACAGAAGTGCGTGTGTCGAGATATTAGAGTGGAGTCCCTTCGGTGTCGGTGTCAGTGGGAACAGGCAGGACTTGGACCAATTTACTCGTAGGCCCGACAGATCTCCAAATAGGCCCAGTAACTGTAGTAAGCCCGGGAGCGCAGCTGTGCAATCGCGCAAATATATTAGTGCATTGTCCGCATGTAAGGACACAATCTGGTGAATATCCCCATCTGGTATGCCCCACTCTTGAACCCTACCTCGTAACTGCGCTGCTAATGGTTCAATTGTCAAGGGAAACAAGAGCGGTGACAATGGGCATCCCTGTCTCGTGCCCCTTCCAACAGGAAACCCTTCTGATATTATCCCACCCGTCTTAACCCGGGCAATAGGGTCAGTGTACAAGATGTTAATCCATCTTTTGAATACTTTCTCAAACCCCATGCAGTTCAGCGTCTCCATCAAGAAGGGCCAGCCCAAGGTGTCGAACACTTTCTCTATATCAAGAGATACTGCTACTCATTCATATTCTAACTCTGGGGCATCCGACATGAGCCGCAGCAGACGTCTGATGTTTATAAAGGTTTTGCGTCCGGTAATAAAACCTGACTGGTCGTCATGGACCAGCAGTGGCATCAGCGGGAGTAAGCGATTCGCCAAGACCTTGCCTAGGAGCTTGCAATCAAGATTTAACAAAGAGAGGAGACAATATGATCGAACATCTGGTGAATCTCGACCCGGCTTCGGGAGAACCACTATCACCGACTCCCGCTGCGATTCCAGGAACTGTCCCTTCGCGAGCGCTTCATGTAGCATTTCTATATGTGGTTTAATTATCTGTGCTGAGTATGTGTGATAGTATTCTGCTGGGAGACCATCGCTACCGGGCGCAATGTTACGAGCTAGTTGTTGCCAGCTGAATCTCTTCCACGTCTATAGGTTTCTCTAGTTCCCTTTGCTGGGCTATAGAGAGCTGAGCTAAGGGGAGTGTGTGGAAGAAGTCTGTTAACTGTGCTGTTGGTGGGGGGGGCTTCACTGCATACAGGGTGCTATAATATTGCTTAAATGTGTCATTTATTTCTGCTTGGGTGTTGACCGCTGCACCCGAGTCCAATCTTATAGCCCTTATTGGGCCGCGTTGTTGTTCCCCGCGTACCAGCCAGGCCAACAATCTGCCAGAACGATCAAATTTTTGCAAGCGTGAGTCGACCTCATTCCTACGCAAACGTAGCACACGTAAGGCCTCTAGGGCCACAGTGCCCAACGCCATCCCTTGCTCTTCCTCCCGGAGCTCTGTTTCTACCTGCAATAGTTCACTGGTCAGCACGCGTCACGCTCCTCCCACTGCCGATAAACAGAGGCCCCTTACCACTGCCTTGTGGGCATCCCATTCCATTGCGCGCAACGATGCAATCCTGTTATTGAGTTTAAAATAAGCGGAGATGCGCTCTGCCAGTTCATGGCGGAATGGAGGATCAAGCAGCAAGCTCGGCTGTAGTCGCCAAGTGGGAATATGCGCCCGTGCCCTGCCCCATTGGATGGTAACTGACAGTGGGCAGTGGTCTGATATAGTTTTAGCTAGATAGGATGCCCCTGTGAGGTTGTTAATCAGCCCGGCGGAGCAGAGCAGCAGATCCATGTGGGTGTGAAGGTGATGGACCAGGGAGAAAAAGGTGTATTCCCTATCTAGAGCATGTAGTATACGCCATACATCTACAAGTCACCATTCTGATATCCAGGTCTGGAACATCTGTGAGGATTTCCTACAAGGAGCGCCGTCCAATGGGGGATGGGACCTGTCCCTGTCTATGTCCGGCACACAATTCCAGTCACCGCCCCATACATGGCTTGTCGTGGGATCTTGAAGAATTTGGGGGGTGATTGACAGTAGGAAATCCCCTTGCTGCGAATTGGGGGTGTATAATCCTGTTATGATGAGTGGTCTACCATTTAGTAAACCTTCCAATTCAACATATCGACCATCTACGTTGGTTTTGTGGCGTTCTACTATGTAAGGAACTTCTGGGGCAATCCATATCAGCACTCCCTTAGAGAATGTGAATGTCGTGGTGCCGTAAACTAGACCACGCCATTTGCTTTTGAGGTTTCGTAGTTTGTCTTGTGTTAAATGGGTTTCCTGCAGTATAGCTATGTGTGTTTTGTATCCTTTGAGGTACGTGTAAACACTGCAGCGCTTGTTGATGTTGGCCATGCCTCTCACATTCCACGTTACTATGTTATAGGTGGCCAGTCCCATGTGACTAAGAAGTTATGTAATGGTGTGGGTATCATCAGGGTGCACAGCTGAGGTGTGGATATTGTGCAGTGCATCTTTGTCGCACATTCTTCCCCTCCCCCATATACACTTGTCCCGGGCCCCCACCATCTAATGAGTACTAAGAAGAATGAGAGAAAGAAACAAAGATAAACAAAAACAAAAAACTTCTTGGGCGAGGCTGTGAGAAAGTAGCCTCTTTCTAGCCTTGTTACCCCCACTTTTGGCCTGTTTGTGAGTGTATGTCAGGGTGTTTTCACTGTCTCACTGGGATCCTGCTAGCCAGGGCCCAGTGCTCATAGTGAAAACCCTATGTTTTCAGTATGTTTGTTATGTGTCACTGGGACCCTGCTAGTCAGGACCCCAGTGCTCATAAGTTTGTGGCCTATATGTATGTGTTCCCTGTGTGGTGCCTAACTGTCTCACTGAGGCTCTGCTAATCAGAACCTCAGTGGTTATGCTCTCTCATTTCTTTCAAATTGTCACTAACAGGCTAGTGACCAATTTTACCAATTTACATTGGCTTACTGGAACACCCTTATAATTCCCTAGTATATGGTACTAAGGTACCCAGGGTATTGGGGTTCCAGGAGATCCCTATGGGCTGCAGCATTTCTTTTGCCACCCATAGGGAGCTCTGACAATTCTTACACAGGCCTGCCACTGCAGCCTGAGTGAAATAACGTCCACGTTATTTCACAGCCATTTTACACTGCACTTAAGTAACTTATAAGTCACCTATATGTCTAACCTTTACCTGGTAAAGGTTAGGTGCAAAGTTACTTAGTGTGTGGGCACCCTGGCACTAGCCAAGGTGCCCCCACATTGTTCAGGGCCAATTCCCCGGACTTTGTGAGTGCGGGGACACCATTACACGCGTGCACTACATATAGGTCACTACCTATATGTAGCTTCACAATGGTAACTCCGAATATGGCCATGTAACATGTCTATGATCATGGAATTGCCCCCTCTATGCCATCCTGGCATAGTTGGCACAATCCCATGATCCCAGTGGTCTGTAGCACAGACCCTGGTACTGCCAAACTGCCTTTCCTGGGGTTTCACTGCAGCTGCTGCTGCTGCCAACCCCTCAGGCAGGTTTCTGCCCTCCTGGGGTCAAGCCAGGCTTGTCCCAGGATGGCAGAACAAAGGACTTCCTCTGAGAGAGGGTGTTACACCCTCTCCCTTTGGAAAATGGTGTGAAGGCAGGGGAGGAGTAGCCTCCCCCAGCCTCTGGAAATGCTTTCTTGGGCACAGATGTGCCCAATTCTGCATAAGCCAGTCTACACCGGTTCAGGGGACCCCTTAGCCCTGCTCTGGCACGAAACTGGACAAAGGAAAGGGGAGTGACCACTCCCCTGACCTGCACCTCCCCTGGGAGGTGTCCAGAGCTCCTCCAGTGTGCTCCAGACCTCTGCCATCTTGGAAACAGAGGTGCTGCTGGCACACTGGACTGCTCTGAGTGGCCAGTGCCACCAGGTGACGTCAGAGACTCCTTGTGATAGGCTCCTTCAGTTGTTAGTAGCCTATCCTCTCTCCTAGGTAGCCAAACCCTCTTTTCTGGCTATTTAGGGTCTCTGTCTCTGGGGAAACTTTAGATAACGAATGCAAGAGCTCATCCGAGTTCCTCTGCATCTCTCTCTTCACCTTCTGCCAAGGAATCGACTGCTGACCGCGCTGGAAGCCTGCAAAACTGCAACATAGTAGCAAAGACGACTACTGCAACTCTGTAACGCTGATCCTGCCGCCTTCTCGACTGTTTTCCTGGTGGTGCATGCTGTGGGGATAGTCTGCCTCCTCTCTGCACTAGAAGCTCCGAAGAAATCTCCCGTGGGTCGACGGAATCTTTCCCCTGCAACCGCAGGCACCAAAAAGCTGCATTACCGGTCCCTTGGGTCTCCTCTCAGCACGACGAGCGAGGTCCCTCGAATCCAGCAACTCTGTCCAAGTGGCCCCCTCAGTCCAGTGACTCTTCAGTCCAAGTTTGGTGGAGGTAAGTCCTTGCCTCACCTCGCTAGACTGCATTGCTGGGAACCGCGACTTTTGCAGCTACTCCGGCCCCTGTGCACTTCCGGCGGAAATCCTTTGTGCACAGCCAAGCCTGGGTCCACGGCACTCTAACCTGCATTGCACGACTTTCTAAGTTGGTCTCCGGCGACGTGGGACTCCTTTGTGTAACTTCGGGTGAGCACCATTTCACGCATCCTCGTAGTGCCTGTTTCTGGCACTTCTCCAGGAGCTACCTGCTGCTAAGAGGGCTCCTTGTCTTGCTCGACGTCCACTCTACCTCCTGGTCCAATTTGCGACCTCCTGGACCACAGTAGCGTCCAAAAACGCTAACCGCACAATTTGAAGCTAGCAAGGCTTGTTGGCCTTCTTTCGCCGGGAAAACACTTCTGCACGACTCTACAAGGCAAGCGGGATCCGTCCTCCAAAGGGGAAGTCTCTAGCCCTTTGCGTTCCTGCAGAAACCGCAGCTTCTTCTGTCCAGTAGAAGCTTCTTTGCACCCGCAGCTGGCATTTCCTGGGCATCTGCCCATCTCCGACTTGCTTGTGACTTTTGGACTTGGTCCCCTTGTTCCACAGGTACCCCAGATTGGAAATCCAGTGTTGTTGCATTGTTGGTTTGTGTCTTTCCTGCATTATTCCCCTAACACGACTTCTTTGTCCTTAGGGGAACTTTAGTGCACTTTGCACTCACTTTTCAGGGTCTTGGGGAGGGCTAATTTTCTAACTCTCACTATTTTCTAATAGTCCCAGCGACCCTCTACAAGGTCACATAGGTTTGGGGTCCATTCGTGGTTCGCATTCCACTTTTGGAGTATATGGTTTGTGTTGCCCCTATCCCTATGTTTCCCCATTGCATCCTATTGTAACTATACATTGTTTGCACTGTTTTCTAAGACTATACTGCATATTTTTGCTATTGTGTACATATATCTTGTGTATATTTCCTATCCTCTCACTGAGGGTACACTCTAAGATACTTTGGCATATTGTCATAAAAATAAAGTACCTTTATTTTTAGTATAACTGTGTATTGTGTTTTCTTATGATATTGTGCATATGACACTAAGTGGTACTGTAGTAGCTTCACACGTCTCCTAGTTCAGCCTAAGCTGCTCTGCCTAGCTACCATTATCTATCAGCCTAAGCTGCTAGACACCCTATACACTAATAAGGGATAACTGGGCCTGGTGCAAGGTGCAAGTACCCCTTGGTACTCACTACAAGCCAGTCCAGCCTCCTACATTGGTTGTGCAGTGGTGGGATAAGTGCTTTGAGACTACTTACCACTCTTGTCATTGTACTTTTCATAAGATAAAAATATACAAAACAAGTTCAGTGTGTGTACACATAGCTAAAAAGTTTTGCATTTCCTCTTTTCACTCTTTTCTAAAGTGCTGAAAAGTACTTCTAAACTTTCAAAAAGTTCTTAAAAGTTTTAAAAGTTTTTTTTCTGTCTTTCTAAAAAGCTCTGACAAACTTTTTTCTCTTTTTCTATCACTTTAACTCTCTCTAACGATGTCTGGCACAGGCCAAAATGTTGATCTGTCCAAACTTGCATATGATCACCTTAGCTGGAAAGGAGCAAGGAGTCTCTGCACTGGACAGTTGTCAGGGCACTCATGATCGTATAATTGAAGGTTAGTAATTATTAGAATCTTCAGTGTGGAGTAACACCATAGAGAGTTCATATATTATTTATTTCTTGACATACAAAGTCCACCTTGATACAAGAAAAGCGTCCTTGAATTTCAATAATGTATACAGCACACAAAGCCAACACGTGTTTCGTCTTATGAGAATGTATTCTCACAGACTTCATCAGGGCTGCAAAAAATATGTAAGAAGAAAAACCATGGCTGTAGTACATATTTAGACGTTCAGAGCAGATCTTAAACTAACTTATCGTGATATTTGTGAGAATCAAAACATGCCATATGTAAGTTAGAGTGCCAAATAATACAATAGAAACTGTTCTATTTATAACTAATGACCCATTAGAAAGTTAACCAAACTGTGGGATAATCGTTTGTTTTCAATAGTGAGAAAGTAGGATTTGAAACAAAAAGTGAAGTTTCCATGCGTAAAAAACTATCCTAACCCGAGTGTGAAAATATCCCAAGTAAAAGAATAGAAAAATAGACAGAAAAGGAGAAATCACCCCAAAATCTAAGAGTATACGAAACTTACAAAAAACCAAAATAAATGTGAAAGACGGGGGATATCTCCAACTATGCCCCCATGCTAGTGGAACAACCTAAGTACCAATATTGTAGCACATCTAAAACAAAACAGCATACCTTAAATCAAGTATGTCTTATATGAAACCTACTCATTTCCAAGCATTATCTAGTAGAATCTGCAGAAATAACCATAAGATATATTAAATAGTGATTCAAGTGTTTTAGCAAAGTCAGAAAGCGAAAACACTCTATGACTGACTAACATAATAACAGAATAAGTATAGCCCTCGGGGCAAGACTGACCTTAATTAAGTGTATATAGTCCTACATTAAGTCATCTAATTAAGGAATCTTCTTGTATTCCCTATATGCGAGAATGCGGAGAAAAAAGAGTAATTAAATAAACTGAGTATACGTATGCATTCTTAACAAATGCCCATAATATCCTAAGGTAATCTCCGTAAATTCAGCCCAACCGCAACACTCACCTATCAACCAGAAAGTCTAAAAATCCAAAGGAGAACTCCGTGGTGCGAATGTATCCACGGCGTTCCCAGTATCTGAAAGTCTAATCGTTCGAAGAACGTCCGGCGCAGATGCAATTTAAAACGTCTTCCCGTCCGATGTGCGGAAATAAAAGACGGACTACGCGTCAATTAACGGGCGCCATCTTGGAAATCCCTGATACAATATTCCCAAGACCAAAACTGAACCGATCCAAAGCAATATTGGAAAAAATATCTATATATGCATCCTCAAGCCAGTCAAACCATAAAACACAGGGACAATGTTCAAATAGGTCCAAGCCTAAGTATCAAAGCGAGGTACTGCCCACCAGGAGCGAAAAAACAGTATCTAGATTACATAAATCCCTCATCAACCAAATTGTAACAAATCTGCGAATATGTCACGAAACCGTACGTAAATGAAAAGTCCACTATGTGTAAAAAAAAAGGAGAAAATTAGCAAGAGCTACTGAGAAAGTAAAGAAAGTAACATTCTGTTGAAATGCAGAAGAGAAAACATAGAAAGAGGTATATAGTAAATACATTGAAGAAAAGCACTGAATTGTAATGTAAATTATTACTATTTCATCAGAAGATAAATAATGGTGGATTGATACAAAGTTGCGAGTAATACATCCAGTAGCAAATCAATAGTCACTATACATTCAAGAATTGTATATACTTAAGTTCAGTGACAGTTAAACGGTTCATACAAATCCCAAAATAGCCAACACACTAATACAATTGAGTCAATATCATATATGAAAGCCAATTAAAAACAAGCTATTGAATAGTGCTGTGTCGTCGAACATAGTCAGTTAATACAAGTTGAAGACAATTTATACAAACGGTCTAGTGTACATATGTCAGGCCAAATAGAGGTTATATTAATCTCCCAAATAGTATTCCATTTCGAAATTTGTGTTGAGACCATCCTCTACCGCTCTGAGTTTAAGGATCCAGTAGCATTCTCTTTTTCTGAGGGCTAACTCCCTGTTTCCCCCTCTCGGATCTCTGATGATGTGATCAAAACCAAAGAATTCGAAGCCACAGGTGTTATTTTGTTTAGGGCAATGTAACATATGGTTTACTATGGGGTATCTCTCATCTTCCTGTCTTAAGGCTCTGAAATGTTCACTTGCCCTAATTCTGAGTGGTCTAATAGTGCTACCTATATAGTATAGGCCACATCTGCAAATAATCATATAGATGACAAACTTACTTTCACATGTAATGTTCAAATTAATGTTGTACTGTACACCCGACGAGCTCTTGAATGAGGAGATGCCCGACCTGGTCCATCTACACATTCCACAATGTCCACACTTAAAAAAACCTTTTCCTCGGTTAGTCAGCCAGTTATCCTGGTTTAATTTGCTGCGAAAATTTTGACATAGAAAGTTCTTAAGAGTTTTACCTCTTCTGTAGGTGAAAAACGGGGTATCTGGAATCACTTTTCCAAGAATAGGATCTGATGTCAAAATATGCCAATGTCTGTACATACATTTATGAAGCAAAGTGGCGGTTTTTGTGTAATCAACAATACAACGAATCATTGTGTCGCCAGGTCGGGATTTTTTAGACAATGTGTCTGACCTTTTAAGATGCATAGCCCTAGTACGGGCTCTATCTATCACCCGAGTAGAATATCTCCGAGCTTTAAATCTCTTGCTCATGTCATCTATGCATACACCAAAATCTTCCTCAAGACTACAATTACGTCTTGCCCTCACCATCTCACCATATGGTATTGCATTGATTTGATGAACCGGATGTGCACTCTTTGCATGTAAAATAGAGTTACAGGAGGTACTTTTCCTATATAACCGACTCTCTATTTTATTATTGTAAATGAAAAGTTCTACGTCAAGAAAGGGAATGTTAGTAGTACTATGTTCTGAAGTGAAATGGATATTGTACTCATTTCTGTTTAGATAGTTAATAAAGTTGTCGAGTTCTTGTAAATCACCTGTCCAGATCATCAAGCAGTCATCGATGTATCTACCCCAATAGAGTATATCAGCGATCCACTTACTGCCATCCTTGCTCCAGATCTTATTTTGTTCAAACAATCCCATAAAGAGATTAGCATAAGCTGGTGAAAATTTGGATCCCATAGCTACGCCTTGTTTTTGGCGATACCAATCATTCTTAAACAGAAAGACATTGTTGTGTAAAATCAAATCCACCATGTCAATTAACATTTGAGTATGTCCGTAAAGGCTTGCCGGTCTTTTGTAAAGAAAGTGCCGTAATGCTTCCTTTCCTTGTTCGTGGTTTATGCTAGTGTACAGAGAGGTAACATCTAGTGTGACTAGGATCATCCCTGGTTCCCAAGCAACTAGTTAGCATGGAGGAGTCTCGTTCGTTATCGGAATTAATCAGACAAATCGCTCCACCAACTAAGAACGGCCATGCACCACCACCCACAGAATCGAGAAAGAGCTATCAATCTGTCAATCCTTTCCGTGTCCGGGCCGGGTGAGGTTTCCCGTGTTGCAACAAGCTCTTTCTCGATTCTGTGGGTGGTGGTGCATGGCCGTTCTTAGTTGGTGGAGCGATTTGTCTGGTTAATTCCGATAACGAACGAGACTCCTCCATGCTAACTAGTTACGCGACCCCCAGCAGCAGAAAAGACCAATTTGAGACTTTTACGTACTAATAAGGAGATTACTATCAGAGAGGCAGATAAAGGGGGGAACATTGTGATTATGAACACTTCAGACTATGACCAAGAGATATATAGGCAACTAGAAGATGTTACCTGTTATGAAAAGATTTTGACAGATCCCATCCCTGTACTTGCGAATAAAATCAATAGATTCCTACACGATTGTTTGGATCGCTTACTTCTAAAAGAGGAGGAATATATATATCTACGTGTGCACAGACCGAGAAATCCATGTATATATATACTTCCTAAAATACACAAAAGTCCTACTTCCCCTCCTGGTAGGCCCATTGTTTCAGGCATTGGTGGTCCCACTGAGAAACTTTCGGAGTATGTTGACATTTTTTTACAACCTATGGTGGGTAACTTACCATCTTATATTAAAGATACCAAACACATTCTTAGCATATTAACGGACATTGCTTGGGAACCAGGGATGATCCTAGTCACACTAGATGTTACCTCTCTGTACACTAGCATAAACCACGAACAAGGAAAGGAAGCATTACGGCACTTTCTTTACAAAAGACCGGCAAGCCTTTACGGACATACTCAAATGTTAATTGACATGGTGGATTTGATTTTACACAACAATGTCTTTCTGTTTAAGAATGATTGGTATCGCCAAAAACAAGGCGTAGCTATGGGATCCAAATTTTCACCAGCTTATGCTAATCTCTTTATGGGATTGTTTGAACAAAATAAGATCTGGAGCAAGGATGGCAGTAAGTGGATCGCTGATATACTCTATTGGGGTAGATACATCGATGACTGCTTGATGATCTGGACAGGTGATTTACAAGAACTCGACAACTTTATTAACTATCTAAACAGAAATGAGTACAATATCCATTTCACTTCAGAACATAGTACTACTAACATTCCCTTTCTTGACGTAGAACTTTTCATTTACAATAATAAAATAGAGAGTCGGTTATATAGGAAAAGTACCTCCTGTAACTCTATTTTACATGCAAAGAGTGCACATCCGGTTCATCAAATCAATGCAATACCATATGGTGAGATGGTGAGGGCAAGACGTAATTGTAGTCTTGAGGAAGATTTTGGTGTATGCATAGATGACATGAGCAAGAGATTTAAAGCTCGGGGATATTCTACTCGGGTGATAGATAGAGCCCGTACTAGGGCTATGCATCTTAAAAGGTCAGACACATTGTCTAAAAAATCCCGACCTGGCGACACAATGATTCGTTGTATTGTTGATTACACAAAAACCGCCACTTTGCTTCATAAATGTATGTACAGACATTGGCATATTTTGACATCAGATCCTATTCTTGGAAAAGTGATTCCAGATACCCCGTTTTTCACCTACAGAAGAGGTAAAACTCTTAAGAACTTTCTATGTCCAAATTTTCGCAGCAAATTAAACCAGGATAACTGGCTGACTAACCGAGGAAAAGGTTTTTTTAAGTGTGGACATTGTGGAATGTGTAGATGGACCAGGTCGGGCATCTCCTCATTCAAGAGCTCGTCGGGTGTACAGTACAACATTAATTTGAACATTACATGTGAAAGTAAGTTTGTCATCTATATGATTATTTGCAGATGTGGCCTATACTATATAGGTAGCACTATTAGACCACTCAGAATTAGGGCAAGTGAACATTTCAGAGCCTTAAGACAGGAAGATGAGAGATACCCCATAGTAAACCATATGTTACATTGCCCTAAACAAAATAACACCTGTGGCTTCGAATTCTTTGGTTTTGATCACATCATCAGAGATCCGAGAGGGGGAAACAGGGAGTTAGCCCTCAGAAAAAGAGAATGCTACTGGATCCTTAAACTCAGAGCGGTAGAGGATGGTCTCAACACAAATTTCGAAATGGAATACTATTTGGGAGATTAATATAACCTCTATTTGGCCTGACATATGTACACTAGACCGTTTGTATAAATTGTCTTCAACTTGTATTAACTGACTATGTTCGACGACACAGCACTATTCAATAGCTTGTTTTTAATTGGCTTTCATATATGATATTGACTCAATTGTATTAGTGTGTTGGCTATTTTGGGATTTGTACGAACCGTTTAACTGTCACTGAACTTAAGTATATACAATTCTTGAATGTATAGTGACTATTGATTTGCTACTGGATGTATTACTCGCAACTTTGTATCAATCCACCATTATTTATCTTCTGATGAAATAGTAATAATTTACATTACAATTCAGTGCTTTTCTTCAATGTATTTACTATATACCTCTTTCTATGTTTTCTCTTCTGCATTTCAACAGAATGTTACTTTCTTTACTTTCTCAGTAGCTCTTGCTAATTTTCTCCTTTTTTTTTACACATAGTGGACTTTTCATTTACGTACGGTTTCGTGACATATTCGCAGATTTGTTACAATTTGGTTGATGAGGGATTTATGTAATCTAGATACTGTTTTTTCGCTCCTGGTGGGCAGTACCTCGCTTTGATACTTAGGCTTGGACCTATTTGAACATTGTCCCTGTGTTTTATGGTTTGACTGGCTTGAGGATGCATATATAGATATTTTTTCCAATATTGCTTTGGATCGGTTCAGTTTTGGTCTTGGGAATATTGTATCAGGGATTTCCAAGATGGCGCCCGTTAATTGACGCGTAGTCCGTCTTTTATTTCCGCACATCGGACGGGAAGACGTTTTAAATTGCATCTGCGCCGGACGTTCTTCGAACGATTAGACTTTCAGATACTGGGAACGCCGTGGATACATTCGCACCACGGAGTTCTCCTTTGGATTTTTAGACTTTCTGGTTGCTAGGTGAGTGTTGCGGTTGGGCTGAATTTACGGAGATTACCTTAGGATATTATGGGCATTTGTTAAGAATGCATACGTATACTCAGTTTATTTAATTACTCTTTTTTCCCCGCATTCTCGCATATAGGGAATACAAGAAGATTCCTTAATTAGATGACTTAATGTAGGACTATATACACTTAATTAAGGTCAGTCTTGCCCCGAGGGCTATACTTATTCTGTTATTATGTTAGTCAGTCATAGAGTGTTTTCGCTTTCTGACTTTGCTAAAACACTTGAATCACTATTTAATATATCTTATGGTTATTTCTGCAGATTCTACTAGATAATGCTTGGAAATGAGTAGGTTTCATATAAGACATACTTGATTTAAGGTATGCTGTTTTGTTTTAGATGTGCTACAATATTGGTACTTAGGTTGTTCCACTAGCATGGGGGCATAGTTGGAGATATCCCCCGTCTTTCACATTTATTTTGGTTTTTTGTAAGTTTCGTATACTCTTAGATTTTGGGGTGATTTCTCCTTTTCTGTCTATTTTTCTATTCTTTTACTTGGGATATTTTCACACTCGGGTTAGGATAGTTTTTTACGCATGGAAACTTCACTTTTTGTTTCAAATCCTACTTTCTCACTATTGAAAACAAACGATTATCCCACAGTTTGGTTAACTTTCTAATGGGTCATTAGTTATAAATAGAACAGTTTCTATTGTATTATTTGGCACTCTAACTTACATATGGCATGTTTTGATTCTCACAAATATCACGATAAGTTAATTTAAGATCTGCTCTGAACGTCTAAATATGTACTACAGCCATGGTTTTTCTTCTTACATATTTTTTGCAGCCCTGATGAAGTCTGTGAGAATACATTCTCATAAGACGAAACACGTGTTGGCTTTGTGTGCTGTATACATTATTGAAATTCAAGGACGCTTTTCTTGTATCAAGGTGGACTTTGTATGTCAAGAAATAAATAATATATGAACTCTCTATGGTGTTACTCCACACTGAAGATTCTAATAATTACTAACCTTCAATTATACGATCATGAGTGCCCTGACAACTGTCCAGTTCATTGTTAGTTTCCCTTGAAACATTGGAGGATTAAGGAAGATCCTCTTGCCAGGAGCACCGTGCCACATTTGGACTGTTAATGTGATTTTATGGACTCACTGTGAGCGCCCATATCCTATGACTTGCTTCCTATGTGCTTTTGTCTTGAATTTAAGGAGTCTCTGCATAGAGAGAGGTTTGAGTGTAGGGAAGAATCCTTCCTTGGAATTGTTACTTAACATGCTTAGAGAACAAGATAAGGCTAAAAGTGCCCCATCTGTTGAAAAAGTAGCTAATGGTTCCCAATCTGATCCAGGGACTCCCCCAGGAAACGATTCAGGAAAGAAACTCCCTAGCCTGCCCAATACTAGACAGTCTAGCATAGTTGGTAATGATGGAGAGCCACACCATACAAATAGTGTTGTCTCACATCATAGCAAAAGCATTTATTCACACCACAGTGGTACTGATGTTTCTGTTAGCCAAGCTGTTAGGGTGCCCTCTGTAAGGGACAGGTCTCCTTCTGTTCATTCCCATCATACCTCTGTATCTAGGAATGTCCCTCCCACCAACCCTGATGACAGATTGTTAGAGAGGGAACTCAATAAGTTGAGGGTGGAACAAACCAGACTGAAGCTTAAAAAGCAACAGCTGGATTTGGATAGACAGTCATTAGAATTAGAGAAGGAAAGACAGAAGTTGGGTTTAGAAACCCAAGGTGGCAGCAGCAGTATTCCCCATAGTCATCCTGCAAAAGAGCATGATTCCAGGAATCTGCACAAGATAGTTCCCCCTTATAAGGAGGGGGATGACATTAACAAGTGGTTTGCTGCACTTGAGAGGGCCTGTGTTGCACAGGATGTCCCTCAAAGGCAGTGGGCTGCTATCCTATGGCTATCATTTAGTGGAAAAGGTAGGGATAGGCTCCTTACTGTGAAAGAAAGTGATGCCAATAATTTTACAGTTCTTAAGAATGCACTCCTGGATGGTTATGGCTTAACCACTGAACAATACAGGATAAAGTTCAGAGAGACCAAAAAGGAGTCTTCACAAGACTGGGTTGTTTTCATTGACCATTCAGTGAAGGCCTTGGAGGGGTGGTTACATGGCAGTAAAGTTACTGATTATGACAGCCTGTATAACTTGATCCTGAGAGAGCATATTCTTAATAATTGTGTGTCTGATTTGTTGCACCAGTACTTGGTGGACTCTGATCTGACCTCTCCCCAAGAATTGGGAAAGAAGGCAGACAAATGGGTCAGAACAAGGGTGAACAGAAATGTTCATACAGGGGGTGACAAAGAGAACACTAAGAAGAAAGATGGTGAAAAATCTCAAGATAAGCATGGGGATAAGGGTAAAACCAAAGATTCCACTTCAAATCTTAAACACTCTTCAGTGGGTGGGGATAAAACAAATTCTTCCTCTTCTTCTCAACCTACACAATTTAAAAAGCCTTGGTGCTTTGTGTGTAAAAATAGAGGCCATAGGCCAGGGGATAAGTCCTGTCCAGGTAAACCCCCTGAGCCTACCACCACTAATACATCAAGCTCTAGTGCCCCTAGCAGTAGTGGTACTAGTGGTGGGACTGCTGGCAACAGTCAAGTTAAGGGTGTAGTTGGGTTCACTTATGGGTCCATAGTAGAAACTGGGGTAGTCACTCCCAAGACAGTTTCTGTCACACCTAGTGGCATTGGCCTTGCCACACTGGCTGCTTGTCCCCTTACAATGGATAAGTACAGGCAGACAGTTTCAATAAATGGTGTTGAGGCCTTGGCCTACAGGGACACAGGTGCCAGTATCACTTTGGTGACTGAAAACCTAGTGCACCCTGATCAACACATCATTGGACAACAGTATAAGATTATTGATGTCCATAACTCCACTAAGTTTCTTCCCTTAGCTATAATTCAGTTTAGTTGGGGTGGAGTTACTGGCCCTAAGCAGGTGGTGGTATCACCTAGCTTACCTGTAGACTGTCTCTTAGGTAATGACCTAGAGGCCTCAGGTTGGGCTGATGTAGAGTTTTATGCCCATGCAGCCATGCTGGGCATCCCTGAGGAATTGTTCCCTCTCATTTCTACTGAAATGAAAAAGCAAAGGAGAGAAGGCCTGAAAACTCAGGATCCCTCTCCATCAACAGGTAAAAAGGGTATCACAGTATCCCCTAACCACCCTACCATTCAGGATGCCATTCCTGTGGTGGGTGAAACCTCTCCTGGGGTGGCACCTGTTCCAAGGGAATCATCAGCTGGCATAGCTGTACTCCCTGAGGTGGACGTACCTCTCTGTGGGATAACTAACATTGGTGACAAAAAGAGCACCATTTTAGTTAACATGGAGCATCCCTCCAACCCTCCCAGAGAAACTTTAGTGCAGAAACCCTGCACTGCCTCACAACACTTAGGACAGCATCCCTGCCCTAGTGTGGAGCTCATAGGACAGCATCCCTGCCCTGCTCCAACACAGGAGAGACAGCATCCCTGTTCTCTCTTCCAGCCATATGGACAAAGTTTTTGCCCAGCTATGGCTTTTCTGAGACAGCATCCCTGTCTGGCATTTCCATCACTACAAATAGGTTCAGTGGACAATTCCCACTGCTCTAAACTAAAACTTACTGATAGAAACTCTGAAAATACATCTTCACATAGTTGCTTAGCTAAAAAACTTCAAACAGGGTGGTTTACATCCCCACAGGGAAGTAACCATGTAGTGGATGATAAAGGGAGTAACCAGTCTATTGCAGAGCTACTCTCTACTTATCACCACTTAGACAATAAAGTCTCAACTGGCCAAGGTTAGCCTTATTGTCCTTCGTTTGGGGGGGGGTTGTGTGAGAAAGTAGCCTCTTTCTAGCCTTGTTACCCCCACTTTTGGCCTGTTTGTGAGTGTATGTCAGTGTGTTTTCACTGTCTCACTGGGATCCTGCTAGCCAGGGCCCAGTGCTCATAGTGAAAACCCTATGTTTTCAGTATGTTTGTTATGTGTCACTGGGACCCTGCTAGTCAGGACCCCAGTGCTCATAAGTTTGTGGCCTATATGTATGTGTTCCCTGTGTGGTGCCTAACTCTCTCACTGAGGCTCTGCTAATCAGAACCTCAGTGGTTATGCTCTCTCATTTCTTTCAAATTGTCACTAACAGGCTAGTGACCAATTTTACCAATTTACATTGGCTTACTGGAACACCCTTATAATTCCCTAGTATATGGTACTAAGGTACCCAGGGTATTGGGGTTCCAGGAGATCCCTATGGGCTGCAGCATTTATTTTGCCACCCATAGGGAGCTCTGACAATTCTTACACAGGCCTGCCACTGCAGCCTGAGTGAAATAACGTCCACGTTATTTCACAGCCATTTTACACTGCACTTAAGTAACTTATAAGTCACCTATATGTCTAACCTTTACCTGGTAAAGGTTAGGTGCAAAGTTACTTAGTGTGAGGGCACCCTGGCACTAGCCAAGGTGCCCCCACATTGTTCAGGGCCAATTCCCCGGACTTTGTGAGTGCGGGGACACCATTACACGCGTGCACTACATATAGGTCACTACCTATATGTAGCTTCACAATGGTAACTCCGAATATGGCCATGTAACATGTCTATGATCATGGAATTGCCCCCTCTATGCCATCCTGGCATAGTTGGCACAATCCCATGATCCCAGTGGTCTGTAGCACAGACCCTGGTACTGCCAAACTGCCTTTCCTGGGGTTTCACTGCAGCTGCTGCTGCTGCCAACCCCTCAGACAGGTTTCTGCCCTCCTGGGGTCAAGCCAGGCTTGTCCCAGGATGGCAGAACAAAGGACTTCCTCTGAGAGAGGGTGTTACACCCTCTCCCTTTGGAAAATGGTGTGAAGGCAGGGGAGGAGTAGCCTCCCCCAGCCTCTGGAAATGCTTTCTTGGGCACAGATGTGCCCAATTCTGCATAAGCCAGTCTACACCGGTTCAGGGGACCCCTTAGCCCTGCTCTGGCGCGAAACTAGACAAAGGAAAGGGGAGTGACCACTCCCCTGACCTGCACCTCCCCTGGGAGGTGTCCAGAGCTCCTCCAGTGTGCTCCAGACCTCTGCCATCTTGGAAACAGAGGTGCTGCTGGCCCACTGGACTGCTCTGAGTGGCCAGTGCCACCAGGTGACGTCAGAGACTCCTTCTGATAGGCTCCTTCAGGTGTTAGTAGCCTATCCTCTCTCCTAGGTAGCCAAACCCTCTTTTCTGGCTATTTAGGGTCTCTGTCTCTGGGGAAACTTTAGATAACGAATGCAAGAGCTCATCCGAGTTCCTCTGCATCTCTCTCTTCACCTTCTGCCAAGGAATCGACTGCTGACCGCGCTGGAAGCCTGCAAAACTGCAACATAGTAGCAAAGACGACTACTGCAACTCTGTAACGCTGATCCTGCCGCCTTCTCGACTGTTTTCCTGGTGGTGCATGCTGTGGGGGTAGTCTGCCTCCTCTCTGCACTAGAAGCTCCGAAGAAATCTCCTGTGGGTCGACGGAATCTTCCCCCTGCAACCGCAGGCACCAAAAAGCTGCATTACCGGTCCCTTGGGTATCCTCTCAGCACGACGAGCGAGGTCCCTCGAATCCAGCAACTCTGTCCAAGTGGCCCCCACAGTCCAGTGACTCTTCAGTCCAAGTTTGGTGGAGGTAAGTCCTTGCCTCACCTCGCTAGACTGCATTTCTGGGAACCGCGACTTTTGCAGCTACTCCGGCCCCTGTGCACTTCCGGCGGAAATCCTTTGTGCACAGCCAAGCCTGGGTCCACGGCACTCTAACCTGCATTGCACGACTTTCTAAGTTGGTCTCCGGCGACGTGGGACTCCTTTGTGTAACTTCGGGTGAGCACCGTTTAACGCATCCTCGTAGTGCCTGTTTCTGGCACTTCTCTGGGTGCAACCTGCTGCTAAGAGGGCTCCTTGTCTTGCTCGACGTCCCCTCTACCTCCTGGTCCAATTTGCGACCTCCTGGTCCCTCCTGGGCCACAGCAGCGTCCAAAAACGCTAACCGCACGATTTGCAGCTAGCAAGGCTTGTTGGCGTTCTTTCGGCGGGAAAACACTTCTGCACGACTCTACAAGGCAAGGATCGGTCCTCCAAAGGGGAAGTCTCTAGCCCTTTGCGTTCCTGCAGAAACCGCAGCTTCTTCTGTCCAGTAGAAGCTTCTTTGCACCCGCAGCTGGCATTTCCTGGGCATCTGCCCATCTCCGACTTGCTTGTGACTTTTGGACTTGGTCCCCTTGTTCCACAGGTACCCCAGATTGGAAATCCAGCGTTGTTGCATTGTTGGTTTGTGTCTTTCCTGCATTATTCCTCTAACACGACTTCTTTGTCCTTAGGGGAACTTTAGTGCACTTTGCACTCACTTTTCAGGGTCTTGGGGAGGGCTAATTTTCTAACTCTCACTATTTTCTAATAGTCCCAGCGACCCTCTACAAGGTCACATAGGTTTGGGGTCCATTCGTGGTTCGCATTCCACTTTTGGAGTATATGGTTTGTGTTGCCCCTATCCCTATGTTTCCCCATTGCATCCTATTGTAAATATACATTGTTTGCACTGTTTTCTAAGACTATACTGCATATTTTTGCTATTGTGTACATATATCTTGTGTATATTTCCTATCCTCTCACTGAGGGTACACTCTAAGATACTTTGGCATATTGTCATAAAAATAAAGTACCTTTATTTTTAGTATAACTGTGTATTGTGTTTTCTTATGATATTGTGCATATGACACTAAGTGGTACTGTAGTAGCTTCACACGTCTCCTAGTTCAGCCTAAGCTGCTCTGCTAAGCTACCATTCTCTATCAGCCTAAGCTGCTAGACACCCTATATACTAATAAGGGATAACTGGGCCTGGTGCAAGGTGCAAGTACCCCTTGGTACTCACTACAAGCCAGTCCAGCCTCCTACAGAGGCCCAACGTGTAACACAGTGGCAGAACTGGTGTCACATGAAGTAACTGTCATGGCATGGTCCCTTTGGTGTCCCATTAGGGCGTGGGGAGGTGTGGGTGTTAGTAATGAGAGGTCCATTTGTAGCAGCCCGTTCTGGATGTTCTTCTCACCCTGCTCCACCCCAGGCACCCTGCCGCCTCCTCCATCAATGGCATTGGAATTCTCCTCCGTGAGGGGTATTTAGGTAGGTCCACGAGCAGAGATCACTGTGTCTTGGCGTGGGGTCTTGCCGGTTTCATCTTCCTTTTCTTGGTCTGAATTTCCCCTTTCAAAACATTCCACAGTATCATGTTTTTGGCCCAGAAAAAAAAGAAAACCTTGTTTGTCCGTACTGAACACACGGTCCGAAGCAAGGTTTAAATGTCGTCTGCCATGCGCGGAGTGAGTTCTGGGTTGAATATGGAGGGGGAGGTGGAGCCACTGGAATGACCCATCGATGAGTCTGAGTTTGTGATCCTGACTTCGTGGTGAGCCGGGCATTGTGTGGATGTGAACAGGTTGGCTTCTTTTAATGCCTGGATCTGGCTTTCAGCTCCTTGTGCTTTGGAGGGGCGTGTCTCAGGTTTTGGTTTCTTTCTCCGCCGTGGTTGAGGAGTGAGCCATACTTCTTGTTTGGAGTTGTTGTTGTTTGGTTTGGGCAAGCCCTTGGCATGTAGCCAGGTCCAAGTATCTTCCGGAGAAGAGAAAATATGTGTCTTCTCCCCATCTATCACCCGGAGTCGTGCCGGGAACAGTAGGGAATACAAGAGGTTGTTATCACACAAACGTTGTTTCACCTTCGTGAAGGGTGCACGCCTGCGTTGCACCTCAATGGTGTAATCTGGGTAGGCCGTATTAACGTTATTGTCCATCTGTATTGGTCCTTGTGTCCTGAAGCTCTGAAGGATCTGGTCTCTGTCGTGGAAATTTAGAAGGCGTGCAATCAGAGGCTGAAGTGGGGCTCCCGGGCACGGTCGCCTGCTTGGAATTCGGTGGGTCTATTCCACCGTGAATGTGGGTGATGCATTGTTTGTCAGTAACTTGTCCCTGAGCCATTGCTCTAGGAATACTTCAGCGTTTGGCATCTCCACTCGCTCCGGAAACCCCACAAATCTGACATTGCTCCTCCGTGAGCGTCCTTCCGCATCTTTCGCTCTTCGTTGCAGGTAGTTGACCTCTGTTTCCATACGCTGTAGCTTATCTCGCAATTCTTTAATTTCCGGTTGAGCAACCTTGAGCTCAAATTCGTTGTCAGTGACTCTGTCTGCCAGTTTGCGATGTTTTGCTCTGAGCAAGTTCACTTCCAGTGCCACTGAGTCTATTTTCCCTTCCAGGGTAGCTTTAGTATCCAGCACTGCTTGTCGAATTGTGCTGAGTGCATTTGCAGAGTCTCGTTCATCTGTTGTAATGCAGCGGCTTGATTTTCAGCCACCCCTGCAAGTGTTGGCTCTTCAATCTCCACCGTTGGCTGCGTCTAGGCAGTTTTGGCTTGACCATGGTTGCATGTATTCCTGGTCTGCAGCAGGCAGTTGCGCTGAACATGTACCGTCTGGGTTATCAATTAGGCGTCCTGCTGTGTCATAGGGCTGATGTTGTCATGACGGCCAGATCAGCTACCTGATTCAGCACATTAATTGAATACTGGGATGCCCTTTAAGCCCCCCGTACTGATTTTATGGTTGGGTTTACGTTGGCTGGTCAACAATTCAATCACTGGCTATGATAAATTGAGCCAGCTCGGGTCCCAACCTCGGCCCACGCGGCCTGCACGCTGCCATGTATTCCATGTCCTGCGCCGCTGGTGAGCGTCTTATATCTCAAGCAGGCAAGTTCACGTTGCACTTGTCCCCATCAATGTGTTGTGTATCAGGATTTGCTGGTATTATGGTTGGGTGGCCAGTTGCACCCCATGTGGTCCTAGGTGCGTAGTTCTGCCCAGTGTTTATGTTCAAGCACCCAGCTGCTATTTCTGTGTCTTAAGGGGCGATCTAGGCCATGCCTGGTGGGCTCTCACATGCTAGATTGCACTGCGTGGCCGCAGGGAGCTCCACCTCTGCCTTCTGGAGCACAATGACTAATTCGGCCCGCAGGCCGCAATTGTACAATTCGTAAAGGGTCCTCCTTCCAAGCCGGAGGCTGGCCGGTGATCTATTCTCGATGCTCCCTACCTCATGGTTGCTTGTCGCAGCTGCTCTGGATCCTCCTCCGCTGTTCTCACAGGCACCGCGGGTCCGAGTGCGCGAGTGCCGATGCGCCACTGTGCCCTCGCGTAGAGTGCCACTCCTGCCGTTCACCTCCCAGCGTCGCTATCAGCAGACTCCTACCTCGGCCTCGGTCCTGCGGCGCGTTCACAGCTGTGACTGCAGGGCCACGTGTTGCTCGTTTGCCTCTCTGTTGCTGAGGAACGTGTCCGGTTGGGGCAGCAGACACCAGGGCAGGCTGGGCAGGGAGAATTGATGGATTTATTACAGGCCACGAGCGGAGCTCTTTAGAAAGCGTCCGCTCCGGCCGCCATCTTGGACACTCCCCCATACTATAGTTGGACTTATTTCAAGTAACCATAACTTGTGCCAAAAGGTTAAGTTTAACTCGCCATACACTGCTAATTACCCATTGAAGTTATGGCACTCCTGACATCTTTTAGAACACCATTGATAATGCTACTGTAACATTTGCAGTAAAACATATTGTAACATTCCTGTAAACTTTTGTTTTTTTCAGTGAATATATATATATATTTCAGTTTATAGATATTCACTGAAAAAAACAAAAGTTTACAGGAATGTTATACCTAGCCTCACATTTTAAACATACAAAACCATAGAAATTTAGAATTCAGCTGTTATAGTTATAGTTATTACAAGTAACCATAACTCGTGCCCTAAGGTAACTATAACTCATGGCCCTGCCACGCACACCTATCTCATCAATATGTTTTACTGCAAATGTTACAGTAGCATTATCAATGGTGTTGATTGGTGGTATATATATAGATATTCACTGAAAAAAACAAAAGTTTACAGGGACGTTATAGTTAGGAAATATAATTATTTTTTAAAAATAAATTCACTTTAAAAAAAAAACAAATGTTACAGGAATGTTAGAGTTAGGAACTGAATTTACTCGCACAAAACCAATGAAATTCAGCAGCTATAGTTATGGTTAGTTCAAGTAACTATAACTTGTGCCCTAAGGTAACTGTATCTCACACCCCCGCTCAAAGTTTACAGGTACACACAGAGGAATCCATAAGAACACCATGCTCCATGTGAGGCCTAATCATTTAGCGTATACCAGGCTGTGGAAGATGCTACAATGTACACCCGTACTTATTAGATCGGATTGTTGAGTCTGTCCTGTTATATTGAAAACCAATAAAGAAAGATTTTTAAAAAAGTATAGTTATGCAATGCATGGCAATGACTGTGAAACCAAGCGAATTACGGAATACTTTGATTTTTGACTGTGATTAAAAACTCAATTTTTCAATCTATTTCATTTAATTCTTCCTGAAATTAGATGTTCACTAAGTGGACTCAAACCTGAACCTCATATAAAGAGACAAAACACATTCTGATGAGGAAGAATGGTGTGCTTTAAGAATATACTTCTAGACTGACGGCTGTATGGATAGAGCCGGTTGAAGCTTGTGTTTACACCAGTGGAACATCAGCTAGCTTTGCTTTCATAAACCTTTGACAGATAGCCCATCCAGCACACAATGCCAGGTCACAGTAATTATTACCCTTCTGTTACGAAGAAGCAACAATCACTAATGTTCTCCGCCTGGTATTGCCATGCAAGTCATGGCAGTTCCTGGTTGGGGAAATAGACAGACGTCTGGGGCATTGTTATTTGTAACGAAAGAACAAATCCTTCGAGATTGTTCTTGCAGATCCTTTGCTGAGCAGGTGCTCAAAATATGGAATCTGGATTATGATTAGTGCCTTCAGTGAAACCACCTCTCTAGGTGAAACCACTGAAGCACAGAGGCTCCCACCACTCAGGTGGACATCTTTAATTTTGGTGGGTGGTCCTACACCTGGGGAGAAGAGCCCATAGCCTCCCCTGATGCAGGGGGACTGACATGCCATTGCTTAGGGTGTGTATGACTCTGTAAGAAGCCTGACCCTGTAGCCTCAGATGTAGAATAATGCACAGACAGAGTGGTACCTTGGGGTTTAACCAGCAACAGTACAATGTTCCCTGAAACAAAGATCTATCAAGGAAGATGCCTACCATCACTTAACTCTACCACCTATGTGGTTTGAATTACTAATGAGCACTGAGTAGTCAAGGGATTGAAGTACTTCATAGCGAGTTGCTTTTTTAAAAAAAATGCTGATTGTTATTCAGCTCTCACTCTCTTCTCCAGTTCCGCAGTATAGAAAAAAGGGTTTCAAAAAGTCTAGAGACATCACAACTTTGCACACCTTTTGGGCTCTGATTAAAAGTTGACGGAAGTGTAATTCCTGGGTGGAATGCAGTTCTGTCTAATTATAAATGTTCTGGTTTTCCTGCGCACAGCTTTTCCAGGAGATGGAACACCAGGTCTGATTTTACAGGCTGAAATACTGAGGCAGCAAAACCACATGCTTGCTTCTCAGCACAGCCTTGGCTGGCAGCTCCAAGCCGACTTCCATCCAAGGCACAGGAGACCAAGGAATGGTCCATCCTGCCAGCCACTGCTTCTGGACCCCACTCCCTACTACTGTTAGTGCGTCAGACCTTATTAAGTAAACCTACAAGGGAGACGCATATAGGCTGATGGACCTTTTGACTCACTTTGAGGTTTTCCCACCATATATCCCATACCAATCCAGATCAATAACAGCAACAATCAGTAACATCAATAATCAATAGGAGTCAGTCATTTCCAATCACTATGACCTCGTGGCCATGAATAACCACACCTTTATGTAAAAGTTAGAATGTTTATTTCCCTATATTGACAATGCTTATGTCACGTAACTCAATCTCAAAAACAATTGATAAACATACAGAAACAGTACTGGCTGTCCAAAGCGGCGAAAGAATCACAATCTAATCAAAGCTTGAGCTACTACACATTCTAAGGTTACGGTACAAATTAATAGCAAGAATAACTGCACAAACGATATCACATACATTTAGATTCAGCAAAGGAAAGACATCAACTGTTATTAAATGTAGTGAACTTCATCAGTGGAAACCCTAACAAACACCAGATTAGAATTGCATGTTTGGGCTTCATGAAAAACGATTTAGTCACACAAATTTGGAAAGCATCTAACTATGGCTCTATCAACATAGTGGTTGGTACCTAGAAACAAGAGCAAATAGACATAGCAATCAGTAAAGTCATTGTACACCTGTCCTCAATTGGGTTCAGCTAGCTTTGACAGTCTTCATCAACAGGACATCAGTTCGGTCAGCAGTACATCAGTATTCAGCATCAAAAGTCAGAAAAAGCAGAGTCTCTCTAAGCAGTTTGAAAAGGGTAACTAAACAATCAAGAAGAATAGGGAGAAAGGCTTCCTAGATAGTTCAAAACAATAGAGCTAATGGCGTATCTTCTCCCAGTGCAGTCCGGCTAAGTTAGATTTCCTAAAACTACTTCCCACATCCTAATTGGTCAGGGGATCACATGCTCACACTTTGTCCAATGAAACTAAAACCCATATTCTACAATTTTACTACTACATGGTTCACATCTCAACGATTGACTCCTCTTCTCCCGCTCTCGTCATTCGGCTTGTCAGGTATCAATATTGTTGCAGCTTATTCTCCAGTCAGTGCATACATTGTCTTCTCCTGGGAAGGTCAGTCTTACAAACATTACATTAAACATTGTTTTTCACTAGCAAGTACATCATCTACTAGCAAGCAGTTTCTCATGAGAACTAACTTCAGCTACGAGCACATGGTCAGTACAGTGGAAAATCACAATTCAATTCTCTAAGCATCCATTTTATTAAACACCTAAGAAAATGAAGCTTGACATGAGGCCGAGCATCTAGGCCAAGACCTTGCTAAGTTAAGGCCTACGATTAATAAAGTTAATACATAATGCATAACCTTTAATATTACTTATTACCACATTAATCAAACATAAGCTCATCATTTCATATTAATAAGCCATTAAAAAGTACACTTCCTGAGCATTGATGGCCACTCTGGTAGGAGCACCTTCAAATGCGTGCATTATTTTTTTATAAGTTGATCTATTAAATCGAAGACTCAAAATACATGAATATTCATTAGAAAACTGATTGCAAATTCTGCGTTAACACTACAATTGACCCTCAACAACCCCATACTTCCATTTACTACCTTCTCAGTTGAAAAATGAAAGCTTTTTTGTCCCCAAAATAGGGACACTAAAAGTGGATTGAAACCCAGTGAATGTGGGTGTACATATTATGTGCCATACAGGAGACAAATAATTTAGCCGGATTGCGATATTTATTCCCGAAAGGTGTCCTTGCACATAAATCTGTCCATGTTGTAGCTGGGGCCTTAACATGTGAATATATATAAATGTGTGTGTGCACTGGTTTACAGACCAATGCTGCTGCTGCTGCTGCCACTTGTCCTGCTCTTCATTGGGAAAGCTTCAACTGCTGCTGCAAATGCGTTTGTTGGTGAAGTTTTACAAAGCTCACTAAAACAGAAACCAAAACTATAATAACGCAATACATAGAAATACTATTCCTTTAGAATACATTTTTTAAACTATTGTGCATAACACACCACACATACATTACCATGAGCTGGGAATAGAGAGTTCGTTTACCAAAGCAATTCAAAAACATTCTACTCATCTGAAAAGAGCAGCTTTAGACAATTCACAAGCAAGACTGCAATGTGCGAAGGCCATCGTTATTTTGCCCGGAGAAAAGGTTAGTATTTGACTGATTTAGAAAATTGATTCATTTTTCAACACGTGAAGTTGTGCAAGTAGTTAGCTTTCTGTAATCTTTACTGAATTTAAGAGATGCCAAAATGCCTTAGGTTTTACCCCACACTCCGAAGATTTTGCACGCATGTGGGAGTTTAACAGCCTTTGGCAACCTTCCAGGCTGAATGGTAAAGCACTGACTCGAGCATTTAGTTGTTGCTGCAGCCAGTGACTTCGGGCCTCTCGCATGTCTGGTGCAGCCTTAAGTACGGTACACAATGATCTCGCAAAAATGTGAGAAGGTTTTTTAAATCCCTTTTCGCCCCGTGGCTTTAGCTTTGTGTGTTTCTACGTACTGAGCTGTAATTTGGGTCTTTAAGAGGTGACATTCCCATTCATTAACCTCTGCAATTTAAGATATGTATGTCGACGTGGCAGCAGATAATGGCCTTCTAAAAAGGTATAGTTCACAGACATCACCCCCTAAGGCCTAGAGCATGAGATGGTTCTCCAGCACTTGCCTCAAAGTAACAGATTTATGTGGATGCTGCTCTAAATAGGGAGCACGGTTTTTCCACAATGAGGACACATCTGAAGAAATAAAAGCGGAACAATATTTACACAGTTTGCAATCCTTAATCCATGCTGTAGTATGTACAGTTCCGTTTCCAGCAAGCATTTGTAAAGCTGGCATTTGAATGCTGGTGCGAAGGTTAATGTATTATTATGTTTTTATATTAGAAGCACATGCCGGGAAATAATAAGAAAGAAGAAAACCGCCGCTGTCTGCAAGAAGCGAGCATACACCCGCCCAAAAAAAAACAAGCATTAGCAAAGCCAACATGGTTTGCCGCTGTTTATTCTTTTGCATTCTATTTTACTAACTGAATTCTAAATAACTAAAAAAAGGTTATACTAATGTGTGTTTTAAATTTGATAAACCGTTAATAGTTGTCTATGTTGTGATGTAAGTTGAATTATTATCCCAGAGTTCTAAACTCATAATTTGTACCTTATTTAATGTGGCATTGTGATAAGAGTATGGTAATGTGTAGATAGTAAACTGCTACGACACCTGCTGCGCCATTCAGATCATGCTCCTTTTAACTGCAAGGTAGCTACAATTGTGACTGCCAGTTGAGTAGTAAAATCTAGCAATATTTGATGTTTAGAGGCACTATGATAACTTTAGGGCTCTGTGTCACTGCACGTGCTGCACAACTCAAATCATGTCCCTAATGCCTGTAAGATAACTCCACTTGTGACTGCCTGTTTAGTAGTAAAATTTAGCAATAATCTGTGTTTAGAGGGGTTCGAAACCGTGTGGCACTGGTGCCACTGCACTTGCACCACAATTGAAACCATGACCATAATGCCTGAAAATTACTGCAGTTGTGACTGCCTGTTTAGAAGTAAAATGTAATAATAATTTGTGTTTAGTGGGGTTTCTAGAGCTATGTCTGGGCTATATCTCCTTGGTTGTCCTGCTGGTCATCTGCTGTTCAGTCCGTAGATAGGCATCCAAAATCCACCCCACCGCTGTAACTAAACCAATTACAATCATTCCATAACTTGTCAATGGAATCTCAACTAAAGAAGTGACACGAGAACCACAATGTTGTGCCAGCAAACAAGCAATAATTATTATTCAGCAGAGTCACTCCTGCTAGATGGTACCACTGGGAGGGGGAGCTAATGTTGCCCTCCCTCACCTCTAACTCTCCCAACTCTACAAACAACGACCAGTAGGTCCCATTACTCTTTTCATGTTCAGAATCTCTTTCTCCATTCTGTTTTCTGGCACAATAAGCCTTTGGTTCCATTGTGGTCGGCATAATCTCTCTGGACATCAGGCTGTGAATGGAGACAGAGGCAGATTAAACAAACTGAGCTCCTGCACTCCAAGCCCTCACCCCCCATAATTGTTAAGTGAATGGGCTTCATGCATGGCTGCTAGGAAATACTGCCAGTGAACGTCGAGGAGTTGGGGCACTGAACAGAAACCTCACAGATCCAGCAGTTAAAGCTCCAAGCTTTGTTGGGGCACTGAACAGTGGCACAGGATCTTTGAAACCCAGAGAGCCCTCCTCTGTACACACACAAACCACTCAAAGAAAGGCAACTCTTCAGCATTTGTTTTACTATTATGTTCATAGTTTCATCACCATAAGAATATGTGCCTTGATAAGAACACTGGGACTCTCATGGGTCAAGTTTCTTGTACAGAATATGAAGTGGGATTAAGGGCCTCATTACGAGTTAAGTGGGCCAAGGACTTCCTTGTTGGCAGTGGAGGTTCCACCTCCATCAGGCTAGCGGAGAAGACTGTCAAATTATGACATTGGTGGTGATGCATGAAGAATCAACCAAAGCACTGCCGGCACCACCAGTGCATTCAAACTGCCACAGACAATTGGAGCCACCACCAGCCGGCAGAGACCATGTATCGGCCAGACTCATTACGAGGTTGCACACAACCAGCATTTCTGCTGCGGTCGGACCACCATGGAACACTAGGTGGAACCGAACAGTATAAAAGGAGTCGCTCACCTCCAGAAAGCCATTCTCATCCAAAGCTGCCATGGAACTACAACTAGATGTTATCTCACTGCTCCTCCTCACAGAAAGACAACAGAATCACAGCTGACGAGGACGACAGGCACACATACTCATTTGTAAAATGTATACATTTGAACTGTAACCTAACAAGCTGCAGGGAGGGGGGTGCAAGTGCTATACTCACATGTAACAGTAAACTGACACACACACTCGCACACAGTAACAAATACATCCACAGCACACAAACTGCAGTTAGCACACACATATGTACCACACGCCAAGAACACACAGTTATGCATGGCAACACAGTGCAGGCCTCACAAATGCACATACAACATACAAACTTGTAACTACAATACCACAACCACACAAATAGAAGCACATGTCAAACATTCCCTTCCGACACTGGCCAGGAACTTTATACACATAAAACCCAATGTTCAACCATCTGTAATGGAGCACACACAATTACATCATCACATAACCTAGCAATCAGCACACACATCACACACATGCACTGTAAACCAAACCTATTATGCAATCTGCAACACATGCAGACTCAAACAGTCTAAACACACAGAGCCACACAGCACTACAACAAACACATATCATCAGTAACACAACACACCACCATGACATAAACATTTCACCTATACACACATACCCATCACACAAAACACACCCTATCCCTGGGGGATAAAAACACTGCACACAACCTCACAGACTACACGGGCAATACCGGAAGCATCAAGCAGCACACACACACACACACATATACTGGCACACAACCAATGTCAGCAAGGAACAACTATAACCTTGGAAAGGAAATGCAGGACAAAGATGTAACCAGAAATACCAACAACTGGTTGGTTTAATGTTTGCTAAAATATAGCAATAAATAAAGATTGTCCCAGGGAAGGTACTGGGGTGGTCCCAGATGGGTCTGCCACCACTGGCACTCCCCTCGCCCTCCAGGCCAATGGGTCCCTCAGTGTCGGTGTTCTCATGAATGGAGGACCCATGGCCAGTAGGCTTCCCCACTCATCTGTGCCACATCTCCTTCACCTGCTGGTGCTGAAAAAAGTAACATCATCACATTCACAGGATAACACTTCCATCATACAGTTAACACAAGTCTCATTACATCCTGTTCACCAACACTCCCTGGTAGTACCAGTTAAGTGCCAACATCATGACACAGCAAAATCTGAAGAAGGTACCTCAATATAAACTTTGTTCTACACCAGCAAAGCTAGCTAACTGACACCTACAATACCATGAAGTTGACTTACACTGACGATACCAGGACAAGGTGACTTTGCTACATGATATAGGTTCCCTATCCCCCCAAAACATAGTCGAGCACCAATAATATTAGGCTATGACACTGATTGTCCAGTAAACGCAAGAAATCCTAGTGCATACAAGCCATAAGTTCTTCATTTCATTTAGTTACAACCATACACCATCATCATATGGAAACCTGTAACAGCTCAAGTTGCCCTTCATACCAATTTTCGGATAAGGATTCAGAACACATGGCACACACATCTACCAATGGTGATGTATCAAGGATTGAATTTACAATGTGGACCAAGCCGTCCAGGTCATTGGTCACCTGTAAACAAAACTTTATCAGTCAAGTAAGGGCCAAGTAAGGTCAGACCTATGTCCCACAAACAAACACAAGATGTCAAAAAAACTGTACCTTACACGTGGAAAACTATACTGTACAGAAAGGAGACAATCAGAGCTACATAATCATGACATTAGGCCATCAATAGTCAATGCAAGCCTTACATCTGTCCATGGACGTTTCTCAGAACTAAAGCACATGTGTTGCTAACGTGACAGGTACATCTAGCAATATGCAAGACATAAGCCTAGATACACTTACAATACAACTCATATGTGTATGTGAACAATCAAACCTACACTGCATAGGTGTCATTGCCAACATTAGGTTCACAAACAGCCAGGACTCAAATGCCACATCCTAAACAGTAAAATCAAGTGGACATAACTATGTTCTATGTTGATTCATGACTGAACCTTTCAAATAATACATGAATTCAACACATTATCTGAGAAGAATGTAACTGTAAATAGGCTCTCTTTGCCTAGGAATCATGCCTAGTACAGTATGCCCAAGGGCAAAACTGTGTGGCCACTTTCCAATAACAGAACAAGAAATGTATTCACATTCATAGCCTCTGATACCAATGTATGTGTGTCCATAGAAATGTTGAAACACCTCAATGGTATCCATAATGCATGTTGTCTACTCTGAGGAGACTTCACATATGTCTATGTACATCCCTCACTTACCAAGGGGGATTACTTAGTGTGAAGAAGTAAACCTTGCATTTCATGTGACATGTCAGATGGACATCACTGCTCACATGCTGCCGTCACTTATCAGAAAGCTTTAGAAAACCTGAGATGACTTCATTAGGTCTGACTCTATGTTGCCCATGGACAGGAGTCTTGAGGCACTGCAGAGGACATAAATCAAGAACCTACACAACCTATTACCATGGCATAGGGATGATTGACCTGTTGGTGGGTATGTACAATCACCACTGTAGGAAATACAGTATTATGGTACACATATAACACAGACGCAATAGTAATTTAAGGAACAAACTGGTACATACCTATAGGCAGGAACGTCCAGGGAGACAACTTAACCTTGTAGGGAGTGAAGTGAAGGGCACTTACAAATGTGGCGATTGCAGTTGCTGTGACCTATGTATAGAGGCTAAATCTCTTGAATATCAGGGTTTTAAAGTGACTCCTGGAAGTATGAATAATTGTCATAGCAGAAATATAATATACCTCATTTTATGCCCTTGCAACTTGGGATATGTGGGTGAGACAGGTAGAGAGCTTAGGACCCGGTTATGTGAACACAGGTCAGCTATCAGAAAGTGCAAACCCAATGCACCCCTCATGGGACATTTTAAATATATGGGACATTTGGAGAAGAATCTAGGTTGGTTTATCCTAGAAACAATTCTCCCTAAGAAAAGAGGGGGTAATGTTGACACGTTTATTAAAAAGAGAGAACTTTGGTATATCATTAGATTGGAAACTCTAAAGAAAGGATTGAACAGTAAGGAAGATTGGGATAGGGGGTTTATATAAAATGCATAACATGCAGGATTGTAGCCTCGTTAAATGGTCCTGTCAGCCTAGAGAGTCTCTAGAAAACTCAGGGGGATTAGTATTTCCATTGTAAACCTCTAGGGGGTTGTCTCTGGAGTAGTGGTTTCCCCCATTAGCTTTTAGTAGCCTGATTGGTACAACCATTATATCTGTATAATAGTGACAGAGGTCCCCCGATTGATACTTTGTTCGGTCCTTGTAGTGTTAAGTCCCATATTAGTCCTATTAAGGGAAATGTTAAACTACCCTAAGAAAGTTTATGAGTGAATTGCCTCTAATATGAAAGTTGAAGAAACTCAATATGACGCGGCATCAAGCCCGCTACTACAAAGTCAGGGGTATTAGGTGCAATGGGGCATCCAATATGGCACAGGAAAGAGACCACCGTAATACAGTCGGCAGCTTCAACTCTAGCACTTAACGAGGAAATGAATATATCGCAGAGAGGAAATGAGGTAAGGCCAATGGTTAGGGCGGTGAATCAAGGGGGGGATGAGCAGCTTGATTCATGGAGGTAGTGATTCTAACCCTGCCTATTCCCCGATAAAAGCAGAGACACAGGAAACGTTTTTGACTCTGGTTTAAAATACGGACGAAAGGAAGATGGAAACGCTGTCCCGCTTCAAAGGTGAGATTAGGAGTTAGGTATGCTTTTAAAACGGGACTATGATTGACTATAGAAGATTTGGGGGAGGGATAAAAGATGAACAGTAACCCTCCGAGTTGGCACATTAGGTGAATTTGTCACTACGATTTTTTAGACCCAGGATAGAATGCAATATAAATAATATAATTGACAGAGCACGCAGTATTAAAGAACATGGAAATATATGTGTAACGTACAGAGAATATGGCCCTTTGGAAGAACAGGGTGGGTGGAGCTTAGGACTAAATATTAATTGATAAATTGCATCCACCTAAAAATGTATTTGGTAAAACTCTGTGCTTAAGATTGAAGGCAGAAATAAGGCTCATACTCAGACATTTGGAATTGCCTTGATTGTGAGAAAAGTGTTTTCATTTTTGGTCTTTATTTATAGACTGAAGAGTAAAGGTTTAAGTGTTATTATTTGATCCCTCTTTGAAAGAGAAATGAAGAACTAAGGGACCAAAGGGTAAGCTGTGTGGACTACAAGGGGTGATTGTTCACAAGAAAAATAGTAGATTTTAATCACTTCAGTAGATGAATTAGTTTTATATACACTATATACTGGGTGATATAGATGGATACTGCATGTGACATGATCCCACGAACATCAGATTGTGAAAGAAGTAGATTACGTGTAATTTTTTAAGGATTGGGCTTCATGGATGTGATCAGTACTCACCTAATTGTTTTGTCTATATAGAAGTGATCTGTGTTTGGGACTGAAGTAAAGGAAAGGACACTTCCAGAGTAAGAATGAGAACCGAAGGAGACTTGGTGAGATTAGGTTTATCTGGCTAGTGGTAAGACTCTATAATGATGATTTGCGGGTGCTTTCTAATGAGTTGAGTGATTTAATGTTTGAGATTGTTTTAATGTGATGTTTTAATAAAGGAAAGGGGTTTCTTAAATTACATGGGGTGGTTTTAAGTAAAGTCATATTAGGGGCATAGAGGTTTTTTTTTTTAAATAATTAAGGGGACTGGAGGAAATTTAGGGAGTTATTTATATGTGTACATATTTGTGTTTGTTTATTTTTTAGTTGTGTGCTATGTTGAATGAATTGTAATGGGAGGATATCGTACTGTCCTGAAGAAGGTGGTGGAAGAAGTGTGAAGAGACCACCGAAACGCGTCGACACCTGTTGAATTGCTAGACCAATAGGGACTGCCCAAAATAGATTTGGAAATTGGAAATACAAATCAAGGGGACAGTATATACCAACATTTGGATAGCACAAAATGATAGACTAGGGAATTTGTCTTGTTTCTTGTCTCCCATTTTATGTGGTTTTTAATGGTGGGTTTTAGAATTATTTTTAGTAGTTGTATCTTTATGAGGTATGTTATTTATGTACTTTAGATGGGATTAATTATTAATAAATATTTTCCTAGATATTTCCTTTATTAAGACTGATCATTAGCGGATGTGCTTGACAGTGCAGTGTGTTGAGTGGTGGATAGGTTTGTGCTCCCTGTAGGGGTTGTTTATTTTCTTTTTCACACATATAACACAGTCATATGTACGCTTAAATATGCAATTGTACTAAGGAGACTACATAGTAGAGTCACATGCCTCCAAATACATAGGTATGTGCTCACCTGAGTGCTATAGACGGCTATGGTACATCGATTTGGACACAGGAGATCTGTGAGGGTTAGCACTTACCAGATTGTCAGAGCTAGCATACTGTTCCCTAACTCAATCACCTGGTATAAGGACAGACATGAGTTAGTTAGGTACTTACCCCCTTGTGGCTGCTGTGCTGCCTTCAAATGCCCATCCAACTCAGGGTAGGCTACCGCCAAAATGTGAGCCATTTGGGGGGTCAGGATCTGATGGGCACCCCATCCTCTTTGGGAGGACATCCCCAGCTGGGCCTTTATGGTCTACTGGGCCCAGCGTCTCAGGTCCTCCCACATCTTGCAACAGTGGGTGCTCCGCTGGCTGTGGAACCCCAGGGTCCGTACTTTCTTGGTGATGGCACGCAGATCACCTTCTTCTGATGGCAATGACCTGCATGGATGACATTGAAACAATGGGAAAAAATGTGATATCTACATGTCTTATTATAAAACAGGCAGGTAGCTTGGCACGAGCAGTAGACTTAACTTCAGAGTGTTAGGTGTAAAGTATTTGTACCAACACACACAGTAACTTAATGAAAACACTACAAAATGACACAACACATGTTTAGAAAACTAGAAAATATATTCCCTAAACAAAGCAAGACCAACACGACAAAAATCCACAATACACAATGCTCATGCTGTTAGCGTGAAAATTTACTTTGGGTGCGTCACAAATAACCCAGCATGGGCAAGTGTGCATCAAAAAGGGCTTGCGATGTGTCGATTTCACTCACGAGCAAGACCTTGCGACGTTTCTCCTTTAGTCGGGTCGGCATGCGTTGTTTCTTCTCTCCACAGGAGAGCGATGCTACGATCCGCAGCACTCCTAGGTCCGGGCAGGCCTTGCAGGACCCCTACCCAACGTCACCGCACAGGAGGGTCCAGACATGTCCACTCCACCCACAGAAGAGGCCGACAGTGATGACAGCAGCTCTGTCCAACTGGATCTAGATGACCAGCCCGGCCCATCTGGGACCTCGGTACAGTCGGTTCCCCTCACACTGGCACAAGCCCCAACAGAGCCTCCCCCCTCTGGAAACACCAGCACAGCACCCACCCAGCGGGGCCAAACCTCTGTCCCCAGGACACGTCAAGCAGCAGTGTGTCCACCACTACAGGGAACCCAGGCTAACCCACCACCCCAACAACACCATGGACCTGGGGGCAGTGGTAGTGGGCACACGGTTCAGGGGACAGAGGACCAGGAACACAGGGGAACTGGGACGGCTTCTGTGCGACAGGGGGAGGACAGGCGCAGAGAACCTACTCTCCACGAGGCCCTCTCCAACATCATGGGAGCCTACCACCATTCCCAGGAGACGATGGCAACGGTACTGGCCAAGTTTCAGGAGACCCAGAGGCTGCAGGAGGAACAGTATTTGGGGTTCAGGGAGGGACTCAAATCCATCAACACCACCCTGGGCACCAGTCTAGGGGTGCTGAAGGAACTTGTCAACACCAGGAGGGACACTGTGGCACAACAAGGGGCCCCTGACACTAGCCTGGATGATGAATTGCCCACCACCTCTGCCAGCGCTAGTAGACAGGAGGCACTGCCACAGGACCACAACACCAGCACCCCACCCCCTGCAGATGGAGAACCACCCACAAGCGGTCCCTGAGATCCAGGACAAAGACAAAGACAAAGAACAATGCCAAGACCCCTGCCAGGAAATGAGACCACCCTGATTGTCATCCTTCTGTCCCACTTTGTCACCCTGTCCATCCTTAAACTGCCCCAGCTCCACTTCCTATGCCCCTTTGGACAATGCAACTGTGAGACTAATAAACTGGACTCTGCCATGGACATTCCTCCACCATCACCCCTGACCATTTTACAACCCCTTCCAATATTTAGCACTTAAATAAACACCCTTGAAGCACAAAACAGTCTGTGCTTTGAAAATGTGTATTTGCAATAACTGTGTAAAAAGGATATATCCATTGTGTTGTCAACATACCTATGTCACACAGCTCTAGTCCATGAGGAAACAAAGCAGATGTCACACAGTGGGACCCACATCTGACAAATTGAAAGGGAAAGTGACAACTCAGGGTCCATACACTGGGTGAAGGTGACAGACAGATGAGAGGTCGAACAATTATATCAGATGTAGCAGGCAGTGATGTCTTCTTACGTGTGTCTCACTGGAAGTATTGTTGGATCACCGTGTTTCTGTTGTCGATGTCCTCTTCTTCTGCTTCCTCTTCTTCACTGTCCACCGGCTCCACAGCTGCCACAACACCTCCATCTGGACTATCCTCCTGCAGAAAAGGCACCTGTCATCGCAAAGCCAGGTTGTGAAGCATACAGCAGGCCACGATGATCTGGCACACCTTCTTTGGTGAGCAGAATAGGGAACCACCTGTCAGATGGAGACACCTGAACCTGGCCTTCATGAGGCCAAAGGTCCTCTCTTTAACCCTCCTAATTCGCCCATGGGCCTCATTGTAGCATTCCTCCTCCCTTGTCCTGGGATTCCTCACTGGGGTCAGTAGCCATGACAGGTTGGGGTAGCCAGAGTCACCTGCAAATGTTGAGGGAAATCTGTTAGACACACACTAACTCTTAGGGACATCCCCAGACCCAGAGACCTAGTCACACTGTATAGGCTCCATGTCCTCACCTAATAGCCACACAAGGTGCCTCTGGAGTTGGCCCATCACATAAGGGATGCTGCTATTCCTCAAAATGTAAGCGTCATGCACTGATCCATGAAACTTGGCATTCACATGGGAGATGTGCTGGTCGGCCAAACACACCATCTGCACATTCATTGAATGGTAACTCTTCCGGTTTCTGTGCACCTGTTCACTCCTGCGGGGGGGACCAAGGCCACATGTGTCCCATCAATGGCACCTATGATGTTGGGGATATGTCCCAGGGCATAGAAGTCACCTTTCGCTGTAGGCAAATCCTCTACCTGAGGGAAAACGATGTAGCTGCGCATGTGTTTCAGCAGGCAGACACCATTCTGGACAACACGTTGGAAAACATAGGCTGGGACATCCCTGATGCTATGGCCACTGTCGTTTGAAAAGACTCACTTGCCAGGAAATGGAGTACTGACAGGACCTGCACTAGAGGGGGGATTCCTGTGGGATGGCAGATAGCTGACATCAGGTCTGGCTCCAACTGGGCACACAGTTCCAGGATTGTGGCACGATCAAGTCTGTAGGTGACAATTATATGTCGCTCCTCCATTGTCGACAGGTCCACCAGTGGTCTGTACACCGGAGGATTCCGCCACCTCCTCATCTGCCCCAGCGGACGTGCTCTATGGAGGGGAACAGTGAGCAGAGAGCCAACCAACACTGAGGTACGTTAACACAACTTTATTCCTCAATTTTCTAAAACCGCTATGTGCCTGTATTAGTGTGTATGCAAGGCCTAGATATGTGTGACGCATTTAAAATTAATGCCATGTGGCCCACTAAAATTAGCGGCTGCCTGACCTGTAATGTGGGACACGGGGATATAAGGTAACTGCACTGGCGTTGTACACGGTCGCGGTAGGCGGTCGTAGACCGCAGCACAATCCTGCATTGGTTAACATTGGACCCTATGGGTCCGAGGAGCCAATGACAATGTACGCCGGTGGTGACGGTACGCACCGCCGATGATGTGACTGCCAATTTCTCTCTGTTCAATCACTTGATACCTGATCTTCGACAGGAGAGGACCTACACTGCAAGTGCTGCTGTGACCTCAGCCTGGAAGAGACAATGGCTCATGTGTCTGGGGAAAGGGCCGCTGCCTTCAGCATGGAGGAGTTGGAGAAACTAGTGGATGGGGTCCTCCCCCAGTACACCCTACTCTACAGTCCTCCAGACAAACAGGTAAGTACACTGTGAGCATGCCGAATGGGCAATGCCTGTGTGGAGTAGTGTGGATGGAAGATTGGGAGGGGAGAATGAGGCGTACATGAAACGACGGTGAGTGCATGTGTGTCATGGCAAGGGTAGGGATGCAGGCCAATGACTGTGATGGTGCGGACGGTTATATCTTCTCCTTTTCCCTTGTACCATTCCTTTAGCTCAGCCCCCACCAGAAGAAGGATATTTGGCGTGCCATCGCCAAGGAAGTCTGGGCCCTGGGGGTCCACCACAGACAGAGCACCCACTGCCATAAAAGATGGGAGGACATTCGCCGCTGGAGCAAGAAGACGGCAGAGGCCCAGCTGGGGATGGCCTCCCAAAGTGGAAGGGGTGCCCGTCGCACCATGATCCCCCGGATGTTCCGGATCCTGGCGGTGGCGTATCCGGAGTTGGATGGGTGCTTGAGGGCATCACAGCAGCCACAAGGGGGTGAGTACAGTCACATTCTGCTGATTCTGCGTGCAGTGGAAGTGTCTGGGTGTGGGAGGTGGGCTGTGAGTCCCCTAGGCCAGGGCGAGTTTAGTAGGCAAGGTCCCGTCGTAAGGCAGGCTATGAGACACTCCTCCCCACCTGTGTTCAGAGCCAACTACACCTAGGCAGGCTCCTGTGACTTCCATGTGTGCAGCAATCGGGCATAGGCCTTGTAACCCATGTCCCTGTGATTAATTAGGGAACTCAAAGTGCACTGCGTAGTGTAGGGGGCTTCTGTGTCTGTAGTGTCCGTCAACGGTAGAGGTATTCCATGCACTCAACATGTCTTTCTTCTATCTTCCCCCCTTTTTGTGGTCTCCCTGTTCTTGTGTGCATTAGCATCATCAGTCGGAGGAGCAGTGGCACCGGAGCAGGATGGAGCTGCATCCCACATGGCCCTGGAGGGTGAGACAACGGAGTCTTAAGCCACCAGTGGGACCGAGGGTGAGGGGAGCTCCACGGCGGTGACAGGAGCTGAGACCAGCAACACGGACTCCTCCTCTGATGGGAGCTCCCTTGCGGTGGCGGGCCCCTCTGTGCCCACCACATCTACAGATACAGCCACCACCCCCCTCACCAGCACCACTCTCCCAGCAGCCCCTCAGCATGTGCCCTGTGGCGGCTCACCCAGGAGGGTGGGCATCTCCTTCACCCCATGCACCTCAGCCCCTGCCCCAGTCTGCCCTGCTGCCCTCAGTGAGGAGGCCATTGACCTCCTCAGGTCCCTCACTGTTGGGCAGTCTACCATTTGAATGCCATCCAGGGTGTAGAGAGGCAGTTGCAACAGACCAAAGCATACCTGGAGGGGCATTCCTTCTGGTCAGGCAGCCCAACAGCAAGCTTTTCAGACTCTGGCCTCAGCACTGATGGCAGCCATTGTTCCTAAGTCCAGCCTCCAACTTCCTTTACCCAGACCCAAACCCCTGTACCTCAGCCTATCCCAAGCACACCATCAGACCAGCATGCACACACCTCAACACACAAGAGAAGCTCTGGCAAACATAAGCACCACACATTCCACAGGAACTCACACAAGCACCATACCCATGCACACATACAAACATCCACTGCCTCCACTGTGTCCCCCTCCTCCACGTCTCCTTCCTCCCTCCCAGTCTTGTCTCCACTCACAACTGCATGCACTACATCTTCAGCCACTACCTCCATCACCAGCACACCCATCACCACACCCCGCTCACTTGCACTCACCACCCACACTACCATTCACACATCCCCTGTGTCCTCTCCCAGTGTGTCTGTGAGCCCACCTCCCAAGGTACACAAACGCAGCCACACACCCATCCAACAGCCATCCACCTCACGACAGCCTCCAGCCCATGCACCTTCACCCAAAGTCAGCAAACGTACACCTCCAACAACCACTACCTTTTCCTCCACTCACAAACCCCCTCCATCTACCCGTCCCAGTGTGTCCAAAAAACTTTTCCTGTCCAACCTTGACCTCTTCCCCTCACCTCCCCCACCCCTTCAGTCCCCTAGGGCCCGCCTTTCCAGGTCCCAACCCAGCACCTCAGCCACCACATCACCGGGCACTGTGGTGCCAGCAGTAACCGGTTTCTGGAGTGCGCCAAGCAGCAGGGCAGCCAGTGTGCCAAGAAGCCAGACCACGGACAGTCCCCCACCTCAAAAGCATAAAAAGTTGGCGAGTGCCCGGCGGGAGAAAGGCAAAACATCTACCACCAAAGGCTCTCACAGGAGTACAGTTGGTAGTGGGAAGATAGCTGCGCCACCATCCAAGGTGGGGAAGGGGCACAGAAAGACAGGCAAGTCGCAGAAAACCTGCACGACGGACATGACTGCCACCAGCACCGCTGCCAAGGACACCGGTGCCACAAGCACCGTTGCCAAGGGCACCGCCGCCATCAGCACCGCTGCCAAGGACACCGCCGCCACAAGCACCACTTCAGAGGACACCGCCTGCACAAGCACCGCTGCCAAGGACACCGCCTCCACAAGCACCGCTGCCAAGGACACCGCCATCACAAGCACCGCAGGCCAATGAGCGCCAAGAGCTCCAACGCTACTGGGGCCGCCACAAGCAGGATGAAACACTCTGGGCACCAAGCCCCCTCCAGAACCATTGGAGAGATACATCCACTACCTCAGTACTTGGCAGGATGAAGCACTCTGGGCACAAAGCCCCCTCCAGAACCAGTGGAGTATCCCATCCACTACCTCAGTCCTTGGCAGGATGAACCACTCTGGGCACAAAGCCCCCTCCAGAACCAGTGGAGTATCCCATCCACTACCTTAGTCCTTGGCAGGATGAAACACTTTGGACACAAAGCCCCTTCCAGAACCAGTGGAGACTGTTATCCACTTGAGAGACTGTGGCTTTGCACTTCCCAGGATAAAGCAGTGGACAAACCACCCACTTGAGAGACTTGTGAGACTGTGGCTTTGCACTCCCCAGGATCAAGCAGTGGGCAAACCACCCACTGTAGAAACTTGTGAGAATGTGGCTTTAAACTCCCCAGGATAAAGCAGTGGGAAAACCACCCACTTGAGAGACTTGTGAGACTGTGGCTTTGAACTCCCCAGGATAAAGCAGTGGGCAAACCACCCACTTGAGAGACTTGAGAGACTTGAGAGACTGTGGCTTTGCACTCCCCATGATACATCAATGGGCATGGAGCCCCCTCGTGGATCTGGTGTCGTGCACTCATCCGGCTGAGGTGCCCCCCCTTCCTTTCCCCCTGAGGTGCCTGTTGTATTTCGAACTGATGCCCCAGCAGTGTTCTCTCCATTTTGATCGGGTATCTTGTGTGGGCCTCGCCTATGCATTTTGGGCCCAGTGGTCCACGGATTTTAATGGTGGAATACCTTGGACTTGTATTATTTGTGTATATATATTTGTTAATAGTGTATATATATTTTTTGCATACTGAATTTTAATAGATTACAAAAGTTCAACTCATTTCCTTTTGTCTTTGCATTCTTCCGGGGGGCTTGGGGGGTGTAACTGTAATGTATCATGATGTATTAGTATGTGTGTTGTCGTGGGTGAGGGTGGGGGTGGGGGTGTTGCATGTGTGTGTCACTCTCTTTTCCCTCCCCCCTCCCCTGTGTCATAGGTGCAGTACTCACCGTGGTCTTTGCCGCCGGCATTCGTGCTCCTGGCAGAGAAGCAGGAAGACAAAGGCAGGGAGCATCTGGAGTTCCGGTTCCATGCGTCCTGGTTCCTCGTGGGGTGTGTAGAGGGGAACGTTTTCCCTTCCAAGTCCTGTTTCCGCCTTGTTTTTGTTTGCGGTGAATCCGCCCCGGAAAAGCTGGTGGATTGGACTGTTGTAGTACTGTGGGTGGTACTTTGTCCTCCGCCTGTCTGTTGGCGGTTACCGCCGTGGTGTTTGTTTGTACCGCCGTGGCAGTCGGAGTGTTAAAGTGGCTGTCTATGTTGGCGGTTTACTCCACAATCTTGATTCAATTTTTTTACCGCCAGCCTGCTTTAACACCGACGCCAGGGTTGTAATGACCACCTATATGTCCTACCTTAACCATACACTTCACCCTGCCTTTGGGGCTAACTAGGGCCTACCTTAGGGGTGTCTTATATGTAAGGGAAGGGAAGGTTTAGGCCTGGCAAGTGGGTACACTTGCCAAATTGAAATTACAGTTAAAAACTGCACACACAGACACTGCAGTGGCAGGTCTGAGACATGATTACAGAGCTACTTATGTGGGTGGCACAACCGGTGCTGCAGGCCCACTAGTAGCATTTGTTTTACAGGCCCTGGGCACCTCTAGTGCACTTTACTAGGGACTTACTGGTAAATAAAATATGCCAATCATGGATAAACCAATTACATGCACATTTTGTGTAGTAACACTTGTACTGTAGCACTGGTTAGCAGTGGTAAAGTGCCCAAAGTAACAAACACAGCAAAAACAGAGTCCAGCACACATCAACAACCTGGGAAACAGAGGCAAAAATTTAAGGGAGACCACACCAAGGATGAAAAGTGTAACACAGGGTTACTAACTATTTAGTACAACTAGCCAAACACAGACTGTCTTGAACATTCCTTCCACTGATAGTTGAGCATATGAAGTCAGGCGATATGTTAGGTGGACACAGGCAGACAACATGCATCTCCAGCACCAGCGTTCTTGTCATCACATATGACCAGACACAAAATCCATATGCAAATATGATATTTCAGGAGGAGTCCAGTATACCAACTCCACTAACCTTGTCACAAGGTAGCTAGGGAACATATATCAACTACTCTCCACAATGTCTCAGGACTCAATATCTGTCACCAAACATAAGTACATGACCAGGGACTCATCCTATTCTATCACAACTTTGGCACCCTACAGACCTTTAGGACACAATTGGTAACATTGCCCATAAGGCTTTGCTTAGTATGACAAACTATAGTTGTGCGAATGACATATTTGTGCACATGATGCACTTACCTGCTTCTCCGGTGCACCATAGAGCTGTTCATACAGGGGTAGGACCTTCTCCACCAGCTTCTCCAGCTCCTTTGGTGAGAAGGCAGGGGCCCTATCACCTTTAGGACACGGCATGATTTTTCCCAGAAACAGCACAGGGCAGCTCAGGTCTTGGTGGTCTTGCAGTGTTAGGAATCAAGTGAGAGCATGAAATGGCAGTCACGTCCGCCACGTAAGAGACCATCACCACTGGCGGACATCGCCATTGACCCAAGACTGCCAAAAGCAGCAATGTGTTCTAAAGGCAACCTCCACTGTTGTAGTATCCGCCTACTGCCATGACAACTTCCACCGGCAAACATAGGTAATTTCCTCTGCTGCCATTTTTATGTCCTTAGATGTTCCCATAAGTTAATTTAAAGAGGCGTACCAGGTCAGATACTTTAAACGCCAATGTTTTCCATTCTCTCTTCGAGCAGCTATGTGTCAAACTCCAAATTCATAGACATGCTGTAATCTTGATTACATGTGAGTAATATATCATTAGTAGCATACTCTGCACCCTCATGGCAATTGGATAGATGGTAGTTGTGCCCATTATATGTGAAACATGGTACGCATGTCATTATCACAGAGACTTTCAGTGACATCCATATTCACTTCCAAGTCATAATTGATGTAAGGGGGTGACATTGCAACAAAAAGCCATTGTATCCCTAGTTATGTCCTGTGTACCATGTATAATCTTTTTGATATGGGATGTCCAAGCATTATGTGTGACATATGTATTTTCATACTTACAATGGACAAAATGACTGATAGACATACCTTCTTATGTACCTTCATCTAGTTACCCTGGACTAAGAAGCTAAAGGCTAGCTCCAGTGTACCATCCACTAGCAGACCTGCAGACCATGGAGGCTCGACGTGCAATCCAGATCTGCTGCCTGGATAGGCAGACAGTCATGGATTTCTGTCATCAGTTGGAGCCAGATCTGATGCCTACAATACATCATCCCAATAGTATTCCACCTATTGTACAAGTCATGTCAGTGTTGCACTTCCTGGCCACAGGATCCTTTCAAAATATGGTGGCCCTAACTGCAGGGATGCCACAGCCTATGTTCAGTTTGGTCTTGAAGGATGTCCTTTCAGCACTGTTGAAACATCTAGACCGCTATATCTGATTTCCACAACATCAAGATTTGGCCGATGTGAAGGCTGATTTTAATGCTTTGGTACACATCACACATGTGGTGGGAGCCACTGAAGGTACCCATTTAGCATTGGTTCCCCGAAAAGGCAATGAACAGGTGTATCAGAACAGGAAAAACTTCCACTCCATCAATATCCAGGTAGTCTGTTTGGCAGGCCTCTACATTTCCCGAGTATGTGCAAAGAACCCTGGTTCAGTTCATGATGCCTTTATCATGTGGGACTGCAATATCTCCTGCTGGTGACACAACAGTACACAGAGAGGGCCTGGCTGGTTGGAAAGTCATATATGTGATGTGTGTCAGTATCCTATGTCTGCTGCCAAATGTAAGGATGTGCAAGATTGATGTTTGCTGACATTTAACAATTCCTTACAGGGGATTCTGGCTACCCAAACTGTCCCTGGTTGTTGACACCAGTGAGGTACCCAACCAGGCCAGGGGAAGTTTGCTTCAATGATGATTGCGGAACAACAAGGCGTGTCGTGGAGCGGACTTTTAGACTCTCAAAGGCTAAATTTCATTGCATTGATACGTCTGGCCGAGCCCTCCTCTATTCACATGTCAAAGTGTGTCAAATCATTGTTGCATGCTCCACAAACTTGCCTTGAGACGTCAAATACCAGATATAAAAGATCAATGGGAGCCAGCAGTTCTAGCAGCTGAGAATGCAGAACTGCCAAGGGGGGCTGACAGTGATGAGGATGAAGTTGGAGACATCCGGGCAGATCTCACAAATCAATACTTTAACTGACTGTAGGTATGTGTCTGTTTAGAAAACTAGACTCAGTGGGTTATTGGGGGGCTCTGAGATGTCTGAGAAGGGTCATTGTATGACGATCAGACAGATCATCCGTTGCTCATCAAGACATTTCTCAAGTGTGCATGCAAAATTCGTACATGGAGTTGTGCCTATAGGGATGATCTCCTTTGTTAATGTTTGTTACACTGCACAATCAGTGTTACCATTGTATTTCAAACATGTCGTTATATGTCTTGATCACCATTACCTGCATAAACCTTTTGTATCACATTTTTTCTTTGCAGATTACTTCACAAGGTCATCCTCATGTGGTCAATTCTGAATTGTGTCACAGCAGTTGGGATTTGCAGGTCTGATATGTGATGTGAACATGGCTAGATCCAGTTACTGTTTTGGTGGTGTCTGAGTTCCATGCCCAGACTGTCAGGACTGTGGGATGGTTGTGTTATGTCCCACACAATAGACTTGTGTGCCATGTTATCTGGGTCCAATGGTGTCATGTTTGTGATCTTGTGTCTCTGACACAGGTCATCCTGTGCAATCCATAACCTCATTCTTCTCATTGGTTTGACAATGATGCTATTTCACGTCTATGTAGAATTCACTGTGTTTCCTCATTGCAGGCCAATGTGCATGTGTGTCAAGACTGACACTGGAGAGTAACATTCCCTCACATCCCTGCCCACGTCAAGTGAAAGGTTCCATGACTGGGGACAGTTGTAGTGATCTCTGTCTGTAATATGGGATATGGTGATTTGGGAGGTATGGTATGGGTATGTGATAAGGCATTAGTTGAAGACACATTGGACCAATCTGTTTGCTCACTTGGATAGACAAAGACTGACATATCCCTAACCTCATTGGTCTGTGGGTTGTTTGTTTTTCACACCTATGGTGATTCATTTAATTGTGTAGCTGTATTGCACAGTGTAATCTTGGGCATGTTGCCAACCTATGTGGCGAAAGGTGCAATAAACGGGAATAGGAGTGTATCCATTTGTATCAAATGGGAATAGGAGAGAGTACAAGTGAGATTGTACTCAATAGAATTGGTACATAGGTCTAAATCATGTGTAAGCAAGAATATTAAGAGTTAACTGTTCAGCATAGCTGAATAATGAGTCCATACTTGAAATGTGATTTAGTTTTGGTTATTAACAAATGGGCAAGGAAATGATAGAATTGGAATCAAAACATACAGTGCACACAGTGAAGGTTTCAGTCATAGTGGATGTAATCATCAGAGTAGCTGCTACAACATTTGGAGTCTCAAGTCCAGTGTTCTTGTACCATTGGAAATTGGAAAGTGGTTGAAGTCTTGGCATCTGTTCTTCGTGTAGTGTGTGTGTTTGGTGGACGTCCCTCTTTGGGGGGTTGTTTAGCTTGAGAGGCTAGGGTGTCTGAGGCATGTCTTTCCCCTTGCAGATCCTTCCTTCCACTGGCTGCCACAGCTGTAGAAGGGGGTGATGGTAAATGGTCAATGGAAGGGGTCTGCTGTTGTAGACACAACCTACTCAGGGTGGTATTAGTGTCTCTCAGCACTCCTGTTAGGGAGGCCATGTTGGTATTGTTAGCCTCCCACTTTTGTATGACTTCCTGGTCGTTGTCCCTCTGCAGCTGCTTGATCTCCTCCATCATGGCAAATACCTGGTGCATCATACCTTGGGACTGTTGGTAGGCTCCCAAGACTTGCGTGATAGTGTCCTGGACAGTTGTATCCCTAGGAGCCCCTAGCCGCTGGCCCACACCATCCCTCCCATGCACCCTACCCCCACATGCCTGTGCTTTGGCTCAATTTGCCCACTCCCACTGGTGCCAGGTCATTCATTGTCCAGGTTTTCTAGTGGTGACTCCAGTGCCTGTACTGGGGAGCACATGATGGTTGTAACTGTCCTTGATACACAGGTTTGGGGGCGATTGGTTGCCTGGGATGTGGGTGTAACAGTGCTGGGAGGAGTCGATGTAGGCAGCGTGAGGCTGACAGTTGTTAACTGACCGGGTATCCCAGATGGGCCAGAGTCATCTACAATGTCCTCATATCCAGGTGTGTTCTCCTCATTGAGGGCTTCATCCAGGGAAGAAGTGGCAGTCTCAGGTGTGCTCTCCATGGTCACAATTGGTAGATGACCTGTTGAAGAACAGACAGTTACAGATTGTAATGCAACATGTGGTATCAAACTTTGCAGGTAGATATGCTTTGAGCCATGTACAGAAAGGCTTTGTTTGATCCCCTCATATGTTGGTGACAAATGCTTTCAAATCTGTGGTACAGCTGTATGGAAATGGAATGATATAGAATAACGACACTTCCTATATCATCCACCTTGCTACAAGATATCAGATTGGCTTGCCAGTTGGATTTTTGTTGATAGACACATATCATATCTGATGTGTAGCTTTATATTGTTCATGTTAAATCCCAGTTAGCAGTAATTCAGTATTGAGGCACCAGACAGCTGCTGCATGTGAATTGGAAACTAACCTGCCCATCAGCTTAGGAGGGACCATTCTACCTGGCCATATGTGTGTATTCACCTGGGTGAATATAGTACAATGGGTGATGGGAGGTTAAATGGGCCATTTTAACAGAGGACACAGTTGTAGGTGTGTGTTGATAGTATTGTACTGGCAGATTTCCATTGCATTGCTGTCATTGCCCTTGACTGTACAAATTAGGGATCATTCAGGTGGGACTAGTCAATTTCATCATGGTACACTGTTCTGATTTTCTTAATGGAAGAACAGTGCCTGCTGGGAGTTGTAGTGCTTTCAGACTCTGTACTACCCACGCCATTCACAGACACTGCGCCCCCAGGTGAGATTACTTTACATGTTGAATGGCAGGGAGTGGTATTTGGACAGTTTGACACAGGGGTGGTGAGTGTGTTGGCTGTTAAGAAGTCAAAATGTGATCAGTGAGCATGCAAGACAGAACGTTAAGGTGACATTACCCAACTCTACTCCCCAGGTATTCCTGTGAAGCCTTCAGGATGCAGGATGTCCAAAACCTTCTTCTTCTATTATATGAACACTGAGGGAGAAGGTGGGGGCCTACCTCCAGTCTTGAGGACCCCCAGCTGGTGCCTAGCAGTCATGGATTGTACCTTCCCCTAAGGTTGTTCCATCTCTTCCTGATGCCCTCCCATGTGCATGGATAGTTGCCTACAGAATTCACCCTGTCGACCACTCTTTGCCACTTTCTGGTAGCCCCTTGCTTGAAGGTTCATCCAATATGCCAACTGAACCATAAGCCTAGTTGTTCACAGCAGTCAATTGGGCAGCCAAATAATATTTTTGAATGCCTGGTAATGCAACCCCTCCATAGTACACGCCCCATCAGAGTTTCAATTGCGTTATCTGAACACGGCCTCTGTTCTACAGCAGCATCGCTACTTCCTTGTTGATAGCCTTAAAATATGTGCCAGGGACAGGGTATGGTATGTTTTACAACGCATACAGGAAGCAGGTCAGTGACATCATTTTAAACATCGCCGCTCTACCTAATAGTGTCAGTGGGAATGTTCTCCAGTGTTCGACCTCTCACTTTAGTCTGTCAGGGGGGTGGGTCATAAGTTTGTGTCATAGATGAAAGAGTGATTTCTTTACAAAAATCCCCAAGTAGTGGAAGCCATTGGTCACTGTCTCAGCCGGACAGTCCTTTGTCAATCACGGTTGCCTCCCTTGAAGGACGTAAATCTGGGATTTCTCTCAAATGCATATAGGGAGATTTTGTCTTGCTATTGCCCGGTCTACCGGAACTCATGGACCAAGGGGTCCTGTTGTATCCAGGCCACCAGGGGCTCAAGAGTTAAGGCTAATATTAATGGGGTCAGGGGGAAGCCCTGTCTTGCGCCTCGATGGAGTGGGAAAACTTGCAATAGTCCCCCATTTACTTTCACCTGAACCAAGGGCTCAATATACGTTAACCATACCGTGGTGCTAAATTCTTGACCAAATCCCAGTTTGTGTAGCACTTCAAACATATAGGGCCATTCAAATGCCAATTGGGCATCAAGGGCGAATAGTAATGCATTCTCCCTAAAATGTAAGGGCTTACTAAGGACATTAGGGTCCTCATTACAACCCTGGCGGTAAATCCCGCTAACTGCCGTGCTGACGGCCGCGAACATACCTTGTCCGCGGCGGAAATCCGCAATGAGTATTTTGATTCACACTGAGAATTCCGCCACGATACAGACACCCACAAAAGTCCGCCACACCAAAGGACAGTGATAAACTGGCAATAGCAAAACCCACATCGTTACACCAACAGCAATACACCCACAATATCACGACCCACAAATCAACATGGTGGTCTTTCAACCTCGGTAAACCATTGGCGGTACACTCCGCCGCGCCTCAAAATACACACACACTAACAAAACAATGCCACATTGGACAATCCAATCTACACACACCTGACACATACACACACCACACACCCACACCACTATAAAATGCACACCCCCATTACCCACAACCCCTTACACCAAAAAATGTTGAAGAAGCAGAGAGAGAGAAAAGCAAAGACCAGACCGGCATACAGAGACACAGAACACCATCACACAAACACCATCCACGCACCTCACACCACACACCTCAACACATCACTCCACACATCACATCAACCATCACCTCACACATCACTCACACCACATCATGGTACTTCAAAGACACCCCAGGTTTGCTGAGGAAGAGCTCAGGGTCATGGTGGAGGAAATCCCCCGGGTAGAGCCACAGCTATTCGGACCACAGGTGCAGCAGACATCCACTGCAAAGAAGATGGAGCTATGGAGAATTGTGGACAGGGTCAACGTAGTGGGACAGCATCCAAGAACAAGGGATGACATCAGGAAGAGGTGGAATGACCTACGGGGGAAGGTGCGTTCCGTGGTAGCCATACTGAGGACTGGCGGTGGACCCCCTCCCCCACAACTAACAACATGGGAGGAGCAAGTCTTGGAGATCATGCATCCTGAGGGCCTTGCAGGAGTAGCAGGAGGACTGGACTCTGGAAAGTCAAATCTTTACTACTTTATCCCCCCCACCCTACATGCATGCATTACATACCCCCACCCCACCCATTACTCTACCACCTCCCACACACCCCACCATCACAACCTACCACTCCCACAACCAAGCCCTGCATGCAACAACAATGCATGGACACCCATCAAAGACATGCATGGACACCCATCACCAAAGCATGTCCAATAGAAAGACTCACCCAGGGCACACAAACACCACTCACACAAGGGCCAAGGCGATAGTCCAGGCACAGTAATGGAGGGAAACACACCCATTACACACAAGATGGCACACACAGATAAAATAACAATGCATTTACATCCCAACAGGACGCCTACCCAACGTCATCGGACAGGAAGTGCCAGTCATATCCAGTCCCCCCACAGAAGAGGCCCCAAGAGATGACAGCATCTCTGCACGCCTGGATCAAGATGACCAGCCTGTCCCATCAGGGACCTCAGGACAGTCGGTTCTCTTATGACAGTCTGAAGCCACCACTGTACCTCCCCTCTCAGGAAACACCACCACAGCACCCACCCAGCGGGCCCATGCCACTGTCCCAAGGACACGTCAATCAGCAGTGTGCCCACCACTACTGGGACCCCAGGCAACCCCACTAACCGAGGACGAGTATGGACCTGGGGTCAGTGGCAGTGGGCACACAGTTCAGGGGACAGAGGCACAGGACAACAGGGAAGCTGGGAGGACTGCTGTGCGACAGGGGGAGGACAGGCCTAGGAAACCAACCCTCCACGAGGCACTCTCCAGCATCATGGGAGCATACCACCATTCCCAGGAGACGATGGGCACGGTACTGGCCAAGTTTCAGGAGACCCAGTGGTTGCAGGAGGGACAATACCTGGGGATCAGGGAGGACCTCACCAACATATACACCATCCTGGTCACCATAGCAGGGGTGCTGGCTGACATAGGCAAGACCATGAGGGAGGCAATGGCACAACAAAGGGCCCCTGATGCTAGCCAAATCGAGGAACAGCCCTTCACCTCCGCCGGCGCTAGTGGACAGGAGGCACCGCCACAGGACCAACAGGCCACCAGCACCCCACCACCTGCAGAAGGAGAACCACCTCACAAACGGTCCCTAAAATCCAGACAGAAGACAGAGAACATTGCCAAGACCCCCGCCAGGAAATAAGACCCTCCTGATTGTCACCCGTCTGTCCCACTATGTCACCCTGTCCACCTTGAACTGCCATTACTCCCCTTCCTATGCCCCATTGGACAATGCACCTGTGATACCAAGGGACTGGACTCTACTACAGACCTTCCTCCACCTTCACCGCAGCCCCTTGCACACACCCCTATACTCATTAGCCCCTAAATAAACACCCTTTAATCAAAAACCAATCTGGAGTCAGTCTGATCTTTCACAAATGTATTAGTACAACATTAGCAACAAATTGCAATGTAAATGTTCATTTGCTCATACCAATGTATGACAGTTTTTGGGCACCAGTACGTATAGCAGAAGGCAGAATGAGGTACCCAGATATGAAAAATGCAAAGCCAAAGTAAACTGTCAGTGTCCATAGACAGAGGTTAAGAGGCTGACTTGTACAATGTCCTACAGTATTAAGAAATGTGAGGAGGAGTTACAATCTCTTACCTGTGTGTCACTGGAAGTACTGCATGATGGTGTTGGTTCGGTTGTCAATATTTTCTACCTCTGCCTCCTCTTCCTCACTGTCCACAGGCTCCACCGCTGCCACAAGTCCATCACCATGCTCATCCTCCTGCAGAAAAGGCACCTGGTGTCACAATTCCAGGTTGTGCAACATGCAGCATGCCACGATTATCTGACATAACTTCTTCGGTGAGTAGTATAGGGAGCCACCTGTTAGATGGAGGCACCGGAATCTGGCCTTCAGGAGGCCGAACGTCCTCTCAATAATACGCCTAGTTCGCCCATGTGCCTCATTGTAGCGGTCCTCTGCCCTTGTCCTGGCATTCCTCACTGGAGTCAGTAGCCATGAGAGGTTGGGGTAACCAGAGTCACCTGAAAATGTCGAGGGATGACTGTTAGACACACACTAACCCTTAGGGACTGCTCCATACCCAGACACCTACTCATACTGTGTGGGGACCGTGAGCTAACCTATTAGCCACACCCGGTGCCTCTGGAGTTGGCCTATCATATAAGGGATACTGCTATTCCTCAAAATGTAGGCATCATGCACTGAGCCAGGATACTTGGCATTCACATGGAAGATGTACTGGTCCGCCAAACACACCATCTGCACATTCATTGAATGGTAGCTTTTTCTATTTCTGTACACTTGTTCATTTCTGCGGGGGGGACAAATGCCACATGTGTACCATCAGTGGCACCAATGATGATGGGATTATGTCCCAGGGCATAAATGTCAGCCTTCACTGTGGGCAAACCCTCCACCTGGGGCGACACGATGTAGCGGCGTGTTTCAGCAGGGCAGACAACACTCTGGTCAACACGTTAGAAAACACAGGCTAAGACATCCCTGATGCCATGGCCACTGTTGTCTGAAAGGAGCCACTTGCCAGAAAATGGAGCACTGAAAGGACCTGCACTAGAGGGGGGATTCCTGTGGGGTGGCGGATAGCTGACATCAGGTCTGGCTCCGAATGGGCACACAGGTCTTGGATTGTGGCCCGATCAAGTCTGTAGGTGATTATGATGTGTCTGTCTTCCATTGTCGACAGGTCCACCAGAGGTCTGTACACCGGAGGATGCCGCCATCTCATCATCTGCCCCAGCGGTTGTGGCCTATGGAGGAGAACGGTGAGGAGAGGGTCATGTACCACATAGGTTACACAAGTGTATCTGCAGTAATGTGAGTAAATCCCTGTGTGGCGTAGTTAGCCCGTATATGTGCCAAAATGTGCTATGACACAGTTAGGTGCCATGCCATGTGCCCCATGAAATGGCAGCTGCCTGACTTTTGAGGAGGGACAAGGTGAAATGAGGTAACTGCGCTGGCGTTGTGCTGCGTCGCGGTAGGCGGTCAAAGACCGCTGCATAATTCAGCATTGGTTATCATCGGGCCCTATGGGATCCAGGAGCAAATGACGATGTACGCCGGTGGTGACGGTACGCACTGCCGCGGACGTGACCGCCATTTTCTATCTGTTCACTCACTTGATACCTGACCTTCAACAGGAGAGGACCTACACTGCAAGTGCTGCTGTGACCTCAGTCTGGAAGCGACAATGGCTCGAGTGTCTGTGGAAAGGGCCCCTGACTTCACCGCGGAAGAGTTGGACAAACTGGTGGATGGGGTCCTCCCCCAGTACACTCTACTCTACAGTCCTCCAGACAAACAGGTGAGTACACTGTGAGCATGATGCGTGGGCAATGCCTGTTTGGAGTGTTGTGGATGGAAGATACATGTGGGGGGACTAAGGGCTGCATGTGAGGATGATGAGTATATGTGCTTCAGGGCATGGGTGGGAACTGGTGGGCAATGAGTCTGCCAGTCCAGACGGGTGAGTAATTTCCTTTCCTCCTGTACCTTTCTTCTAGGTCAGCACCCACCAGAAGAAGGGTATTTGTCGTGCCATCGCCAAGGAAGTGCAGACCCTGGGAGTCTATCATAGATGGAGCACCCACTGCTGCAAGAGATGGGAAGACCTGTGCTGCTGGAGCAATAAGACGGCAGAGGCCCAGCTGGGGCTGGCCTCCCAACGTGGAAGGGGTGCCTGTCGCACCATGACCCCCTGATGTTCCGCATCCTGGCGTTGGCCTATCCGGAGGTGGATGGGTGCTTGAGGCCATCACAGCAGCCACAAGGGGGTGAGTACAGTGTCATAAATCAGACTCTGCACGCATTAGGAAGTATCTGGGTGAGGGATGTGGGTTGTGGGTGCCCCTAGGCCAGGGCGAACATGGCAGGGTAGGTCCCTTGTTGGGCAGGCTCTGAGGCACTCCAACCCCAATAGTGTTAGTGGGCATCTACTACTGGGCAGGCTCCTGTGGGTTTCAGATGTGCAGCTAATGACGTGAGGCATTGTGCCCCATGGGCTGGTGACTTTCCTACTAACTGGTAGTGCATGGCCTAGTGCATAGGGAGCAGTGCATAGGGCTGCTCCCTGTGTGTTGTGTCCGCCAACAGTAGTGGTGTTGCTGGCATTGACCATGTGTGTTCTCTGTCTTTCCCCTCCTTCTTATTTTGTCACCCTGTCCTTGTGTGCATTAGCATCATCTGGCGGAGGAGCAGAGGCACCGGCGACGGAGGGAGCTGCATCCCACATGGCCTAGGAGGGTGAATCCACGGAGGGTGAAGGCACCAGTGGGATGGAGGGCGAGGGGAGCTCCAAGAAGGGAACAGGAGGGGATACCAGTGACAACGACTCCTCCTCTGATGGAAGCTCCCTGGCGGTGGCGGACACCTCTGTGCCCACCCCAACAACAGGTACAGCCTCCACCCCCCCTACCAGCACCGCCCTCCCAGCAGCCCCTCTGCATGTTTCCCATGCCCACTCACCCAGGATGGTGGGCATCTCCTTCGCCCCAGGCACCTCAGGCCCTGCCCCGTCAGCCCTGCTGCCCTCAGTGAGGAGGCTACTGACCTCCTGAGATCCATCACTGTTGGGCAGTCAACCATTCTGAATGCCATCCAGGGTGTCGAGAGGCATTTGCAACCTGGAGGGCATTCATTCTGGCGTGGAGGCCCAACAGAGAGCATTTCAGGCTCTGGCCTCAGCACTGATGGCAGCCATTGTCCCTGTGTCCAGCCTCCCCCCTCCAACTTCCACTACCCAGACCCAATCCCCTCTACCTCAGCCTATCCCAAGTACACCATCAGACCAGCATGCACACACATCAACACACAAAAGTGGCTCAGGAAAACATTAGCACCACACATCCGATAGGCACTCACACAAGCACCATACCCATGCACACATACCAACATCCACTTCCTCCACTGTGTTACTCTCCTCCATGTCCTCCACCTTCCTCCCTGTCTCGTCTCCACTCACACCTGCATGCAGTACATCATCAGCCACTGCCTCCATAACCATGCAATCACCACCCCACTACCATTCACACGTCCCCTGTGTCCTCTCCCAGTGTGTCTGTGAGCCCTCCTCCCAAAGTACACAAACTCAGGCACACACCCACTCAACAGCCATCCACCTCACAACAGCCTCCAGCCCATGCACCTTCACCCAAACTCATCAGAGGTACACCTCCTACAACCACTACCTCTTCCTCCACTCCCACACCCCCTCCATCTTCCTGTCCCAGTGTGTCTAAAAAACTTTTCCTAGCTAACATTAACCTCTTCCCTACACCTCCCCCCGTCCTTTTCGTAAGGCCAGGATGTCTAGATCCCAGCCCAGCACCTCAGCCACCAAATCTGCATCCGCTGTGGTCCCTGCTAATCCGGTAAAATAGAAGGGGGCACCCGTCAGAGCTGCCAGTGTGACACTGACAGATAAGAAAGACCACCCTATTCCACCACCTGCAAAGGTAAAAAATGGTCTGGCTTCCAGCAGGGCAAAGTCACACCACTCATCCAGCAAGGCCTCACCCAAACACCGAGTGGACAGTGCCAAGGTCCCTGCAGTGACTGTCAAGATGGGGCAGATCCAAAAGCCAAAAGGCACATCACCTCAGGGCATGATGTCCCCTGGTGAGGGGCTGGTGACTACCATATCATCAGGGATGGCAGCCACCTGCATCACAGTCACCACCGGCGCTCCGACCACCACCTGCACCGTCACTGCCACAACGTCAGGCTGCAGCATCCTCCCCAAGGATCAGCCATCCGAGGCTGCCGGAGATGGTATGGTGTCTCCATCCACCACAACAGACACTTGCACCATGGCCAGCACTGGCAGTATCTCCGCTGCAGCCACCGCCACCTGCACCATCATCAGCACCACGAAGGGCACAGCCGATGCCACTCTGTCCGTCGCCAGCCCCATCCTCAGTGGGCAGCCGTCAGAGTCTGCAGGTGACGTCCTAGACCTCCTAGACCCTGGACATGACACTTGAGACACCACCTCCAGCACTGACACGAACCAGCAATTGGCAGCCTATGTCGCCGCAGGATGGAGTGTGGCAGTGCCTCCATGGAGTATCATGCTACCTTTTCCAGGAACATCGTATGGCTAAGACACCCAGGTGAGAGGATGTCAACTGCCACACCCCAGCATTACGGGGCACAAAGCCCCCTCCAGAACCAGTGGAGAAATGCATCCACTCACTCAGTCCTTGGCAGGATGAAGCACTCTGGGCACAAAGCCCCCTCCAGAACCAGTGGAGAAATGCATCCATTCACCCTATCCTTGGCAGGATGAAGCATTCTGGGCACAAAGCCCCCTCCAGAACCAGTGGAGAAATACATCCACTCACCCAGTCCTTGGCAGGATGAAGCACTCTGGGCACAAAGACCCCTCCAGAGCATGTGAGCTAACCACCCACTTGAAAGACTGTGGCTTTGCACTCCCCAGGACCAAGCAGTGGGCAAAACACTCACTTGAGATACTGTGGCTTTGCACTCCCCAGGACCAAGCAGTGGGCAATGCACCCACTTGAGAGACTTGAGAGACTGTGGCTTTGCACTCCCCAGGACCAAGCAGTGGGCATGGAGCCCCCTCGAGGAGCAGTGGCGTCTTACCGTCATCCGGCTGAGGTGCCCCCCTCCCCTTCCCCCTGAGGTGCCTGTTTTTTTTCAACCTGATGTCCCTGCAGTGTTCTCTCTGTTTTGAGGCAGGTGTCATGTGTGGGCTTCGCCCATGCTTTTTGGGACCACTGGTCCACGGACATTTCATGGGACAGTGTACAGACTTGTATACTTGATGTAAATATTTGTGTATACTGATTATTTGCTGTTCTCTTGATACTGATTGTTCCAATATAACACTAGTTAAACTCATTTTGTTTTGTCCTTGCATTCTTCCAGGGGGTGACGGGGTGTATCTGAGATGTTGTTGGATATGTGTGTGTGTATGTTGTTGTGGGTGGGGGTGTTGCGTGTCACGTGTGTGTGTCACTCTCTTTTCCCTCCTCCCCTCCCCTGTGTGCTAGGTGCAGTACTCACCGTCGTCGTCGCTGCCTTCTTTCCACTTTGTGGTGTATTAGTAGATACAGCAACATGGGTAGGATCTGCAGTTTGGGCTCCATAATATCCTAGTTCTTCCTTGGGTGTCGAAAGGTGAGTGGTTTCTGTTCAAAGTACTTTTTCCGCTGTGCTTTTAATGGAGTTGGTACCTTCCCAGAAAAGCTGGCGGATTGGTGCCTTGTAATAGTGTGGGTGGTACATTGTCTTCCGCCTGTCTGTTGGCAGTTACCGCCGCAGTTTTTGGTGCTCCCGCCGTAGCAGTCGGAGTGTTATAGTGGCTGTCTGTGATGGCGGTTTCCGCCATGGTCGTGATTCCATTTTTTCTACTGCCGGCCTGTTGGTGGTATTACCGCTGCTTTAACACCGACCGCCAGGGTTGTAATGAGGGCCTATGTAAGCATCTCATGTTTACGGCTGTGCTACAGTGGGGGATAAAGCCAGATTGGTCCTGGTAGACCAAAGTTTAGAAAACTCTAAAAAGACAAGTGGCTGGGACTTTGGTGAGTATCTTAGATTTGACATTAAGAAGTGAGATGGGCCTGTAGGATGTCACATTCTCCGAAGGCTTCCCTGCCTTAGACATTACCACAATTGTCTCTAGTCTTTGGCCTTCTGGTAAGATCTCTAACCGTTTATTTTACAGAAACATTTGCAGGAGATGAGGGGCCAGATTATGCCCCAGGGGGTTGTAGAACTCGGCCAGAAACCCATTAGGGCCAACCGCTCTGCCCGAAGACAAATCTCTAATTGCTGTCACTATGTCTGCATCTGTAGGAGATTCCTATCCTCAAACAATATTATCTGCATTTGAATGTCTGTAAGGAATTCCTTGGCATCCTCCTCTGCAGAGATCCCAACGGAGGTGTATAGTGTAGCATGATAGGAATCATATGTGTCTGCTATTTGTTGACGCTCTTGAACTAAGTCCCAATCCTGTGTCTGTACCTCTGTGTCTGTACCTGTAACACCCAATTTCTGTATTTCCCCCTTTTTTCTAGCTAGGCCTGCAGTTTACTGGCCTTGTCACCCACTTCATATAAATGATGTTGCACAGCCCTATGCTGGAGTCGTGCTTTGTCTGTCGTCACAGTTTGGCATTCTTGCTGTTTAAAATGGAGCCTGTGTATGAGGTTGTCTGTCCCTCCTTGAGATATAGAGGCATATTAAAGAGCTCCTAGCCCCATTGTAGCGTCACTTTTCATGACGCTTCGGTGGTGCAATGTCCTGCACTGTATTTACAAGGTGGCATTAAGCCACTTTTTGTGGCTTAATGCCACTTTGTAAATACAGCCTCTTCACACACAGCACTTTATGTTGAAGGGGCATGGAATGGGTGTTGCTGTGGGTGTGCCACAGCAACTCTCATTGCATTTTGATGCTGCCACAGATTTACGAGTTTCCATAAACCTAAAGCAGCGCCAAAATCATGGCGCAACGAGGAGAAATGCTTTCATTTCTCCTAGTTTTTGCTCCTTCAATGTGTGCTGCAAAATTCAGCACACATAGAAAGAGCAAATCGTCATTTGAGATCGTTTTTGTGCAGGAAGATGTTCAACGCGTACCATAATTTTCTGTTAAATCTGGTCCATAGTCTTTTCTAGAGCTTTGAGCTCTGACTCTAATGTGTCCAAAACTTTCAGTTTTTCTTTTTTTATATCATAATATTAGGGCTATCGCTTGTACTCTAATAAACATCTTAAAGGCCTCTCACAGTATCTGTTCTCATTAAAGCAATACCTTGTGTCCTTTTAGAGCTTCTTTTTAATTTTGGGTTGTTTCAGGTACCAAGAGTCCAGCGGGAGAGGTTGTTGTTGTGGGGTTTGCTGGGTTCCCATCTACAATAATATGGGAGAATGGTCTAAAATCCCCCTCACCAAATGCTGCACCTCTGTAAAGTGTGGTACGTGATCTGTGGGTGTAAGGATGTAGTCAAGGCATGATAGGTTATTATGTGCTCCGGAGTGGAAAGTAAATTGCTTTTCCTGAGGGTGACATGTCCGTCAGACATCTTTGAGCCCTATCACCTCCAGGATATCTGCTGTGGGAAGTGTGTTTACGGTCTACCTCCTGAGTGGGTGCTGATCTTGTTCATCACACAGAGCCAAGTTAAAGTCTCCCCCTATGATTAAGTGGCCAGGGGGTAGTTTAATAAGTAGCACTCCTAGATCTGCTAGGGCTGCATCATGTAGGCATGGAGGGACATATACTGAGCAATCATTTACTGTTTGCCCTTCCCACATTCCTGAGAGGGCCACAAAACAACTAAGTAGATCAGTTCATATTTTGTGAGGCATGAATGGAAAAGGCTTCTTCAGAAGAATTCCCACCCACCTAGGCCCTGTCATGTAACCTGCATGTGTCATAAATTTGTATCCCTACCTATCCAAGGCCCTATATTTGTTGCCTTTCAGATTGGTCTCCTTTAATAGAGCAATGTGAGGGGCCTGTTATTTTTTTAAATTGAAACACCATTCTGCACTTGATTTGTTGCCCAGTCCATTGAGATCCCAAGACTGGAATGTCATCAAATGGATGATATTAGCTATGTCCGTTCTAATGTGTCGGTGCACAACCATTGGCTTCTCCCAGAGCAGCATAGTGGGCCTTTAATAAAACCAACTCTCCAACTGCACAGAGTTCCTATCATCCTATAACTAGATTGAAACTATCAGAAGCAATGGTCACTCCGTTTTGCCCCCTCCAAGCCAAGATCCCCCATCCCTACAAGGAGAGGAAAATTGTATGTTACCAAGGGTCCTCTGTCAGTACTTGGATAGGCTTTCATACCTCGGGTGAGTGTTCAGCTATATGCCACAGGACATGAAACATAGCACATCTGGTGCGAGTCACCATCTGCAAGTCCCGAGGCCTCATGAGTCCATGCTACTTATACCTCATCCTCCATTCCATTTTGATTCTTAACACATGAGGACAAGGATGCCACTTCTAATGGATGTGCCTGCGAGAGCTCCTGGTCAGGACTGCCCGGCTCCTGACTGTTGCACCTACTTGGTGTAGCCGGGGTGCTGCCCTGACAGCGCAGCTGTTTTTAATGTTGTGGTCATTCTGCCTTGCATCAGCCATCAAGCCATTCAAGTGCTGCTTCTGGGGATTTGAAGTGCCAGGTCTTTCCTTCGGACACCATGCATAGGATAGCAGGGAAGTGCATTGAGTATCTCAATCGCTGCTCTCTGAGAATTCTTTTCACTTCTGTAAAGTTGTGGTGGAGGCACTTCACCCAGAGGGTATAGTCTGGAAAGAAGGAGGCAGTTGTCCTTTTGATCTCGATAAGTGGGTCCGACGCGCCACCTGAAGAATGCCATCCCGGTCTCTATCATTAAAATGCATGTAATAATTGTTTGTGGGGGTGCTTTGGGTTTCGGAGGAGCACCTGTGATTCCATATGCTCTTTCAACTGAAAAAAAATTTGAGAAACCCTTGGGTTGCAACTTGTTCAGGATTATGTCTTCGACAAACAGGTCAACAGTGGGGCCCTTAGAATATTCGAGAACCCCGACTAGGTGGATCTTATTGTGCCTGGCGCTCCCTTTGAAGTCTTCCAGTTTTGCTTCAAGTGTGTGTGTTTTACCAGTTAGATCCTTTATTTGTTGTTTTAGACATGTTGTGTCAATCCCCATAGAGGCCACGAGTCCTCGGTCTCTTTCAGCTGTTCAGTGATATTGCGCATGTCAGCCCTGTTGGAATTTTCCCTTCTGCAGAGTCATCCTCAAACTTTTTATCTCCTGCCTCCTATTTTTTTTTGACCTGTTGCTGTTGGCTTTTGAACTCGGAGCACTTTACCACTGCTAACCAGTGCAAAAGTGCATATGCTCTCTGTGTAAATTGTCTGGTTGATTGGTTTATCCATGATTGGCATATTTGATTTACTAGTAAGTCCCTAGTAAAGTGCACTAGAGGTGCCCAGGGCCTGTAAATCAAATGCCACTAGTGGGCCTGCAGCACTGGTTATGCCACCCACATAAGTAGCCCTGTAATCATGTCTCAGACCTGCCACTGCAGTGTCTGTGTGTGCAGTTTTAACCTGCCAATTCGACTTGGCAAGTGTACCCACTTGCCAGGCCTAAACGTTCCCTTTTGTTACATGTAAGACACCCCTAAGGTAGGCCCTAGGTAGCCCCAAGGGCACGGTGCAGTGTATGGTTAAGGTAGGACATATAGGGGGTCGTTACAACCTCAGTGGTTTTTTAACAAGACCGCCGGGGGACCGCCGTGCGGAAGACCGCCAGTAGTGGCGGTTTGCCGCTCGGCGTATTATGACAGTTGGTTGCCCTCTGTCATTTTTCGGACGGAGAGCCGCCAACAGCCATACTGACGGGTGGCGGGGAAGTGGAGGTTGCTCCACCTCCACCACCACGCCAACAGAACACCGCCCAGCGAATCACGTCCTGTGATTCGGCGCGGTGGTGTTCTGTTGGCGGTGTGGTGTTGGCGGAGCTGCCCCCATGGCTCCCGTCCCCTCCCGGAGGATCGACGGAACAGGTAAGTCGATCGTCCGTTAGGGGAGGGGGGTGGGGGGATGTTGTGTGTTGTGTCGGTGCATGGGGGTGTGCGTCTGTGTATGTTGAGGGGGAGTGTGAGTGCGTGTATGCTTGCAGCGGTGTGGCATGTTTTGGGAATGAGTGCGTGTATGTCTGGAGGTATGTCTGTATGGATGTGTGCGTGTATGTTTGAATGTGGGAGTGCGTGTCTGACTGTGTGTGTGGAGGTTGCCATGTATGTCGGTGTGTGTGCATGTATGTGTGTTGGTGGTGCCTGCGTGCGTGTCGGGTTTGTGTGTGTAAGGTAATGTCGGGGTTGGGGTGGGGAGGGGGTCCTGCCACCTTTGGGGGGTGGAGGGGTGGTGGGGGTGTAGGGGAGGGAGTCTTGGTGGGGGTGGGGGGTGGCTGAGATCCCTATCAGTGCCAGGGAAGGAATTCCCTGGCACTGATAGTGCTTTCTACCGCCATGGATTTCATGGCGGTTCCTACCACTGGAAATCCACGGCGGTTAGCCAGGTCAAAATAACGGCGGCGGTATTGTCACGGCCGCCGGGCTGGAGACCCAGGTCTCCAGCCCAGCGGTCGTCTCCGCCCTGGCGGGCGGAACGGAGAAGCGGCGGATGACCATGGCGGTAACCACCATGGTCATAATACTCAAAAAAAGACCGCCAGCCTGTTGGCGGTCTTACTGCCGCTTTAACACCGTCCACCAGGGTTGTAATGACCCCCATAGTAATGTGTCCTGACAGTGAAATACTGCTAAATTCGTTTTTCCCTGTTGCAAGACCTGTCCCTCTCATACGTTAACATGGGAGCTACCTTTAAATCTGATTAAAGTGTAGATTCCCTTTTTGAGCGGATAGACATGTGGAGTTTGGGGTCTCTGAGCTCACAAGTTAAAAATACATCTTTTAGTAAAGTTGATTTTAAGATTGTGTGTTTGAAAATGCTACTTTTTTAAAGTGGCCATTTTCTTGCTTAAACCATTTCTGTGACTCTGCCTGTTTGTGGATTCTCTGTCTGTGTTAGTTTGACAGTTGGGCTGGTTGCACCTCTCACTAGACAGTGACAAAAAGGGAGCTGAGGTATACCCTGCAGTTCCTGATGAGCCATCTGTGCTAGGAGGGAGAGGAGGAGTTGTCACTCACACCTGAAAGGGCTGTACCTGCCGTCACACAATGCAGTCTCCAACCCCCTGGTGTGTGCCTGGCGCCTGGCCTGGGCAACGCAGGATTTCACAAACATGAGAGATTTTGCTTTGGAGTAAGCCTACTTCAAAGGGCAAAATGGGTATAAGAAGGGCACCCAAAACCACAGAATTTAGAACACTTCTGGAAACCAAGAGGAACCTCTGTCTGGAAAAGAGCTGAAGAGCTTAGGAAGAAGATCTGCCCTGCCTGTGACTTTGCTTTGTGGAGCTATCCTGTAGTTGCTGCTTCTGCCTGTGCTAGAAGACAAAGACTGGACTTTGTGTGCCTTCCATCTTGAGAAGAACTCTCCCAGGGCTTGATTTAGATCTTGCCTCCTGTTATTTGAAGTCTCAGGGACAGCAAAGACTTCTCTGATGAGACTCTTACTCTGCCAAGTGGTGCCCATCCAGTTCTTGGGGCCTTGAAAGGAGAAGCTGGCAGGACAAGAGTGAGAAATCCATGCACAGACCGCCTGGGGACCCACCCAGCCCCTGGTTTGCTCTACTGGCAATGATCTTTCCAGAGGCCCAGATAAATTGCCCCTCCGGTGTCAGAGGCCCCTCAAGCCCACTGTGCATGAAAATCTGAACCTTGATCTTCCCTCAGGTAGGCCTCGATATTACCAATCAGCCATGAGGCCCAAGGCCTCTTATCAGGCCCTCTCCTATATCCAACTACTCCGCTTGGCCCGCCTGGGCCGTTCTTCCATGCAGACCTTCACCCGACTGTCCACAGCCACACCAGCCGCCTTTATTGCCCTCTCCCAGGCTGTTATTTGTATTTCAGGCTGGGGATAGGTCCTGCCCCCCTCACTGGGTCGCTCCCATCAGCCACTTCCAAATTGTAGCCTCCCCATGGGACTAAGCAGATCTCACCTTGGAAGAAGAAAAAGGGGGCGGGGGAGACTGCTCAGCTTTGGTGCTGCTTGTTAGGCCCCTATCTTTATGTGCGACTGTGTACTTTTCCCGGTTCCTGGCTCACGCAGCCTTGAACCCCCGCAAGCCACTGCCTCATTCCCTGCAGTCATCAGAGCCCGTAGTTAGGGCATCGGTGTCCCTGCAGTACAGGCAACTTTGTTGAGTGATGAATATTAGGATGTATGGTGGGGGATTACAAGGCTGGGACAGGGGAGTCATTCTATGAAGCGGCCCTGTTTCACACCTGCCAGCCACGCCCCCCTGATTTGTCACTCTTGCTCCAGAAAGCATTCCAACGCAATGTTTCTACAGCCTCAGATATGATGAGCATACCTTCTAATGAAAAAAAATTATGAGTTCCGCTCAATACTGACTGGACTGTTTTGCCTCAAAAGATTTCAACCTCAATAAGTGCATTGGCAATGTCACATCCAACTTTCTGCATATCGCACCACAACTTTTGTCATGTGGAAACCATCCATATTTGGATAAATATCATCAAATCCTACTGGATTGCTCATAGAAATGTCAGCTACAATAAGTAAAAGACCTCAATCACAGAGGAGTGTCAGGATAGGCAGATCTTCAGGATGAGCACCTAGATTTTAGAAATTCTTTAGAGCTATGTATACTGTTGTGTAGTTTGTGACTGGAGATGGTAGTACTGGTAAAAGCCCAACCTTCTTTAATGGGACAGTATTCTGGGAGATCAGAACATGAATTCCAACCCTCAGATTAATTGGCTTTTCTTCATCTTTCAGTATGTACTGATTAAGAGATATGACAATTTCAGTTAAATCAGATTTGCAGACCGCAGCATCAGGTATAAGAAGATGCATGTCCTCAGCCACTTTGAAACTTTTTGGTACACTGGAACGTGTTGATGGCTTGCAGTGAATATGCACACATTGGTAAGGCAGTTAGGTTATACATTTGCAGCTTAGTTTGTTCATGCCTTCAGCTAACACAGTTTGTTTAACCAACAGCTACTTCATTGGTACAGTCTTGAAAAAGCACCATGGCATTATTGTGTGTGCTGGACGTCCCAGACAAAGAAGAGCTGTCTTCAAAATCAAAATGATCAAGAGCAGCACTTGTAAATCCTTTTCTGATAAAGAGGCTTGGAAGTGTTGTGCTGTCATATTCACAAGATTTTACAGCATGAGCTGCAAACAAGTTCCTGCTCAGTACTATGTCATTATAACTTGCTGATATCCCAATCCTATTCAATGATGCAATTAGCTCTCTCCTTTTTGTACTTGTCATAGATTGCGTATGTAGTCATCATGTGTAGCAGAGTTTTCTTTTTGCCATGATGTAATTCACAAAACATGATTTGGAAAAGGCAGTACATTTGCACAGCATAATCCTGTTGGTTCATGGGATTGTCTTCTACTTCACATATATCTTCAAAGCCATCATCAATGTTGGCAGCTTCTGTTCTGAACTCAAGAACTTTAGTCTTGGACAGTTTTGCTTTGCTGATATTAAACAATTATGTAGAAAATGTTAAGACAACATCAGGTTTTCTTGACTCCCATGATTTGCAGAGCTCTGAGGCATCACAAAATTTGTCATAAGTCCAAAATCTAAGGGCCTCATAACATGTTTGGCAGTCGGGCCACCAGACCACCATGTTGGTGGTCCTGAAAAGACCGTCATACTGGCGGTCTTCCAGACTGTCCTATTAGGAGATATACAGGCAGGACTGCTGACTGCCGAACGAAAATAGCAGACCTCCAGCAGTGTGGCAGCCCGGAAATTGGCGGTCCGACTTCCAGCGCCGTCACCACCACAGCAAACCACTGAGCTCATTATAATCACACAGTCACTGTGGCAGTCCCCTCATAGTGGTCAGCCAATTGTGGTCCAGACCACGGTAGTTTGCGGTCAGCAAAGCAACAAAGTGCACATTGGTTGTATTTAAAAACAAGATAGCTGACACACATTGACACAGTGGACACACCTGCAAAGGACACTATAAAACACACCCATTCACAGGCCACAATCCTTTGCATTCCCACTGCAAGACACAGAAGCCCGATCACATTATTTACTGTACACTTCATAGGTTATGCATCTTTTTTTTTGCCACCCCATAGAACACCCTGCAAACGCTTTTGACCATTCACTTACTATTGCACTTCCCCTGTTAAGTACATCCCTGTCACCCATAGTTTTGCACCCATGTCATGTTCAAAAGATCCCGGTTTTTCAGAAGATGAGATAGAAGTCATGGTTGATGAAATCATTAGAGTAGAGCCACAATTGTTTGGAGCACAAGTCCAGCATACTACTCTCAGGATCGTCGACAGAGTGAATGCTGTAGGGACCACCCCGCTCACAAAGGAAGACATTAGGAAGAGGCGGAATGACCTCAGGGTCATGGTCCATTCCCGGGATTCAAGGCACCAGTTGCAGGCCAAGAAGTTCCCATTAATGCGCTGTCCCTGGGAGGAGAAGGTTTTGGCCATTCTGCATCCTGACAGCTTGACAGGAATGACAGGTGAAGTGGAATCTGGTAAGTCACAACGCAAAAACTGTCACCAAAATGCAATGTCACCCATGCTCACAGCTCACCTTTACCTACTGTCTTGTTCATGTACCCCAACAACATTCAATACCCAGAGTATCTAAGTGTTAACACTGTCAATGAATATATGTTGAACCCAACATCACAGCAACCAAGGGCCATCACATACCATATGTCCAAATGGTGCCTGTAAGTCTTTCAATATCAAAACATCATCCTATGACTCATGGTATGTCTCGACATGTAAATGTATGCCCAAACCTAAATGCAGTGTGCATATAGATATGTAGTACCCAAGATTTGCATAGGGTGTGTAGTAGAGAGAGTAACCTAACTGCAACTCCCAGGAGACGTGTGCCTGTAACTCCAAACATCAGACCAGAGTTCACGTGCCCAAAGACCCCTGTTTGTGAACTCCCAAATTAAGTTTACTCACCTGTGGGGGGATAACATTTGCATAGTGTGTGTAGTAGAGAGAGAGACAATGCTGCAGCACCAAGGATGCCTTGTTGCTGTTACTTCAACCACTAGCCCTGTGTTTACTTGTCCAAATACCCCTGTTTGTCAACTCTCAAATGAAGTTTACCCACCTGGGTGGATAACATTTGTATAGTGTATGTAGTGGAGAGGGTGACATAACTGCAACTTCAAGGAGGCCTTGTTTCTGTTACTCCAATCACCAATCCAGTGATCACTTGCCCAAATACATCTGTTAGTGAACTCACAAATCAAGTTAACTCAACTGGGGGGAGAACATTTGCCAGGTGTTGGGAAGTACAGGGACTGACCTGAAAGCAAAGCCCAGTAGGCCCTTTGTTTGTAACTCCAACTAGCAGCCCAGTGCTCACTTGCCCAAACACACCTGTTTGTCAACTCCCAAATGATGTTTACTCACCTGGGGGGGATAACATTTGTCTAGTGTTTGTAGTAGAGAGAGTGACCTGACTGCAACTCCCAGGATGCATAGTTCCAGGAACTCCAACGACCAGCCCAGTGTCACTTGTCCAATTACCCTTGTGTTGCAACTCTCAGTTGAAGTGTAGTCATCTGGGGGATAACATCCGTATAGTGTGTGTAGTAGAGAGAGTGACCTGAGTGCAACTCACAGCAGGCCCTGTTTCTGTAACTCCAAACACCAGCACAATGGCCACTTGTCCAAAGACCCCTGTTAGTCAACCCTAAATGATGTATACTCACCTGGGATTGATCAAGCACAGATCATGCACAAATCAGATACATGTCTGTTGACATAGCTCCATCTAGACATGCTAACCCAAGATGAAATTATTGAGGACAGGAGTGACACCTTGCCCAGTGTGTACAACAAGTATTCCTAAGGCCTCAAGATGCATCACCAGATTGGTATTAGCAGCAGACACATTGACACAGCACTGTGCACTTGATCTTGATGACTCCAGTCACATATACAACAAGGTCCTGGATCTGCCTGCTTTGCAATCAACTAGGATCCAAATGGTTAAAGCCGTTTCTTGTTTATCCACTGGTTTGCCTGCACTGCTGGCAAGATGTAATTTTTAGGCCATCCTCCCAAGTGCAACTGATCTGCACATCTCAGCAGCTGCTTGAGACAAATTGGGTTTGACATGCTTCACACATGTCATGCTAATAGAACCAATACCGTGGTTACTTGCCATAACTGGATGAACTACAACATAACTTTGTACAAGGTCTCTGCTTATGGTTACTCTAAAACGTTGGAGGTAGATGTCACGTTGTACGATTTATAGCAACAAGTCAAGCTGCTGCTGGGTGCACACATGCCACGGAACAGACTGCCACCCCACCCCTTCACCCCGATGAAGCCCTCAGTGAAAATGATACTCCTGGATTTGTGGACGTGGAGGATGGCTCTGAACCATCTAGGCAAACTGATCACTGTGCCCACAACGTCACCTCCTAGACCTGTTGCATCAATATCACAGGCAACCATTTACCACTCCAAACCTTGGACCCTAGCACAGTGTCTACCAAATCGTGCCTCCCCCCCAACCTCGATCCTGAGGTGCAGCACAACACTTCTGACAATGAGGGTCCAGGAACAAGTTGTAGTAAGCATGCTGTGGCAACTGCACAGGCACCTGGCGGTGGGGTGCATGGGTGGAATGTTGTCGGCCAGCGCACCATCAGCCACATCCTGGGGGACTATCAGGAGTCCTAAGGTGTGATGGGCCAGGTGTTGATCAAACGCTGGGAATTCAAGAAGCTACTGAGGGACATGCATTGGGACATGCAGGAACAGATGGAGGCCCACAATAACAACATGGCCTCCCTAACAGGGGTGCTGGGGGACACACACACCACCCTGAGCAGGGCTTTCAACAACAGTCTTCCCCTTCTTTTGGCTCATCCACAGCAGGCTCATCAACATTGGTGCCAGCCACTAGAAGGGAGGCACTGCCAGAGGAACAACAAGCCCCCCACACCTCTGCCTCTGCAGCAGCAGATCTCCCCCACACAAACGGGGACATCCAGCAAAGAATCCAGGAGCTGCGGATGGCAGGACACCCACCACTGCCAGTAATAAGCCTCTTCCTTAAGGACCTCCTTTGTGCATCACACATTCACTCTGGACTCATCACCTGCCATTTCCAACAGGAGGAGTATTCTGGACTTTGAATTCCCAAAGGTAATTTAATTCAACCATAACAGACCCCTTCACATTTGAATTTTTGTTGGGTCATGTCATGTATATTTTATGTTAGTCATGGCGTCACAATAATATCACTCTTAACTGACTCTTTGTCTGCTGATTGTGATATCAAATATAGTCATGTACATATGTAATACCATGTGAACCATAAAATGATGATTCAAGCTACTTGTTCAAGATGGGATATATTACATGTACAGTGTCCTGCTCAGGATCACAACCCTCCCACATAAACACATACATACAAGTGTCTACTCAAACCAAAGTTTTTTGCAGCACATAAGCTGTCAATATGTCTGAACTATTGGAAATCAAGGATGATTGCTTCATACTGAATAAATTAACATATTGTCAGATAAAGACCCCGAGAACACAGAAGGAAGGGATTTCGCAGACATTGTCATGTAGAATAGGCAAACATTGATGTGGTTGATGTCAGTAGCTTGAGCCTTATCATATACCACACCAAAGTAATTCAACCTCGCATAATACAAGCTACAGCCTGATGGCTGTACAACAGTTCCTGATCATAAGGCCATCATAATCCAGTTTCCATTCTTCTGCTGGTATAACACAAACATATGTCAGTGTTGTGGCACAGGCATTGTGGCCTACAATGACGAGACACATCTGCAGCTACATACAAGTCATACAAAAAGTGTTTGGCCAATGTGAAAGAACAATGACTTGGTTGTAGGCTGGGGCTACATATGTGATAATCACATGATGACATAGATGATGTATCATGCTTGCCACAGGACACAAAACAAATGAAATTGTAACTTCTGAACCTCCACCCCAACACTGTGCAAACTGTGTTGGGGCAACTTTCATACACCCAAAGTCTGCAACCTACATTACCTTGAACAATCTATGTCCACTTTGTATGTCAAAACAGCATCACATAGCTGCCAATATCACAACTCTGAAACGCCCATATGGAGATGTCATGATAAAGGGACCTGTACAAAGAACAAAACAAGGAGTATAGGCTTGAAACCATGCATATGACAGAAGTCAAGTATCAAGCATCTGGAAAACAAGTTACATTTCAAGAAAACTGACACAACCAAAGAAACATCATCAAGGTGGGGATGTGTCAAAAGCTATCCTATCAAGCAGCCTTTGGCTGAATATTGCAGAGTATCACCTACCTAGCTCATTGTGCAGTCACAGTCATGACATCACATGACATACACTCATGAGAAGTAGATGGGGATAAGATCTTCTCAATTCAGTTCAAATAAGCTTTATTTCGGTAGCTAGTACAATAATACCACACAACTTACACAAAGAAAAACCATCACATTTCATGTACATTAAAAAAAAAAGTTAATACAAAGATAAAAAACGATACAATAATAAATACTACTGGGCCCAGAATTTAGACATAAAATGTGTCCATAGAATACTCTGGCACCATATACATAAAAAAAAATATTAAAAGTTATAAATCTGTGCAAAATGCAAAAGTTTGTTCAGCTATCAACACCAAATACAGTATTGAGAGAAGACCTTCCCTAGATGATTTACAGAGTCGATCGCAAAGATTTGTGATTTTAGGCCACAGATCCAGCACAGTCCCTACACAGCTTCTTTGACTCAACAGCACAGTGGCACTAGGAATACACACTAATTAAAAATTAATTCCACAAAAGTGTGCTGAACGATGTCCACCTTTGGGAAGGCAACCAGGAATTATGTAAAACTATACATACAAGGCAACTCCACATAAAAAAGATAAAATGTTTGCTCTATTGGTCCACATAGCTCCAAGAAATTTAGTGACAGCAGTAACTAAAACATGATTAGTATCTGATTTAAGAATTCATAGAGGAGACCTACGGACACCCAGCAGCCTGCAGGCAGGTTCAAACCACTTCCTGTGAGAGATTACAGAAGCGGGGCAGACAAAAAATACATGGGGGAAATTTTTAATAGGAGCATTACAAGCTGGGCAGACCATAATTCCATCAGAAGACAATAGCTAGTGAATGATCTCAATGGTAAGGTTCCTACACGAAACTGGAAGTACAGCTTCCTGTCCTTAGGAATCGAGATTCATTCCCAAAATGCATTATAGCTGTGCGCATCCTTCAGGTCAGCAAAAGCATGAAACAGCTTAGAATGAATTGCTACATGCAGTTCTCCAGAATCTACCATCTTCCAATACTTATTTTTAAAGTCAAGCTTCGAGGGAAAAGCAGCAGTAGTTGGGTAATAACAGAGTTCGCACCATCTAAGTGAATACGGAGAAGCCTTAACTTATGTAAGCCAGGGGACACTAAGGGAACGATCAGCTTCAACTATAGCTTGGAGGGCTTTGGTATGTGAGGCAAGCTCCGGAGTAGTCCAGAGCAGTCCCCAGTACAGGACAGGACGTAAACGTGCTTTAGGGCCTATTCCCTTGATGCCCATAGCTCTGCACCATACAAAGTGGAACTAACAGCCCTGGTCTCGTAGATCTGAAGTGCCAGACAAATCTGTTTGGTATATGAGGTGCTAAAGTACCTGACTACAATCCCAGTGTACTGTTTTTACTTCAACACCACCTTAATGATATGGGATTTCCAAGACAGATTTTCAGATATTGTGAAACCAACGTAACCAAAAGATTTCACCTTTTCAAGCGACATGCCTCCAAGAAGTTCCTTCCCTTTGTATGATTTGTGGGAGTTAAACGTCATCAGTTTAGTTTTGGAGGTAGTGGTCTCCAGTCCCTAAGAGAGACAGAGCTCATCAAATCGATTTAGGAGTTTATGTAAACCACTGGGTGTCTTGGCAATTAAGAAAGTGTCATCTGCAAACAACAATACTGGAACTTTACGTGCACCAATACATGGTACATCTGCCTCTACCATAGCTAAAAATGTCATTGATCTACAATGAAAATAAAGATGGAGCAAGGACTCATCCTTGTCGTACTCCCCTATGTACCTGGATTTTATCAGTAAGCTGCCCGATCCCTCCACCTGACATGTGCATAAGTATCCTCATGGAGGCGTACTATTAAAAAAGGAGGTGGGAGGCATTGCCAATTCAAAAAGGACTTCCCACAGCTTGTTGTAAGGTACTAAACCAAACGCAGATTTTAGATCCGCAAAAGCAACATTAAGATTTCCTTTGCCAACTAAGACGGTTTTCCAATATAGAAGCAGGAATCTAAATACTTGGTCAATAGTGGAAGTTTTTGTGCAAAACCCAGCTTACAGGGGGCTAAGAATGTCATGTTGAGATTCCAATCCAGGATCTTCCCCAAAAGGCAGTGGCAAAATATTTTTTACACAGTCTAATAAGCTGAAAGGCCTATAGTTACAGGGCAAAGATCTATCACCCTTTTTATGGATTGGTACAACAACGGCACCCTTACACAAGTCAGGGTTTGATGTGCCCACCCCTATTGCATTAGATAGAATGGGGATGTATCTGGACCAGGCATATATGTCAGTCAAAAATAAATCTGCTGGGACACCATCCTGGCCAGTTGCCCTGCCACGCTTGAGGGTACCTAATGAATACACAACATCAGAAAGGCTGAACAAATGTAGAGTTGGAAAATTGGGTGGTTGATCAGTAGTGGCCGAAGCATCCCAGTTCTGCTTATACACCACACTAGAACAATCCATTGAGTATAGTTGACTGAAATGGTCAACCCACCCTGATGGAGCAATATTAGGCTCTATGCGCAACACACCATTATCAGGGCATCGCAATGCCAAGGACCAAAATCTTACACAATCCTTATCAGATGCAGCTTCATTCAGTCCAGCCCACCATTTCTCATCCTGCATACGATTGGCTTTACGGATTGCAGGCTTGTAAGACTTTATGCCTATATGGATAGCTACTATGGCCCTCACTACAACCCTGGCGGTAAATGCTGCTGACCGCCAACATACCGATGCGGCCGCGGAATTCCGCTACAGCTATTACGACCCACAGCTCGGAATCTGCCATAATACAGACACCCACACAAGTCCGCCACACCAAGGGTCAGTGATAAACTGGTGATAACAAAACCCACACTGTCACACCAACAGGAATACGCCCACACTATCACAATCCACGAATCCACGCAGCAGTATTTCATCCACGGTATTCCATTGGCGGTACACACCACCGTGCTCAAAATACACATATATATACAAAACACAACCACATTGGACAATTCGAAATACACACACCTGATACACATACACACAGCCACACACAAAATCCAATATAAAGCACACACCCACATCACCTACAAACCCTTACTACCAGAATTCTGAAACCACGCCAGAGAGAGACACCACCATAAACAACACCAGCATCCACAGACACACAACACCATCACTTACACAACATCCATGCACCTCAAACAACACACAACAACACATCCCTTCACACATCACAACACACATCACCTTACACATCACCCACACCACATCATGGCACCTCAAAGACACCCCAGGTTCTCTGAGGAGGAGCTCAAGGTCATGGTGGAGGAAATCGTCTAGGTAGAGACACACCTATTCGGATCACAGGTGCAGCAGACATCCATTGCAAGGAAGATGGAGGTATGGCACAAAATTGTCGACAAGGTCAACGCAGTGGGAAAGCATCCAAGAACTAGGGATGACATCAGGAAGAGGTGGAACGACCTACGGGGGAAGGTGCGTTCCGTGGTCCCCAGACACCAGATTGCTGTACAGAGGACTGGCGGTTGACCCCCACCTCCTCCCCCACAACTAACAACATCGAAAGAGCAGGTCCTGGCAATACTGCATCCTGAGGGCCTCGCAGGAGTAGCAGGAGGACTGGACTCTGGTAAGTCAACTACCTCATCCCCCCACCCTACCTGCATGGCATCACATACTCCCACCCTCATCCCCATCACTCCAACACCTCACATATGACCCACTATCACAACCCACCCATCCCAATACCAGGCCCTTGATGCAACCCCACAGCATGGACACCTATCACCAAAGCATGTCCACTACAGATACCCACACATTCCCCAAGCCAAATATCACACAAGGATCAAGACAAGAATGCAAGCACTGGAGTACAGGGTCACTCACCCATTGCACACGATGGCCCACACAGATGCAATAATCATGCCTTTACACCCCTGCAGGACCCCAACCCAACGTCACCGGACAGGAGGTACCAGACATATCCAGTCCCCCCACAGAAGAGACCCACAGTGATGACAGCAGCTCTGCACAACTGGATCAAGATGACCAGCCCGGCCCATCAGGGACCTCAGGACAGTCGGTTCCCCTGACACTGGCACAAGCCACCACAGAGCCTCCCCCTCAGGAAACACCAGCACAGCACCCAACCAGCGGGACCATACCTCTGTCCCCAGAACACGTCAATCAGCAGTGTGTCCACCACTACAGGGAACCCAGGCAAACCCACCAACCCAAGAAAATCAGGGACCTGGGGGTAGTGGCAGTGGGCACACGGTACAGGAGACAGAGGCTCAGGAGAACAGGGAAGCTGGGAGGACTGCTGTACGACAGGGAGAGAACAGGACCAAGGAATCTACTCTCCACGAGGCCCTCTCCAACATCATGGGAGCTTACCATCATTCCCAGTAGACAATGGCAACGGTACTGGCCAAGTTTCAGGAGACCCAGCGGCTGCAGGAGGAACACTTTCTGGGGATCAGGGAGAACCTGAAGTCCATAAACAACACCCTGGTCACCATTGCAGGGGTGCTGCAAGACCTTGTCAACACCAGGAGGGACACTGTGGTACAACAAGGGGCCCCTGACACTAGCCTGGATGATGAAAAGCCCTCCACCTCTGCCGGCGCTAGTGTACAGAAGGCACCGCCACAGGAACATGACACCAACACCCCACCCCCTGCAGATGGAGAACCACCCCGCAAACGGTCCCTGAGATCCAGGAACAAGACAGAGAACATTGCCAAGACCCCGCCAGGAAATGAGACCCCCCTGAATGTCACCCTTCTGTCCCACTTTGTCACCCTGTCCATCCTGCAACTGCCATTGCTCCACTTCCTATGCCCGCCGGGACAATGCACCTGTGAAACAAATAGACTGGACTCTGCCATGGACATTCCTCCACCATCCCCCTGGCCCATTTTACAACCCCCTCCACTTATTTGCACAGAAATAAACACACTTCAATCACAAAACAATCTGGAGTTAGTCTGTTGTTTCACAAACGTGTAATTGCAATAACCATTGAATATAGCAATGTCAATTTACTTGTGCACATACCGATGTAACACAGCTGTAGGCCTGGAGGAAATATATCAGATGGCACCAAGTGGGACCTGCAGCTGTGTAATGGAAAGGCAAAGTGACAAGTCAGGGTCCGTACACTGAGTGAAAATGACAGACTCATGCTAGCTCCAATAATAGTATGAGATATGGGAGGCAGTGACATCTTCTTACCTGTGTCTCACTGGAAGTATTACATGATTATGTTGTTTCTGTTGTCGATAACCTCTTCTTCTGCCTCCTCCTCTTCACTGTCCACAGGCTCCACAGCTGCCACAACACCACCATCTGTCCCATCCTCCTGCAGAAAAGGCACCTGGCGTCGCAAAGCCACGTTGTGCAGCATACAGCAGGCCACGATGATCTGGCACACCTTATTTGGTGAGTATTAGAGAGAACCACCTGTCATATGGAGGCACACTGGGGTCAGTAGCCATGACAGGTTGGGGTAACCAGAGTCACCTGCAAATATGGAGGGACAACTGTTAGATACACACTAACCCGTGGGGACAACCCCATACCCAGACACCTATTCACACTGTATAGGGTCCTTGTCCTCACCTATTAGCTACACACGGTGCCTCTGTGGTTGCCCCATCACATAAGGGATGCTGCTATTCCTCAAAATGTAGGCGTCATGCACTGAGCAAGGAAGTTTGGCATTCACATGGGAGATTTACTGGTCTGCCAAATACACCATCTGCACATTCATAGAATGGTAGCTCTTCCGGTTTCTGTACACCTCTTCACTCCTGCGGGGGGGTACCAAAGCCACATGTGTCCCATCAATGGCACCAATGATGCTGGGGATATGTCCCAGGGCATAGAAGTCACCTTTCACTTTGGGAAAATCCTCCACCTGAGGGAACACGATGTAGCTGCGCATGTGTTTCAGCAGGGCAGAAAACACTCTGGACAACACGTTAGAGAACATTTGCTGGGACATCCCTGTTGCAATGGCCACTGTTGTTTGAAAGGAACCACTTGCTAGGACATGGAGTACTGACAGGACCTGCACTAGAGGGGGCATCCCTGTGGGATGGTGGATAGCTGACATCAGGTCTGGCTCCAACTGGGCACACAGTTCATGGATTGTTGTACAATCAAGTCTGTAGGTGACTAATGTGTGTCTCTCTTCCATTGTTGACAGGTCCACCAGTGGTCTGTACACCAGAGGATGCCGACATCTCATCACCTGCCCCAGCAGACGTGCCCTATGGAGGAGAACAGCGAGCAGACAGTCAGCCAACACTGAGGTATCACAAAATGTCATTTGCACACATTTATTAATCCGCAATGTGCCTGTAACTGTGTGTATTCAAGGCCTACATTGGTGTGATGCAGTTAATATTAATGCCATGTGGGCCCCTGAAATGGCGGCTGCCTGACCTGTAAGGTGGGACAAGGGGATATGAGGTAACTGCGCTAGCGTTGTACACCGTCGCGGCCCGGATCCTGGCGGTGGCATATCCAGAGTTGGATGGGCGCTTGAGGGCATCACAGCAGCCACAAGGGGGGAGTACACTCTCATTCACCTGACTCTGCGTGCATTACGAGGTGTCTAGGTGGGGGAGATGGGCAGTGGGTTCCCCTAGGCCAGGGCGATCTTGGTAGGCAAGGTCCCTTGTGAGACAGGCTCTGTGGCACCCCAACCCTACTAGTGGTTAGTGCCATCTACACCTAGGCAGGCTCCTGTGACTTCCAGGTGTGCAACAATCGGGCTTAGGCCTTGTACCCCATGGGCATGTGATTAATTTAGGAACTATAAGTGCATGGTGTAGTGCAGAGGGCTGCTGTGTCTGTTGTGTCCGCCAACAGTAGTGGTGTTGCATGCACTGAACATGTCTTTCTCCTGTCTCCTCCCCTTTTTGTAGTCTCCCTGTTCTTGTCTGCAATAGCATCATCAGGCAGAGGAGCATTGCACTGTTGCTTTGCACTCCCCAGGATAAAGCAGTGGGCAAACCACCCACTGGAAAGACTTGAGAGACTGTGGCTTTGCACTCCCCAGGATAAAGCAGTCGCCAAACCACCCACTGAAAAGACTTGAGAGACTGTGGCTTTGCACTCCCCAGGATTAAGCAGTGGGCAAACCACCCACTGAAAAGACTTGAGAGACTGTGGCTTTGCACTCCCCAGGATAAAGCAGTGTTCAAACCACGCACTGAAAAGACTTGAGAGACTGTGGCTTTGCACTCCCCAGGATAAAGCAGTGGACATGGAGCCCCCTCGTGGAGCAGTGGAGTTGTGCGTTCATCAGGCTTAGGTGTCCCCCTCCCCCTCCCCCTGAGGTGCCTGTATATTTTATATCTGATGCCCCTCCAGTGTTCTCTCTGTTTGGAGTCAGGTGTCATGTGTGGGCCTCGCCCATGCATTTTGGGCCCAGTGGTCCATGGACAATGATTGGTGCACTATCCGGACTTGTGTAGTTGGTGTACATAATTGTATATACTGGATTTTGAATTTTGATAATGATATTTCACATGATTACATTCGTTCAAATAATTTCCTTTTGTCCTTGTGTTATTCCATGGGGGTTGCATATGTAAGGTTGCAGCATGTATTTGTGTGTATGGTGTTGTGGGTGAGGGAGGGGGTGTTGGTGTTGCGTGTTGCATGTGTGTGTCACTCTCTTTTCCCTCCCCCTCCCCTGTGTTTTAGGTGCAGTACTCACCGTGGTCGTCGCCGCCGTCGTTGGAGCTCCTGATAGAGAAGCAGGAAGACCATCATCGGCAGTATCTGCAATTCGGGCTCCATTGTGTCCTGGTTCCTTGTGGGGTGTGGAGAGGTGAGTGTTTTCCCTTCTGTGTACTGTTTCCGCCGTGTTTTTATTCGCGTTGGTTCCACCACGGAAAAGGTGGCGGATAGGCCTGTTGTGATAGGGTGGGCGGTACATTGTCTCCCGCCTGTCTGCTGGCGGTGTCCGCCGCCCTGTTTGTTTGTACCGCCGTGGTGGTCAGAGTGTTAAAGTGGCTGTCTATGTTGGCGGTTTCCACCACGGTCGTGATTCAATTTTTTTTACCGCCGGACTGTTGGTGGTATTTCTGCCGCTTTAACACCGACCGCCAGGGTTGTAATGAGGGCCTATATCCTTTATTTTGATTGCTTTGATCAGTTGTATATTTGAGGCCCGGCAGTCCTTATTATACCAAAGATGTTTGCCTTTGAGAATTTAGCCACCAAGGTTTCCAACTACCATAAAATGGGCCACAATACTTTAGAAACAAGGAACATGACATATGATCAATCGCACATTAGTTGTGGAGCCTGCCTCTAGTTGTGCCAGCCAGGACCTCAAGACAGGATTGTCAGAACTTAAAATATGAGGCCGGGCTACTAATTGATGCACCTTCAAATGTCTTTTGTCGTTGGTCATATTAATGTCTGTTATTGGTATAATGGGAATGCTAGGCACAGAGAATTGGTCACACACGGCAAGCATTTGGACAGAGAGTGGATTATGGTCACTCTCTATCCTCTCAACAACTGTCATGTCTACGACCAAAGGCCACAGGTTCTCAAATCAACTAAACAATAGTCAATTCTGCTTGAATGGATAGTTTTGGCATAAGTGTGAGAGCCTTTAGCATCTGATTTAGTTCTGCCATCAAGTGCTCTAATCCCAAATTCCATAGTCAGGGCTTTTAGCTGCACAGCTGCTTGCAACCATCAATCAGGACAATTGATGGGAGGGATATCTAGGGATGGAACACACCACATCTGATCTTCCTCATGCGTGGAGCAAGATCATCCCAGTCTAAAGGCTCGAAAGTGACATTGAAGTCACCTGCTACAATGATTTTAGAATATCGGGGGCACTGCCTAAGAAACGCTTCCAGCGTGTGGAGTGTGCTGGAGGACAAGCCCCCTCCAACCCCTCTTGCATAGATATTAATAATAATATTTACTCCAGACTTTGGCCCAAATGATAACTGAATACCTAATATATCAAGAGAGTCAATGAGTAATTGTAATATACGGCAGTTTAATGTTGTTCTAACCCATGTGGTTAGACCACCAGAGGGTCTACCCCTCTTGCTAGGAAGCACTGGAATATGGAAATTCAGAAACCCAGACCAAAAGAACGGATCCACTGCCCATGTTTCCTAGAAAAGGCAGATATTGCAATTCTCAATAAATTGATCAAAAGCTGGCGAGGAGGTAGTAGAACTATGAGATGCCAGGTGCAAAATAGATGTAATTGTGGCATCATTGGCTGGGCAATTAACTGACTGATTTAGCAGTATCTGGCAAGAGCTGTCAAAGATAGGAGAACTAAAAGACTCAGGGGCAAGAGCAGGGAGAGCACTAATGCAGACTACATTATGCAAAGCGGGAACCAATGGTGAATGGGCTGGACCAATCTCAGATGAAGCACAGAGTCAGTCATTGTCATTTAAACCTGATGAACCACACCCTGAATGAGCATTGTGGTATGTAGATAGCCTGGGGTATTTAAACTGGATACCAAAGTTCCTTGGTGGACATATTCTTGCATCTAAGGCCACCAGATCATCTACCATACCCTTGTCCCTGAGTGTTAGCTCAATCACATCATGAGTAGCAGGATCTGGTCTCCTAACTGCCCTAGTTATGTCCTCACGAATCACGGATCGACAACCTCTCACATAACGTATGCAATGAATTGCCTTGTTTATGGTGGCTTCTCCACTCTCTCTGGAAGTGGCAGGGTGTAGCTTGGGTACATTCACCATCAAAACAGTATTTTAAAATTTGGGCCTATTGAAAACAAATCTCCCACACAATTAGAGATACCATTATCTACAGCCCCAGGGGTTGGCAGAAGTCTCTTGTCTTCTTGGCCGTGCCTATGTCACTACAGTTGCAAACCTGGCAAATATTCCCTAGCCTCCCACCTGCTGCCCATTTACCAACACAAGGAGCCAAAGTAGCACTAGCAGAGCCAGTCATGGGGATAAGACTATTTTTAGTGACAAAGGAAGATTAGGAAACACAGATAATGGACCGGGGGATCTGTATGCAAGTCCATGGGCACCAACCAGGGGAGTCATCACAGCCAAAGGAGTTATCTGCCAACCATACAAATTAATGTGGATACCATAGATTTGAGCTCAGCCACCTCAGCCTTTAAATCTAGTATATGAGAGAGATGTTGTGACTCAGCCACGTTGGGGGCGACTGTTGTGACTATGGTCACACCTGCTGTATTGGTGTCAGGGTAGTCATGTGTGTCTAAGATGTCTCCAAGAGGACAAAAGCGATTACTGTGAAGCAGGACATTACGGTCTTCAAGTGACAATTTGTTGGCCCACGGTGGTGTAGTGTGAGTGGCATGACCCGCCCCACCCTCCCCTTCATATGCACCCCACCCCCAGATCTCGTACTTTAAACATGTCAGGGATTTTATTTCATTTAACCCCCAAATTTATGGAAGAGCACACACCCTGAGCATTTTCAGGGGCATTATCCGGGGGTAGGTCTGTATTTCTTCACATTCAACTAGAAGATTATCAATCCTTGTCATCACACAATTATCTGCTGCATGCTTCTGGTTTTTATGTTTTTTGTTCTGCACTGTCCCAGCCCCGCCCTCTGCCACCTTTCTTTTACCCATATTCGAAATCACTTTGTTGAGAATAATCAATGGATGTCCCTGCAAGGCCTGCTAGATCAGTGACCCTCCTGACAAAAGCTACAGCTGCAGCCTATAAGGCCAATTTGATTATACAAATCAAGAGAAGAAAGAGAAAAAAAGAGAGAAAAGTAAAAAAAACAATGTTAGAGGGGTGGTCCGGCCCAGCCTCCTTTGGGCTCTGATGAGCACAGACCACACGTGTTCCGTGCAGCGGTGATCCTGGTAGCTCTTTATAGTGCTCGTCTTAGGTGCAAGTGTGAGCAGCTGAGCAGGAAAGACGCCCGCCTTTAGGGGCCAAGAGCAGTCTGGGATGTGTAGTCCCCCAGGCAGAGTTCAGCACATCCCACACAGTGGTGATCTTGGTTGCACTCTATAGCGCTCATCATTGGCTCAAGTGTGAGCAGCTGGGCAGGAAAGACGGCTGCTTCTAGGGCCTAAGATCAGTCTGGGATGTGTAGTCCCCAAGGCAGAGTTCAGGCAGTATGACCAAAGCTTGACTGTGAATAGTTTCTTACAAAGACTGGAGGCTTCTTCCTTGACTCCCAGACAGCTCGACACTGCGAGACGTTTCTTCCAAAGACTGAATCCTTTTTCCTTGACTCCCGGACAGCTCAACACCTTAGCCAAGCAGAAGTTTCAGTGGTGTGGTCCGCCACTGAAGAGCCAGCTGCCCAGTACGTTTGTCACCAATGCGTCACCTCCTGTTTCCCTCCTGTGGCTACAGACCTCTGGTCCTATGGTATCCTCCACTCTTTTCGCAAGTCAGCTCCTTCCTTTTCACCACTGTCATCTTCAGTTGCTATTTCTGGATTTTCACCCAGTGGCACTGTAGGCTTCCCCTCCTATGGGATGTACAGGGTATTCCTCTGCAGGGCAATGATGTGGAGCATGCAGCATGCCACAGTGATCTGACACACTTTCCCTGGTGAGTAGAGAAGACCTTTACCAGTCCAGTCCAGAGGAATCTTGCACTCAGGATCCAAAAGCTCGCACCACTGACGGCTGTGTTCCTCCATGGGCCTCATTGAAGTGGACTTGACCAGTCTCCTGTTAAGAAATGGGTCATAAGTGTAGCAGTGAGTCACTCACTTCATGATTGTAGCACCTAACATTGCTCACACACAATCAGGCCAGACGTGACTTACCAACCAGCCAGGCCCTCTCTGGGTGCAGTTGTGACATCAGCTGGAGTATGGTGCTGTTCTGCATTATGAAGGAATCATGAGCTGATCCAGGATGATAGGCACACACATTTGAGATGTAGAGATCCACCAAGCAGAGAACTTGCATGTTGGTGTAATAGAATTTATTTCTGTTGCAATAGACTTGTTCAGTGACATGGGTGGCACTAAGCCAACATGTGTTTTATCAGTGTCCCCCACCACATTTGGGAGGCGTGCAAAACCATAGAAGCCAACCACATTGGCAAAATCCTCATGTTGGGATAACATGATGTAGCTGTCAATGTGTTTCAACATTGCTGGGAGGAAATTCATCAACACCAGACTGAACAAAGATTGGGACATACAAGTAGATAGGGCCACTGCATTTTGGAAGAACCCTGTGGCCAGGAAGTGTAATGCTGACATGACTTGGAAAATGTGTGGTATGCAGGATGAATTACTGTTCGCTGCCATCAGATCTGGCTCCAACTTATAGCATAAGTCCACTATTGTTTGCCTATTCAGAAGGTACAGCTGTATGATGTAGCATTCTTCCATGGTCTGAAGGTCTAGCAGTGGATGGAAGACAGGAGGTTGTTGCATCCTCCCTCTCCTAGGGTGCCTATATGTGGCAAGATATGATTTGAAAATGTTGTTACTGTGTCCACAGTAACATACATGATGCATGCAAACAATATCAAGAAACAAAGCATTTCTGACTGGGTAGACATAACACACAGTACTCATCCCAGCTGGCAACTACACAGGGGTCATTTGTGACTCCCATGGTTGTCCACATGTGTCCACAACAAAGATTTGTGCAATAGCCAACAATATGCTACACAATAGCCCTTCGAAATGTGACTGCATTTTCTGACCGCAAAAAAACTACCATCATGGTGATGGCCCATGCACTGCTTTCACGTGCCATTTGTGCCTTACAACACACTACACTGGTGGTTGTGTAGTTGGACCTTCATTTTTAAAAATGGTTTTATTAGGTTTTATACATGAACTGAAACAAATGCTACATTCATCTCAGCAGGCAAAGAATTGCAGCAACATATGGCACAGGCAGAAATCGTTCATCAGCCAATATGCTTAGCTGTACTATCATGCCTATTTCAAGAATATCAGTAACAAACACGGTTATATCAAATAAAACATCTTAACAGAAATGAACATGCTCATGAGACTGCATGGAAGAAGTAATGAGTTGATTCACATATGAGGAGGAAAGGGGACAGCTCCGAGAGGTGCCCGTTGAGTGTGAAGAATGAGCAATATGTGTAGCTATGTCTCATGGGGGCAGGAGGAGGTGAGGAGAGAGTACCAGTTCTAGGGTGGGGCATGCAATGGAGTTGCGGTAAATGCAGAGGAAGCAGTCATGCGTGCAGAGGGATGTAGGATATATTTATCGAGTAATCACTAGATCCAGTGTTCCTCACTTGTCACTCCCCCTGAGTGTGCCAACATGCGCCATTCTAAATAGCATAGAGGTAAGTGTGGGCTCAGGGGTGGTGGGTGTCATTTTTGGCTTCCACATTAAGTAGAAATGTCTCCCAACACTCATCCCCCGATCAGGAGATCCCCGCATCCAGATCGACTGAAGACTAAGAGCCTCTGCATGGGTCCATGTCAGTAGATCACAGAGCCATTGTTGAAGATCAAGTGGGGCAGGCACATTGGAAACATATGTTTGACGCATTGAGGGGCAAGGTAGGACTGATAAACATAGTTGAACTGTATGAACCTGAGCCTAGGGTTGTAATATAACCCCCTAACCAGTTGAAGTACCCGGGCCCAATCTCATTCTGACAAAGGCTGTTGTAGCACTGCGTTCCACCTAGCCCCTGTGCGTACCATGCAGTCAGGTGAGGTCTTGTGTAGTGCCATGTAGAGAGTGGTGATAGCATACTATGTGCTGCCAGACAATAGCAGTGTGTAGAGCACCTTTGAGGTGGAGGGGTCCTCTTCCCCTTCACCCTAGGTGGTTCCCAACGCATATTATATGCTATAGTACGTTAAGAACTGACCAGTAGTCAGGCCGTAAGTATCTACAATGTGTTGGAAGGACATGAGAACACCTTCGAGTTAGAGGCCCCATATTTGCTCAATGCCGGCATCTCTCCAGAGATCCCTATTGGTGTTCCAAATCACCCCTATAATTTTGTTAGGTCTCACACAGCAATTACAGGTAAGTATGGGAGGTGGTGCCCCTCACGGTGTACAAATTTACACCAACAAGAGTGGGCAACATTTATCTGGGTCGTCTCGTGCCAGAGGTGGATGTATGAGTTGGACAGCCAAGTGTAAATACAGGCAAGCGGTAATTCCGAGCAGGTGGCAGAGCACACCCAGGCGATTGGCTACTGTAGTTTTGCCGCTGCATAGTAAAGTTCAAAAGTGGGAGCCCCAAGTCCGCCCTCCAGCTGCGTACACTGGATCATGGTCAAGGCAACGTGGCAACAATCGTCACTCCATATCAATTCTAGTAAGAGGCCATTAAGTATCGCGAAAAAACTCCATAGAAGGACGACCATCATGTCTGCCAAAAAAATACAGTACCTGGGGCAGTACAAACATTTTGGATATGGCAACCAGACCTAGTGGGGACAAAGGTAACAACCGCCAAAAGGGCATGGATCATGGATAGAACCAACAGCCCTGTCAAGGTTGCCCTCCCAAAGGACCCTCTTGGTGTGATAAATCTGTACTCCCAGGTATTTGAAGAAGACGTAGCATCAATGAAGGTGCATACTTGTCATCTCAGTCCTATTGGCGCTGGACACGGTGCCAGAGGGAATAAACAAGACTTAGGCCAATTCACCCGCAGGCCAGATGCATCTCCAAATTCAATCAGTAAATGCATGAGATTAGGGAGGGCGGCCCGACGCCTCGGAGGTACACTATGGAGTCATCCACCTAAAGTGATATTATATGATGGATGCCTAACTCAGGAATGACCCAGTCACGAGCTCGGTTACACAAGCGGTAAGCAAGAGGTTCCATGGCTAATACGAAGATGAGTGGGGCCAGTGGGCAGACCTGGCGAGTGCACCCCTGAATGCTAAAACTATCCAATATCACTTGGCCCGTCTTCCCCCTTGCTGTTGGGTCTGTGTACAGGGTGCGCATCCAGCTTAGGAACTGAGGCCCGAACCCCATAGTGGTAAGGGTCAAAAAGAGAAAATTCCATTCAAGAGTATCAAAGGCTTTTTCAATATCCAACGAAACAGCCACTTGGCTCCAATTCTCTGGGTGAGTGTTGTATATAAAGTGCAGTAGCCGGTATGTTGATAATGTGCTGTGACCCATTATAAACCCAGACTGATTGCCATGCACAAGTGCGTGAATGACTGGGAGCAAGCGATTCGCCAGGACTGTACCCAGTGTCTTGTAGTCTATGTTCAACGGAGAAAGGGAGTGATGCGACTTAACATCCAGCAGATCATGGCATGGTTTAGGTAAGACCACAATCAAGGCCTCTCGAAGGAAGTCTGGGTGTCCATCTCGATCCCTGGCCTCATTGAACATTGCCAGGAAGCGTTGGGGGGGTTGTGTAGAAAAGATGGCATAGTACTCAATTGTCAGGACGTCCATGCCTGGGGTTTTATTTCGGGCAATCTGGGAAATGAAAGCATGGATCACTGCCAACTGCAGGGGTTCCTTGACTGCGTCTCGCTGTGAGGAACTTAGGGCCAGATGTACCAAGAAGGCCTTTTGCGAGTCGGAAATAGCGATTTTTAAGAAATCGCTATTTCTGATTCGCAAAATGCAATGTATCACATTTGCGATTCGGTAATGGTGATTTCTTAAAAATCGCAAATGCTATTACCAAATCGCAAATTGCGATACCAGCCCCATTCGCACCTATGGGTCTGTAGGCCCATATTTGCGAATTTTTAGCATTTCCAAAATTGCGATTTCTTAACTGGAAATCGCAATTTTGGAAATGCAAAACCCCAGGGTGCTGGGGGCCTAAGGCCCCCTCTGCTGCACCCCCAAAAGTTTTTTAGGACATGTAAGGTGCACACATGCCAAAAGGGCATGTGTGCTTTACATGTACATTTTAAAAATGCATTTTAAATGCAGTTTTTAAAATTTGCACATGGTTACCACCAAGTTCAACTTGGTGGTAAATAGTGATTCCTTAATGTCCAATGCGCATTAAGGAATTGCTTCTTACATGTGCTTAGAAATCGCAAATAAGGAATCCTTATTTGAGATTTCCTATTTAGAGAGTCGCGATTTGCGACTCTCTAAACAGGGTCGCAATTTTAGCGATTCCTTAAAATTGCTTTCAGAATGCCTTTAATACATTCTGAAACGGCTTTTTGCATTCGCAAACGGGCATTTGCACTATTTGCGAATGCAAAAAGCTTTCATACATCTGGCCCTTAGTCTAAGAAGGGAAATCCCACTCAAGAACTCAGATATACACTCCGTAGACAGCGGAGCAAGTTTCACGGACAGTTAAAGGTAATAATCACAAAAGGCTGCATTAATGGCCAGCTGGGTGGTAATGAACTAGCCATCATGCAGAGGAAGCACTACAATGGGGGCACAGTGCTGTTCTTCTCGAACAAGCCATGCCAAACATTTGCTGGAATGATCCCCCTGAGCATGTTGTAGAGCCATACTCTTCCCGTAGTCATGTTGACTCAAGGGTGCCTCCGTTTTGTTGTATTGTTCGCGCAGTTGTCACAGCCGGGTAGGTGATGCCTCCCAGGTAGAAGCCCATATTTCCACCCAGCAAAGATCCCACTCAATGGTGACAAGATCTTCTGTCAGACATCTGCAGATACCCCAGGAGGCCACCATGCCGTGACCACGAACCACAACTTTATGAGCCTCCTACTCCAGAGCGCGAGATGAAGCAGAACCATTGTTCTCTTAAAAATAGCAAGTGAGGCATTGTGATAGGGTGTTGCACAAGGGAGGATCAGAGAGTGCTTCGACCTGTAGTCGCCAGGTGGGTATGGTGTGTCATTGTTTGCCCCACCATAGAGTTAGTAGCAAGGGGGGTGATCTGATAAGGAAAGCACCAGGTATTCCGATCGAGCAATCAGGGGGCTGAGATGGTCCATGCATAGGAAGGGATTTATCCTAGTGTGTAGATCATGTACCAGGGTGTAGTAAGTGTGTTCATGGGCATGTGGGTGTCCCATGTGGCATGTGTCATGCAGGCACATAAGTGTGTAACGTTGGTCAAATTGTTGTGTAGTGCTGGTACTGGCTATTGCGTGCAAGAGGGGAGTGAAGCGGTTAAGTTGTAAGTCAGGAATAGAATTAAAACTGCCCCCTAGAGCCTGGGGTAAGATTGATCATGGAAGAGTACTGGGGTGAGGACACCTAGAAACACCGTTTGTTTGGTGTTAGGGGCATACAGCACTACCAGGGTAAGGGGAGCACCATCTAGGAGGCCCTCTGGTATCACATATCACCCATCCTTGTCCACCTGTTAAATACTAAGGGCACAGGGAACCCTTAGGGCAATCCAAATGAGCACCTCCCTTGCATAGGCTGACATAGTTGTCCCATAGTTCATCCCCCTCCATCTGGCTAGTTGTACCTACATAGCAAGACAGCATGAGGATGTTTGTGATGATCTTACACATAGAATTTATCCATGAACCAGTTTACACAGCCATAGACAGTATTTTCACCTGTCAAAATGGTGAATGCCTTACCTACTCCACCGGACATTAGAAACTGACTGCGACCGCTGGCCGAAGTCATCCACGCGGTAGGCAGTTCCAACCATAGCGTACCCAGCCAAATGCTAACGTAGTTGGCTGGAGTGGTCACGGCCCAATGGCTGTGCCTGTCGACGGTGATGACCATGGCAGACGTGACCACCATTTTGTGCAAATTTACTCACTTGATTCCTGACACTGCTGCAAGCAACACCTCCACTACTTGAGGTACTGGGTGCTGCCTCTGTGAACAATCATTCCACATCTATCAGCTGAGATGGCTCCTGCTTTCTCTCCAGAGCTGGAAATGTTTGCAAATGAGCTCCTTCCCCTGTATGAACAGCTCTATGGATCACCAGAGGAGCAGTCCAGTACCTCATGTGCACACTTGACCCTGGTCAACACAATCCTCTCCCTCCTCGCAGGCTAAAATGTGCCCCTGTGTGCCAGTTGGACTTCTTGTGTGCCTATTTTTGCATTCTGTGTGGCATGAATGGGTTGTAGATGGTGCAGGTATTGGTGAACAGTACTATATGTTATGTTCATTAATACTGTGTTGTGTGATGTGTTTTGGGGGCCCTAGATCCTCCTAGTGTTGGATGCACATAACCAGGCAAGGAGATTTTATTATCATCCAATTACATTTCTTTCTTCATGATGGTTGTAAATGTTAGACAACATGTATGTGCATGATAAAATGAGCTGGGTATGCACCATGTCTGAGTCATTTGAGGATGTTGTAAGCAATGGGGATACTGCCACAGAACTTTCAACCCACATCTGGCCTTGTAATACTGTTGTTTGTAAGGCATGTCATGAATCCCTCTCCATTCAGGTTGCCACACAAAGCACAAGCCACATTGTTGATAGGCACATGATGTACTGTCATGCATGGAAGTGATAGAAATGTGTGTCATGTGTGTTCTGTATGCTCAGTCGGCAGACACCAGGGGCTGTCAAATTTATCTCCCAGTATGGTACATAGTGCAGGCTGTGGTAGAGTCACTGCTGCTATGCACCTGTAGCACTGTGCCCATTACCTGTACACTAGTAGATTCTGTCATGTGGCCAACATGACGCCCTAATGGCAAAACCAGCCCTGAATGCCTCAGTCCATTGACTAGATTAGGAACGGGTACAGAGGTACATCCCTGCACCAGTCCCTAGTTGCATTTTACATCATTGTCAATGTGTCTCTTTCACTCATGACAGGTCCCTTACTCCTACAACTCTGTTGTCACATTCACATAAGTCAAAGATGCCCTGTACAGCCTTATTGCACAAATGACAGAATTAGAGTGCATACAGTGTGTAGATACCTGGTAGGCCAAGACATGTGACTCAGTAGCTTGATCAAATAGCAGAAATTGTACAATGCATACCTTTGTATGTTGGATGGACTCTATTTTAGACAATGTGTTCAAAGATGTGTCCTGTGGTACAGGTACATACCACAGAACCCCCCACCTCTTAAAATTCCATGCATCTGCATTTGGGAAGCCACATGTTAACACATGCACCAGGAAGACACTCTTTGTACCCACCATGCCAGCCCCTTCATTGTCACTAAAGTGTAAGGGTGAAGTATGTACTATGAAAGCTGCCTGTAGTGACTGTATGCAGTAAGTCATTCTCACAGACTGGGAATATGTTGGTCTAGTCAGGCCTAAGGAGTTTACCTTTCAGAAGCCACATATGCGTGTAGTATTTCACGGTGGCTCATATCACAGTACATGTTGCTGGAGCATGGGCTACCTGATGTGAGTAAGCTTGCTTAGTTATTGCAGGCCATGAATACGATAGAGGGTTAGTCTGCAGATGAATATAAAAGTGTGTAGTCATGTCCCTGTACATATTGGCAAGTGTGCTTTACACTTGTGGTGTGTTGAAAAATGTTTTGCTTTGTGTTTCTAACATTTGTGTGACACACCATTTTAGCAGAAACATCTGATTGTAATCGCTCGATTTGTCTCTTGTGTCCATATAGGTAAATACCCATCAGAAGATATGAAGAGCCATTGCCCGGAAAATGCGGATCCTGGGGGTCCACAGCTGGCGGATTGCCCACTGTGGCAAGAGGTGGTAGGACCTGAGATGCTGGGCCCGGAAAATTGCGGAGATCCAGCTGGAGCTGTCTTCCCACCCTGAGTGGGATGCACATCAGGCCTCCTTAATAGCCGGCATTCTGGCAGTGGTGTAACCAGACTTGAGGGACATTTGATAGAAACACAGCAGCTACAAGGGGGTGAGTACAGTGCATATTCACATAGCCAAGTTAATATGTTAGGTTCTGACATCTCACCCTGATGATTAGGTATGAGCCATGTGTGACACAGTAAATGACTGTTTGTGTAAACAGGTAATGTGGTGCATTTTGCTGTGCCTTGCCTATGGGCCCAGGGATCTAGCACAAAACTGTGTGCACTCCACTAACAATTTGCTCTCAAGGGACAACACGTGGCTGTATACATTGATCGGTCAAGCAATGTTTGTTGTTGTAGGTGTAACTTCTATGCTACAGCAACTACTCATCAGTTTTCCAGGTCAAAGAAAAAGAAGTGATGGATCACTGTATTTAGCCATGTGTCTGGTCAAGCTAGTAATTTGGCATCTGCCCCCAAGAGGCCACTTGTCTTTAGTGTGTGACGAGTGCTGGTGCTGCACTACTATCTATCATTTGAAGGTGGCTATCATACATTTGACAGAGCATACACTGTTCTTTGTGTCAGCTACAGATCAGAACTTTCCCTTGGTAAGTGGGGACTGTCCATTGACATGATTTATGTGCAATCACTGTTGCCAAACTTCCTTGTGCCTACATGCTAGCATGTGTTTCTTACTCTTTTGACACAATGGTGGTCATTACAACATTGGCGGTAAAAGCCGCTTACCGTCGTGCAGAAGACGGCCAACATACCGCCGCGGCTGTGGAATTCCGCCACAGCAATTATGACCAACATCTCGAAATCCGACAAAATTCAGACACCAACACAAGTCCGCCACACCAAAGGTCAGTGATAAACTGGCGAAAACAAAACCTCCACCATCACGCTAACAGGAATACGCCCACACTATCACGACCCACGAATCCATGCGGCGGTCTTTCAACCGCGGTATTCCATTGGCGGTACACAAACGCCGCGCTCAAAATACACACACACACATACAAAACACTGCCACATTGGACAATTCGAAATACACACACCTGATACACATACACACACCACTCCCACACACCCAATACAATATAAAACACACATCCACAAACCCCTACGACCACTATTACAGGGACAAGGCCAGAGAGAGACACCACCATCCACAAACTAGCATCCACAGGCACTCAACACCATCACCCACACAACTTCCACGCACAAAACACCACACACCACTACATATCACCACACCTATCACCACACACACCACCCCACACATCACCTACACCACCCCATGGCACGGCAAAGACACCCCAGGTTCTCGGAGGAGGAGCTCAGGGTCATGGTGGAGGAAATCATCCAGGTAGAGCCACAGCTATTTGGAGCACAGGTGCAGCACACCTCAATTGCAAGGAAGATGGAGCTATGGAGAAGAATAGTCGACAGGGTAAACGCAGTGGGACAACACCCAAGAAATCGGGACGACATCAGGAAGAGGTGGAACGACCTAGGGTGAAGGTGTGTTCCGTGGGCTCAAGACACCACCTGGCGGTTCAGCGGACTGGCGGTGGACCCCCACCTCCTCCCCCACAACTAACAACATGGGAGGAGCAGGTCTTGGCGATTCTGCATCCTGAGGGCCTCGCAGGAGTCGGTGGAGGAATGGACTCTGGTAAGTCAAAGCTTTACTAATAGATACCTCACCATTCCTGCATGCCATCACACAATCCTACCCGTACCCTCACCCTCAGCACTCCACCAACTCACATATACCCCACTATCACAAACCACCCATCCCAACACCAAGCCCTGCATGCAACCCCAACGCATGGACACCCATCACTAAAGAATGTCCACTGCACATACCCATACAACCCCCTAAACCATCATCACACAAGTCCCCACATAAGAATGCAAGCACTGGGGTACACCGGTCACCCACCCATTGCCCACCATGACACACACAGATGCAATAATTAGGCTTTTCCACCCCTGCAGGACCACTCCCCAACGTCACCAGACAGGAGGGTCCAGACATCTCCACCCCACCCACAGAAGAGGCCCACAGTGATGACAGCAGCTCTGTCCAACTGGATCCAGATGACAAGCCCGGACCATCGTGGGCCTCGGGACAGTCGGTTCCCCTTGCACAGGCACAGGCCACCACAGACCTTCCACCCTCTGGTAACACCAGCACAGCACCCACCCAGCGGGCCCATGCCTCCATACCCAGGACACGTCAATCAGCAGTGTGTCCACCACTACAGGGAACCCAGGAAAACCCACCACCCCAACAACAACAGGGACCTGGGGGCAGTGGCAGTGGGCACACGGTCCAGGGGACGGAAGCCCAGGAACACAGGGGAACTGGGAGGGCTATTGTGCGACAGGGGGCGGACAGGCCAAGGGAACCCACTCTCCACAAGGCCCTCTCCTCCATCATGGTAGCATACCACGACTCCCAGGAGACGATGGCAACGGTCCTGGCCAAGTTTCAGGAGACCCAGCGCATGCAGGAGGAACAGTATCTGGGGTTCAGGGAGGAACTCAGAACCATCAGCTCTGCCCTGAGCACCATCGTAGGGGTGCTGAAGGAAATACTAAATACCAGGAGGGACACTGTGGCACTCCAAGGGGCCCCTGAAACTAGCATGGACGATGAACTGCCCACCACCTCCGCCGGCGCTAGTGGACAGGAGGCCCCGCCACAGGACCACAACACCAGCACCCCACCCCCTGCAGATGGAGAACCACCCACAAGCGGTCCCTGAGATCCAGGAACAAGACAGAGCACAATGCCAAGACCCCCGCAAAGAAATGAGACCACCCTGATTGTCAACCCACTGTCCCACTTTGTCACCCTGTCCACATTGGAACTGCCCCAGCTCCACTTCCTATGCCCATATGAGCAACGCACCTATGAGACAAATAGACTGGACTCTGCCATGGACACTCCTCCGCCATCACCCCTCACCATTTAACTACCCCTTCCAATATTTTGCATTTAAATAAACACACCTAAAGCACCAAGATCTGGGGTCTGTCTGTGATTTTGAAATAGTATATTTGCAATTACAGTGACAACATTTCCAGGAATTAGTAATGTCAACATACCTATGTCACACAGCTCTAGTCCATGAGGTATCTAAGCAGATGACAGACGTTGGGACCCACACCTGTGAAACCTTAAGGGAAAGTGACAACTCAGTGACCATACACTGGGTGAAATCGACAGACAGGATAGAGGTAGAAGTGTAAAAGTACATGTAGTAGGCTGGAATGTATTCTCACCTGTGTTTCACTGGAAATATTGCTGAATGACTGAGTCCCTGTTGTCAATATCTTCTCCCTCTGCTTCCTCCTCATCACTGTCCACAGGCTCCACAGCTGCCACAACACCGCCATCTGGACCATCCTCCTGCAGAAAAGGCACCTGTCGTCACAAAGCCAAATTATGAAGCATACAGCAGGCCACGATGATCTGACACACCTTATTTGGTGAGTAGAATAGGGATCCACCTGTCATATGGAGGCACCTGAACCTAGCCTTCAGGAGGCCGAAGGTGCGTTCGATCACCCTCCTAGTCCGCCCATGGGCCTCATTGTAGCGTTCCTCTGCCCTGGTCCTGGAATTCCTCACTGGGGTCAGTAGCCATGACAGGTTGGGGTAACCAGAGTCCCCTAATAGCCACACCCAGTGCCTCTGTAGTAGACCCATCACATAAGGGATGCTGCTATTCCGCAGGATGTAGGCATCATGCACTGAGCCAGGGAACATGGCATTCACATGGGAGATGTACTGGTCTGCCAAACATACCATCTGTACATTCATGGAATGATAACTCTTCTGGTTTCTGTACACTTGTTGACTCCTGTGGGGGGGGGACCAAAGCCACATGGGTCCCATCAATGGCACCTATGATGTTGGGGATATGTCCAAGGGCATAAAAGTCACCTTTCACTGTAGGCAAATCCTCCACCTAAGGGAAAAAGATGTAGTTCTGCATGTGTTTCAGAAGGGCGGACAACAATCGGGAAAACACGTTGGAAAACATAGGCTGGGACATCCCTGATGCCACGGCCACTATTGTTTGAAATGACCCACTTGCAAGGAAATGTAGCACTGATAGCACCTGCACTTGAGTGGGGATTCCTGTGGGATGGCGGATTGCTGACATCAGGTCTGGCTCCAACTGGCTACACAGTTCCTGGATTGTGGCACGGTCAAACCTGTAGGTGATGATCAAATGTCTTTCCTCCATTGTCGACAGGTCCACCAGCGGTCAGTACACCGGAGGATTCAGCCATCTCCTCACATGTCTGAGTGGACGGTGCCTATGAAGGACAACAGCGAGCACAGAGTCAAACAACTCAGAGATATGTACCCACAGTCTACACAGAACACCAATCATACACAAAATGTGGCCTGTATGTGTGTTGAGAGTAGGCCTAGGTATGTGTGACGCAGTTGGTAATTAGGCCATGTGGGCCCCTGAAATGGCGTCTGCCTGACCTCTAAAGCAGGACAATGGGATGTGAGGTAACTGCGCTGGCATTGTACACCGTCGCGGTAGGCGGTCGAAGACCGCGACACAATGCTGCATTGGTTAACATTGGACCCTATGGGTCCCAGGAGCCAATGACGATGTACGCCGGTGTTGATGGTACGCACCGCCGCAGACTTGACTGCTGCGGACGTGACCGCCATTTTCTAACTGTTTAAACACTCGATACCTGATCTTCGACAGGAGAGGACCTACACTGAAAGTGCTGCTGTGACCTCGGTCTGGAAGAGATAATGGCTCGTGCGTCTGGGGAAAGGGCCTCTGCCTTCACTGCAGAGGAGTTGGAGAAGCTCATCGAGGGGGTCCTCCCCCAGTACACGCTACTCTATGGTCCTCCAGACCAACAGGTAAGTACATGTTGTATGGGCTATGCCTGTGTGGAGAGGGCTGGTTGTAAGAAGGAAGGGGGCAGAGTTCTGAGTGCTTGAAAGATGGTGAATGCATGTGCCACATGGCAAGGGTAGGGATGGGGGCCACTCACTTTGACGGTGCAGTTGGTAATGACTTCTCTTCTTCCCCTGTACATTTCATGTAGGTCAGCGCCCACCAGAAGAAGGATATTTGGGGTGCCATTGCCAAGGACGTCCGGACCCTGGGGGTCCACCACAGACGGAGAACCCACGGCCGGAAGAGATGGGAGGACATTCGCCGCTGGAGCAAGAAGACGACGGAGGCTCAGCTGGGGATGGCCTCCCAACGTGGGAGGGGTGCCCGTCGAACCATGACCCACCTGATGTTCCGGATCCTGGCGGTGGCCTACCCTGAGTTGGATGGGCGCTTGAGGGCAACACAGCAGACACAAGGGGGTGAGCACACTATCATTCAGCTGACTTTGCGCGCAGTGAAGGTGTCTGGGTGGGGGAGGAGGGCTGTGGGTTCTCCTAGGCCAGGGCGAGTTCCGTAGGCTAGGCCCATTCGTAAGGCATGGCCCTGTGGCCCCCCACCCCACCTCTGTAGAGTGCCAAGTACTTCTATTCATGCCCCAGGGTCATCTATGTGTGTAGATGTCGTCCATAGCCTTATAGGCCATTTCCCAGGAATTGCACAGTAGAGCCCAACAGCGTGACGTAGTGCAGGGGGCTGCTGTGTCTGTATTGTCCGCCAACGGTAGTGGTAAGCCATGCACTCAACCTGTCTTCCTAAAGTTTCCGCCCCCTTTTTTTGCGGTCTCCCCGTTCTTGTGTGCATTAGCATCATCAGGCGAAGGTAGAGTGGCACCGGAGCACGAGGGAGCTGCATCCCACATGAGCACGGAGGGCCACACTACGGACTCAAAATACACCAGTGGGACGGAGGGCGAGGGGAGCACCATGGCAGTCACAGGATCTGCAACCAGCGACATGGACTCGTCCTCCGATTGGAGCTCCCTTGTGGTGGCGGCAACATCTGTGCCCCCCACTACTACAGGTACAGCCGCCACTCCCCCTACCAGCACCGCCCTCCCAGCAGCCCCTCAGCCTTCGCCCCGTGCCCGCTCACCCAGGAGGGTGGGCTTCACCTTTGCCCCAGGCACCTCGCCCCTGCCCCTGTCACCTCTGCTGCCCTCAGTGAGGAGGCCATTGACCTCCTCAGGTCCCTCACTGTTGGGCAGTCTACCATTTTGAATGCCATCCAGGGTGTAGAAAGGGAGTTGCAACACACAAATGCATTCCTGGAGGGCATTCATTCTGGTCAGGCTGCCCTTCATCGAACCCTTCAAACTCTGGACTCAGCACTGATGGCAGCCATTGTCCCTGTGTCTAGCCTCCCCCCTCCAACTTCCTCCACCCAGACCCAATCCCCTGTACCTCGGCCTATCCCAAGCACACCATCAGACCAGCCTGCACACACTTCACCACACAAGGGAAGCTCAGGCAAACATAAGCACCACACATCCCACAGGCACTCATGCAAGCATCACACACATACAGACACACCAACATCCAATGCCTCCACTGTGTCCCCCTCCTCCTCGTCTCCCTCCTCCCTCCCAGTCTCGTCTACACACACACCTGCATGCACTACCACTACAGCCACTACGTCCCGCACCAGCACTCCCACCACCACACCCCACTCACGTGCACTCACCACCCCCACTACCATTTACACGTCCCCTGTGTCCTCTCCCAGTGTGTCTATGACGCCCCCTCCGAAGATACACAAACGCAGGCACACACCCACCCAACAGCCATCCACCTCACGACAACTTCCAGCGCATGCACCTGCACCCAAATCCACAAAACTTACACCTCCTACAACCACAACCTCTTCCTCCACTCCCAAATCCCCTCCAGCTACGCGTCCCAGTGTGTCCAAAAGACTTTTCCTGTCCACCCTTAACCTATTTTCCACCACCCCCCCTCCAACTCATAGGTCCCGTACTAGCACCTCAGCCAAAAAATCTCCGGGAGTAGCCAGTGTGGCACGGAGCCACAGCACAGCCAGTCCCCCCCCTGAGAAGCACCAGAAGTTGGACAGTGCCCGGCGGGAGAAGGGGAAGACTCCAGCCAGCCAAGTCGCTCACAGGGGTCCTGGGGGGAGTGTGGACTCAGCTGTGACTCCTCCCAAGGTGGGAAAGGGGCAGAGGAAACCTGCAAAGTCTGGGAGGAGCAGCACGGCGGAGAAGACCGCCATCATCCCCGCTGGCCAGGAGGCCACCGCCAGCCCCATCGTCACTGCCCAGGTGGAGGCCACCAGCAGCCCCATCGTTACTGCCCAGGAATAGGCCACCGCCAGCCCCATCGTCACTGCCCAGGAGGAGGCCACCGCCAGCCCCATCGTCACTGCCCAGGAAGAGGCCACCGCCAGTCCCATCGTCACTGCCCAGGAAGATGCCACCACCAGCCCCATCATCACTGCCCAGGAAGAGGCCACCACCATCCCCATCGTCACTGCCCAGAAGGGCCCCGCAAGCCACAGCCCAGTTGACCCATGAAGGACCGCCAGCCACAGGCCAGCTGGGCAATGACGGACCGCCATGGCAAGCACCGCTGAACAGGGCAAGGACTGCTAAACAGGGTAAGCACCGCTGAACAGGGCAAAGACCGCCATTGCAAGAACCGCTGAACAGGGCAAAGACCGCTGAACAGGGCAAAGACCGCCATGGAAAGCACCGCTGAACAGGGCAAAAAGACCGCTGAACAGGGCAAAGACCGCCATGGCTAGCACCGCTGAACAGGGCAAAAAGACCGCTGAACAGGGCAAAGACCACCATGGCAAGCACCGTTGAACAGGGCAAAGACCGCCATGGCAAGCACCGCTGAACGGGGCAAAGACCGCTGAACAGGGCAAAGACTGCCATGGCAAGCAACGCTGAACAGGGCAAAGACCGCCATGGAAAACACCGCTAGCCCATTTGCGGCAGGGGCAGTGACGCAACTGGGACCATCACGGGGTGAGTGCTGCACTCTGGGCACCAGTCCCCCTCCGGAACCAGTCAAGACATGCATCCACTCCATCTGTCCTGCACAGGATGAAGCACTCTGGGCACCAGTCCCCCTCCAGAACCAGTGGAGACATGCATTCACTCCGTCTGTCCTGCACAGGATGAAGCACTCTGGGCACCAGTCCCCCTCCAGAACCAGTGGAGACATGCATATACTTGAGAGACTGTGGCTTTGCACTCCCCAGGATGGTCCAGTGGGCAAACCACCCACTGTAGAGACTTGAGAGACTGTGGCTTTGCACTCCCCAGGATGGAACAGTGGACAAACCACCCACTGTGGAGACTTGAGAGACTGTGGCTTTGCACTCCCCGGGATGGAACAGTGGGCAAACCAACCACTGTAGAGACTTGAGAGACTGTGGCTTTGCACTCCCCAGGATGGTACAGTGGGCAAACCAACCACTGTAGAGACTTGAGAGACTGTGGCTTTGCACTCCCCAGGATGGAACAGTGGGCAAACCACTCACTGTAGAGACTTGAGAGACTGTGGCTTTGCACTCCCCAGGATGGAACAGTGGGCAAACCAACCACTGTAGAGACTTGAGAGACTGCGGCTTTGCACTCCCTAGGATGGTACAGTGGGCAATTCACCCACTGTAGAGACTTGTGAGACTGTGGCTTTGCACTCCCCAGGATTGATCAATGGGCATGGAGCCCCCTCGTGGATTTGCCTTTGTGCACTCATCCGGCTGAGGTGCCCCCCCTTCCCTTCCCCCTGAGGTGCCTGTTGTATTTCTATCTGATGCCCCAGCAGTGTTCTCTCCGTCATGTTCAGGTATCTTTTGTGGGCCTCACCCATGCAGTTTGGGCCCAGTGGTCCACGGACTATGAATGATGCAAAACCTGCACTAATAATCGTGGTGTATATTTTGTTTATAGTGTATATATATATGTATATTTTTGCTTACTGATTTTTGATATATTACAATAGTTACACTCATTTCCTTTTGTCTTTGCATTCTTCCGGGGGGGTTGGGGGTGTTACTGTAATGTATAGATAAGCATTGGTGTGTGTGTTGTAGTGGGTGAGAGTCGGGGTGGGGGTTGGGGTGTTGAGTGTGTGAGTCCCTGTTTTTTGCCTCCCCCTCCCCTATGTCGTAGGTGCAGTACTCACCGTGCTCTTCGCCGCCGGCATTGGTGATCCTCGTAGAAGAGCAGGAAGACTAGCACTGGAAGAATTTGAAGTTCTGGCTCCATGCTGTCCTCCTTCCTCGTGGAGTGTGTAGAGGTGAGCGCTTTTCATTCTAAATGCCTGTTTCCGCCGTGTTTTTATCCGCGTTGTATCCGCCCCAGAAAAGGTGGCGGATTGGCCTGTCATAATAGTGTGGGCGGTACATTGTCTACCGCCTGTCTGTTGGCGGTGACCGCCAAGCTGTTGGTCTGTGCCGCCGTGGCGGTCTGAGTGTTAAAGTGGCTGTCTTTGTTGGCGGTTTCCGCCATGGTCGTAATTGCAAACATTTTACCGCCGGCCTGTTGGCGGTCTTACCACTACTTTAACACTGTCCGCCAGGGTTGTAATGACCCCCAATGTGTGTACTGCTGTGAAATGCGATTATTTCTGTATGCCCTCACACAAATGTGCCTGCCTACCTGTGTTGGGAAACGGACATTTTGCAATGGGGCTAAATTTGATGCGGTGCACAGACAGGAGTGTGTCACCACTGATTGTTGGCTCGCACATAGCCTCACCCATCTGGCATGTCATTTGGCATGTACAACTGCAGTTGTAATGAGGGACATGACGGGCAGGACTAGAGTTTGTACACGTAATGTGGTTTTCCATGCCACTGATGTGGCATCATGTGGAAAGGTGCACTGTACATTTGTAATGGGAAAGGTTTGTTGATTGTTGGCATGTATCATGGAGTGACTTGTAGTTCTGATGGAACCATATGTGGTTGAGTACAACTATTCATTTACAGATCTCTGGGTGTGCAGGAACAAACTGGAGACAGTGATGTAGCTTCCCACTAGCAAAACAAGTTAAGGGCCTTATACCAGTACTTGCAAATCTCTGGGCCTTTCCAACACAGAAAGGACTAATGGCGTCCACAGATACAATCAGAGTATTTCATTGTAAAGGGTGCTAGACATCAGTGGTGATTTCCCTGGGGCTTGCCGATTCATTTTTTGTGGATTTTAGAGTCATATCTCCCAGACTTTTCCAAATTTTGTTTCTAGTGTACATTTCCATGCCAAATGCGTAGCATATCTGAGCAACATTAGTACTACCTGTGTTAGAAATGGGGTTTCTGGTTGGCTAGGGTATGTACCTAAGCTAGGCAGAACCCACCCATTCTAGTCAGGGCAAGGGAGTTACACGTCCAAGATAACCCCTGCTCACCCCCTTGGTAGCTTGGCACCAGCAGTCAGGCCTATCCCAGAGGCGATGTGTAAAGTGTTTGCACAACACACACAACACACGTGACGCACAATCCCCACCACAATGGAAACACAACACCAAGTTATATAAAAATAAACTGTAATGTACACAACATAATTAGACCAGACACAACATGTCAATAATACCCTGCTACCCAGGCAGTTGTCAGAACGTTACACAATAGTTAGTCTGAAAAAAACAGCAATAGTCACAAATAACACACAGGTTACTTATTATTCTGCAACATAAGCAGCAGTCAGGAATCACATAACTAAGGAAATGCACTTGCCAAAGAAATATCATAAATGCCCACACTAGGAACATTATAAAACATATGGCAAGTAATAAAAACGTATCAACATGTCTTGCTCATAAAAGCAACATCATCAAACATACTTCACATCATAAAAGAAAAACAGGTTAACATACCAGTCAACAATGTTCATACCAGGAGCATTCAGAACACATATGTCCATAAAAAGTACCTGTTTTCATGCTGAAAAGGCACCCCTAGTGCCAAGAAGAAAACAAGGGGGTCACTTGCGCTCCTCTGTGCAAAACAGGGGTCTTAGGCTGATGTTAGCGGGAAGGGGGCAGCACGCACCATCTCTGGGTTTTTTATTGGGCCCTTCCTGGGGCCTGCGATCTCTGGGGGCCCCCCTGGAGCACAACTGGCCCTACTACGGGGGCAAAGCACAAAACAACACTTGGGGCCACAAGGGGGGGACCTTGCGGTGCGGTGGGGCCTCTGGCGAGGTTTCTACCCAGGTCTCCAAAAGTGCAATTAGGGAACTGGTGGGGCAAGGGGGAGCCTCTGATGAGGCTTCTTTCCCCCCTCCTGTCTCCAAGAGAGTTGAGGGGCCTGGTGGGGCGGGGAGCCTCTGATGAGGCTTCCTTCCCCGTCTGTCTTTTTCCAGACACAGAAAGGCCCTCCCAGGCCACAGCGGTGAGCAGCAGGCACCAAAGTGGGTGCCTGCTTGTGCCTCGGGGGTGCTCCTCAGAGTGTACCTTGCCCATGGGGCACGCTAGAAGCACACTTGCTCAGATTTCCTGTTTCTTCTGGGTGCGGCAGGTAGTGTGCTTCATGTAAACAGCCTGCCTAGGCTGCAGCGGCAAACCAGAGCACAGCAACGCACCCACGAGCACTGGGGGCACCAGTAGAAGCACTCCTCAAGGCAGCACTCATTCAAAAGACAAGGCGCTCTCAGGGTGCCTCAGGATCAGGAAATAAAGTACACTCCAAGCGATGTGCGATGAAACAAAGCACTCACTGTTCTTTAGGCAGTTGCAGGGGTCAGGGGCCACTGCGCCCTGCCCCTGGGGGACAAATTACAATGGAGCACAGGGCAGCAGGAGCCAGCAGCAGGCCAGCACAAGGTGGATGCAGGCAAGTGGCATTTCCTCCAAGTGACCAGGCACGTCACAGGTCTGCACACCAGCAGCAGTCCAAAGTGGTACCTGGTGAGAGTCCCTTCAGCAGCATTCCATGTCCAGTTCCAAAATGTCTCCAAATTGTGGGGAAAAATCCCCTGTACTTATACTCAGTTTTGCAAATGTTTCACAAAGTAGAGGAGAGGAGGTTCCAACCAGTTCCAACTAGTTCTGGGAGTGCCCTTCTCTTCTCCAGCATAGGTTCCAAACATCAGTTGCGGGTAAACAACCCTTTTTTGTGTGGCCAGGGCACAGCCTTTATAGATGCATGTGTGCCCCACTTCCCCCTTCTCTCAGCCCAGGAAGACTATTCAAAATGAAGATGCATCTCTCTGAGTGACACCACCACCCTCCCTGTCGACAGGCTGTCTGAAAAGTATGCACAAAGCCCAACTGTCACTCTGCCCGAATGTAAATTGGAGTCAAGCTACAAAACACCAGAGTCATAAGCACAGAGAAAAGCTCACTTTCTAGATATGGCATTTTGTAATGGTAATAAAAAATCCACTTACACCAGTAAGCAGCATTTCTCACTACCATTACAACTATACTAAATATGCCTATGCTACCTCTCATAAATGAGACAATATCCCCTAGGCATAAGGCAGGGCATTTCGAAAGCAATCCTTTGAGAAAAGCAGCATTCACAGCAGTGAAAAACCACATATGCTGTTTGTCATTACTAGGACAGGCCACACAACTAGGCACATGTCCTGCCTTCTACATATATAGCACCCTGCCCATAGGGCTAGCTATGGTGTACATTAGGGGTGACTTACAAGTAGTAAAATTGGAGTTCTGGGTCTGGTAAGTAAACTTAGATGTCAGGTCCCTGTGGCAGAAAACTGCTCACATGGACCCTGCACTAGCAGACCTGAGACAGGTTTGAAAGGCTACTACAGTGGGTGGCGCAAGCAGCGTTGCAGGCCCACTAGTAGCATTTAATTTACAGGCCCTGGGTATAAAGATACCACTGTAGAAGGGATTTACAGATAGACTAAATATGCCAATTAGGTATAAGCCAATCATACCAACTTTAGAAGGGAGAGCACCTGCACTTTAGTACTGATCGGCAGTGATAAAGTGCTCAGAGTCCTAGAGCCAAAAGCTAGAGTTTAGAAGAAATAGGAGGAAGGAGGCAAAAATTCAGGGGATGAACCTGCCTAAACGGCCAGGTCCAACAACCTCCATGACTCCATTTGGACAAATTACAAATGTTGAAGTGTGCTTTGTTGATATGTTTCCAGTGTGACACGAGTATTTCCATGTCACCATCTCCAGGCTACTGTACTGCTGCCAGCAACATAGCAGGTTTTAGGAGTATCATTTCTTAGTGTTTTTGTGTGTGCGATAACTAGATGTCTGCATGACTGTGTGGGATCTGTGGGAATGAACTTGGCATTGGCCTACTATTGTATGACAACAGATAACTGAGGTATGCTCCATGAGTCAAAGCATTGAAAGTGATGTGGTCTCCTACTTGTTCAATGGTTACTGTGACTGCACACCTTCGGACATGCAATTGTAGTAGTCCAAGAATCTGATAATCCTGTGGACAACTGATGACAGTTCAGATGGAATGTATGTATATGATGTGGTACATGTAGGAGGCACTTTGATGTATTTTGTTGCTGGAGTCTACTTGATGTCATGGTAATGTTTGCTAATCCCCAGGGGCGTACCTTCTAGAGGGGTGTGTGGGGTGACACACCCTCCTATTTTCTGATAAATAGTTGGGTCCAGATGCTTTCAGTTGGATGTGGTGAGATGTCTGCTGGATTTCAGCAGGAATTTTCACATATTTTTAGACAAAAATGCACACTCTCTCCCTTGCAGTTTTTAAAGTCATCAAAAATATTGTTCATTTTACATATTGTTGTGTTTTCCCTCACCTAGTACCATGCTAATCCGCATTCATCTCTCTTTCCACTGCCCTTAGACCCTCCCATGCACCCTGCTTGTCATACAATGTATTTAAACAATATGGCCCTCATAACAACCCTGGTGGTCGGTGTTAAAGTGGCGGTAATAACGCCAACAGGCCGGCGGTAAAAAAAATGAGATCACGACCATGGTGGAAACTGCCAAAACAGCCAGCCACTTTAACACTCCGATCGCCATGGCGGTAGCAACAAACACTGTGGCGGTAACTGCCAACATACAGGCGGAAGACAATGTACCACCCACCCCTTCACAACCCGCCTATCCGCCAGCTTTTCTGAGGCGGTACCAACGCCATCAAAAGCACGGTGGAAACAGGACTTGGAAAGGAAACCACTCATTGCTCGACACAAACGAAGAACCAGGACACCATGGAGCCCGTAGCTGCAGGTCTTGCCCATGCTGGTCTACCTCCTCATCTACCAGGAATACGGTGGCGACAACCACAGTGAGTACTGCACCTAGTACACAGGGAGGGGGAGAGGAAAAAGAGAGTGACACACACACCCAACACGCAACACCCGCACCCCTACCCTCAGCCACAACACCATACACACAAACACATGCATCAACATTACATTTACACCCCGTATCCCCCTGGAAGGACGCAAGTACAAAAGGAATAGAGTTAAATCAGTGATATTTTAGAAATAGGCAGATATACGTAAAAAATAGAATAACAGTATTTACAAAAATATACTATATGTATATAAGGCCGTACTTTGTCCATTCAAAATGTCCGTGGGCCACTGGGCCAAAAATCATGAGCCAATCCTACAATTGACTCCTGACTCAATATGGAGAGAACACTGCAGGGGCATCAAGTCAAAAACACACAGGCACCTCAGGGGGACGGGGAAGGTGGGGGGCACCTTAGCCGGAAGATGGAACAACGCCACTGCTCCTCGAGGGGGCTCCATGCCCACTGCTTGGTCCTGGGGAGTGCAAAGCCACAGTCTCTCAAGTGGATGGTTTCCCCACTGCTTGGTCCTGGGGAGTGCAAATCCACAGTCTCTCTAGTCTCTCAAGTGGGTGGAGTGCCCACTGCTTGGTCCTGGGGAGTGCAAAGCCACAGGCTCTCTAATGGATGCATATATCCATTGGTTCTGGAGGGGGCTTTGTGCCCAATGTGCTTCATCCTGCCAAGGATAGGGTGAGTTGATGCATATCTCTACTGGTTCTGGAGGGGGCCTTGTGCCCAGTGATGCAACACTTGGGGTGTGGCAGTTCACAGTCCTTCACCTGGGTGTCTGAGGCACGAAATTTGCAGGGACAAAGTTGCATGATAGTCCATGGAAGCAGGGCTAGACTCCATCCTGTGGCGGCTAAGGCAGCAAACTGGTGGTAGTGCCAGTGCTGATGGGGGTGCTGCCAGTGGTGGTGGGAGGCTCCAGCCCTTCTCCTGGAGCCTCAGACGGCTGCCTACTGGGGCTGCAGCTGCTAATAGTGGTGCTACTGTCACCGGTGCAGGTGGCAGTGCTTGCGGCGGTGCCTGCGGCAGTGATAGCAGTGGTGCAGGTGGCGCTGCTGCCCGTGGTGCAGTGCCGGTGCTGCCAGTGGTGAGGGGAGGACCCAGCCCTTCTTCTGCAGCCTCATTCGGCTGCCCACTGGGGCTTCTGCTGCTGACAGTAGCGGTCCTTGCGGCAGTGCAGAAGGCGGTGCAGGTGGCGGTCCAGGTGGCGGTGCTTGTAGCCACAAGGCCTTCACCTGCAGCCTCCGGTGGCTGAAGTGCCTTGCATGGTGTTTTCTGCCCCTTCCTCACCTTGGCAGATGGTGGTGTCACCTTGGGTCTGGCAGCTGGAGTCTTTGAGGTGACCTTGCTGGGTGGTTGTGGCTCCTTGCCCTTGCTGCATGCTGTCCCCCTCTTCACCTTGGCAGATGGCGGAATGGTTTTGTCCTTTGCAGAGGTTGGTGGCATACTGGCTGGGCTGACGGGTGCCTCCTTTGAGCCTCTGTGAGCTGCAGGAACCACAGCGGACGTCGACTTGGTGGCTGAGATGCGGGCCTAGGTTATGGACACCCTGGCCTGAGGGAAAGGACAGGGGGGAGGGGTAGGGAAGAGGTCAATGTTTGCCATGAAAAGCTTCTTAGAGACACTGGGGAGGGAAGATGGAGAGGGTTTGGGAGTGGAGGAAGAGGGAGTGGTTGTAGAAGGTGTCTGTCTGCTGAGTTTGGGTGCAGGTGCATGGCCTGGATGCTGTTGGGAGAAGGGTGGCTGTTGGGTGGGTTGGTGCTTGCCTTTGTGTACTTTGGTAGGAGGGGTCACAGACACACTGGGAGAGGACACAGGGGACGTAGGGGTGGATGTGGGGGTGGGGACTGCACGTGAGGGGTGTGTTGGGATGAGCTTGCTGGTAATGGAGGTAGTGGATGAGGATGTAGTGCATGCAGGTGTGAGTGGAGACGCTAATGGGAGGGAGGTGGATGATGAGGAGGAGGGGGACACAGTGGAGGCAGTGGATGTTGATGTGTCTGCATGGGGATGGTGCTTGTGTGAGTGCCTGTGAGATGAAGTGTGGTGCTTGTGTTTGCCTGAGGCACTTTTGTGTGTTGACTTGGGTGAATGCTGGTCTGAAGGTGTGCTTGGGATAGGCTGGGTTTGAGGGGATTGGGACTGGGTAGAGGCAGTTGGAGGGGGAGGCTGGAGACAGGGACAAGGGCTGCCATCAGGGAGGAGGCCAGAGCCTGAAATGCTCTCTGTTGGGCCGCCACGCCAGAGTGAATGTATTTGTTTGTTGCAAATGCCTCTCGACACCCTGGATGACATTCAGAATGGTTGACTGCCCAACAGTGAGGGATCTCAGTAGGTCATTAGCCTCTTCACTGAGGGCAGCAGGGCTGACTGGGGCAGGGCCTGAGGTGCCTGGGGTGAAGGAGATGCCCACCCTCCTGGGTGAGCGGGTACGGGAAACATGAAGAGGGGCTGCTGGGAGGGCGGTGCTGGTAGGGGGGGTGGAGGCTGTACCTGTTGTTGGGTTGGGTATAGAGGTGTCCGCCACCGCCAGTTAACTTCCATCAGAGGAGTCCCTGTCTGTGGTCTCCCTTCCTGTCCCCATCGTGGTGCTCCCCTCACCCTCCTTCCCACTGGTGCCCTCACCGTTGGTGGATTCGGCCTCCAGGCCCATGTGGGATGCAGCTCCCTCCATCATCGGTTCCCTGCTCCTCCGCCAGATGATGCAAATGCACACAAGGACAGGGTGACAAAACAAAAAGGGGGGGAGAGACAGGGGATACACATTTGATGAGTGCCAGCAACACCACCACTGTTGGCATACACAACACACAGGGAGCAGCCCTATGCACTAGGCCATACACTACCAGTTACTAAGATAGTCACCAGGCCATGGGGTACAGTGCCTAACGCCATTAGCTGCACACCTGAAACCCACAGGACCCTGCCCAGTAGTAGATGCCCACTAACACCATTTGGGTAGGAGTGCTTCAGAGCCTGCCCTGCCATCTTCGCCCTGGCCTAGGGGCAGCCACAGCCCACATACCCCAGCCAGGAAACCCTTAAAGCGCACAAAGTCAGCATTCAGAATCTTTACTCACCCCTTTGCGGCTGCTGTGATGCCTTCAAGCGCACCTCCAACTCCGGATAGCCCACCGCCATAATGCGGAACATCAGGGGGGTCAGAGGGCGACAGGCACCCCTTCCTCGTTGGGAGGCTAGTCCCAGCTGGGCCTCCGCTGTCTTCTTTGCCCAGCGGTGGCACAGGTCCTCCCACCGTTTGCAGCAGTGGGTGCTCCGCCTGTCAAAGACCCCCAGGGTCCGCACCTCCTTGGCGATGGCATGCCAAATTTCTTTTTTTTATGGTGGGCGCTGACCTGCATGTAAAAGACAACACAAAAGGGAATTAGGCAACCGTCCGGACTGTCACACTCATGGCCCACCAGATGATCCCTCCCATCTCCTGAGGCACATACATTGACCACCATACATGCAACACTCTGGCCAGGACGCCCCTGCCCCCCCCCACATGTGGCTTACACACACAGCAATCCATACATTTATGTCCCATGCATCATGCTCATAGTGCACACACCTGTTTGTCTGGAGGACCGTAGAGTAAGGTGTACTAGGGTAGGACCCCATCCACCAGTTTCTCCAACTTCTCTGCTGTGAAGGCAGGGACCCTTTCCCCAGACACATGAGCCATTGTCGCTTCCAGACACAGGTCACAGCAGCACTTGCAGTGTAGGACCTCTCCTGTTGAAGGTCAGGTAGCAAGTGAGTGAACAGATATAAAATGGCGGTCACGTCCGCGGCAGTGCATACTGTCACCGCCGGCGTACATCGCCATTGGCTCCTGGAAACCATAGGGCCCAATGATAACCAATGCGAAGTTGCACGACGGTCTTTGACTGCCTACCGCAATGGCACAATACGCCAGCGGAATTACCTAATTTCCACTTGTCCCTCCCCACAGGTCAGGCAGCCGCCGTTTCAGGGGGGCACAAGGCATGGCACCTAACTGCGTCACAGCAGACACTGGCACAGCAACTGATTCTCAGATTCACATACTGGTTCTGTAAAGACAAAAATGCATCATTAGTTCAATAGATGTGTGAATGTGACCCTCTGCTCACTGTTTTCTTCCATAGGCTTCAACCGCTGAGGCTGAATAAGAGATGGCGACATCCTCTGTTGTACAGACCCCTAGTGGACCTAGCAACAATGGAGGACAGACACATTATGATAACATACAGACTTCAGCGGACCACAATCCAAGAAATGTGTGCCCAATTGGAGCCAGGCCTGATGTCAGCTATCCGCCAGCCCACTGGTATCCCCCCTCTAGTGCAGGTCCTGTCAGTGCCCCATTTCCTGGCAAGTGGTTCCTTCCAAACTACAGTGGCCATGGCATCAGGGATGTCTCAGCCAAGATTCTCTAACGTGTTGACCAGAATGTTGTCAGCCCTGCTAAAAACATATGTGCAGCTACATCGTATTCCCCCAGGTGGAGGATTTGGCCACAGTGAAAGCTAACTATTATGCCCTGGGACATATCCCCAACATCATTGGTGCCATTGATGGTACACACGTGGCATTTGTCCCCCCCCCCAGAGAAATGAACAAGTTTTCAGGAATACAAAAAGCTATTACTCTATGAATGTGTAGATGGTGTGTTTGGCAGACCAGTACAATTCCCATGTGAATGTCAAATATCCTGGCTCTGTGCATAATGCCTTTATCTTCAGGAATAGCAGCATCTCATATGTGATGGGCCAACTCCAGAGGCACCGGGTGCGGCTAATAGGTGAGCCCAAGGTCCCCAGACAGTATAAGTAGGTGTCTGGGTATGGGGTTCTCCCTAAGGGTTAGTGTGTGTCTAACAGTTGTCCCTCGATATTTGCAGGTGACTCTGGTTACCCCAACCTCTCATGGCTACTGACCCCAGTGAGGAATGCCAGGACAAGGGCAGAAGAATGTTACAATGAGGCACGTGGAGGTACAAGGAGGATTATTGAAAGAACCTTCGGCCTCCTGAAGGCCAGTTTCCGGTGCCTCCATCTGACTGGTGGATCCCTGTACTGCTCACCTAAGAAGGTGTGCCAGATCATCGTTGCATGTTGCATGTTGCACAATCTGGCCTTGAGATGCCAGGTTCATTTTCTGAAGGAGGATGTGCCTGGAGATGGTCTTGTGGCAGCGGTGGAGCATGTGGACAGTGAGGAAGAGGAGGCAGAGGAAGAAGATGTTGACAACAGAAGTAATATAATACAGCAGTATTTCCAGTGACACACAGGTAAGACACTTTAACTTCACTTAACTTTTCAGTTTTGTGTTGGACATTGTACATGGCAGCCTGATTTCCCTATGTCTATGGCCACTTACTGTACCCTTTGGCATCTCTATTTTCAGATCTGTGTGTCCCACTGTGGCTCCTGCTATGTGTACTGCTGCCCACTAAAGGTAATTCAAATGTATACCTAACTGTACATATGACTTGCAATGCTTTGATAATGTTGTGCTAATACATATTTGAATCATTTGACAGACTCCAGATTTGTATTTTTTGCAAGGGTGTTTACTTAGGTGCTCATAATTAGAGGGGGGTGTGCAATGGGCTGGGGTAATGGTGGAGAAATGTCCAGATAGAGTCCAGTCTCTTGGTATCACAGGTGCATTGTCCAATGGGGCATAGGAAGGGGAGTAATGGCAGTTCAAGGTGGACAGGGTGACAGAATAGGACACAAGGGTGACAATCAGGAGCGTCTTATTTCCTGAGAAGGGGGTCTTGTCAATGTTCTATGGCTTCTGCCTGGATCGCAGGGACCATTTGCGAGGTGATTCTCCTTCTGCAGGGTGTTGGGTGCTGGTGGCCTGTTGTTCCTGTGGCGGGGCCTCCAGTCCACTAGCGCCAGCTGAGATGGAGGGCTGTTCTTTGGTGTGGCTAGTGTCAGGGGCCCGTTGGTGTCAGCCAGCACCCCTGCAATGGTTACCCGGATGGTGTAGATGTGTTTGAGGTCCTCCCTGATCCCCAGGTACTGTCCCTCCTGCAGCCGCTGGGTCCCCTGCAGCTTGGTCAGTATCTGGCCCATCGTCTCCTGGGAATGGTGGTATGCAACCAGGATGTTGGTGAGTGCCTCCTGGAGAGTGGGTTTCCTGGGCCTGTCCTCCCCCTGTCGCACAGCAGTCCTCCCAGCTTCCCTGTTGTCCTGCACCTCTGTCCCCTGAACCATGTGCCCACTGCCACTGACCCCAGGTCCCTGATAGTCATGGGTTTGTGGGATTGCCTGGGGACCCGGTAGTGGTGGACACACTGCTGATTGACGTGTCCTGGGGACAGTGGCATGGGTCCACTGGGTGGGTGCTGTGCTGGTGTTTCCTGAGGGGGGAGGTTCTGTGGTGGTATGAGACCGTGGCAGGGTAACCGACTGTCCAGAGGTCCCTGATGGGCCGGGTTGGTCATCGTGATCCAGGCGCGCAGAGCTGCTGTCGTCACTGTGGGCCTCTTCTGGGGGGGACTGGATGTAGCTGGCACCTCCTCTCCAGTGATGTTGAGTAGGGGTCCTGTGGGGATGCAAATGCAGTGTTATTGTATCTGGTTGTGCCATCTTGTGCATGGGTGTGTTTCCCTGTCTGATTGTGATTTCCCTGTCAGCTTTGCCTTGTGTGCGTGGTGATTTTGTGGGCTTAATGATTCTCTCTACTGGGCATGCTGTGGAGATGGGTGTCCATGCAGGTCTGTGATGTGTGTCCATGTATTATGTTACATGCAGGGCTTGGTATTGGTATGGGTGGGTTGTGATAGTGTGGTATGTGTGAGGTGGTGGAGTGATGGGGGTGAGGGTAGGGGTGGGAGTTTATGATGTCATGCAGGTCGGTGGGGGGTAAAGTAGTAAAAATGTGACTTGCCAGAGTCCAGCCCTCCTGCTACTCCTGCAAGGCCCTCAGGATGCATTATTGCCAAAACCCGTTCCTCTCATGTTGTTAGTTGTGTGGTAGGAGGTGGGGGTCCACTGCCAGTCCTCTGTACGGCTACCTGGTGTCTTGCAACCACAGAATGTACCTTCCCACGTAGGTCGTTCCACCTCTTCCTGATGTAATCCCTTACTCTGGGGTGCTGTCCCACGGCGTTGACCCTGTCCACGATTCTCCGCCATAGTTGCAATGAACATCTGCTGCACCTGTGATCCGAATAGCTGTGGCTCTACCCGGATGATTTCCTCCACCATGACCCTCACCTCCTCCTCTGAAATCCTGGGGTGTCTTTGGGGTGCCATGGATGACGTGTGAGTGATATGTGTGAGGAGGTGTGGGGTGATGTGTTGTGAGGTCCGTGGATGGTGTATGTGTGATGATGTTTTATGCCTCTGATTGATTGGGTGCTCCTGGCTTGTCTCTCTCTGCTTGATATCTTTTTTTGCGTTGAAAGGGTTGTGGGTAATGTGGTTGTGTGTTTTATAGTGATGTGGGTGTGTGGGTGCGGTGTGTGTATGTGTGTCAGGTGTGTGTAGTTTGAATTGTCCAATGTGGTAGTGTTTTGTAAGTGTGTGTGTATCGTGAGCGTGGCTGTGTGTACCCCCAATGGTTTACTGCGGTTGAAAGACCGCTGTGGTGATCCGTGGGTTGTGATACTGTGGGTGTATTCCTGTTGGCATAACGGTGTGGGTTTTGGTACCACCAGTTTATCACTGAACTTTGGTCTGGCGGACTTGTGTGGGTGTCGGTATAGTGGCGGATTTCTTAGTGTGGGTCATAATACTCGTAGCGGAATACCGCTGCCGTCACTGTATGTTGGTGGCCGTCAGCGCAGCGATACGCAACATTTAACTCCAGGGTTGTAATGATTGTTGGAAAACCTGAAGCTCACACCCCACCAATCTTACCTTCCAAACTACGCCCCTGCTAATAACAGCTGTTGTTCAAGTGTAATCAGCAACATGTGGTGACTCTTTTTCTCTTTGTATTTTTAGCATCAGCACAGGCAAGTGAAGGAAACAATGCACAACAAAGTGGGAAAGCTTCTGTGCATGTTACTCCAGTCATGAGACCACCGACAAGAAGGGAACCAGTGGGCCAGAGGGTGAGGGGAGTGCCAGCGGAGGGGATCAGATCTACATCCTCATCATTGGACTGTACCTCAAGTGGGCACTACCTGGTAGTGGCAAACACATCAGGACCTACGACTGTTCCATCACCTCCAGTTCTATCGCCACCCTGCTGTTGCTCCCACGTTGGCCATACCGCTCACCCAAGAGGGCGGGCATCTCCCTTGCCACAGGCACCACTTCCCCAGCCCCAGTTACCACTGCTGCCCTTAGTGAGGAAGCTATTGACTTCCTGAGGAGCATCTCTGTGGGTCAAACTGCCATTGTGAATAGCATCCAGGAGTTGACCAGCCAACTTCAGCACATCAGTAATTTCCTGGAGGGCATTCATAGTGCCATGCCTGGCCTACACAGATCTTTTCAGGCTCTGGTCTCTTTACTGATGGCAGCCAGTCATCCCCTACATTCATCCCCTCTCCACCTCCCTCTTCCCATTCCAAGTCCCCTATTCCCCTACCTATCACAAGCACACAGACACATCCACGGGCACCCACCTCAACACAAACAGGCAGCACACGTCGACACAAACACTACAAGACACACCAGCATGCAGGCACTCAACATACATCCACAAACACAACATCAGTCACCAATACACCAGACACCCACACCACCCCCACTGACCCACACACTACATCATGCATACCCACAGACACCACCACAACAGCCAGTGATACATCCACCACACCCACCATATTTGTAGACAAGAGCAAAACACACACAGACACAGCCACCACATTCACCATACCCACAGACACAACTGCAACACCCACAGACACATCCACCACATCCAGCATACCTGCAGACACAACCCCAACAGACACACAAACATCCACACCATCCACCATATCCACAGACACCACTTCACCAGACACAAACACAACCACTACTTCACCACCCAGCACCTCCATCTCCCAGCCCCTAAGACACGCAAACGCCGAGACACACAACAGACATCACCCAAACAAAAGCAAACCTTACACATGCACACACCCAAGACATCTACACCCACCCACAAGACAACCACTCCCTAAACATCCAAATCCCCAACCCCTTCTGCAGCCCAACCCTGTGTTCCCAAAGAAAGTTTCCTTTTTGAACTTGCCCTTTCCTCTTGCCTCCACCCCCCTCCTGCCAAACCTAAGAGGACCTCAACCACATCCCAACCCATCCTTTCCACATCCAAGTCCCCCCTTGTCATACCTACACCCCACAAGCATCCATACCCTTCCCCCCAAGAGAAAGCTCATCCTCCTAAGAAGAAGACCCCCTCTCAAACACAAGTGCACCCATCCCAAATCCAACACCACCCCACCCAAGAATGATCCCTGAGGTGCCTGCCTGTCCACTTGATGCCACTTGCTGTGGAGGTTTGCTGGCAGTGATTGGAGTCACATGTGGGCACAACCATGTGCATGGACATTAAGTGGACTGACCAATGGCCTTTGATCCTATACATTTTGCATTAATAAACCCAAGTAGTTGTTTTTTTGGGTACACATTTGTCCTGCAATTCCTTTTCTACCTTTATGTTGTACCTGAGAAACTTGTGTTGTATACTTACAGTTGTGTGTGTTTTGCCCTGATTGCTAATCTGTTTGATGTTCTTAGCAAAATCTGACTTTGTGGGAGTGCTGGGGTCACCCAGGACAAGAGTAGATGTTGACTGTATGGATATGTGTTTGTTAATGCTATTGTGGTGTCACTGCATTGTGTTCCGTTTAATATCGTAAGTATTTCATCCTGTGTTGTCCAATGTCAGCATGTATGGTGTTACACTTCCCGCCTGATGTTGATGTACATTTGTCCCAGGAGTGGAAGCTAGAGTTTTGTTTGTCCACACATGGAGGGTGTTCAATTGTGCTAGCTTCCTTTGCATTTGACTGTGTATATGTCAATTTTGATGTGTGTACCTTGTAGATACTTCATCTAGATGTATTGACCATGCTGTTGCAGTTGTATGTGCTTTCTTGACTTGCACTTCCACATTTCGCAGATGGGCCAGTCACTTGGCTCTACTGTTGTTTGCCCCAGAGATACCTGTATGGCCAGTTCCTCTGCAAATGTTGTTTCAGGGACATGTGAAAAGTGTAATGTGTCCAAGTGCAAAATCGTTCGCTGATTGCTACTGAGGCTTCCATCCCTATTGTGCAGGTATTGTTTGCATAGAGAGCTTTGTATATTTGTTTCTCAAACTATTGTGCATGCCATTGTCCTTCAATTGTGTTGCACTTTGGGTGATGTGTGGGTCTATTGCAAGGCTGTTTCATGGGAGGGGTGTTTGTGTTCTATGACACATCCATACATATGTGTTTTCAATCTGATGACAGTCCATGACATGTGTGAAATTTGAGGGTGTCAGTTGTATTGGTAGATGTCATGTTGCTTTGTTGTTGCTGTTTTGTGACCCATTGTTGTGTACACTTCACTGTCCCTGTGCCTGAGGTGGGCAGCCTTGTGTTTTTGTGCAGTATTGTGGTGCAGTGTCAGTGACTTCCGAAAGTGGGCGATTAATGGCTGTGAATGTGTCATTTGTTGTGAATGACTGCGACTGTTTACACAATGACATGTGTACTTGGTGCCCATAGCGTGAGCTCCATATCATTTTGACGACGGTTCAACAGTGTGTTGTTGAGCTTAATGACATAGGTAGGTGTGTGTACTTAATGTTTGCTGCATCCACAGCAGTGTGGATTTTGTTCGCACCTGCAGGACATGTGTGATGGGCTCCATGGTGGCACAGGATGTGTAACACTTCCTGCAGGTGAGTTGCTCCCTTTATACTCACCGTTTCCGCTTGGTGGTTGGATTGGCGGTGTCCAACGTCATAATGAGTCCTGTGGAAAAACAGGCTCTGCTTCGTCACCGCAGTGGTCTGTGCATCCTGGCAGTGCCTGCGGGACCGCAGCATTCTTTGCTCTAGAGACCTGCCAGGAATGTAATACAGAAGTCCGACCGCCAAGCCAATGGTGGTCGGACTACCATCGCAGCCTTGGCAGTGCACGGACCACCAAACTGGTAACCAGGTCCTACATCTTTCAGGGCATTTCTTAAAATGGTTCCCATTAATTTTACTGCATCCAGTGATCTTATTTTGGCAGCAAGAACTTCAGGAGTCGAATTAGCTGAGAATACCATAAGTGGTTCATTCTTTTTGTTAGACTGATAAAAACAAATTCTGTCATTGTATATTCTCACCAGAAAAATCTTAATTTAATTATGGATCAGTACCATTTCATAAGTGTTTACTATTAATTCACTGATCTCACTTAGTGTGAGCCCGTAGCCAGCACTCAAAAGTGTCTTCAAAACTTTATTTGCTTTTTTCAAAGAGTGCAAACTCAGCTGGAGGTTGGGGGTTATGTTGCCACTGGGAGCTCATTACACATTCATATTTTTGAATGTATGCATGCATGCAGTTTGGGTAGGTATACAAATCTGAGGCAAATACATTCATCTTTCTGTTTAAATGAGCTACTCAACTGAAAACTTCATCTCAGATGAAGCTAGCTGCAGATAAAAACATGTTTGCCCTTTGAAACTCACATACTCTGTACTTTGTTCTTTCGTCAGTACTTTGTCCTTTGTTCTGGCTAAACCACAGATAACAGATTGAAGATCCTCTGCTTTCTGATCTTTCATTGGAGGTGGATGAGGGGAAGCCATTGATCTTCTAAGTGGATGGGCATTGGGTTTGGTTGTTGTCACTTTCTCAGACGACTCAGATTCTTGTTGTGATTCACTGGTTTCTGCCTTTTTTGACAAATTTCTTCCATACTTTTTCCATTTATATGACTTGTAGCACTTGTTGTTGCAATCATAAGATAATTGATCCTCTTCAACCATCAGTTTCAATCTTTTGTGAACTTCTTCTTGTCATATTTCTGCGGCATCTCGAACTCTCTTCTGTCCAGCCGCAGTTGATGTTAGCTTTTCTTTTGGATTAGTTTGGCATATGACACATTTTTCTTTGCTGAAGGAGTTCTCTGATTTTGTTGTTAGCAACACTCTGTCAGGAGGTAAAGATCTTCTGCGACCACCTGTTTCGCTCATGTTTATGAATTTGAATCAATGGCAAACCTGAAACAAAAACAATATTAAAATAAATTACCAAATATGATGGCCAAATCACATCACTAAAGAGCTGCCATTTTTGGAAAATGTAGGAAGGGTTGTTCTGAGGAGTTACTTTCTTTTCTGTCTCTATAGGACTACTTGACCCCCAAAACCAATGTTTTGACAGCAGAATGAAGTATATTGGTCTCATGGTCCCTCAAATATTACATCATCAAAGCAACAAAACCGCCATTTTTAAAAATGTAGCCGAGAAAAAAACCGGGCCGGATTAGCAGTCTGCTCAAACTAAATTACTTCTTGATATAAAAGTACAAATCAAGTTATATTAATGGGCCAATACTAAATGGACCGAAAGATAAAGAGGACTGAACCAAATCCCCTCTATGTATGTATGTATATATGTATGATTTTTTAATTCACTTTGTTATTAAATGAGGCTGGCAACCCAGTGAACACTGTGTCTTGGACACACCTAAAGAAGGAAGGTAGCAGATTGAACTTTTTGTACATGAAAGGGCAGCTTTTCTTGCACACCAAACCAAATACATTCCTCACAACCAAAATAACTAACTGTGTGTTACTTCTCTTGATATTTAAAAAAAACATAGGGTAAATAAACTACTTGGGATGAAAATATTCAACACTAGCTATGAATGTCCTGGGCTAACAGGGTGATTGGATGCCACCCTTCACCACCTGTATACCAAATAGACATTTAGAGCCTGATTGTTTTTAATATGTCAAAGCAGTATCCCTAGGTCAATACCGCTCATCCATATTACATGCTTTTGTACTTTCTGGATCTGAAAGTATCAGGTTTGGAAGCTCGGGACCTGGTAATTATGGGGCCACAAACACTGGATACAGTTTTGAAAGGTGTGATTGTCTAAAAAGATCAAACTAGAGGAGAGGTGGAGGTGAGGCATGGACTGTGGGCAGCAGCATAGCTCAGCCCCCTCCGGTCCCCTCCAATATAAGAGATGGAGCTGACTATGCTCATCGGAGTATCCTCTACTCTGGCCCCTCTTACTGCCAACAGCAACAGATAATGTCAGGGGTTGAAAGATGAATTAACCTCTCTTGAACACCAACGACAAGAGGAGCAGCCTCACCCTTTGCACAGAGAACGGGGCACACAGAACCTCCGCCGGCAGAGAGAAAATGACACGGACGCTCACAATACTTCACCCAACTGAGCCCTATCTCTCACCTGCCACCTCTTGCCCAAGAACCTTGCCACAGCCTCCTCGCACCAAGAAAGTAATACATGGGGGCAGGCTTAGGCTAGCTATTAAGCTCAGAAGAGGGAAAAACAGACAGATTTGCATGTGGTATTCCGGGAGAAATTACTTAGAGTAGCTGGATTTAGGTGCGGAAATCCCGATCAGTAATAAAAATTCCAACCACGCTGTACCTAAATTCAGTTTATTTGTAATCAGACCCTTATAAGAACATGTACATACATGTTGTCAAAGATGACTTAAGATATACCAGACTTACCAAAAACTAAAGATGCACACATAATTAGCCTAAAATTCCACATATCATTTATTCCAATCGTCAATGTCCTAAAGTAGGTTATGGTTGTTTTAGCTATTTAAAAAAAAGACGAAATGTAATTTGAAAATTGAGATGTGGAAATGTTCTCTTCCGGAATAAATATGTAGAACTTCTTGACAACTTCGATCTGAATTTATCATACTTTTAAAATATTTATTTTTGTGTTTCTAAAAGCTCCTTTCCTTGTTTAAATAAACCCCTTTAAACGATACAGTCCACTAAAAGTGATGTATCAACAATTCTTGAACTATATTGCTTTAATTGCTCCCCTAAAACATAGAACAATGTGTTTAATTTTAATAGAAACAGTCATATTGGTGGCGCCAACACACGAAACTGGAGGACCCCTCCCTGTGCAGTTTTGTTTTGGGAATTGTCAGAAGCATCTGCCCGCCTGACCTCTGGAGGGATGGCAAGAGAGTGAATGATGAATTAATACTTTATTTGCATGATTCATAAAAAACATTGAAATTGGGAATTAAAAGAAACATAATCAATACATTAGTTACATTGAGAAAGAGGGAACAGAGGAAAGAAAAAAATTTAAACAATTTAAAATCATCATGATGAGCTAAAAACGCCAGAGGCTAAAATGCCACACCCCAGGTTGGAAACTGCAAAACGCTAAAAGTATAGCTCGCCAGTGATTCTCCTAGACTAAATCCTACAGAAAGTACAATGCTGAAGTGACATGCTTCCGTTTGAGACAATTTGGATTAGAGGGTGTATTTTACCTCACCGGTGCAAATCGTAGCAACACACGTTCTGAAATCCTCCCTACAGTATGAAACAAGGGCAAAAGTGCAGATGTTCGTCGTTCATTAATTTCAGCCTGAGTTGCTACAGTACTGTATGTTTGACTTTTATCAAAGTTTTACTGAAGTAATTGATGGCGGCAGATGGCCGATCATAGAGGTAGCTTATGTGTGCACTGGCTTATTTCCTGAAGATTTAATTGATGACGGCTTAATGAGTGACTTCACTTTTAAAAGGAATATTACAAAACAGGCCATGGTTTTGGTGTCAGACCTTTCATGCAGAACAAGATTGATTGGCAACAGGATCTGATTCACTGAGTCGCCAATTTTGATGCTTTACAGAAATAAAGTAAAATGCCAAAGTTAATGGTCTAAGATGCTGCTGATAGGCCAGCAAGGTAAGGAAAAGTATATTCTCTTCAAAAAGTCTTGCACGCAGGTCATAGAGCAATGCAACCCGCACCTCTCTTGGTAGTGTGGCTAAGATTAACAACTCACTCCCACACATTTACGGGTTCAGCCCTTAGGCGATTCAACTTTAAAAAACAAAGGGCCTTATTTATACTTTTTGGTGCAAAACTGCACTAAGGCAGTTTTGCCCCAAAATGTTTTGCACCGGCTTGCACCATTTTTTAGCACCAACTGGGCACCATATTTATGGAATGGTGCAAGCCGGTGCAAAGGGTAGGCTAGCTTAAAAAAAAATGACGTTAGGCAGTTTTGAGTCAAAATAAATGATTCTGACCAGATTAACATCATTTTTTGACGCTAAGGGGCATATTTATACTCTGTTTGCACTGAATTAGCGTCATTTTTTTTAACTCTAATTCAGTGCAAAACTAACTCCATATTTATACTTTGGTGCTAGACCCGTCTAGCACCAGATTTATGGAGTTAAAGAAATTTTTTGGAAGTGGAAACCTACCTTGCCTTAATGAGATGCAAGGTAGGCGTTCCTGTGCAAAAAAATGACTCTATGGCCTTAACACCATATTTATACTCCCATGTAAAAATGGTGCAAGGGAGGGAGGAGGGGTCAAAAAATGGGGCAAAGCTTGCTTTGCCCCATTTTTTAAGACCTGGGTCAGGGCAGGTGTTAGGGGACCTGTGGCCCTATTTCCATGGTGGAACACCATGGAATAAGCCCAGAGGTGCCCTCCCTAGGCCCTAGGGGCACCCCCACCCACACTAGAGGGACTGCGAGGATGGGGGACCCCATCCCAGGTAAGTACAGGTAAGTGCATTTTATTTTTGAAAGTGCCATAGGGGGCCCTGAAATGGGCCCCCATACATGGCACCGGGTGCAATGGCCATGCCCAGGGGAACCCTGTCCTCTGTGCTGGCCACTGGGGTGGTGGGCATGACTCCTGCCTTTTCTAAGGCAGGAGTCATGTGGCATGGTAGTTTTAGCACCATAAAATGACGCTAATCTGGTTAGAGTCATTTTTTTTTACTCTAACCTGCCTAAAGCCATTGTTTGGTGCTAAACCCTCTTCTTCCATACTGCCAGCCCCACCCGACTAAAGTCATTTTTTAAAACTCTAGCTTACCATTTGCACCGGCTTGCACCATTCCATAAATATGGTGCCCGGCTGGTGCACAGAAATGGTGCAAGCCGGTGCTAAACTTTTTGGTGCAAAACTGAGTTAGTGCAGTTTTGCAGCAAAAAGTATAAATAAGGGCCAATATTTTGTAAGTTTGCGCCACTTTTGTATCATAAAATGATGTTAATGCGGTGCAAAAAAAGTTTAAATCAGGGCCTTGGTGCTAGATGGGTCTAGCACCAAAGTATAAATATGAAGTTAGTTTTGCACCGAATTAGAGTAAAAAAAAATGACACTAATTTGGTGCAAACAGAGTATAAATATGCCGCAGAGTATAAATATGACCCTAAATTTGGCGTTAAGGCCATAGAGTGATTTTTTGCACGGGAACTCCTACCTTGCATCTCATTAAGGCAAAGTAGGTCTCCACTTTCAAAAAATGACTTTAACTCCATAAATTTGGTGCTAGATGGGTCTAGCACCAAAGTATAAATATGGAGTTAGTTTTGCACCGAATTAGAGTAAAAAAAAATGACACTAATTCGGTGCAAACAGAGTATAAATATGCCCCAAACTATCGGAAACTGGATGCTGCAATCACACATTCAGGGTTAAAGTAGGATATGAAACACGCACGTACCTTCCCAGTCTACTCCTCAGGCAGCATCAAGTGTAAGAGATCTTAATTTCACAGGAACCGGCCAAAATGTCATTGTTTATGTGCACATGAGCACTCGGCCAATACATGCGTTTTTTGCAATATGCCATGCCCATCATGTCTTTCAGTTACGAGTATATAGGTCGGTATCATAGCGGATTTTCGGTGCCTTGGGATACCTAACGTTGTAACGCCAATGTTGTGGAAAACCATCTCTTGCTATGGCGTAACATGCTGTGAATAGTCGATGTATAACTAAATAGCTCAGTTTTTGACATTGATGGGATCCAGGGTCGGCCTTTGGCATGAGTGAGTTTGGCCAACACCCAGGGCTACAATATCCTGCGGGGCGCTTGGGAACCGTGTGCATTAAAGCTATGCCAACCGAGGCACTGGTCTCATCCTGTTCCAGCCTTGTCCCTGCCTGTTGGTTTCTGCCTGATGTGTCCAATTTAAAGTGGTTTTAGTTCTTCATTATCATACCACGGGTGATGTTTTTATGAGCCTTTTAGTCCCCTTCCTTGCCCTCCCTTCACTCTCTGAACCCTGTTGACACACACCAAGAAAACCATAATCTGTGTGAGGCAGCTAAGCTATGGGTGACAGGTGAGCTGGGGTAGGTCCGGGGATGTTTGTGTTCAGGAGCCAGTTCTTGCCCATCCAGGTATTGACCAGTGAGCACAAAAGGGACCCCGTGCTGCTTCATTAAGTCTCTACCATCAGAGAGGGCACCACATTTCGCTCCTTCCCCGGCCCAGGGCTTCTATCTTAGCAAAGGCCGGTTGTTGTGATGGATCATCATTCTGCACGTGATTTCTCTTCTCATCCCACAACTTTGACCAATATGCAGTCAAACGGGGACAAGCCTGTAAGACATGCAGTCTGAAACAACCATTGTCTCCACATTGCCAAAAAGTGGAGTTTGCGCTCAGGTTTGCCCCTTGTAGTTTAGAGGGGGACGAGTGCAGTGCGCGCAGAAGTTTAAATTAACTAAACATAGGGCTTTCCACCCTGAGATGTCAAACATGATAGAAGAAAATCTCTGACTATTCTACCTACCATTCTTTTGGAATTGATTCAAATTTGAGAACAACTGGTCCAGTAATGGTCCATGTAGCACTTAGACAATGCCCCTTAACCGAGCAATGCTTTTAAATATAACAGCACATGTATTTCTGTGAAGCATTATCAGACTTCCTCAAGATGGACTGTGTATTTTGAACTAATTGGAGACACTTCCACGACTGCAAAATTGGTAAATGGAATTCTGAACCTATATCATAAATATCACAGATATTGATAGATTGTCAGAAAACCAGTAAACAAGAGTATGCCTCCCGCTTTCCTCCCAAGTAAACAAGAGTATGCCTCCCGCTTTCCTCCTACAAAGTGCACTACAGTTCTTTTCATTCAATAGTTATGCTACCATTGTTGGAGTCTGACCTTTAAAAATGAATATTAACATGAAAAGCTTGCAATATAATGTGTAGTGAAACTGCATAGAAGTGTGTTAATGTAGAAATAATGCATGCATTTGAAATGTGGCCACGGGGAGTTGCCACCAATGTATACGATGATTAATAAATCTGCCTAATGATGAATTAACAAAGTACTAATGTATGATTTTGTATTAGCATTAAGGGTTGTATTATGGTTTTGCTAAATTACTCAATTAGGCCTTAGTAAGCAAGGGTCTGGGCCCAGGTGCCTGGTCTCATATTAATTGCGTTTTTCTAACGTGCAATGTGCTGCTTTCCTGAAGGACATGAAGCTGTACTTTTCCAGAAGCTAGAGATATGTTTGTGTAGCAGTAGTAAATTATTTCTCATGAGACCCGACTTGCTCAAGGAGACATTCTTGCAGAATGCAACAGTGTAATTCACAACAGGTGCAAGGTCGCCTGGAATTGGAGAAGACAATGGAACTACTGACTGGAGCGTAAAGTGTAACTTTTCTTACCTGACATTCCACCCGATGAAGACATCAATCACAGGAGCCAATCAATTGCATGAGAACTGTGTTTTGTGGAAAATTCTAGTAAGGTGCGAGGAGAATTATTGGACAGAGATAATGATGCACCAAAATTGATTCAATGAGAAATTAAGGACTTGTTAGACAGTTTGATATAACCGCTTGTACCAAGGAGAAATCAGACTTTTCTTCACCATTCCTCACTGCTACTTGCCACTCTATCGAGAATTATTATACTTTGAGAGTTTACTGAGATCTTAACCATCCTCTATTGAATCCTTACCTGATACTGACTTCTCATCCTTATGAGGGAAGAGCTTATTCCTAGCTCTGCCATACTGAGATTTTTGCGCTGTCCTATCTTTGCTGATGCTGAATCGACTGATGTCCTGAGGACAAAGACTGACGCTGATTGCTGATACTTTGGAGGTGTAACTATCCGATGAAAATTGTAATTGTCTGTTTGCCTTTACTTTCTAGGTGCCAACTGCTCTTTTGATAGAGGTCATAGTTAGATGTTTTCCAAATTTGTGTTGTCAAATTGTTTTGCATGAAGCCCAACATGCTGATGCTAATTTGAAAGATAGTTAAGGAATTCACTAAGATTGGATGCAAATAGACAAATGACTGAATTCTTGCTTTGTTGAATAATGTACTAATGATACTCTGCTAAAGTTGACTCATGTTAACGTCATGCTTCATTCTAATGTTTATGATCTATGCTTTGATAAAGTTTTGCTCTGATTGCCAAGTTATAGTGGTTTTGATGTGTTTGTTATTGTTGAAACTAATAAATATGATATTAGATTGTAACTTATGGGGAATAAACATCATAACTCATAACTAGATTTGTTGTGGTTATTCATAGCTGAAAGGTCATGGTGCGTTCGCTATATTGAGCTATATTAAATGTTATTGATTAGCTTAAACTATTTGTTATTGTGAATATTGAAGGAGTTATTGACATATTGATTGTGATGCTAAAAGGATATCTTGTTCTGGGAAGTCTTCAAACGTGGTCAAAAGGTTCATTGGCCTAGACGTGTCTCCTTGTAAGTTTACTTATCAAGGTTCCGAAGCGTTATCACCATTCTGCCACATACACGCCAGTCTTCCTGCAGCACAGGCTACAACATGAATGATTACATTTGTCTCTACATAGAGACTTGGACGCCTTTACAATGGAGCGGATATGAGGCACTGGGGCCCTGACATACTTTTTGATGCAAACCTGCGCTAGCGCAGGTTTGAGTAAAAAAGTATAGCGCCGGGTTGCGCCATTCCAGGACGCCAGCCGGGCGCCATATTAATGGAGTGGTGCAATCTGGAGCAAAGGGTGGGCTACCGTGAAAACAATTGACGTTAGCCGGGTGGGGGTGGTGGTATGGGAAATGGGTGTTTAGCACCAGCAAATGAGGCTAGGCTGGTTAGAGTTAAAAAACCTGACTCTAACCAGATTAGTGTCATTTTATGGCACTAAACCTACCATGCCACATGACTCCTGCATTAGAAAGGGCAGGAGTCATGCCTACCACCCCAATGGCCAGCCCAGGGGACAAGGGTCCCCTGGGCATGGCCATTGCACCCTGTGCCATGTATGGGGACCCATATCTGGGCCCCCTATGGCATTAAAAAAAAAGGTAAATACTTACCTTTACTTACCTGTACTTACCTGGGATGGGGTCCCCCATCCTCCGTTGTCCCTCTGGGGTGGGTGCGGGAGTCCTTGGGGCCTGGGGAGGGCACCTGTGGACTCATTCCATGGTGTTTCACCATGGAAATGAGCACACAGGTCCCCTAACGCCTGTCCTGACCCAGGTGTTAAATAATGGCGCTAATTAAGCTTAGCGCCATTATTTAGGCCTGCATCCCTTCTGTGCACAATTTTTGCACAGGAGGATAAATAAGGCGCACGGGCTTCAGAGTCATTTTTTGAATGGGAACGCCTACCTTGCATCTCATTGACGCAAGGTAGTTTTCCACAGGCAAAAAATGACTTTAACTCCAATATTTTGCCGCTAGACAGGTCTAGTGTAAAAATGTAAATATATAGTTAAGTTTGTGCGGAAATAGCATAAAAAAAAATTACACTATTTCAGCGCAACCAGGGTATAAATATGCCCCTTTCTATTTTAGACTGGACATTTAGGTGAAAACTCAGATATGTGGCGTCTTTAGGCCGTGTAATTGTTAATGTGTTTCTTTCTTGCTGGCAGTGTTTTTGTTTGAGTGTAGATTAATGAGTAGTGTTTAGATAATTTTTAGTTATTGAGTATTTACATAGAAGGATGATATGGTGAGTGCATCCATTTGAAATCACTTAATCCATTAACATTTGGCAGTACTTTGTCATACTTTAACAAGCACTATACTGGTCCTTTGGGAATTCCTCCCAAGGAATATTTTCAGAACCAGCACTAAGGCCCATAGTGGTACCTTGTTAGTGCAGCATTTGCGTCATTTTTTTACGCAAAAGTGTCGCAAACTTCCAAAATATAATTGTAGGGCCAGATTTATACTTTTTGACACAAAACTGCGCAAACGTAGTTTTGCGTCAAAAATCTTATCGCTGGCTAGAGTCATTTCTTAGGCCACCTGTGCGTCACATTTATACTTTGAGGCAGAGTGGCGCTAAGAACAGGTTAGATTCATTTTGCTTGTCATACGGCAAAATGACGTTAATGCAGGAAAAATGACCCTTATCCGGTTAGCGACATGAAAAAACATTGTAAAATGGAAATGATCTATTTTGCACTGCAATAGCGTAAAAAAGAGACGCAAACGCAGCAAACAGTGCTAAGGAGCCGTAAAATGGACCCCAGAAGCCTTGAGAGACCCCCAGGGAGACCCCAGTCAACCAGGAACCAGCCAGGAGGACACAAACAAGACCCAGGGGAGAGACAAGAAGAAGAGGAAGTGTCGCTTCAGTGCAGAGTAGCATGAAATTCTGGTCAGAGAAGTGACAGAGCACCAACATCAACTATTCATCATCTCTAAATTGCCAATTGGAAGGAGAGAGGCAATTTGGCAACAAATTGTGGACAAGATTAACAGTGTGGCAGAGGTCAGGTTAACTGTCCCAAGTGTAAGAAATGCTGGCATAACTGCAAGCGCAGTACAAAGGAGAAAATGGCAAGGAACAGGAAGGCAGCACTACAGACTGGAGGTGGGAGTCCAGCCCCACAAAAGGACTTGGACGAGATGGAGGAGATGGTTGCAGCCGTCATCCCAGCAGAAATCGTCACAGGAATCGCAGAACAGGACAGCGCAGACTACCAGGAAACAACACATGTGTAAGGTAAGTTTCATGGGGGACAAAAATGCCGAAATGTCAGGTGCAAGAAGGGGGAGGCACTTGTCCACTACACAATGCATGTCATCCCTGAAAATCAGGCAGTGGAAAGGTCAAAGAGGCATGGCATGGGTGCATGGGCTGTGCAGGGGCATCCAGGGGCACAGCACAATACAATACCAGCAACCTTTTCATGGGGGTACACCGCCATGCCAAGGCTGCTGGAAATGCTGAAGCAGACCAGTAGGGTAGGGTAGAACGTAAAACTAGGCTGCTGTCACAGGACAGCTGGTATTGTCAGAATGTAATCTTGAGGACAATGCCCAGTCTTAGGCCATTGGCTCAAGCGGCGTTTACCATTGACAACACTTTCCACTGCTACCTGTGCTGTGTGTGCTGGTTAATTCGGAAATGGCAGTTAGGTGCCCATGGCACAAACACACTCAAAATGAGGGATCAGTATGACTGCGTGATTAATCCCCATCAATCCCTATCCAAGAGCAACTCCTGTCAACTGCTCATGTTCATAGACTCAATAAACATCAGGCACTGTCACATACATTATGAAGTACACAGCAGTAATCTCATACCCATGCTGCCCATTCCAAGGTCTACCCCTGTGTCACAATAGCTGCAATGCCACCATGCAACATCTCAGGTGTCATAGTGCTAAGACAACTCCATTGAGGGGGAGGACATATGTGTGTAGCTAGGCAAACACACCTGCACAGTCATAAGAGGAAATTGAACTCTGCCAGGCCCATCAGTGCAATGCAACATAGCACACATATGCAAACATCCACATGAGAAACTGCCAATGGTGACACCTGTATTGTTTCATGGAAATGCAATACATTGTATGGTGCTAGGTGGGGGTTGTGGCCGGCGACCGATGGAGCCGCACGCTTAGGGAGGAGCTCCGGGAGGGCAAACGGGGCCTGGCCTGCTTAATACCCCTGATCGGCGCCCAAAACAGGCTCCAACCATAAGCAGACCCATCGAAGAGCAGTTGGACTGCAAAGGAATCCACTCCGACACGAAACAATCAGAGAAATTAGCTTAAGATAACCTTTTCCACCAGCGGTCGCTCGAAGTAAAATGGCGGCCGCGACCGAGTGATTCCTCATCAGACCCGCACCAAAATATCGAGAGGAAGGAGCATCCGCGGTGAGATTTGGGTGCCCCCCACTGACCAGGGGGGCTCCAGGATGAAAGCGACTCCCCTGCTGAAGGCAGGGTGAACCAGTGAGTGGGAGAGCAACCGGACGGGAGAAAGCCGGGTCCCCTGCCCAATCACAGACCGGCGGCCGTGCCCGACTGCCTGAGGACACTTGAGAAACTAAAAGTATATTGGGGGACTCCCGATAAGGGAACAGACACTGAGGGGGGCACAGGGTCCCCGTCCACCGCTGCCGAGGGGGCGCGTCCCCCGCTGGGAACTAAATTGGGAGCACCCTTGCTGCGGTGCGCTGCGAGCACATAGGGGAGGCAAGCCGCCCACAGACTGGGACCACCAAGTGGAACAGAAAACTGGTGGCAGCCTAGATGACAAATCACCCTCCCCCACCATCCAACCTGATCGTCGAAACCCCCCTCCTCAACTGTGAAGCCCAGAAAGAGGAGGGACGGGGGGGTAAGGGACCACTGCTCATGCCTCTTAGGCGATCGAAGGTAACAGAGAGACACAGGAGCTCAGGACCACCCCCATAACAACAACCGATCGGTCCACAGCATAGGAAGGGGCCCTCCCACGCCGACGTCCCCCTACCAGGCCCAGGACGGGCTGCTGAACGGCAGAACGAGCACGGACTCCCCCTCAGGATAACCTGGAGGGCTCCCCATAATAAAACAGGACAATGGTGGGCGTGTAAAGCACTAGAGAAACGCAACCTGGGCAGACCCCGTTGAGCAGAAACAAACGGATTGGGAAACCCTGAAATCAGGAAAGAAGTGGGGCCTTCACATCCCTCCCTTGACTAAAACAAACAACTAAAAACACCTCCGGCCCTGTCTCCCTCCTCTGCGCCTCTAGGAAGACGGGGACCTCGGCTTCCCCATCGCGCCAAGGAAAAGGAACGGGCCCTAAAGACACCGAGGGGACTCCCCGAAAGTGCAGCGCAGGGCAGAAGGCCCCCGCTGACACAGGCAAAACACCCCCTCACCTAATTAAACAATTGTTCTAAAAATGGGGAAAACCAAAAGACGAGAAGAACAGAACCAAGACGAGACTGCAATCGCTAAACCCACCAATCATCCCATAAAATAAATTTCCGCAGATGACTTAACGCAATAGGAAACAACACTGGACACGGTCCTCCTGGCCATTAGAGAATCCGGGGAAGCGTTAGAGAAGAAAATAGACAACTTAGCAACGGACCTCATATTACTGAGAGACGACCACCGCAAATTAAAAGAAAGAGTAGGAACAAACGAAAAAACTCTTGCAGCAACGACTTTAACATAAAAATCAACATCTACAGAGCTCGTGGAACTCACCCCCCGTATTAAAACTTTAGAATCCATAGCGGAAGACGTTGAAAACCGCACACGCAGGACTAACCTTAGACTGGTTGGGATTCCAGAGAGAACAGAATCATAAGCAGACAGTATGGAATCCTTTCTGGAAAACTGGATCAAGACCACAGTGGCCGAGGAGGGCCTCTCAGCATTCTTTTTAAAAGAAAGAGCCCATAGGGTACCCAACAGAATGCCACCCCCTGAAGCCAGACCTCGACCAATTGTAGCAAAGTTGTTGCATTACAGAGACAGAGACTACACTCTCTCGCAAACACGTCAACTCGGTGAGATCACATGCAACAACCAACGGATTATGATCTTCCCAGATTTCACCAGAGAAACACAAGCACAAAGGGCCGCTTTTAATGAATCTAAGCGTGCACTACGCGAGAATGGTATAAAATATGCTATGCTCTTCCCAGCCAAGCTCTGTGTGGAACATGATGGCAAAACACACTTTTTTCTATCACCTCAGCTAGTAAGGGAATGGCTGGAAACCCTAAGCATAACCAATCTGACCCTTCCTCCTAGAACCCCACGCAAGCCTGGCAGGAAACGCAGCAGGTCTACCAAGCGAGCCACGGAAGCAGCCCCACCAAGGCACCAATCACTTCTGGAGATGCAGAAAGCGATAGAAACAGCAGCAGCTCTGAGTGGGGGAACCGGACAATGTCTCGGACCTCGACTCGGAATGTGGGGGGGGTTCATCGACGTCCTCGCGTGACACTATCACCAGTCTGCCCAAAATAAGGCCAGGAACTGCGGAGGAAATTATCTAATTGCTATCTGTGAGGATTAAACTCTATGTGAGTATTAACATGATCCTAATAGACACATACATGATAATAAGCAAAAATCCCTTTAAACCAGCCGATAGAATAAGCCTATTAAGTATACACTATTGGGATCTGAGCATTGTGGAGCCGGGCCCCGGGAGCAGCTCGGAGCGGGGACTCTCGACCTTCGACACGTCACCCACCTATAGGACTCTAAATTAAGAATGTTTAAGGTTTGGACGGGGAAAGTTCTGGTCACCGGTCCTGGGGAGTGGGAGTTGGGGATTAAATTGGTTCATATAGGTAGAGGGGTAAACAATGCACTAATAATTAATGAATAAAACAATTCTTAAACTAGATCCTCAACAGTTAAACACATTAGAAAATATATCCATAGGTCTGCATTCAACAATAATCATCAATCTAAAACCCATAGACCATGGAGGCAATCTACAAAATGATAACATGGAACATTAGAGACTTAAATAAATTGTCCAAACGGTATAAAGTATACAACTACCTCAAACGCAGGGGGATACACATAGCCCTATTGCAGGAAACACATCTGTTAGAACAGGAAGTCACAGTACTTAAAAAAAGATGGAGAGGCCAAATATTTGCCACTAACTACTCAGCATTTGCCAGGGGAGTACTAATATGGGTCCGACCAGGGGTGCCATTCCAGGCACTAAAAATAACCATAGATAAAAAGGGAAGATATGTAGTGGTCAGGGGAAGGTTGGAGGGGAAGGAAGTGACAATTGGCAGCCTATACGCACCGAATTTAGATCAACATTTTTTTCCGATAAACTATCGCGAGAAATAGGTCCAACCCTCACAGGCCCAAAAATACTTGGAGGGGACTTCAACTGTATAACCAATATACACTTGGATAGGTCGCACCCACCCTTCCCGCTCTCACAAACTCCAAAAACTGCCAAATCCTTTGCAGAATGGCAACAACACTGGCAATTAGGAGACTGCTGCAGACAACTTAACCCGCACTGCAGAGACTACTCTTTTCACCAGATAACGCACGACCTACACGTTAGGCTAGACACCTTCCTAACATCCCACAAACTACAACATGTTGTAGTAGCAGCCGAATATCTAAGTCGCACCATATCGGATCATAACCCCCTGATGGTATCTCTAGCTTGGAGGGGGGAAAAATCATCGATCCCCACTTGGCAACTGAGAACAGAAGCACTTACACCCTACACAAAAGCATTGAGGATTTTTTTACTCTAAACACAGGGACAGCCACCTCCAGAGCCCTTAAATGGGGAACCTTCAAAATAGTAACCAGGGCCAAATGCATTGGTGAGTGTATTGGAGTCCGAAAATCAATTGAAATTGAACTAAAAAAGCTCGAAGACTCCCTCAGAGAAGTTGAGCGCAAGCTCCCAATACAACCCAAATTGACCCCCCTCCTGACAGAAACTAAAGCTAAAATTATTGAGGCAAACACTAGATTATCTCGCTTTGACTACAAGCAGTATTTAAAGAAACAACAAGCAGAAGGCGACATGGCAGGCGCCCTGTTAGCATGGTTAGCTAAGCCCCCTAAACAACAAACTACCATAGTCGAGATCAAGACACATTTAGGTGGCAGAGTACACGGTCAAAGGGAGATCAATACTAATTTCTTCGAATACTACTCAACCCTATACGCCCCTACTACGGACACTATTAGCAACATTCAGGTTCAGGAATTAGAGGCTTTCACCCTCCCTAAATTAGGAGCTGAGGAAAGTCTGTCCCTAGCTGCGCCAATATCAATAGCAGAAATTAAAATAGCGATACAGGGTATGGCAAGGGGTAAAGTCCCAGGAACGGATGGACTCCCAATGGAGTTTTATTTGCTATACCAGGATCTACTAGCCCCAAGACTCTGCGCAATATACACAGAAGCATGGCACAACAATAGACTGCTTCAGTTAACCAATGAGGCCATAATGATCCCCCTACTTAAGCCCGATAAACCACCCTCGGATGTCCGTTCTTACCGCCCACTATCCATGTTAAACCTAGATTATAAAATATGAAGTCAGATTCTGGCAAACAGACTCTTGCCCCTCATGACATCACTGATCCACCAAGACCAGTCGGGATTTATCCCGCAACGCAGCACAGCGCAAAATATCAGACGCTTAGTATCAATACTACATGCCCTCAACAATGCCTCAAGCAGCGATAATCTCCGCAGACATAGAAAAAGCCTTTGATAGCCTATGGTGGGACTACCTAGAGCAGGTCATGCTAATACTTGGACTAAGAGAGGGATTCACACGCTGGACAAAACTACTGTATACCAACCCTACAGCGAGAGTACGCACAGGCAACACCATTTCCAACTCCTTCCCAGTAGCTAGAGGGACCAGACAAGGCTGCCCACTGTCACCCCTCCTTTTTGCTATGGCAGTAGAGCCCCTTGCACAAACAGCAAGATCCAGGAAGTGCTTTGAGGGTATATTAATCAATAGTTGGACACACCACATAGCACTATACGCAGATGACATGCTACTATTTCTTAAAAATCTGGATACAGACTTAACAGGGGCAATAGATATGCTAGAAAACTTTGGTATGGCTTCTGGACTCCGAATCAACTGGAGAAAATCCTCCATCTTTCCACTGACCAGGGACACTCTGGAACCCGCAGACACCAAAGGCCTACCCTGGTCCCCGAACACATATAAATACCTGGGGGTCAACATATACCACAAAGTAGAAGACCTATTAGAGGGAAAAATACAGAGGGCAATTAGAGGAATCAAAGCTAATATGCTCTTTTGGAGCACACTACCCCTGACTGTCTTTGAGAGAGTTGCCCTGCTCAAGATGATAGCACTACCCAGGCTACTATACTACTTCTCCACCATCCCACTAATAATCCCGAAAAGAGTGTTAAAAAATAAAGACTCCCTAATTGTGAATTTCATATGGGGACCGAATAGGCACAGAATCGCTCTCAACACCCTGCGAAGGCCCACTTGGAAGGTGGCTTACCCGCACCAGATTTAGAAATATACTACTGGGCAGGGCAACTACAATGGTTAGCAAAATTAATAAGCGAACCCCCAAGCACAAATGATTTGCAAATCCCTCTAAACTGTCCTCTCGAAAATATTTTAAATGTACTACTGAACCCCAAAAAACCAAAACAAAAGCTCCCGTTAGAATGGGAAGCGACAAGACACTGCTGGGAACAATTCCTAAGACGCACTTGCACAAAAAACCCTTATACGCCTACGATCCCCCTAATAGCTTTAAATCTCATCCAGAAAGGACACATCACAACACACACTAACAATCTGATAACACACAACATCACGAAATTGGGAGATTTGTTCAGCAATGGTAAACTTTGCGCCTACGCGGAGCTGCAAGAACAGTTTAATCTCCCCTCTGGTTTGTTCCTTACCCACACTGCCTTAATCAACACTATCCAAAAACTATGGGGTACAAAATCATGTGAACCAGCTATACATGAAGGCTGTCACCTCCTCTGCTCAATGGGAGGCCAGAAAGGGGTGGTCTCGGGAATATATAGATCCCTGCAGAACGGCACCTGCTTACCAATGAATACATTTAGATACAAATGGCAGACTGATCTAGATATTATACAAGAGGACACTCAATGGTGTAGAATCACATCTCACATTTACTCAGTATCCAGGAATGCAAGGTTCAAACTGATAAACTTATATATCTATCATCAAGCCTATGTAACTCCACAAGTGATAACCAAATTTTACAACACGAACAACTCTAAATGCCCCCGATGTGAAGAACCAACAGCAGATCTAGTACACGTGCTATGGAATCGCCCGAAAATCAACTCATATTGGTCAGAAGTGTTCAGGAAAATATCCTCCAGCACAGAAAGATCACTCTCACCCACCCCAGTATCAGCAATACTGGGGACTTCCCTCCCCTTCAGCTAAAAAAATAACCAATAGGTTCATAGACCTGGCGCTAATACTAGCAAAGAGAGAAATAACCTTGCACTGGAAAGACCCAAGAGGTCCCCAAGTGGTTAGGTGGCAAATTGCGCTAGAGAAATGGGCTGAGACTGAGAGCACGGTGCTGCTGAAAGAAGCTCTGCAGGGACAAAGGCCTAGAGACAATGCCAAACATTGAGACTCCCTCCTGGAAAATCTAAAGTCAACGGATGCTCCCACATCAGAGGATAACACCTCCGACAATGAATCAGAACCCGAGCAGACTATCACAACTGCAACATAAAAACACCATGGAACACTGATTAATCTCCTAACAGCAGATAATTGTTGTAATAGGATTATCTGATGACGGACAAAGTGAAAAATGGGGGTATGGGGTAAGAACACATTGTTGGGACTAATCTAGTAATCACATTTGTTACAAGCTATATTCCTTTGTTAAAATCAATAAAAGATATATTAAAATAAAATAAATTGTATGGTGCTAGGTCTCAGCACCGTATAGGTGTATGTGAAAAATGATAGACTGGGAGAGGGCCATATTGTTATGTGTGGTGCATGTGGAATCAGCACACCAACAATCATTGCAAGGCCTCAACCTGCTAATGGAAGCAGAGGGAGGGTTGATTAGGACAAGAAGGTGGCAAGCCACAGTTTGGACAGAACCCACACCTAGAAGATGTGACACAGACAAATCCCCCAACTGCCCACACTATATGTGACATGCAGGTGGGGCATAGGCCTTAGAGACTGCAAACATTAATGACAATGCATGGGAACCAAGATTACAATGTACCATCAATAAGAAGGCAGTGATGTCACATTACAACTGCCACAACACAGACACACTAATTGTACAATATTTCATTTGAAAGGACTATAGCTGTCCTGTGGATCTGTCTGTCTTGGACTACCCTGATGACCTGGATGACCAGCTGACAACCATCAGCCAGGGAACCCTCCAAGATGTTCTGGGAACCCTCCAGACACCACCTTCAGTCGCAAGGAGGAGCACACATGTAGCAGCCATCCCAGAGGACCCACCCACCACCCTAATAGTACGACCTGCTGGCTCAAACACAGCTGAGGTCTCTGATGACACTGAGACCACCTTTCAGAGGACAGTTGTGGGAGTACGGCGGGAGCTGGCCAAGGAGGTGCGGGTGGGGATGCAAACTATTGCAGCTAGCCTTAAGGGGATGCGCATGTGCATGATGACATCTGCAAACAAGTCAGCAGCCATACAAGTCACACAATCACTACTGCAAGGAGTCCAACAGTGTGTGAGGGACCTCACCTCTTCTGTGAGGGAGTTGCCACAACACCTGCCCTCCCAATCTTGCATCTGCATGCATAACAACAAGCTGGACTTCCTCATGGCAGACATGGCTGAATACCACAGGGATGTTGCTGTCATACTCAATAATCAGCAGCTCCTCCTTGCTACAGTTATGCCATATCTAGTTCCACAGATCGCAGCTGCTGGGAATTCGGAGTCCACTTCTCCAACCACTGAAGTGTGTGTTGTCCCCTCAAACCCACCACCACCACCATCAAGGGCTTAGAAGATGACGCACACATCAGAGGATGAAGATGTGGAAGAGATCATATTCACTCGTCAGAGTACCCGGTAGTGCCAGCCCATGCCACATGGGAACTGATTTTCCTTTGTCCAGTGTTTGACAACATCCCAGTGTTGCTACAGTTGGTGACATGCACTCTTCACCAACACACTGTTAACCTTACCACTATGGACTGCAATTGTCTCTCACTACCCAATTGGCAATTCATGTTCCTCTGCACTGAATGACACTTCATCTCAGCATTTCCAATGATATGTCCCTCAACCTTGCACTTTTGTTGTGTCACAATAGAATGCTTTACACTAATGGGGTTACAAACCTGGACTATGTAAATATAGCATCACAGACCTTTAAAATAAACAGCACCTACAAAACCACGTTGTCTCTGTATGATGTGACACGTCTACTTTGCTGGAAATTTGTGATGCATGTAAAATGTCAATGGTCACAGAGTGTCAATACCAGAGTGCAGAAATAATGTGGGCAGATATTTATGCACATGGGCCAGGACTTCTATATCTTCTGTGCTGCTTTTGCCTCATTTCTGAAGTAAAAGCAGCACAAACATTCAAAATATCATTCTAATTTGTAAGTTTGTGCTGCTGTTGCGTTAAAAAGTGAGGCAAATGCAGTGTAATAATAAAATATTTCAGGACTAAGGTACCTACAAGATGAAACTCAATGCTGGCCACATCCCCTACAAGAAAGTAATTGTGTATGTGACATTTGCTTCAAAACATACATGCCATCCCCACAACATACAGCAGGAATGGCTGTGTAAAAGTGTTTGGCCACAAACATCAGCTGGGAGTACAATTAAAACACATAGGGGTGAATTTTGTATACTTGTTCTCATCAGAAATTGACACTACTCACTTTAGCAGTGTTCACATGAACATCAGGCTGCAGGCAGATGTCCCGCAGTGCCGAACATTCCAACACAGGACCCAAACTATGACATCTTTAAAATCAAACCTACCTGTCCAATACATGGGAACCATTGTCACATTGAGTGGTGGGTACAATGGATGGCAGATGCATAGAGATTTAGCTTTGTTGTAGCTCCCAATGTGGCAGCTGAGTTGGAAGTGGGAATTAACATGTCAAGAGTGGGATGTGGATGTAGGACGGAATACACAGACCAACAGGAAATTTGCACTGTACACTCATGCAAAGACCCAGATCCCCAAGCATATGACACATGCCATAAAGGAGTACCTAAAACTTTAATAACTATGTACAAAAGAGAACTTAAAACTATGTCACACACCAATACAAACCTAATGTATCCTAACTATACATTACCCACAACTGGCCCTAACTACCCTATGCTAAGCTTACTTACCACATTTAATAACACACTCTAAACATTTGCCCCCCACTTCCCATATATGACGGGACACATGTAGGACAACATATACTAACCTAAACAGATACAAACTAACACTAAACAAATACATATTATTTTTATTTTTTTTATTTCCTTTTTTTTTATTGGAATACACAAAAACCCCAACATTAACCCCCACCCACAAACTAACATGTAATAATATGAGCCCCCCCACCTACTTATCCTATCTAAACTACTACCCTACTCGAACCTATCACTAAACCCCTAATCACACTAAAAAACTGGATAAGGAAAGAGGAATGAGGGGACGGAATTAGGGGTGAGGTAAGGCAGGAGTTCAGAGGTTTGCCCTCTTCAGAGTTTTCTTAATGGATTTCAGCCTACGGCTATTTCTGTCCACGTCCCGCTGGAGAGTTTCAATCTTTTTGATGACTTTCTGCATGTCCCTCTGGAGCTGTGAAATGGCGGTCATGTCTAAAGCAGCTGAGGTGGTGGTCTGTGTATCAGACGTAGTTCCTCCTGCAGGTGTGGTGGTCGGTGATGCTAGAATGGAAGGGGCAGCAGGTGTGGTGGGTGTTTGTCCCAAGGTTGAGGGTACAGCAGGTGGGGCTGATGATCTGGTGGCCGCTGTGCTACTGGCTGCAGTTGTGCTGGTGGCTCCACCTGTTGTGGCCAATGCCGGTCCCCCTTGGCTGAAAGCCCACCATTCTCCTGTGGCTCTCTCTCTCTGATAGCATATTTCCATCCTCCTTAACCCAGACTCAACATCCAAGATGTGCCTGTACCTCCCTGCCCACCTTTGGAAATCTCTGATCTTCGCGGCATTCATGTTGGCTGAAAAATGAGACAGGCAACCATCAGAGTCATCATTGTGTGCTGTATGTACAGATGATAATCTAACACTCACCCTCACATTGCAAGTGCAGTCCAAATCACAGTACATATGCTATATTGTCCCTGAGGAATGACATGGCAACTCTGCCTAACCATCAGGTATTTAACAGCAGAGCAAAGCACAACAAGAGTTGTACCAAATAAAGTGATCTGTGCAGTGATGTAGTGCAATGTGTCACAAGGCAAATGCAGCAAGTACTTAACATGGGCCAGGCCGACTAATCCTTATAATCTGAGTCAACTTCAAGTCACCCAAGACCAGTGATTTGTAGATGTAATTGGCAAGATGGAAAGCCATTGCTAATCATAAGGGGTCAGTGTTGTTTGGGACACATGCATGCTTGAATAAGATGACTGTCATCTACACTGTGACCATCACATTTACCTACATATACGTTCTTCCACTAGCCCCGTGCCTCAGGGGGGATGTGCATGTAATACATCATCACAACTGTCAAAGACAATGAGGTATCCATTGGTCAATCACATCTACATTCACATTTCCATTTGTTGACAACCATCAACACCTGATCTGCCAACACATTTCCAAAATCACCCACATTGATGACAACGCATGTCTGGCCTTGACCTGCATGCACGCCTGTTACATACCACATAACTGTCACGTAAATCGAGTCCAACATGTGGGGATGGGGGACAGTTACCCATACAGTCCTACTTGTACATTACAATACAGGGATGCACAATTTTGTGTGGAAAACTGATGCATCACTGTCTTGTGAAAATGAGGGTATGACTTGCTGATAATATTCTGACACTGGAGCACATCCAAATCAAATGTGGGCCTTCATGTGGCTACTAATCACCTTGTTCACATGCTGCTGCCTATTGTGCAGCACAAGACTCCTAAGATATGACTCTCTGCCTGTGAATGTCTAACCCTTGCATGGAACACTTTGTCAACCTCCAGTCAAGTAATATATCAGATCACATGCTGGCTCATCACATCTTGCAATGAGGGCAGCACACAAGAGACACTCACACAACGACTGCAATCACTACACAGGACAGACATTTTCCCATTTACTGGATATGTCTGGGTCCTCAAATCAAGCCACTTCCCCAATGGTATAGGGGACCGGTCCACCTGTAAGAGATCAAACAACTAGCAATTAGCAAGTAGGATGATCTGAGGTAGAACACTGTCAATGACACTGTATGCAATTCACAAATTGGGCAGCACATTACCTACATCCTGAATATTGATGAGGTAGGTCTCATTTTGGAAAACCCCATGGGACTGGCGGCACTCACAGGGATGCTGGCCTGCTGGGCTCAGTAGGCCACCATGTCTGTAACTGCTTTTTAATAGGGATGTAAATATTCGTTTAATTGCAGCCTCATTTCAGCAGGGGTAAACAGAAAGTATTTTAGAAAACAATATTATGACTGCAAGAATGTTTTGGAAGGAGTCAACGGTCTGTGGGACAACATCCTGCTCAGAAACAATTTTTGGGCATGCATTCACAAAGGGGAAGGTATCCCATGGGGACCCCTCCCCTTTTGCAAATGGGTTAGCACCAACTTGAAACAGATGGTAACTGCAATTGTTTAGTGCCAGCATTTGCGCTCAAGAAAGAATCAATCAGTGGACTGCAACTCAATAATGGGATAGGAACCCCCCTTCCTAAATGCCACTAGCAAACCCTGTTTTGTGATTGGGCATTGTGATATTCTACTGTACGCATTTGTCAATGTGATACTCACCAACAGGGCCACCGATCACCACAGCCAGGTGGTCCAGCAGGTCCTGTTCTCGGGCCACCAGGTCTGCCCAGTGATGCTTTAGCTGGTGCTTGTTCCTTGATGTGTTGAAAACACGTTTGAGGTGGTAGAGAACCTTGGACCAACGCAGCTGCCTTGCCTCCATGTGATACCCCTGTATCACACGGCCCCCCCAAACTCCAGCATCATCGGCAGACAGCGGCACACAAAGGTCCCAAGCTCCTCCTCACCCATGCGGGTCAGCCTCGCCCTTCCCGACATGGTAGTGCACAAAAATTTAAAGGAAAAAGGAAGGAAAATAAATCTGAAAAAAGGAAACTTACAACCCAAAATACAAACCCCAACTAACCCAAGTAATATAACCCCCAAGCAGACACCTGACAGTACAAATACAATCCAAAAAACACTAAACTACACAAAAACACTTAAACAGGTACAATATATAAATAGAATACACAAAAAGGCACAAGATAGACACCACATGTTACAATATATGCAATCCAAACACAAGCAACACCAAGACACAGCTACACAGTCAAGAAAAAGCACAGACTGTAAAGTGAAAGTGAAAGTACACCCACAGTACCATGTCTGTAAATAGGATTTCCTATTACATCATTTCCTGTCCTCTTTGCGGCCTGTTTTCCATCTTGGGTGTATTTTTTATGCATACGTTGTTTTCTTGAGTATACTAGATGCATATAAGCTACATGTGTGGCAAAATACCACGCATTACTGGGAAACTCCTATTTTAATGGATATCCACATGTGTGGGGTGCTCTGTTGAAATTAACGCTAAGGGCCCATTTATGTTTAGTTAGCGTTTGTCTTGTTTTTCGACGCATTTGCGTCAAAATTTCTGACTCAAACTGTGTTTGCGTGATTTTTATTTATTTAACATGCATTCAGCCTGTATCAAGATGAAGATAGGATGGTATGGCCTGCAGTGTGCGGTATAGTGGTTGTCCACATGTGGTAGAGCATGCATCTGCGGCCCACATTTATATTATCTTTGCGCAGCAGTTCCTTCATTTTCTGACACAAAAGCAGCGCAAAGTTACAAAATACAATTGTATTTTGTAAGTTTGTGCTGATTTTGCATCAATAAATGGCGGCAATACAGCGCTACAAAAGTATAAATCATGGCCTGTGTGTTTTGTGTGTGAATGAACTGTTACAAGAATATGGCCCTCATTACAACTTTGGCGGTCTTGGCCAAAGACTGCCGAAGCTGCGCGCACCAGTATATAGCTAGTGTTGGCGGTATCTCCGGCTCCCTATTTTGACTTTTCCTCTCGGCCAGCGGACGGTAACAGTGTTTTTGTCTGCTGGCCCAGCGGAAAAGTCACATCAACATTGCAGCCGGCTCGTAATAGAGCCTGTGACAATGCTGATGTGCAGCAGGTGCAGTAGCACCCGTTGCGCATTTCACTGCCTGAAAATCGGGCAGTGAAAGGTGCGATGGGACTATGCCTGGGGGCCCCTGCACTGCCCATGCAAAGTGCATGGGCAGTTCAGGGGCCCCCAGGGGCACCCCTAATCCCCCTTACCGCCAGCCTTTCCATGGCGGTGTTTAACGCCGTGGCCAGGCTGGCGGTCGGGACTCATAATCCCCAGGCGGAAGCCTGGTGGTATGTTGGAGGGGCCGCCGGTATGGCCGTGGCTATTGCTCCACGGTCATAATAGCTGGCAGAACACCACCAGCCTGTTGTCGGTGCTACGGCCAGCTCACCGCCAGCTGCCAGGGTCATAATGAGGCCCTATGTGTGCTTCTGATGGAATGCATGCAATACATTTGACGTAATGCTCATGTATGAATGTGTTACAAATGGGTATCTACATCTGATGACAATCAGTGGCGTACAACAGTCATGATATGTGTTTGTAATATGTGTTGACTCATTTGATGTGTGTAGTTGTTTTACTTTAGGGACATTACATTTCTCACGCCAAACAAAACACAGGGGTGATTGAGGATGGCTGATGAGGGCTATGTCCGATATGATACCCCTCACATGTCATTAATTGTCAGCTATGACTTCATGGTGACTTGTGTGTGAACTACCCATATGTCGCCATTTTTACATGTTTGGTATGTACAGTGTTTGCGACTCTGTGCCTTAATTCCACTCATAAAATTGTTACGTACACGTCAGTTTGACTAATGAAAATTACCTATGTTACTCTTGTTGCTGTGGTGGACCTGCAGCCCTGGATGCATGTGTTCACATATTTGCAGATGAGCATTCCACAAAAGTGTCCTGTTCAAGTTTGTCTGGATGTGAACCTGGTTTCAGTATTGGGCTCCAGGGTCTTACGGTTTCATGCAGGTCTAGTCAGGATTCTGTTGGGACAACCCTTGAGTTCAGAGTATCTTGCAAGGAAGAATTGTCCCAAAGCAGAAGAGCAGCTAAAGGCATACAAGGGGATAGGGCAGCTATGGTAATGCAGATAATACAGAAGAGTGAATACAGAGCAACCTTAGTGTGGACAAATATGGAACGGGTCAGTAATGGACAAACACGCAGGGCTTGTCACTAAGATTGTACATAGGGTAGGGCTCTGAACTTCCCACAGCAACAGGGAACGTCAGTGCCTCTCTGCAGATTAATCTCACAGCTAGCCACCACGCAAGCCCCATATAAAGGTGGGAGCAGAAGTGGATCTGTGTCTGGACCCTTAGGGCACAAGCAAGGATTGTCCTTACATACACAGGACTAGCCCTTGTTTGTCGGGCTGGAGACACAGTAACAAATACTGGAATACAGCCATTACACACTGTCACTGCTAGGCACTAATGACTACATGCAACACTAGACAAAGGATGGGGACTGGATTAGCCTCCTGGAAACCAGGTGCCAAAACAAATACAAAGTTAAACACTTCTATACAGGTGAGGACTGATAGTACATTTACCAGATACAATACCCAAAGAGAAAACAGAAGGCAAGAGAACCAACTAGGAGGCAACGCCAGGCACAGGGAACAGGCTCTGGTTGACGCAAAGACTGGAACAAGTCTAGGTTACAGAAGGCAGGCTCTGGCAGAAACAAACATGAACAAGGCTACGAAACAGGGAACAGAGTCTGACTGGAACAAGCAGGAACAGCACTGTGTAAATAGAGAGCAGGTTCATGCATAATCAGGACTGTAACACAATCCAACAAGGGCTCTGGTACACAAATGAATTGTACTTCAATGCACAATGAGGAGCTTCAGGGAATGGCAGCTACTAAGCAGTTCCAGGCAGCAGCAAGGCCAGGGCAGAGTCACATGGCTGGGCTACACAAGAGAGATCACAGGTGTGTGGGTCCTGGAGGAGAGAATCCAGTATAAAGAGACAACCAGACTTTTCCAATAGGAAGCAATGGACAGAAGATTACAGGTCTTACCGACTACCAGGCAGTGAAGTATGGGACCTGAAGTCCATGAAGGCTAATGTAGTTCTACTATAGCATGCCATATGGAAAAGGGAAGAAAAGAGGAGTCAGAATGGGAGTCTGAGAGAGAGTCTCTGAGAGACCATTACAGTGCTCCCTAGAGATGGTAGTGCAGAGACTTAACACATGGCAGTGGCAGGACTTATTACAGGGATGGACTGTGCAGGGCATGTGTTGTGACCATTGCTTGTCATACATGGGACATTCATGCTATCCATTTTCAGAAGTGATGCACCTCTTGTCACACAAGCTCCTTGCAGAGATAGCAAATGTCACAGTTATGAATGTCAGAGGTCTGTTCATATATTCCTGTTACCACTGATATTTCATATCCACTGCCTCATGTATGAGGCGCTTATTTACCGTATGATTGGAGATGTCATAGTTGTGTGTCATGTGCTACAGTAGACCATGTTGGCAACATGGATGTGTGTCATATGCTGTGGTCCTATGATTTTGTCCTTCATATGTGAAATTCAAAAGATGTTTTTTTTACATGGTTGTGATGTTTGCTGCACAATCAGATGCATCACATGTGATGTTGCATTAAAAGTAGTCAGATTTGTCTTTGTGACATGCTCCCTGGGGTAATAATCACATTCCTAAAGAACATGTGATGGAGAAATATGTAACCAGAGCAGGATTGTGTGATAAAGTGAGGTGTTTAATTACATATCCTAACAATGTATTTAGAGTGACCATTGGTGAAAAAAGTTTTGAACAATCTGCTGTCTGCGGCGCATTCCTGCAGCTGTGTTTGGATGTTCCCTCTCATGTTCCCTGGCACCATCCTCCTCCTCAGGCATTTCTTGCTCGGGTTCATATAGAGGGATGTTCCTCCTAACACAAATGTTGTGCAGGATGGCACAAGTCAATATGATCTTGCAGACCATTTCTGGGGCATATAGGAGGCTGCCTCCTGTGATGTCCAGGCACCTGAATCTGGACTTCAAGGTGCCAAAGGTCTGTTCCACAATAGTGCATGTCCTCCGATGTGCCTCACTATAGGCACGCTCTGCTGCTGTGCTTGGGTTGGGGAATAAGTTCATGACCCATGGCTGGATCCCATAACCCTGATCAGCTGAAAAAGAAAATAGGAGTAAGTATTTCTTAGTGCTTGCACCAGGAATGTCTTGTAGCATGGCAGTTGGTATCTTGTGTGACTCATATGTGTTTATGGTATTGTGTGAGATCCTGGGCTTCTGTGAGGTTTTTTCTGCACTGGGTTGTTTGACTTGACAACTTGTGTTTGTCCTGGTATCTATGATTTTGTTTCCAAACTGCTGGTCAGTATGTATGCATGTACCATGCGTTGTGTAGTGAGCAACATGTTTTAGTGTGCTTTCACTGGAGGGGACATGATACTTCCACACACAAATAGATTCAGATGTGGTGGTAACAAGGTTGCACTATATGGCCTTGGCATCCCATCCACTTAGTCATATGTTATTTGATTAGGCTTGGTCACAATGCACAACACATTTCCCTAAGTTGGCAGCACTGAGGTACTCAGTATTGACAATGCACAATTGTCCCATGTGTGACTTGGTTCTATTCAGACCTTTGTAGTTCCCTCTGCCAGTGGCTCATGTGCAACCGTGCACCTACAATACCCACCTTGCTTCAGGTAACCTGGTTAACTGCCTTCTGGAGGTGGATGTATCTGTGCAGGAAGGGCCATCTCCCTGTACATCTGTTATTTTGATGGACACTGCTCAGTGTGTGCAGCAGTGTGCTTTTTGTATCAGTGGCACATCAACATGTGTTCATAGCACAGTCCACTTCCTTATGGCTACCTGGCAACTGCACCAGCACCCCAGGAGTGATGTATGATGTTGGGACCGCCTTATAATTTCCATGTCACCTACATGTGAGTCAGCATCATCATGCTATGTGTCTCATGGTGTTTAACCTGCAGTAACATACATTGCACACTCTTTCCACCGTGCTTATTGCTTGGGAGGGTGTGGGATTGACTATGTGGCCTAATGTAATAGTAAATGGTTAATCTTCCAAGTTGTACTTCCAGTGCAGACCATGTCATTGCCACTCGGCGGGGGTCACGTTGGGGTAGTGGTGGCTGCTTCTGTTGGTCCTGTGCTCTGCATCATCTGGAATGCACATCAGTAGCACCTCCATGTTATCCTTCTTGAGCACTGATGTTGCTTGTGTGTGTTTTCCTCAAGTAGAGGTGTGTTTGCCTCATTTTAACGCCTGCCCTGACCCAGGCATTAAAATTTGACGCAAGTCGGGCTTTGCGCCATTTTTTGGGTCTGCCTCCCACCTGTGCGCCATTTTTACCCTGTTGAATAAATATGGTGCTAGTGTGTTTGAGTAATTTATTGGACGGGAACGCCTACCTTGAATCTCATTGATGCATGGCAGTTTCATGCATCCTTAAAATGAAGCAAATATCCATATTTGTGACGCTACACATGTCTAGCGTCAAAGTATAAATATGGGTTTAAGTTTGCGCTGGATTTGCGTAATTTTTTTTACGCTAATTTAGCGCAAACAGAGTGTAAATCTGGGCCTTAGTTTGTAAGTTTGCACTGCATTTGCGTAAAAAAATTATGCAAATGCAACGCTAAAAAAGTATAAATATGGGCCTAAATGTTGCATTTTCTAGTTTGTTGAATCCATTGCATTACATCCCAATGAATTGCACTTCAATGTATGCCAACGTACCTTAGATCCTTGAGCGTGAAAATGTAAAGCATTCATATTTCTGTAGGCTTTTGCTAAATTATGTATTCTGATGAAAATTGACAGGTCTATAACAATTACAGTATACTTTGTAGAGCACTGATTCATTTGGGGTGGTCATCTAGCTGAGGTCATCTGGGAGAGTTTGATTGTCCTTGCTAGGTTCCAGAGTAAACTGGAGTTCATCTAGCCAAGTAATTGTTACAGTTTAAACCAGATTTAAAGCTCAGTACAATCAGTATACCGCTCTAGAGCATGCAGTAATTGATGGTTGAGCAAACTTAGTTTATTGTCTAATGGTTTGTTGGTAATTGAACAAGGGATACCAATATGGATTAAAATCCTTTCCGAGCTGTGATCTTTCATTTAAATAGATTGTTGCCTTTTTACTTAATGTATTACGTTTTCAGGGCTGATAGTTGTAAATTTGGAGGTAAAAAGTTTTTTGTAGAATTTACATTTTTTATGTGAATGATTGTTTTCAAACTGTCACGTTTTATAAATAGAAGCAGCATGGCCATTACCATGGCCTCCTAGAAAGGGCCTTTATAGCAGCTGGTGATTGCTGAGTGGCATGCCTGGCAATTCCATCTAGTAGTGGCTTTGTACTTCTCAACACATAATACAACATTTGTAGGACAATGTGCGATCTTTGCCTGGAACTTCCACATAGTATAAAGCAAGGGTGGATTTTGGAGTCCCTTCTTTGTGCAGTCAGCCTGCTGTACAGTGCTTAGTTTGTGAAAGAATGAGTGCCGGTCCCCAAAGCATTACTCAAAAGCCTGCAGCCAGTTTCTATTAATTGTCGGTGCACTGAATACCAAGGATGCATAATCTTGGATCCTACTCATGCCTCTTTAATTCATTGCCAGGTACTTCCTACCTTTTACCTCACTCGTCCCTTTGTGGTGTTTTCTCTGTCTCTTCCGTCCTCCATTCCACTTTGTCTGTTCTTCCGTCTCTTGTTCTCAGTAAATGTCTGTTGAGGTACAATGAGCGATGGTCCACAAAAATGAGTGCTAGAAGGCCCCAGAGACAACCACCAGCTCCTATTAAGCCCTGTTGTAGCACTGCTTAAAAATAAAACAAGCTAAGCAGTGCAGCAGTCAAAATGGAGGGTTCAAAGGCTGCGTATGAGGTGCTGTGATCTACAGCATAGGAAGGCCCAGGAAATGTGCTGTTAGATCTGTTAGCCTCACGGTGGTCTTTTCCCCAGACTTTTTGCCTTCCTCCTCCATTTTTTTGCATATCTTGTTTTCTCTGGCCTTACCGCTTTGTGTACTTTACCACTGTTAACTAGTGCTAAAGCACGTGCTGACTCCTTAAACATAGTAATGCCAGCTCATCCTTGATTGGCATATTCAATCTACTTAAGAGTCCTTAGTACTGTGGTATTTCATGTACACACGGCCTGTAAATTAAATGCTACGAGTAAGCCTGCAGCATTTATTGTGCCACCCACTTAAGTAGCGCTAAAAATATGTCTCAGGCCTGCCATTGCAGTCTGTGTGCAGTTTTAAACTTCCATTTTGACTTGGAAAAATAAACTGTTTGCCAGGCCCAAACCTTCTTTTCTAATACATATACGTCAACCCTAGGCTAGTCCTTGGGTAGCCCAGAAAGCAGGATTCAGTGTGTTTAAAATGTTGGATATATACTTTTAAGCTTTACATGTCCTGGTAGTGAAAAAACCTTAACTTCGCTTTCACTATTGCAAGGCCTACCCCTCCCATAGGATTAGATTGGAGTTGCTTTATTACATTTAATAAGCTGTAAATTCCAAATGTGAACAGGTAAGCAGTTCATGTTTGGTGTCTTTAGAGTTGTTATGAAACATTCTCCCTAACGTTAAAGCTGATTTTTTTATTACAATTTAAAGAATTTGTCACTTTTTAAAAGTTGATATTTTTGTGTCTTAGTCATTTAGTGCCTGTAGCCTGTCTTTGGGTGTAGCTGAAAGTTGGGCTTTGTGTATTCTTCCTAGACAGCCACACACAAGAGAGAGCTAAGGTGCCTGGATAGGCCATCACTGACAGGATCGAAGGGCAAAGCCAGGCACAGCCCTACTTACAGTTGAATATGCTATGGTCTGCCTCCACACAAAGGGCTGCATATACCCTGCAGCTAGTTGGATGTCCAGGCATTGAAGGCACAAAACCTGTATGCTTCAAAGAGAAACCTCTAGAAGCTTCTCCCCCTCCAAAGGAAGGCCCTGTATTAAATATTGGAGCTCAAATTCTTCAGTGCACTTTTGGTTCTGTGGACGCTCTGCCAGGAAGGACTGCTGTGCTGCCTGAAAGGAATGATACTATATTGGGCTGCTGCTCTGAATGACTGCTGCCCTGAATTGCTCACCTGCTGCCTTCTTGCCTGGGTGAGAAGGACTGGACCTGCATCTGTTGAACCCAGGACCCCAGAGTGACTCCAAGGTGTTAATCAATGCCTAATGAGGTCTGAATAGTGCCCCTGAAGGTGAAGGTGAAACCCATTACCCTCTTGCCATGCTCATGCCTGCCCAACATGCCACACCCCACGGGAGTCTCGTAAGGGAGGCTGCAAGGAGGACGCTGCTTCTGTTAGCCAGATGGGCCGGATGGATGCAATCCCAATTCAAGCCCTTGGAGGGCCACTTTGACCCTGTGCCTTTATGTATCATGGCCTCTTCAGTGTGTTGGTGGTTGCTGTTGTCTCTGCTTGCTGCCTGATCTTCCTGCCACCACTGTACCTGGTTGGCTCGTGGAGACATGCAGGTGTGGGTGTACAACAGGGCAACGGGCACAGAGCTGCACTGTGGTTGTGCGGTTGGAGTCGTTGGGCCTTCCCCATCAGGTGATAAGACTCGGGATGGCTGAACACCTGGGCTACACCAGGAGCACCAGTAGTATCATGAATCAAGAGTAGTGGGAGCAGGATTTAGCCCCACGGAGGCTTCATGTCACCTTAACATCTTAATTCAATGGCCATTGATCTAGTGAGCTTCTGTCCATCATGTCTATTGTGTTCATCATGAAGTAGCCTGGTTGTAGGTGGAGGCGGCTCTCTGTAGAGATCAGGGGGAGGTGGTAAGTGACCACTACTGTCTGGCTACTGCTAGGTTATTGTCTGGTTGGCTGGCTGGCTGGAGCATTCTGGAGCAATCAGGTAACAATCGAGATGCTGCTTCACGCTGTAGGGCTTTAGAAGGCCATATCATTATATTGCTGCATCGTCCTACAGCATTATCTGGCTTTCTATTTGCTCCAGCTATGCCTCTCAAATGTATCTCTCTTATGTGGCTCATATGTGGCTTTCTCCTTGAAATGACTGTTGTGAATGACTTTAAATGGCTCAATCAGAACTATTAGACTACAGGTGGACCCACGTTGTCAATTTTTCCAGCTGTTATGGGGGGTGCTTGTGTGTTTGTATTTGTCTTTGCTTGTCTCTCTGCTACTGGGCACTTGACGCTGTTTCACTGCCATTGCTCTTGGCCAGCAGGGCAGGTGGGAAAAGCTGCCAATAATCATGGCAGTTGGGATTGCTAGGGGTCACAGTCCCCGAACCTCACTATCCCTCCCTGGACCTGTAGCTGATGCCCATTAGCGCAATGCACTCAGTGTCACAGTCCATGAGCCCAAGGGTAGGAGCACAGTGGTGCACAGAGGAGCTGGGCTGGGCCACCTCCCCCTTGGTTTAGATGTCCAATCATCAGACTGAACTGAGGGTCCTATACCCTTGGACCTTCGCTTTGTTCATATTGATGCCTCTGACTTTTTTTATAAGTGACAATGGTCAAACAAAAGCTGAAAAGGGACACAATAGCTACCTTAAAATCTCAATGTGGTACAACCCTTGGCCCATTCTTAACCCTTGCCGCTGCAAGTGCACACAATAGCTACCTTAAAATCTCAAGGAGGTACAACCCTTGATGCATTGCTGACCCTCACCGCAAGTGTTCTAGACAAGGAGATTGTTTTAGCAGAGTGTCGCCTGTCATCGGAGATGGGGGCCTGTTCCTTTGGGAACCTCTGGAAGTATTGGGAACAGCGCTTTCCCAATTCTGCTTACCCATCAGCTCATGGAGACTGCCACGCTTACTCAGCCATCTCCATTAAGTCAGTTGCCTCCCAGCCTAGCCAGTTTGACACCAAATATTGAGTTTTCAGTTGCCAGAGAGAGGGGTCCTTCTGCCAAGCTAAAAATAGACTTTAAATGACCAGGTCCTTCAAGCCCTGATAGGCTTCCTAGTGCAACAACCAACTTATCCACTTTACATCTGATGTGCATTGCTACCATCTCTTTTGATCCAGGAGTCATGGAGGCCTCCCCTACTCTGCACTTTCTTCCGAAAAGATTTCAGACAATGATGACTGCAAGTATGTCCCCATTGATTAACTTTCTAAGCTGAAAACCAAAGTGTCACTGCTAACTCAATCCTTTGCTAAAATGCTGACCCAAGGTCCCCAGCCCAGGTCCCCATGGCAATTAATAAACCACCCCAGAGCCTTGCATCAGACCCAATTATGGCACAGGGCTCGACCTCGTCTACTTCAGCCACTCAGGCCTCTCATGGTCCCGGGGCCACTTCTCCCTAGCCCAGCAATACAGGTGGCACTTCTTTAAGGGCAGGGACTACCCCGGCTACTGGTGGGCAGGGAAACAATGAAGGTAATAGAGGTGATGGAGCTCCAACAGGCAGTCCAACTGATGGCCCCAAGTTGAAGTCTAAGCAACAACTATTTCCCAACCAAACACTACTAAATCTTCTTCCAGACTATGGCCTCCATGTTGCAGTATTTCATAATGTTCTGCTCTTGAATGCCCCCAGAGAGGAACTGACAACCAACCTGAAAAACAAAGTTTGCCAATGGCTGTCCGGTAATAGTGATTTCAACCTTAATGATTCTAAGGACATGTTGTTCATATGTAGTATCCGGTGGATTGTTTGATCTATCGGGGGCTAGGAACCACGGTGAGGGTGCTGGAACTCATATTAATTTTGCCACACTGGGGTTATTCTATAAACATCTTAAACCGCTTCATCTCATGGTCAATGTGAGTTATTGCCACCCCAGGAGTGGCCTGTCGAGGCAGCAAGGTTTTCTGTTACCATTTCTAACTAGTTTCATCTTCTTTCAGACCAGCCGGATGTAGATTGGTGCCCAGTAGGGAAGGGGGGCAATGCAGACCTAGTCCACTCCCCAGCCCACCAGAGACTTGTAGCCCGTAAGGTCGGTATTCTGCTAAATGTATCCCCAGAGTCAGTGGCCCAAGTCCCCAAGATTACTCTACCTAGTGACAACACCACTTGTGACCCCATATCGCACCATTGCATCCCTCATGCATGTCTAAAACCATCCATTATTACAGAAGTACAGTTAGTTAACAATGAACACTCCCTGAATCTTCCACCTAGCAGATCTTTAACTGCCCCTGGGATATCCAGGCTTCTCCCAGGCCTAGTTTGCCAATACTCTCACATTGGTTTCATTGACTGTATCGAGCTTTGGAGTAAACTTGCCTAGGAAGACTGGGTGGCATTCATTGACCAGGGTGGCATCATTATGTTCCAGGAACCATATGAGATCACCCCCTCATAAAGACAAGGTTTTAAAACCGTCCATGTCCCAGCCTGGAGATCATGTTCTGGTAGATCCCCGGGGGGTCTTGCTATAGGGCTCAAGATTACTTCGGGCTTTTGCATCAAGCAACTACCCTTGATTCTTCTGATCTATTAGGTCTCAAAGTCCCTGTAGGGAATAAGATTCTTCTATTACTCCTCAATGTTTAAATTAGCAGTGTACCAAAAACAGCTGAATCTCCGGTTTTGCAACTCTTGAAAGAGAGGAGGCCACTGTTATCATGGGCGGGGAGATTAATGTGTGCTTTGAACCCTTGTCTCTTTTAAAGGAAGTTATCAGTGAAGAGGGCACGCATTGGGGCAGACCTCAACTGGAAGGGCCTCACCTACATACCCTTTCCTTAATAGCCATACAGATGCTGGATCTGTGTATATGCTATCATCTGAGAGTCAGCAACATTAGAAAGAAGTCTGATTTAGAGAGCCATCTAACTTTCAGAAGGGGTTCCTATCAAAGTAATTTTGACTACATCCTCATAAATGTTAGTTCTTGAGATGACTTACTTCATATGAAAGTTGAGCCCCATTGTGAAAATGATCCCTTTCCATTGACCCTAACCCTATGGGGTTCCTTAGGAAGTGTGAGCCAGAACCATTTCCAGACAAGAGGCCATTTAACAATTAATAATAACAGGAGGAATATTTGGTGGGAACAAGTGGCTAGCAACGAGGGTGCCCACGCACAGTTATATAAAGATTTTATCCCAGTTTTGCTTACTCTTTCAGAGACAGACTTAACCCCTCATAACACCATGGAAATAATCCTTAATAAGTGGTGTGAGGATCTAAAATGTGTATTTTCAACAAACCACCTTCTGATAAGAGTAAGCCACCTATTGTAAATCCTACCTGGTTTAACAGAGTGTAGGGAATCAAAGAGGCTTCTAGTCAAGGCCTTTAAAGTAGGCTCTTTTACAGACATTCTGGCAGGAAGAACTTCCTATAAATTACTTCAAGAATGCTCAAACCTTCCATCTGGACCGATATCTAGACCGCTGTAAGAACAGAGGACCAACAAGCTTTCTGGCACATAATATCCAATGGGCCAAGATGTCTAGATTGAGGCCCGAAGTTAATATTCTCCCGCATGACTCGGTTAACCACTGCCATTCTCTTTATGGTTACCCTGGGGTTTACTTGCCTCCACAATCCACATAACCGATTCATACAGCAACTGTTTCTACCCTAATGCATGATTCGACCCCATCAGGTCAAGACCTAGGAGATATACAGGGTTTCTTCAACTTTGAAGATTGCTTGTTTGGCTACTTGTTCCCAGACGTCTGGCAAGAACCCAAGATTAGATAGAATCCTTGCTGATTTCTCTATCTCCGAGCCCATTATTTGGGCACCCTATCTTAATCATGTAGCCAACACAATAATGGCGGGTGCTGCAATCCCTGCCACCTGGAAAAGTTCAGAGATCATACCCATCTATAACATGGGTCTCAAGTCTGATCCAGAAAATTACCACGCACTCAGCCTTATTGAGTCTAGCCCAAAAATATTTTGTAAGCAGGTTCTAGACCGTTTGCAAGTCTGAATTGATAACAACAAGATTCTATCCCAGTTCCAGGCTGGGTTTCATTCCAGAACAAGCACAGTTGATCAAGTCTTCAGGTCTGAGCTCATAAGATGGAAGGAGGTCAATATAAATAGGGGTAGTATATACTTTGCCTTAGTCGACCTCTAGGTAGCATTCAGTATGATTCCAAGTACTTTGGTCCACCCTTGAAGAGCTAGGTCCACCTGGCCTCCTGTATGACATCATAATTCGACTCCATAGTAATAATTACGCCCATGATAAGGGACTTAGGCAGGGTTGCATTCTTGCCCCTATGTTATTTCTTCTTTTTATCAACAGCTGTGTTGATTTCCTAATTAACTTGAGCCGATGCTCAGGGATACAAAAATACCAGCGTGGTTGGACCCACAACCGAGTCTTTACCACGCATTTCTTTACCACACATGCCTTTACAACAAATTGTGTTGTAAAATTATATGTGGCAAAAAATATGTATGGTAAGTTACCCACGCCCTGCACTCTAACACCAGACAGCCCTGCCCTGCAGCCCACCCCGCCCCTGGCCTTAAAACTACCCTGAAACCCCACCCCACCCTTAATATCCTCCCAACATCCCTGCCCTGAGCCCTAAATCCAAAAAACTTCCACAACCCCCACCCACCCTTAAAACTACCCAGGCCCCCCCCAGTAATCGCTTTTAAGTGTTTAAACCCTTCCCAGCTTGTGAGGCTTATATGGACCTCATTGACAAACTGTTAGAAATGGGGTTTTTGGTTGGCAGTCAGGTTACCCTCTGTCCAAGCAAAAGCCCTCACTCTAGTCAGGGTAAGTCACACACTATCCAAGATTATCCTGTGCCCACCCTCTGGTAGCTTGGCACGAGCAGTCAGGCTTAACTTAGAAGGCAATGTGTAAAGTATTTGTGCAATAAATCATACAATACCACCATATAGCACCACAAAAATACACCACACAGTGTTTAGAAAAATATATAATATTTATCAGGATAATTGTAGGTCAAAAAGAATAAAGTTGCAATGGAAAATTGTAGAAATATCACAGGGAAGTGATATAAATTGTCTTAAGTCTTTAGAATGTAACAAAAGTCTCTTTCAAGCACAAGTACCTGGTTAGGAGTGGAAAAATCTCCTCAGAGGGCCACAAGAGAAGAGGTGCGTGGTCTCCAGGTTGAAACTCTACCAGAGTGGCCTTCTGGTCATACCATTGTTTCATCACCTCTTGACTGGCCTCAAGGTTATCTTGGGCTTCTTTCCAGAAGCGGGTCATCTGGTTGCGGAGGGCCAACATATAGCTGACCACATCCTGAGGGGGTGTCTTTGGAGCTTTCTCCAATCCCTCCTGGACAATGCTTAAGGGTCCCCTGACAGGGTACCCATAGAGAAGTTCAAAGGGACTGAACCCTACCCCTCTCTGGGGGACCTCTCTGTAAGCAAAGAGAAGGCATGGTAAGAGGACGTCCCACTTATGCCTCATGGCCTCAGGGAGGCCACCAATCATGCCTTTCAGGGTCTTGTTGAATCTCTCCACAAGACCATTCGACTGGGGGTGATAGGGTGTGGTGAACTTGTAAGTTACACCACACGCATCCCACAGAGACTTCATGTATGCAGACATGAAGTTAGTGCCTCTGTCAGACACTATTTCCTTGGGGAATCCCACACGGGTAAATATCCCCATCAGGGTTCTGGCCACCACTGGTGCAGTTACTGTCCTCAGAGGGATTGCCTCTGGGTAACGGGTGGCATGGTCCACCAAAACCAGGATGAACCTGTTGCCTAAGGCAGTTTTGGGGTCCAAGGGACCAACAATGTCGATGCCCACCCTTTCAAAGGGGGTGCCAACGACAGGGAGTGGAATCAGGGGGGTTTTAACCCTTTTTCCTGCTTTACCACTGGCCTGGCAGGTAGGACAGGATCTGCAGAACTTGTCTGAGTGTGTCCTCATTTTGGGCCAATAAAAGTGGGTGACAAGCCTGTTAAAGGTCTTGCCCTGCCCCAAATGTCCTGCCAGGGGAATGTCGTGAGCCAGACCCAGTAGGAAGGTTCGGTAACATTGGGGGACCACCAGCATACGTGCTGCCCCAAAGCCTGGAACCTTAGGCTCACTGTAGAGGAGATCATTCTCCCAATATAGGTGGTGATCGCCAGAGGCGTCGCCGGCTGCCTGGTTTGAGGCTTGTTTCCTCAAACCTTCTGTAGTGGGACATTCTTTCTGCGCCTTGCAGAATTCCTCCCTGGTGGGTCCACCCTCAACTTGCCAGCCAGCAAGCTCAGGTAAGTCACCTAGGGCGGCAATGTCTTCCCCAGTTGGCTCGGAAGCCTCCTCCTCAGGAGCCACGTCAGCCACTGTGGGAACAGCGGGGGCCGGTTTCCCGCACCCCTGGTCCCTCCTCCTGGCAGCTCTCTGGGCCATCGTTCCAGGCTCCAGATGCCCTTGACTTCCCTCTCGGTCAGCCATGGACCGTGTGGTCATGCAGACCCACTCAGGTAACCCTAACATCTCCAGGTGAGACCTGAGCTCCACTTCTTTCCAAGCAGTGTGCTCAAGGTCATTGCCTAACAGACAATCTACAGGCATGGCAGGACTCACAGCTACTTTCAGAGTACCAGAGACCCCCCCCCACTCAAAGGGAACCAGAGCCACCGGTAGGTGACTCTCGCGATTGTCAGCGACTCTGACCTGGTGGAATGTATTAGGTACTATCTGCTCTGCTGACACCAGCTGACTCTTGATAGTAGTCATACTGGCTCCTGTGTCACGCAGAGCCTCCACCCTCTGCCCATCAATGGTGACCCACTGCCGGTACTTGGAAGTATTTCTGGGCATGTGGGCCTTGGGCACCATTTCTCCTTCTCCCAGGGACACTAGGGAAATCTCTACCTGCTCCCCAAAGCTAGTTGGGTCCATCTCCCCCCCGAGTGCTACACTAGTCAACCCAGGTGCCTGTCCGGTAGTGGACGGTGCCCTCTTGGGGCACTGTGGATCGCCTTTGTAGTGACCATATTGGTAACACTCCATGCATTTGGGGCTAGATTTTCCTGACTTGTCAAATGTCCCTGGCTTTTTCCCAAATTTGGAAAAGGAAGGGTTGCCACCCCCTCCCTGGGAATTCTTTTGGGGGCCTTTAGAGAGTTCCTTATCTGTAAGTTTATCTCCCCCCTCTTTCTTCTGTTGGGAACCCTGACCACCTTTGTGGGAGTCCCCCCCAGGTACCTTTTTGGACACTCTGGTGCTAACCCAGAGGTCCGCCTCCTCAGCAAGCTTCCTGGGATCAGTCAGCTTACTATCCACTAGGTGCTGGCGCAAATCTGTATAAGTAACATTAAGCATATGCTCTCTCAGGATCAAGTCATATAAACCTTTATAATCTGCTACTTTGTTGCCCCGCACCCATCCATTCAGTGCCTTACTAGAGAAATCAAAGAAATCTACCCATGTTTGTGTGGTTTGTTTGGTGCTGTCCCTGAACCTCTGACGGTATCCCTCAGGGGTCAGCCCAAACTTGGCAAGTAAAGTGGCTTTCTGGAGTGGGTATGTGTTTTGATCCGGTGGATCCAATGTGAGAAGTGTGTCCCTCCCCAATGGCGGCACATAACCCCACATAGCTACCCCCCATTGCCCTTCAGGAACCTCATGAGCCCTTAGTGCAACTTCATAAGCAGCTAACCATTTATCTATGTCATCTCCCACCACAAAACTGGGCACCACATTTTTGGGTATACGAACCTTCTTTTCTCCAGCAGGTCCTGTCTGTATGCTGCCACCATTATTGCTGGATTCAGACTGTCTTGCCTTGATCTCCAGCTCCTTGAGACTCAGTTCATGAGCCAACAATAGTTTCTTTTCAGCCAAAGCTCTTTCAGCTTCCACTTGTTTGGCTGCTCTTTCAGCTTCTGCTTGTTTGGCTGCCCTTTCAGCTTCTGCTTGAATCTGTTTGGCTGTTCTTTCAGCTTCAATCTGTTTGGCTGCTCTTTCAGCCTCAGCTTGTTTGGCTTCTCTTTCTGCCCTCCTCTCCTCCTGTTGCGCCTCAATTTTCAGTCTTGCCATTTGCAATTGGAACTCCCTTTCCTCTCTCCTTTCCTCTGCGGTCAGGCTTTGCATGGAGACACTGCTCCCTGCTCTGGAAGGGTGCACAATTGCAGTGGTAACACCATCCATAGATAGTGAAAATCCTTCTGAGGGGCCATTTTCTGGCTCCCCTTCCTCACCATCCTCTAAATGGGCTTCTGCCCAGGCCCTCAGCGCCACTTGAAAGTCCTCCTTTCTGGAGGCCCCTTGGGTGGGTACCCTTAATGCCCTGCAGAATCCTCTTAGTTGTTTGACCGTGTATGTATCCAACTGGACTAGGTCAAAGTCCCCTGTCTGAGACCCAGTCAGAGACATGTTGAGTGAGGATTTAGTTTTTGAAAATTGTCAGGAAAAAACGGATTTTCAAAAAGAGATAAAAACCAAGTTGACCTTCAACTGTGGGTAGGTAGTGAAATACTTAGCTACTGTATGTCACTGCGCAAATACAAGTCCTATCCTCACCGCTGATCACCAATGTTAGAAATGGGGTTTTTGGTTGGCAGTCAGGTTACCCTCTGTCCAAGCAAAAGCCCTCACTCTAGTCAGGGTAAGTCACACACTATCCAAGATTATCCTGTGCCCACCCTCTGGTAGCTTGGCACGAGCAGTCAGGCTTAACTTAGAAGGCAATGTGTAAAGTATTTGTGCAATAAATCATACAATACCACCATATAGCACCACAAAAATACACCACACAGTGTTTAGAAAAATATATAATATTTATCAGGATAATTGTAGGTCAAAAAGAATAAAGTTGCAATGGAAAATTGTAGAAATATCACAGGGAAGTGATATAAAGTGTCTTAATTCTTTAGAATGTAACAAAAGTCTCTTTCAAGCACAAGTACCTGGTTAGGAGTGGAAAAATCTCCTCAGAGGGCCACAAGAGAAGAGGTGCGTGGTCTCCAGGTTGAAACTCTACCAGGGTGGCCTTCTGGTTATACCATTGTTTCATCACCTCTTGACTGGCCTCAAGGTTATCTTGGGCTTCTTTCCAGAAGCGGGTCATCTGGTTGCGGAGGGCCAACATATAGCTGACCACATCCTGAGGGGGTGTCTTTGGAGCTTTCTCCAATCCCTCCTGGACAATGCTTAAGGGTCCCCTGACAGGGTACCCATAGAGAAGTTCAAAGGGACTGAACCCTACCCCTCTCTGGGGGACCTCTCTGTAAGCAAAGAGAAGGCATGGTAAGAGGACGTCCCACTTATGCCTCATGGCCTCAGGGAGGCCACCAATCATGCCTTTCAGGGTCTTGTTGAATCTCTCCACAAGACCATTCGACTGGGGGTGATAGGGTGTGGTGAACTTGTAAGTTACACCACACGCATCCCACAGAGACTTCATGTATGCAGACATGAAGTTAGTGCCTCTGTCAGACACTATTTCCTTGGGGAATCCCACACGGGTAAATATCCCCATCAGGGTTCTGGCCACCACCGGTGCAGTTACTGTCCTCAGAGGGATTGCCTCTGGGTAACGGGTGGCATGGTCCACCAAAACCAGGATGAACCTGTTGCCTAAGGCAGTTTTGGGGTCCAAGGGACCAACAATGTCGATGCCCACCCTTTCAAAGGGGGTGCCAACGACAGGGAGTGGAATCAGGGGGGTTTTAACCCTTTTTCCTGCTTTACCACTGGCCTGGCAGGTAGGACAGGATCTGCAGAACTTGTCTGAGTGTGTCCTCATTTTGGGCCAATAAAAGTGGGTGACAAGCCTGTTAAAGGTCTTGCCCTGCCCCAAATGTCCTGCCAGGGGAATGTCGTGAGCCAGACCCAGTAGGAAGGTTCGGTAACATTGGGGGACCACCAGCATACGTGCTGCCCCAAAGCCCGGAACCTTAGGCTCACTGTAGAGGAGATCATTCTCCCAATATAGGTGGTGATCGCCAGAGGCGTCGCCGGCTGCCTGGTTTGAGGCTTGTTTCCTCAAACCTTCTGTAGTGGGACATTCTTTCTGCGCCTTGCAGAATTCCTCCCTGGTGGGTCCACCCTCAACTTGCCAGCCAGCAAGCTCAGGTAAGTCACCTAGGGCGGCAATGTCTTCCCCAGTTGGCTCGGAAGCCTCCTCCTCAGGAGCCACGTCAGCCACTGTGGGAACAGCGGGGGCCGGTTTCCCGCACCCCTGGTCCCTCCTCCTGGCAGCTCTCTGGGCCATCGTTCCAGGCTCCAGATGCCCTTGACTTCCCTCTCGGTCAGCCATGGACCGTGTGGTCATGCAGACCCACTCAGGTAACCCTAACATCTCCAGGTGAGACCTGAGCTCCACTTCTTTCCAAGCAGTGTGCTCAAGGTCATTGCCTAACAGACAATCTACAGGCATGGCAGGACTCACAGCTACTTTCAGAGTACCAGAGACCCCCCCCCCACTCAAAGGGAACCAGAGCCACCGGTAGGTGACTCTCGCGATTGTCAGCGACTCTGACCTGGTGGAATGTATTAGGTGCTATCTGCTCTGCTGACACCAGCTGACTCTTGATAGTAGTCATACTGGCTCCTGTGTCACGCAGAGCCTCCACCCTCTGCCCATCAATGGTGACCCACTGCCAGTACTTGGAAGTATTTCTGGGCATGTGGGCCTTGGGCACCATTTCTCCTTCTCCCAGGGACACTAGGGAAATCTCTACCTGCTCCCCAAGGCTATTTGGGTCCATCTCCCCCCGAGTGCTACACTAGTCAACCCTGGTGCCTGTCCGGTAGTGGACGGTGCCCTCTTGGGGCACTGTGGATCGCCTTTGTAGTGACCATATTGGTAACACTCCATGCATTTGGGGCTAGATTTTCCTGACTTGTCAGATGTCCCTGGCTTTTTCCCAAATTTGGAAAAGGAAGGGTTGCCACCCCCTCCCTGGGAATTCTTTTGGGGGCCTTTAGAGAGTTCCTTATCTGTAAGTTTATCTCCCCCCTCTTTCTTCTGTTGGGAATCCTGACCACCTTTGTGGGAGTCCCCCCCAGGTACCTTTTTGGACACTCTGGTGCTAACCCAGAGGTCCGCCTCCTCAGCAAGGTTCCTGGGATCAGTCAGCTTACTATCCACTAGGTGCTGGCGCAAATCTGTATAAGTAACATTAAGCATATGCTCTCTCAGGATCAAGTCATATAAACCTTTATAATCTGCTACTTTGTTGCCCCGCACCCATCCATTCAGTGCCTTACTAGAGAAATCAAAGAAATCTACCCATGTTTGTGTGGTTTGTTTGGTGCTGTCCCTGAACCTCTGACGGTATCCCTCAGGGGTCAGCCCAAACTTGGCAAGTAAAGTGGCTTTCTGGAGTGGGTATGTGTTTTGATCCGGTGGATCCAATGTGAGAAGTGTGTCCCTCCCCAATGGCGGCACATAACCCCACATAGCTACCCCCCATTGCCCTTCAGGAACCTCATGAGCCCTTAGTGCAACTTCATAAGCAGCTAACCATTTATCTATGTCATCTCCCACCACAAAACTGGGCACCACATTTTTGGGTATACGAACCTTCTTTTCTCCAGCAGGTCCTGTCTGTATGCTGCCACCATTATTGCTGGATTCAGACTGTCTTGCCTTGATCTCCAGCTCCTTGAGACTCAGTTCATGAGCCAACAATAGTTTCTTTTCAGCCAAAGCTCTTTCAGCTTCCACTTGTTTGGCTGCTCTTTCAGCTTCTGCTTGTTTGGCTGCCCTTTCAGCTTCTGCTTGAATCTGTTTGGCTGTTCTTTCAGCTTCAATCTGTTTGGCTGCTCTTTCAGCCTCAGCTTGTTTTGCTTCTCTTTCTGCCCTCCTCTCCTCCTGTTGCGCCTCAATTTTCAGTCTTGCCATTTGCAATTGGAACTCCCTTTCCTCTCTCCTTTCCTCTGCGGTCAGGCTTTGCATGGAGACACTGCTCCCTGCTCTGGAAGGGTGCACAATTGCAGTGGTAACACCATCCATAGATAGTGAAAATCCTTCTGAGGGGCCATTTTCTGGCTCCTCTTCCTCATCATCCTCTAAATGGGCTTCTGCCCAGGCCCTCAGCGCCACTTGAAAGTCCTCCTTTCTGGAGGCCCCTTGGGTGGGTACCCTTAATGCCCTGCAGAATCCTCTTAGTTGTTTGACCGTGTATGTATCCAACTGGACTAGGTCAAAGTCCCCTGTCTGAGACCCAGTCAGAGACATGTTGAGTGAGGATTTAGTTTTTGAAAATTGTCAGGAAAAAATGGATTTTCAAAAAGAGATAAAAACCAAGTTGACCTTCAACTGTGGGTAGGTAGTGAAATACTTAGCTACTGTATGTCACTGCACAAATACAAGTCCTATCCTCACCGCTGATCACCAATGTTAGAAATGGGGTTTTTGGTTGGCAGTCAGGTTACCCTCTGTCCAAGCAAAAGCCCTCACTCTAGTCAGGGTAAGTCACACACTATCCAAGATTATCCTGTGCCCACCCTCTGGTAGCTTGGCACGAGCAGTCAGGCTTAACTTAGAAGGCAATGTGTAAAGTATTTGTGCAATAAATCATACAATACCACCATATAGCACCACAAAAATACACCACACAGTGTTTAGAAAAATATATAATATTTATCAGGATAATTGTAGGTCAAAAAGAATAAAGTTGCAATGGAAAATTGTAGAAATATCACAGGGAAGTGATATAAAGTGTCTTAAGTCTTTAGAATGTAACAAAAGTCTCTTTCAAGCACAAGTACCTGGTTAGGAGTGGAAAAATCTCCTCAGAGGGCCACAAGAGAAGAGGTGCGTGGAAAAAGGGTGTGTGCGTCGATTTCTCCCCAGCACACACGGACTTGCGTCGTTATTTTCCACGCGGGGAAGTAGGGCGTCGTTTTCCGGCGCGTGGACAGTCTCTTTCTGTGGATCGCGGGGATTACCAGATGTCCCGGGTCTGTGCGTGGATTCTCCTGCTTGTTCTCCGGCTGTGCGTCGATCTGCGGGGCTGCGCGTCGAATTTACGAACTCACGGCAGGCGTCGCGTCGATTTCTCCTCTAGACTTCGATCTGCGGGGCTGCGCGTTGAAATTACGATCTCACGGCAGGCGTCGCGTCGATTTCTCCTCTAGAGGTCGGGCGGCGTTGTCCTTGCGAGGCCGTGCGTCGGATCTTCGATCGTCCCAAGAGCGTCGTGTCGATCAGCGTCGGTGTGCGGCGTTTTTCTCGCCGCGAAACAAGCTGTGCGTCGAAATTTTCGGCGCACGGAGCGTCCAATTAAAAGAGAGAAGTGTTTTTGGTCCTGAGACTTCAGGGAACAGGAGGCAAGCTCTATCCAAGCCCTTGGAGAGCACTTTCACAGCCAGACAAGAGTTCAGCAAGGCAGCAGGGCAACAGCAAGGCAGCAGTCCTTTGTAGAAAGCAGACAGGTGAGTCCTTTGAGCAGCCAGGCAGTTCTTCTTGGCAGGATGTAGTTTCTGGTTCAGGGTTCTTCTCCAGCAAGTGTCTGATGAGGTAGGGCAGAGGCCCTGTTTTATACCCAAATGTGCCTTTGAAGTGGGGGAGACTTCAAAAGAGTGGCTAAGAAGTGCCCCAGGTCCCCTTTCAGTTTACTCCTGTCTGCCAGGGTCCCAGTAGGGGGTGTGGCAGTCCTTTGTGTGAGAGCAGGCCCTCCACCCTCCCAGCCCAGGAAGACCCATTCAAAATGCAGATGTATGCAAGTGAGGCTGAGTACCCTGTGTTTGGGGTGTGTCTGAGTGAATGCACAAGGAGCTGTCAACCAAGCCCAGCCAGACGTGGATTGTAAGGCACAGAAGGATTTAAGTGCAAAGAAATGCTCACTTTCTAAAAGTGGCATTTCTAGAATAGTAATATTAAATCCGACTTCACCAGTCAGTAGGACTTTGTATTACCATTCTGGCCATACTAAATATGACCTCCCTGCTCCTTTCAGATCAGCAGCTGCCACTTCAACAGTGTATGAGGGCAGCCTTAATGTTAGCCTATGAAGGGAGCAGGCCTCTCAGTAGTGTGAAAACGAATTTAGGAGTTTTACACTACCAGGACATATAACTACACAGGTACATGTCCTGCCTTTTACCTACACAGCACCCTGCCCTAGGGGTTACCTAGGGCACACCTTAAGGGTGACTTATATGTAGAAAAAAGGGGAGTTCTAGGCTTGGCAAGTACTTTTAAATGCCAAGTCGAGGTGGCAGTGAAACTGCACACACAGGCCTTGCAATGGCAGGCCTGAGACAAGGAAAAAGGGGCTACTTAAGTGGGTGGCACAACCAGTGCTGCAGGCCCACTAGTAGCATTTAATTTACCAGCCCTATGCACATAAAGTGCACCTTACTAGGGACTTATAAGTAAATTAATAGTCCAATCAGGTATGATTCCAGGTTACCATGTTTTAAGGGAGAGAGCATATGCACTTTAGCACTGGTTAGCAGTGGTAAAGTGCGCAGAGTCTATAAACCAGCAAAAACAGTGTCCAAAAAAATGGAGGGAGGCAGGCAAAAAGTTAGGGATGACTACCCTAAGGCTGTCAGGTCTAACACAAACCTTTCACAAAAGCCTTTTACTTAAAGCTTAAAGTGGGCACTCTCCCTTTAGCCTCATTTACTTTGAAATGGAAAAGCGGTTTTGGGGGAAGTAAATTACGTCCAGCATGTAAAGGGTGTGAGAAAACCTATGACCACTTGCTATTCTTTTGCCCCTTCTACTCGAAGCAGCATAAGTGCTGGATAGTCCCCCTACTTTGCTTATTGAGAGTGCACCAACATAGGGTTGCACTGAGAATTTGCAGGGCCAACACCTCTCTCAATATTATGTTTTTGATCTCCAAGTTCCTGGAGAGTGTTTGCCCGATTCTGCGCAAATATATTTTGTATTCACTCCCTATTGGCTGAGCCCAACCTTTTATTGGTACAACTCTGTTGCTTAGGGTGCTGACCACCCATTGTTTCACACAGAACACTTTATTATAGCATGTAGGCCTATTTAATGAGTTATTTTAAAGTTAAGGATGTTTTTGACTTATTATTTGATCATTTTAAATTATCACCCTAATTTATGGTTTCAAGATTCTTATGACACTGTTATGTCGTCATTTTAGCCATTCACACTGCATTTTAAATGTTTGTGTTCATTAAATATATTTCTTACTGGGCTTATGTATTGTATTTTAGTATTGTGATTTTTATGGTCAATGACCCAAATAAAGTTTATCTGACTGACTGACTTCGAGGCTAGTTGCCTGGCTTCCTGACTAGAGCCTCAGGGACAGAAGACTCCAACAACCTCAAACCCAGCACCTGGACTCTGCCATTTCAGAGTCCTACTCTACAAAGTGGTGCCAACCCAGTCCTAGACCCTCCCTTGGAACTGGGCCTGAAGTTGCTCTGCCAGCATATATGTGGATCATGCAGAACCAACACATTCCCTCTGCTGCATGGGGCAATCCTGAGGAGAACTGACGCCTCGCCTCTGTATCAACCTTGCAGCCTTATAGGAACTGCGGCCTGAGCAAAACATTTGTGATGCAGACCCTTGCTTCGCAAATCTTTTGTCGATGACAGTCTTGATTACAGTGCAGGTACTCACACTGCAGCCTTACAGCTCTTCGGAAGTGATGCATCGCCTTGACTGCATGACACATCCTAAATAATGGACTCTGCATCTTAAGCCCTCGTCAACGGAATCCTCGACAGTGATGCACGACCTCACAGCACAGCTTCACAGCTCCTCTCAATTGATGCACTGCCTCAGCTGCATAACACATCCTCGGCGCTGGACATCTTAATGTTGAGCAACCAGGAAATAAGATATTTTTGTTCAGCAGGCATAGCTGGGTCACTATAGCCAGCTTGCGCTATCTTGAAGTCTGGAGCGACCAGAGAGCCACAGTAAGCACTTTGTGCTTCTTGGTGCTATTTTCACTGAGATCTTTGAACTTACATATATTCAGTTTAAGTGACTGAATTTTCTGAAATTCTGGTATTGCTTTATTTATTCAAAATTACTCAATTTTTTTAAATCAGGTGTGCGATTCTTTTGTGATATATTTTCACTGTGTTACTGTTTGAAGTGTTGCAAAAATACTTTATGCAGTGCCTCTGAGTTAAGCCTGACTGCTCTGAGCCAAGCTACCTGAGGGGTCAGCACAGGTTAATTTAGGGATTGCTTGCAGCTTCACCCAGACAAGGATTGTGGTTCCTGCTTGAGTGCTGTTTTGCCCCCTCATCCAGTAACCCCATTTCTTACATGTGTCATAATTTCAATATGGTTAATTCCAGTAAGACACAATGAACCAGAATGTTGAAATGTTGGATGTCCCAATAATCTAATCAAATTATCAGCGGCCCTCAACAAGCCACTTCATAGAGCCCACGCTGGATTCCTGGCATATGATTAATTTGTCCTATAAGCATACCATGAGTTATGAGAGACATCTAGAATGGTTGCAACCAGAAGCACAATGCCTATGTAACCTTTTTCAGTCTCTGTATAGTGCTCCCAGGAGCTTATTTAAAATGGGATTTATTTAAGTATAATAACTGCAAAGCTGGAGTGATGGCAATAATCTTGCAAGTTATACTTATTTGCATAAATTAAATAAATACATTTAGACATATTTTGTACCCTTTTGTTGGTGCCTTTATTTAATCAATGTGGCACTCCGGGTTTCACTGATAAGCCTGTCTTCTGCTATAGCACCAATAGCCTTCAAACATGTTTGTCTTTGATGACTTACCTTTGGCAGAGTTGGGTGCATAAGGAATGGGTGGATGTAAATATTAGCTGATACTTTTATTTCACTCATATAATCATTATGTATGTATCACTGATCGTAAATGATTTTCTTTTTTTCAAAAACGCTATTGCCTTAATTAGTTGTTCAGTATATGTGAATAAGGTTTAACTAGTTTGATGATGTTTGATTATCAGTGTATACTGGTAAGGCTATGCTGATAACTTTATAGATACATCCTTTGAATGCTAGCTCTGCTACTTCAAACTCCAAAGAACTAACAGAAGCGTTATATAAACAGAGTTTATATTGTAAATAATGGAAGATCCATGAGAACTATTGAAAAGCTGCTGTGCCCCACTCCCCCAAAAAAAATATTCCTAGACATTCCTATCTAGCTGGCCAAGGTCTAGTATGCTTAAACCAGACAGAAAAAATTCTGTGAAACTGGATGGTTAATCCTAAATGCGTCAGAATCCTTTAATCCATAACTAGTATGCCCTTGTCCACTATTCCCAGATGTACACACAAAATAGAAACAATGAACACATACCACAATATAGTGACAGAACACTAGCAGTTAAACGTGTATTTACACTAGAATGGAACATGTACTGACATAAGAGCATTAACCTTCAGTTATGAGGCACAAGTTGTAAGGAATTTGGTTCCAAGTAGAACCATGTTTTTGAAGTGTGGACGTTTATAATACAGCGAATAAATAATTCACCATCAATGTACATACATTTTGTGACAAGTACAAATAAACACAGGAGAAGTACATTGTACACATTATCTATTAACCATTTGAAAATGAGACACATTCTCAAGGAAGGTAAGAATGCAAATGTATTCTGCCATCAACATCAACCGTCTGACAGCAACTGCTGCTCTGGAACCCTCTCACCCACCAAAGTTACATGCAGGAAACTCACACCAACACTCCAACTTTCAACATTCTATATCTTCTCACATCTATCATGCTTCCTTTCCTTAAAAAAATAGTGATAGAGCTAATCCTACTTCCATAAAAGACAATAATATATGAACAACAAGAAGATTATAAATTGTGAAAAGGAAGCAAATAGAAGTTGCCAACATAGTTTACAGTATTAATGAATAGAAATGTCATATAAAAGCTTGCAAGATAACAAATATAGAGACATGTTGATAGAGTTGCATTACTCAGAACCACAACAAACTGACTATCAGCATAATCAAATCCTTTAGAACATGGCTTAATTTTTTAATTTTGCAGGACTAATTGTTGTCCTACCAGAAGACCTTCTATGACAATCCCTTTTAGCATAATCAGAATTGTCCCTATAGTTAATGTAGACTTCCAACTTTTTGCATACATACTCAGCTTTCATTTCAGGTACAATTAATACAAAGCCCTTATTGTACACCTTTCCCTTCTCTAGAATGACCGCATGATCTGTCACTTCCATCACTCAAATAGGTGCTGAAAAACAGGAAAACCCTATACAGATGTGACCTGGTTTCTTGATACTTACCCAGTCTCCCACCTGAACCATCATAATCCTGACCATCCACATTATTGTATTTCTTCTGTACAGCATCTGTCACAAATCTCACATTCACCAGTTCTGAGGAATCCGTGGTCTTCCTACACATCTACTAAGTTAAAGTTATTTATTAAGGCCCTGATATATACTTTTTGATGCAAACCTGCGCTGATGAAGGTTTGCATCAAAAAGTATAGCGCTGGCTTGCGCCATTCCAGGACGCCAGCTGGGCTCCATACTAATGGAATGGCGCAATCCGGCCCAAAGGGTGGGCTAGCATCAGAAAAATTGACATTAGTGGGGTGGCGGTATGGGAGATGGGTGTTTAGCACCAAAAAATGACGCCAGGCTGGTTGGAGTAAAAAAGATTATTCTAACCAGATTAGCGTAATTTAATGGTGCTAAACCTAACATGCCACATGACTCCTGCCTTAGAAAAGGCATTGACGCAAGGTAGTTTTCCGCAGGCAAAAAATGACTTTAACTCCAATTTTTTGACGCTGGACGGGTCTAGCGTCAAAATATAAATATGGAGTTGAGTTTGCACTGAAATAACGTAAACATTTTTACGCTATTTCAGCACAAACAGAGTATAAAATTTGCCCCTAAGTTTGGACCCAGCAACTCACCCTCTAAATAAAGTGAAAAGAGACACTCCCATACTGTTCATCAACCACAAACCTCCAATGTAGGCCATTAATCAATGCCAATTGTATCTGTTCTCTAATGATACAGTTGACTCTACTAAACCATTACTGTGGGGATAGTAAAAGATGTTCTTACATGCTTTATGCCAGAATATTACAGAAAAGACACTAACCGGGTGCCGTTATCAGTCACTAATTTTTCTGGGAGCCCTCTCTCACAAAAATGTATTTAAAAAAATGCATGACAACACTGGAACTTACACTTTCCATGAGTTTCACCTCCAGCCACTTAAATAATATATCAAAAGAAGGCAACCATACAAAACTCCAAAAGGCCCTGGTACATCAAATGGTACATTATGTCACAGTGAGTGGTTGACTTCAACAGGAAAGACCCAAGAAGAACACGTCTCTTTGTCACTGAGGATACATGCACAACACTCACAGATTTAATGTTCTGCACCAAATCTACTCTGGGTCACCAAAAATCTTATCCCACCCTGCGCTTCTTTGCACACCCCCATTATGGCCTTCATGAGCTAAGTCTAAAACTCTATTCTGAATGCACTCTGGAAACACCAATTAAACACTCCTGCGAACAATGTCACCAACAACTGGCAGCTCTTCAGAAATTATTTTTTTAGAAGGAATTAAGGTTTCTGAAAAGATGTTATTGCTAGGCAAACCTTTAGTGAAATATTTGACCACTACCTGAAAAAACATCATCATTGGATAACCCCCTCAACCATTCCTGATCAGCCAAAGTTATTTTCAAGGCATGTTCAACTGAACCTACTTCACCCAACCTTTCTGGACTATCTTCCATGTGATGTATATTTTTACTCTCCTTCAGTGGTAACCTAGAAAAACATACTAGACCTAGACAAACAAACAAACTAGCACTGCACACACTTCAATTTGTAGAGGCACTATTGCAATCTATATTGCAAGTTGGCGATGCCACCACCTTTTGTGCTGAACAAATTCACAAATGGTTTATGATTCAATCTCAAAATGAACCTGCTGCCCCACTCAAACTTTTTAAAATAGTGGACACCCCACCATAAACCCAGAGCTTCTTTTTCTATGGTTGAGTATGTAACTTCTGCATCGCTCAGTGTTTTCACTCACACTCATCCATACACGCAATCATTCACACATATTCACATGCATCCACACTAACATGCTCACACGCATACACACTGACAAGCAGACACGCACTTACTGTAACGTTCATACATGCATTTACTCACATGCATACAACCACACATACACAACACTCACAGACGCATACACACACGAACACACACATTCATACACACACGCCAACACCACACACTCACACACAACACCCCCATAGCCCCCTCCCCTGTCAGAAGCCCGGCTTACCTCGTCTGGTGAGGAAGTCGTTTGGCTGGGAACGGGAAAGGACACTGCTACTGCCAGCAGCGCCCCGCCAGCAGGACACCACCTGTATGGTCAAAGTACGGCCGGCAGCATCCTACTGGTGCGGCGGTGCAGGTAGTAGCACTGCCCAGGCACCTCGACCACCAGCATGGCTACTGCTCTATATCCGCACTAAATATGTCTGAAATCCAGCAGTAACCATATTATGGCGGGCGGAAGACCGCTAGCAATGGTGGTCTTCTGGCGCCCGAGGCTTTGCCGGTTTCACTTTGAGACCGCCAAAGTCATGATGAGGACCTAAATGATCTACTCTGGCTTAATAAGACAGAGATATAAAGTCTGAGGAACTATCAAGTCAGGAAGATGAAATAGCAATATGTTTTCTTGTAAATGGGGGCATGCCTGTGTTGGATGGCATTTCAACTGTATTTTCCAGTTAAATGAAAGTAGAATTTTTACCATTTCTTACAAAGGCCTATAATGTGATCTCAAAACTTTTAAACCGACTTCCATGAAATCTGAGGTAAAACCTATAATTCTAAAATAATTCTTATTCTTCGTTTGTTACCCTGAAAGTATATACTTACTTAATTTAGATTTTAAAACTCTCACCTGTATTACACCTTTTACTGCCATCTTTTCGCAAAGCTAGTGCATCCCAGTCAATCTTTGTCAGGAAAACAAATACCAGATATCAGGTATTCAGGTTCTGACATAAACATCATATCTTTCCTGTAAAAAAAGGTAAGAGGAATATAGTAAAATACTCTAGTCTAATTGTGTAGGGGAAAAAGTGAAGAGGAGACCCAGAGAGATTGAAAGAAAAGGTCTGGGTTCTTTCTTCTAGGATTGGTTCGTACAAGTTGTGAAAGTGAAATAAAAAGCACAACAGTCCCCATGAGGAAAATGTGAAGATGCAGGCCTGAAATTTAAATCATGTGACCTACTGGCACATGGCCCTCATTTGAGTCCCAGGAGAGTCTGTGCAGAACACCTTTCTCTATGCTGACATTGGAAAATGCATGTGTAGTAATTCCTTGCTTTGATGAGACATGCACTGTCCCATATATTTTTCCCTGTATCACTGTGCAAGGCTTAAGACATACATTGTATTATTTATATTGTTTTTGAGAAGCTGGAACTGCTTGCAATTGTAGCACATCTTGTTTTCATTAAGCTTTTAGTATGCTGCTCACCTGCCATGTCAGAAAATACTGTGTTTGTACAGACCTAAACTTAGAGGAAAACCAAATGAACTTTTATGTTGAAAATAAATGTAAATTCTGGCTGTTTTCCAGTCACAGGAAGAGTATGGTAGCTGATCAGGATTCCCGCGTCTGCTGATATTCTGCTCAAGCAGTTGCTTAAATAACGTTGCACGCTGGTATTACCTGCAAATCTGCTGGTGATCTATTTTTCTTTATGGAACTTGGTGACGGGACTCAAATGAGCAGGTGCAGGCATTTTCTAAGGCTGTGGGGGAGATAATTTTGCAACAACTCAGTAAGTGCATCTTGACAAGGTAAGGTGCCTTTTTAAAAAACATTCATTTCCCACTTCAGGGGATCCTCACCTTTTGTATGAATGCTCACTTTTGGTAGTCCAGTCCTGTGGTTGCAGGGGACTGAGGTTACCAGTATAAATGTGGGAAATTGAGTGAGGACATGTAAGAGGTGATGCTTATTTTTGCAAATTCCAAGAATAGTTCTAGTTTCTAAGTTCTAGGTTCAAGAGTTTGAATACTAGGGGTCCTAAGGTGCAGTGTGTATTGTTGTGTGAGTTATTAATGATGGAACCCTTTCGGCTCTGTATGTGGCATAGTCATTAGTAGGTACTCAGGCTAGGGAAGGCACTACACCTGACAATGAGATAGAGGATAAGTAACCCAAAAATCGCCATTTGCCATGGTCCAAGCAATCTGCTCATGCGTGCCAATTGTGCCTCTGTTGAAGTGTGGAATTGTCCTTTGAAGTTTGTGGAGTCAAAGAGCAACTGTAGCTCGTGTAAAGCACTTGAACATAACGAAAGCCTCACTGAGAAGACTACACATCATTAGCCTAGAACCTCTGGCAATGACGTAAAGGGAGGTACAGTGCTACTATGTAACTTATTGCTATATATCATACGGAGTGGTAATGCTAAAGGGAGGGCACCAACAAATACAGAAAAGAAGCGCTGAAAACTACCATAGTCAAATATGGGTAGACTACACAAAAGCGCTAGCTGATAGAATAATTGATAATAAAGCATACTGTTGTTGCACTTGCCAGATCCTCGACAAGGAGAGCGCTACAACCTCAGCAGTGGGCACAGAGACCTAAGAAAAAGCACAGAGTTGTGCTTTCTGAGCTGCCCAATACCTGAAGTAGCTCACCATCAAAGCTGCCGGTTGGCTGCTCAGAACAACTCCAGATGTCTCCAGAAAAGTGAAGGGCTCCAATCGAGACTGAGAAAGAGGCCTCAGTTCCACAGACTGTCCAAGATGACCCAGAGGCCAGCACATCACAGGGCCTTAGAGATGGCATGGTGGAAACAGGTCCTAGTGGACCACAGAGAGTATCAGAGAGAACTCCATTCTCAGTGTCAGCTAACACCATAAACAGTTATAATGCTGCCTTCCTGAAACCACCACTACCATTTGATACAATCAAAAAGCAGAATATTGGTGATAGATGACTGCTTAGATAGAGACATTTGATTATTTCATTGATGCACCAGAAGAAACTGATAACAAGAAGATTATCAAATACCTTACGAATCTTGCTGGTGTGGGTGTAAATTAAGTCATGAAGCACATGCAGCGAGCCAACAAAGTTACATACCATCAAATCAAGCCTTGAATCTCAAGTTCAATCCATGCCGAATGGAGATTGTGAAAAGTACATTTTCAGTCAAGACCAACAGAGTTTGTGAAACCATAGATGAATTTGTTGGGAGACTGGATGCGCTCATAAAACAATATAAGTTCAATGAGTTTAAATATGAGGAAGGAATATGCCTCAGAGTTATCAGCCGATGCCTGTCAGATTCATTCAGACAATGAATGCTGAGACAAACTCTCAGTTGGAGTGAGTTCTCATGGCTGCCAGAGCTGAAGAGTGTGCCAATTGACAGGCTACTGACATGAAGGGTGGAGGTGCCCAAAGTTAGCCAGTCATGAACATGAACAATGAGCAGAAACACAAGGCGTTAGGGCACAAAGTGACAAGTATGCAAAGGCAATGGGAAGGAGAACCATTCTGTGATGGTTTGCAAGGTGAAGGAAAAAGTAACTGCGTCACCTCGAGAGGACAAAATGACCACCTGAACGTTCCAGAAGCAACGGTCAACGCACGCCCACAAGACCAAGCAACAACACTAGCTGAGAAAAATCAACACCAAACAAAGGCGATCATCATCTAAATTATTGTCAAAAAGTTCTTCAGTATCAATATCAACTGAAAGTGAAGACGATGGTTGTGTAATGCTGATGCTAAAATCTGAAAAATATGCACATGTTGGACTTGCCGCATGTGAAGAAAAATACCAGTCAAAGAAAAGTCGACATTAAAAAGCACTAAAGTCATTCCAACATTGTCCAAAGATTACACTGAAAGTAAACAGTTGTCTACTGTTTATTAACAACAGTTGTACATCAATAAGCATTATGCCTGAGGAGAAATATAATGAACTGTTTCCATTGCCATGACTGTTGCAATTAAAAACTAAACTATACACATGGGCTGCATCAACTCCATTGAAAAATCAAGGTTCATTCATAGCGACCAGAAGGAGACAAAAGTGCAAGCAACCATTCATTTGCTTCAAGGTACGGCGTCAAGAGTCTGTTTGTTCAGTTTCTGCACAGCTGTTGATTTGAGACTCATCTCAGTGAGCTACAATATGAATGTTCATCACAAAATAGTAAGCCACTTCCCATCATTGCTTCATGGGTTAGGAAAACGTAAGATTATGAAACTACAATTGCATATTAATAAGATGTCTGTCCTGTTGATAAAAGACACAGACAAATTGCATTTCATTTACAAGAAGCTGTTGAAAAAGAACTCAAATCATTACTTAAACATCATTTCATTGAGCGTTCTACTGGTCCAAAGCCATGGTTTTCTCCTATAGTGGTAGTACCTAAAAAGGATAGCGAAGGAGCTGTACTCATCTATGTGGATATGTGTCAAGCATAAAAGGCAATTGAAAGAGAACAACCTCCAGATCCATACATTGCTGACTGGATAACACAATTGAATTGTGCAAAGGTCTTTTCTCGCCTCGATTTAAATAAAGGATATCATCAGTTGGAACTCAAGGAGAATTGCAGGTACATTACAACCTTTTCTACATATATTGGTCTATTTCAGTATAAAAGAATACGTTTCAATGTGCCATCAGCTTGAGAGCTATTTCAAGTTGTCATTCAATGTAAAAACATCCTGTCATGAATGCTTTCAACTATAGTGATAACATATTAGTTTTCAGAGCTACACAGAAGGAGCATGATAAAGCTCTCAAGCAAGTGTGTCATTTACCTGTTGATGCAGGTTTAACTTTGAATACGGAGTAATGTGAATTCCATGAGACAAAGCTAAATGTCTTGGGCCACATCTTTTCTGATGGGTGCATGATACTCGATCCAGCTAAGGTGCAAGCATTGTTAACTAACAATACTCCACTCGTATTCCCATGTTACGTTCATTCCTTGACTGGCCATGGTCATTTCAGATACATGCAAGAAATTGCCATTGTGAGTGAGCACTGGGGAAAGTTGATAAAAAAGAATGTTTCATTTCATTGGTCACATGAACCATAGCAAAGCTTAAAAAGAATCAAACAAGCTATGGAGAACGCTATGGAAATGGCAACTTTTAATCCACAGCTTCATATAGAAGTTGTTATTGATTCTAGCCTAGTTGGGCTAGACGCAATCCTTACACAACACAATGGATACCCAAATGCTCAAAGACATATTGTGGCATATGCAAGCAAACGATTGTACCAAACTGAATGTGCTTATTCACAACCTGAAAAAGTTTACCTATGAGGTGCATCCTTGTGAACATTTACATGTTTCTTATACGGAAAGCCCTTTAAGCTTGTGATAGATCATTGAGCATTATTAACCATCCTTGGCAATCTGAAGGCAAAGATGCCTCCTGCCATTGAACGTTGGGGTCCACGATTACAAGAATGCAACTAGACACTTGTGCACTGTCCAGAGAAAGATCAAATCCCTGCTAACTACTTCTCCAGAGTGCCTATACAGTGTCATGGTACCCATTCCAAGACAGTTGAAGCCTACATAAATGTCATTGTGAAATCAAACACACCAGCTGCCATTTCATTGGAGTTAATTCTTACTGCCATGAGTCAAGCTAGTCACATGTTAAAAGTGAAAGGCATTATACACATCTGTCTAGGAATCAGCATACTTAGGGGGTCATTACAACTTTGGCGGGCTGCTGAAGCCACTCGCAAAGGTTTGACCGCCGGTCGGCCGCCAATGCAGCCGCACTTGCGCCACGGCCATTATGAGATCCCCGCTGGGCCGGCGGGCGGAAACCTGGTTTCCGCCCGCCGGCCCAGCGGGGATCTCGGCTGCAACACAGGAGCCAGCTCCAAATGGAGCCTGCGGTGTTGCGGCAGTGCGACGGGTGCAGTTTTACCTGTCGCGCTTTTCACTGTCTGCATAGCAGACAGTGAAAAGCTGCACGGGCCGTGGCAGGGGGCCTCTGCACTGCCCATGCCAGTGGCCCCGCGACTCCCCTTTCCGCCAGCCTTTTCATGGCGGTGCAAACCGCCATGAAAAGGCTGGCGGGAGGGGGACTCGTAATCCCCTGGGCAGCGCTTCAAGCAGCACTGCCCTGGAGGATTACTCCCGCCAGGACAACAGTGGCGGGAAACCGCTGGTTCCGCCGCAGTCGTAATCCCCAGGATTTCACCGCCAGCCTGTTGGTGGTGAAATCTGTCAACCGCCAGGGTTGTAAAGACCCCCTTAATCTCTTGCCAGTGACTGTGAATACCAGAAGTTTAAAAATGTCAAAGATGAACTATCTGTGACTCAAGAAGGCATTGTCCTGAGGGGTTCGAGAATTGTCATTCCAGAGAGTCTGCAACACCAGATAATTGATGTGGCCCATGAAGGAAACCATGGAATAGTTACTATGAAACAAGCATTCCAAAACTAGGTTTGGTTGAGAGAGTTGAAAGAAAGTTGAAGGCCTGTCATCTATACAACTGGCAGCCATCAAAAACCACTCAACACACCTTAAGCATGTCAGAGTTGCCCAAGCATGTATGGTAAAGAATTGCTGTTGATTTTCTCAGTCCTCTTCACAATGGACATCACCTGATGGTGATTGTTGATGCCCACAGTTCCATTCATAGGAGATCTCTCATCTATCACTCAAGAGAGTGTCATCGAGGGATTAGATGGCATTGTTGCAACATGGGGTATTCCTGTGATCTCAAAATCTGATAATGGTCCACATTTCAACAGTTGAGCATTCAGAGACTTTCTCAGTCATCTTACTGTGAAGCATCAGAAGAGCAGACCTCTTTGGCCACAAGCCACTGCCTTGTTCCAGGGATACATTAAAGAAAGCTGTTCAGGATGCTGTATTGGAAAAGCTCAACCTTAAAACTGTCTAGAAAACTACCCAGCGAGCTTACCATTTGACCCCTCACTCGATCATAGGTGAAAGCCCTGCAACATTGATGTTTGGGAGAGCCATGATGACCAAGTTACATCAATGGACCAATAGGAGATCATGTACTGAGGAGGAAACCATACCAAACTCTTAAATCGTAAATAAAAAATGAAGGCTTATACAGACAAGAGACAACACGCAAAAGGCATAGTTTTCACTAGAGAAGATGGAGTGTCCAACAGTCGAGGAAACGTAACTCTGATGCTTTATTCACTGCTGAGCCATTCGATGTGGGAACCAGCAAAAGGCACATGGTGAATGCTCAACATCCTGGGAAGTCATTACACGAAATTTCTTGCATTTCTGACACCACTTATCAGATACTGATGTCTATGTAGAGACTGGTTCTGAAAGGACCATTAAAAAGTCCTAGCTTCTGTTTCTCCTGCCTCCCCAATGTGGGTCCTGGACACTCCTATTGCCGGTTCCTAGTTTCAAAAGACACAATCGGGATGAGTAATAAGAGGGCCACAAGGCTCATCGAAGAATTATGATTGTGCATATATTTGTAAAAAATAAATTTCATAGAGGGAGTTGTTAATGTCAGAGCCCTTTTGGCTCCTGATAGACTCCGTAGAACTGTGACATAAATATTACAGTGTAGTGAAGTGAATGAAGGTTTAAAATTTTGAGTTCACTGTTACACACAGGTGAATGCAGATGTGTAATACCCAACTCTACGTGTGGTACGGTCATTGCCGGGCAGTCAGGCTGGGGAAGATGCTAGACAGCGCACCAAGCATTAGATCTCCAAAACAAGTTATGCTGCACCACAGTTGCCAAAGTTTAGTTCCTTGAAAGAAAGGGGGTAAGTGACATTTTTACCCAATAGGGTTTTTCAGCAAGAAACATCATGTCTTGTTTGCCCCCTAAGTCTAAAGTCTAAAGTGATAGCTTGTGGATTTCTCTTTAGCAAGAAACATTACAAAAAGAGAAAAGTAAGCACTACACAATCCCTGTCCTCTCTATGTGTTTGTTGAGCATGTGTGACGTATCTAATGTGGTATATGGTTTGTAGGATTAAGGGACATTGCCACCCCACCAAAAGGGTCCCCAGCTTATTATATGTATGGTCATCTTTTCTAAATCTAGTTGGGTGGGATTTGCATTGTCCATTGTTCTCCAGACAGTGTTTTTCTTGATGTGCCCACAAAGATGTAATTTGCCATTACGGCTTCAATTTTCTTCCACAACTACCCATCTGCATTGCGGCCCCTGATTTGTAGAAAGTTCTTCTGTTACAGGTCCCTTTGTCCCTTTGGTTTCACACATGCCCAGGTGATGCAGAAATGGTTTAAGCCTGCAAAGTCCCTACCCAAGAGACTGCAGTGATCTTAATGTCTGAAATAAAACTAGGCATTCAGCCAGTATTAGTTTTATTGATTTTGCAAAGTATTCGGAGCACATGTAAAACCCCAATTCCACCTGTGAAAAATCCTGAGAAAGATTGCTACAGATTTGAACAGGACCTTAGGGTGTTAAATTCTGTTGCTAAAGGTCGAAACAGGACTTTAAGATGATAAATCCTGTTGTCCTTCTCGTTTACCCTATCATCCCCAACCCAGCCACTATCCTTTCATGCATATCAGAATCGGCAACCTTTTTCTGCAAGGTAGATCTGTGCATTGCGTTCTTCTCTTATCTCTTTACACTCACGAGAACCAAATCCTGCTTGCCTTTGCATTCAAGAATATCCAGCACATTTTTACGTGTTATAAAGGCCCTTCAAAGTCTCACTCACTTCTGCACACATGAGCCTATACACAGGACTGAAGAGACAGAACAGGCTTAACACTTTCTCTGTGTGCAGTGGCTGAAGCCACCACTTTGGTAGAACTATGTGAGACTATGGGTCTCTCCCCTCATCTTGAATGCACTCGTTTCTCTTTTACTAACTCCAAGCCACAGCACTTATCTAATAACCGACTCACCAGCCATGAGATACTATTTTTATCTACAGATCCCATTAAATTAAATAAGCGTCCGGTATTGAGCATTTCATCTCTTTCACCTAGCTTGAGGAAGGTGGGTATAGCCTGTCTGGCAATGCCCTGTACTAATTTCAAAGACAACTTGCTGCATAATCATGACCTGGTCTTCTATTTGGATGGCCCTTGTTTACGGTATGACAGTGGTTGCCTAGTATGTGGTGATGCGGTGGGCTCCGAGAAAGAGGCCAATAAACGAATCCACTTGCTCACTGTCCACTCTGCTCAGGTGGATGAACTGTATGCTCTCATCAGAGTTTGGATTTTGCCAAAGATGTATTGACTGCTGACTCAAATTAAGCTTTTGGAACTGTTTATGACCATGGACAGTTGGGGAAGCAACAAGGTTTCCTCACTTCCACAGGAGGGCAATGTTAGACATCCTTTAGCTTCCATCTGAAACTGCTATCTAAAAGGTGTGCAGCCCACCAGACTTTCCATGACAAACTTACATATGAAAACGCCCAGTGGACTCAGCAGCTAGAGCTGCATCACTTTTCCTCCCCCAGCTTACTCCAATGGTTCCTCTTCACTTCGATTGTCGCCCACCAAAGGCAGTCTTGCAAGAGGTTTCTAATCTACAAGATAATGCTCAAAAAAGGGAAAAAGAGCAGTGGAGGAGTAAAGGAAGCAGTTTACATTTAGACCATTTATGGTATTTCCACGGATGCACCTGGTAGCCAAGGGCTCTACTCCCATAGACTGCTCCTGTGCATCATGGAATGGAGCATGTTATCAAGGGGGCATGATAGTTGCTGTAAAGAATTGTTGTTTCACCCGATGTTTTCCTATGGTATCCCAGTAGTATTGCAACATCTTTGTCAGTTGTCCAGCCCATAATGTGGGAACAGCAGCCAGAACCACGCAGGCTGTCCATCATGTCCCAATTGTAAAAATACATTTACATGCATAAATGCTGCACTTAAGAAAATGTGACTTTCGCTGTTTGCTTTTGGTGTGTATAAAAGCCTACCTCTGTGCCGAAGCAGATGCAAATACTGTAACAAAATACTGTTAAAAGACTTTACCCCCACTTTGAAGGTATACTAGCTGTACACAGTGATAAGGGAACTAATTTAATTGCTCACATAATATAGGAGATCTGCAAGGCCTTTCAAATGCAGCGTAACTTCCACTGGGCCTATCACCCTCAATCAGTGCCTGAAGTAAGATCACTGCTACTAATCACACTATTATTGATTTACATGCTAGTATCATCGTCTCTATTAGGGGCAATGTGAGTATGCCAACATTGAAAATGGATGTAAATGATTTAGTAAATGCTGCAGGGTTGGTACCATGCACTCAGCCTTGAAATACTTCTCGACGGGATAGGGAGTGGTGGAGAACACGACCTTTGATCAATAATGCCACTCCATGGAGCGGCAAGGAAATAACATACTTGCTCCTCAATCAAAAAAAGCACCCTCCTTTGGCATCTTACCAAACTTGAAGACTCGCACGTTTTTAATTGCTACAAAAACAGTCATAAACGTTGTGGTCCACACAGATATGCGAAAGTACATTTCACATTGTGGCTATCCTGCTGATGTGATAGCCTAGGTGCAAATAAGACTAGAAAGGGCTATTAAGTAAGTAAACTCTACTAGCCACCATCGACTGCAAAGAAGTGTACTGAGGGGTATGGGAGGAGTCTTTTGGCAGTACAACTCACGTGTAAACACCTTCAAGGTCAATGAAGAAATTGAATAGTTGTCAGGAGAATGACAGGCTAGCCAAGGGAGTGGAAGAAAGTGGCCGCCACTGTTCACAAAGTGTACTAATTAATGGCTTAGTAATATGAAATGATGAGCTTATGTTTGACTAATGTAGTAATATGTCATATTAAGGGTTATGAATGATGTATTAGTTTATTAATTGAATGCCTTAATTTAGCACGGGGTTTTGGCCTAGTTGCACAGCCTCATGTCAAGCTGCATTTCTTGGGCGTTTCATAAAATGGATGCTTAGAGAATTAAATTGTGATTTTCCACTGTACTGTCAATGTGCTCGTAGCTAAGAGTCTTTCCCATGAGAAACTGCTTGCTAGAAGATGCTGTACTTGCTAATGCAACATTGTTAATGTAATGTGTGTAATACTGACTTTCTCAGGAGAATACAATGGAGACTCTGACTGGAGTATAAGCTGCAACAATATTGTTATCTGACGAGCCGAATGACAGGAGCTGGACAAGAGGAGCCAATCATCGACATGTGAACCACATACTAGTAAAATTTGAAGATTTGAAGTTTTAGTTTTATTGGACAAAGTGTGAACATGCGATCCCTTGACCAATAGTGACTTGGGAAGTAGTTTTAGGAAATCTAACTTAGCTGGACTGCACTGAGGGAAGACAGCACATTTGACCATTTTGTATCTTGATGCTAAGACCGATATTACTTTTTTGACCATCTTGAGAAGAGACGTGATGAACTTTATTGCTTAAAGAGACTTTGCCTTTTCTGAACTTTGGTGCTGAATCCTGATGCCTAGCTAAACGAACTGATGTCCTGAGAATGAAGACTGTCACATTTTGCTGAACCAAACTAGGTATATTGACTATGATACTGTTTGACATGTCTATTTGCTTTTGTTTCTGGGTACCAACCGCTATTTTTGATAGAGCCATAGTTAGATGTTTTTACAAATTTGTGTTGACTAAATTGTATTGCATGAAGCCCAAACATGCTATTCTAATCTGATATTAGTAAGGGCCCTCACAAATGGAGTTCAATACATGGAATAACATTAATGTTTTTCTTTGCTGAATCTAAATGTATGTTTGCACAGTTATTCTTGCTATTAATTTGTACTCTAACCTCAGAATGTGTAGTAGATCAGTGTTGTTCTTGTATGTTTATCATTTGATTTTGAGATTATTTTATGTGACATTAGCATTATTAATATAGGGAAATAAATATTCTAACATTTACATAAAGGTGTGGTTTTCATGACTGCAAGGTCATTGTGTGTGACAATTACGGACTCCTATTGATTATTAATGCTAACGATTGATTATTTGTTATTGATTGGTATTGGTACAGGGTTTATATGGTGGGAACATCTTAAGCGTAGTCAAAAGGTTCATCGACCTATTCGCGTCCCCTTGTAAGTTTACTTATTAAGGTCAGGCGCGCCAACAGAGTTGGTAGCAGAGACTGATGGTTTGTCTCCTTAAGAGCCCATCATAGATGCCCGGTACAGGTTTGTCTCCTTAAGAGCCCATCCTAGATGCCCGACACAGGTTTGTCTCCTTAAAAGCCCATCATACAGTCCAGAAAGAGAGGTGGCAGAGTATTTGGTCCCAGAGATTGCAAGCGAGGAATAACAGGTGTCCCCAGAGATGGTAGTAGCGTAAGGATTAGTCTTCCAGAGAGAGCAAAATAATTTGTAGATTTGGTAAAATTGGTGAAGATTTTTATATATTATTTCAATGATACAAATTGGAGAGAAAATGTTCCCCTAAGTCCTAAAATGACTTTCCTAGAATCTTGGAGCTTGCCAATGATTGTTTGAGTATGTTCTGGGCATTCTAGTGACGGTGTGAATGAAGTAGGTTTTGTGCATGCACAGCATGTGAATTGTGATGTTTGTGAGGGTTTAGGGAGTTTGCGTACTCCAAATTAAGTTGTAGAAGGAGTATGCATACTCCGAAGTGTGAGAGTAGAGAAGTCGTCGAACTTCACATGTGTGTGACGCTTTATGCTAAACAATTGTCCAAGTGGTTGTTGACGTACGGACCCTGCGTGGTCTAGGATTCCAGAGTATATTGGAAAAGTGTATGAGACACTCGTTTTTTTGTGTAAATTGTCTGGTTTAATAGGTCGATCTGCCATGGTCGACAAGTCAGATAAGTGAAAGAATTTTTCGACCGAGATCTGGCGAGTCCTATGTGCACCAGGATAGACCCATTGATCAGCTGAGAGTGACGTTTGCGGGTCGAATTTTGCTTGCGTATCAGAGAAACTGAGAAAGGAATAGCTGCTAGAGCGAAACGCCGTCAGGGTAAAAATCTGTAAGGTTTCTGAAGTGATTGTGTTACCCCACCTGTAGTAAACGGCCAAATTGGGTTTTGATTTTGTTTAGTGCTCGCCCTAAATTTGCAATTAGTTTTGTGTGAATCTGAGTTTGGGAGGACAAGCAGCAAGACGTTGTCTGCCGCAGTACATGTGTGGGTGAAATCATTGGAGTCGTGCTAGGATAGGTTGGTTAGTGAGAAGGGTAGCCCACAGATTGGCAGCCGTCCATGAAACGTAATTGTTTGAGAACGTGGATGAAGAGAATTCTGAGATTCAAAGTCAGTTCCTGATCTGATTTTGAGAAACATAAAGGTCGAAAAGATGAAATTTTTCAAAGCTTTAAAGAGTGCTTTGAGAGGAGATACGTACATTACAATGAGTAGAGGGCTATTGCACCGCCAGAAGGTACACCAGCTTACATTGTAATTGAAGAAAAGGGTGTTGTGCCATGTCTTTGGCTAAAGCTTAGCATCTCCTGCCAATAAAACTTTAAGTTGAGGAGTTTAGAGAATGTAAGGAGGGTGCTGTATGATTTGAAGCCCCCTTGGAGACCAGCACAATTTGAGGCGTTAGCGATCTGGGAGTTAGTAGGAAGACAGCAACAGGAACAGAAATTTGAAAGGAGAATGAGAAAGGCAGAAAAGATACTAGCAGAGGCTAGATGGGACACTGATCAGATGTTTTGGAGAACAGAGACCTTACAGGGGGTTAAGTTGTTTCCTGCGAGAGAGCGAGTGAGAGAGAAGGAAGGAAAGCTACTAGAAAAACAAACAGAAGCCCTTCTAAGAGTGGGGAGGCTAGAAAATCTTCGACATTGGAGGAAGAGTCAGATGATGATGAGTTTATATGCAGTTATTGAGAAACCGTCCGCCACCATATGCAGCCCAAGAGAGTGATCCAAGCACTAGTGTAAATCCTTCAACTCCGACACAGGTCAACATGAGAAATAGTCCGATGCAGGCTAATGCTAGCCCAACAAAGAGCCCAATGCAGAGCAGCCTTAATGCACCTACTACTCCAGTAGTCCAAACTCATGTGCCACAGCCAAAAGTCCAGAGAATTTACCCTGATGTGCCCAGTGTGGAAAGAGCCACAGACTTAATAGTGCAAATGGGACAAGCTTTCCCGAGACTGATGTTGGTTCAGACAGAGCCAACTCCACTTTTACTACCTCAAGTGCAGCCAGAGCAATTCTTGAATACACTACAATTAAGGGCAGCCACACAGACATGTTTGTACTGATGAACCAGAATGCAGGAATTACACAACCACAGAACGTAAGTGTTAGAACAAGTCCAGATGCTGTATCTGTACCTGTCACTATTGGTTTGATTGTAGCTTTATTTGCACAAGAGAAAACTAGTGCAGATGGACCAGGAGTCCTGAGTCGGAATTCAATGAGTGGAGGCCTTAATGAGAATGCCCGAGTAGTCTCTCATTTGGGACAGACCTTTGACGGATCGGGATCTTTGTTAGACCTTAGTCCATTCGGAGTTCCTCTGGATACTGTGATAGGGTCGAATGTTAGTCAGAGCCTGAAATGAATGACGCCACAGACCCCAAAAAAAGTGGTACAACAGGTGCCACCTTTCCAGGTTAGCAACATTTTGTTGCAAGGTTTGACTGCCCAACAGTTAAGTGAATGGTCAGACAAGCTGAATACCCTGCAAAGTGCTCCTAAGAGAGAGGAGTATGTAGACTATACAAGACTGGGAATGGAAGCGGGTGATCTCATTGAGGGACCTATGGGTGTAAACAGATTAGAGTCTTACAGAAGCAGATTTGAGATATCTGTGCCTGAAAATTACGAGGGAAGTGAGAAATGTGCATCAAAAGCTAGCATACCTAGCAGAGAATTACGGCATAGAAATAGAGAAAACAAAACATTTGAAAAGGAGTTACAGATTAGATTTTAAGACTAAAGATTTTGAACACTTGAGATCTGCAGGGATGAAGACATGCCAGACATGGGGAGCATTAGACAAATGGTAAGGCAAATGGGCAAAGAAGAGAGATAAAAGGAAACAGGATTCTGCAGAGCTAACTGCAAATGTGCAGCAGGACAAGGACCCAGTGAAGATTTTACCAATGAGAGAGATTCCAGGAGGGAATTTTGTTCATATCCTTTGGAGCAGAAGTGACATTCTGGGGGTGATTCTGACCGTGGCGGATGGCGGTCGCCGCCCGCCACGCGGTTCCCGCCGAAAGACCGCGGCGGTCATTCTGGCTTTCCCACTGGGCTGGCGGGCGACCGCCGAAAGTCCGCCCGCCAGCCCAGCGGGAAACACCCGTCGCGAATCTCAGTGTCTGCTAGGCAGACACTGAAATTCTTTTTGGGGCCCTCTTACGGGGGCCCCTGCAGTGCCCATGCCATTGGCATGGGCACTGCAGGGGCCCCCAGGGGCCCCGCGGCACCCCCTACCGCCATCCTGTTCTCGGCGGGAGAACGCCAGGAACTGGATGGCGGTAGGGGGTGTCAGAATCCCCATGGCGGCGGAGCGCGCTCCGCCGCCATGGAGGATTCTCAAGGGCAGCGGAAAGTCGGCGGGACACCGCCGACTTTCCGTTTCTGCCCGCGGCTGAACCGCCACGGTCAGAATGCCCAGCGGTGCACCGCCAGCCTGTTGGCGGTGCTACCGCCGACCTCCGCCATGGCGGTAATTACCGCCAGGGTCAGAATGACCCCCTCTGTCTTTTACAAATGATTACCCCAGGTTGAGAGAGAAGCCAGTAGAATGGTACAAGCAGACAGACAGGTTTGTGAAACTTGCAAAGTGCCTTTGGGAGGACTTGAACACACTATTATAAATAGTAGTTCCAGCTGAATTATGGATGGAGTGTATGAAGAATGTAGATTGTCCGACAAAAGAACCAGAGAGAGATCAGGCTACGGGTGCGCCATCTCCTGAGGTGATGAAATATTATTACAAGGTGACTGAATTCCTGAAGACAAGAATTTCGGCCAAAAACATTGACTGGCAGAGAATAGACAGGGCAGCTCAGGAAGCAAAGGAGCAAAAGAATGTACTATGAGAGATTGTTGCAGACACTCAAGCGTTACAGTGCTACAGAAACAATTGAGCCGAAAGACATGATTCATTTGTGTTCAGATTTGTGGAAGGATTGAGACCTGAAATTAGCCAGATGATGAAGAGTCATTTGATTTGCTGGCAAGCCAAGCTGATAGGTGAGGTGTTCCAGTATGCAAAGTATTGTGGTGACGAGATTGAATTGAAGCAGAGAAAGCTGAAAGAGAAGGCGATGGTGATGGAGATTAAAGCTGCACAAACAAGTATCCAGGGAAAATTTCCACAGCAACAGCAGAAGCAAGGAAAGATGTTGTTTCAGAATCAGATGAGAGGTAGAGGTTGTGGAGGAAATGGAAATGTAAGTCCTGATTTTAATACTGTAGTGGTTCAGAATGATGTGCAGGGAATGAAGAGTGTTGCCTTGTCAAGCTTGCGAAGCGTTTGGACATTGGAAGCGGGAGTGTCAGATGATGGAGCAGGAAGCTGTTGTTCAGCAAACTAATGACATCAATTCATTCCAAAACATGAGAGGACCAAGACTGAGAGATCATAATCCAAATTTTCTGAATAATGTGAATCAGATGCAAGGTTTTCAGCCCATACAACAGGTGCAAATGCCACGTGTGCAAATGACACAGTTGCAGCCAATGCAACAGCTGGTTCCAATGGTACCTAGGCAGCAAATTCAAATACCTCAGGCCGCAATGGAACAGCTGCAGATGATGCCTCCTCAACAGGTCACAGGTCAGAAGTGTAACCAGAGTAATAAGACAGTACACCACTTCCCGTTACACAGTGAGATTGGAATAAACTATGATTGGGTGAGCGAGAGTTCAGATGAAGAGGAATGTGTGCTTGCAGCTTCTTTGGAAGTAGATCAGAAAGGTCCCTATGTGAAGCAAAAGGTAATGGGTCACCTAGTTTCATTCTTGGTTGGCACAGTAGCTACATGCTCCACAGTAAGAACTGCAGAAGTTACAAACTTTCCCCTTTCAGGAAGGACAGTCCAGAATGTAGGAAGAGGAAACCATTATTTGACCAACCCAATTACAGAACCAGTTTAGGTTAAGATTGGCAACTTTAAAGGACTGCACAAATTCTTAGTCTGTGATTCGAGTCTGGTATCCCTACTGGGAAGAGACTTGCTGTGTAAAACCAGGTGCTCGATTACTTGCTCAAATGAGAGAATCGAGATACAGACGAATAGTGATGGTGAAGATGCCCTAGCTCCAGAGATAGAATGTGAGACTACGAATGAAGAATACCCCCTGATTGATTTCTTTCCAGTGTTCACAGTGAAGGAGCTTCCTCCTGATTTACAGGGAACAGTTAAAGAGAAAGTGTGGGATTTGACAGGGAAAGAGATAGGTCTGATAAAGGCAGTTGAGACAGTTAAAGTTCCTGTAAAGCCGAACAAAATGTTTCCTCAGATTCCCCACTACCACATGCCACAGAATGTCCTTATAGAGGTTGCCCAAATAATTGGAGAATTTGTGAAACAAGGAGTTTTGAAAGAAGTGTTGAGCAGCCCATGTAATTCACCGATAACGGGACTTAAAAAGGCCTGTGGTAAAAATCAAATTGTCCAGGACTTGAGAAAAATAAATGACACAGTGATCAAATGTTGCCCTGTAGTGCCAAATCCAGTCCAGCTGTGATAATGTTCCAGATTTCTTGTAATGCTGAATGGTTCATTGTCATAGACTTGTCACAAGCCTTCTTTTCTGTGCCTCTTCATAAGGACAGCCAATTTCTCTTTTGTTTCAAATTTTTAGACCAAGTTTACTGTTGGTGTCGAATTCCTCAAGGGTTTTCAGAGTCACCTTCCATACTCAATCAGATCCTGAAAAATAATTTGGAGTCATTGGAGAATTGCCTTTTCAATTGACCTTGGTACAGTACATTGATGACTTGCTGATTGTGTCCAAAATAAGGGACGAGTGACACAATTGCCTTGCTGAGCCATTTGGGAAAGAATTTTCCTAAAGTGTCTCCATTGAAGTTTACTGTTGGTGTCGAATTCCTCAAGGGTTTTCAGAGTCACCTTCCATACTCAATCAGATCCTGAAAAAGAATTTGGAGTCATTGGAGAATTGCCTTTTCAATTGACCTTGGAACAGTACATTGATGACTTGCTGATTGTGTCCAAAATAAGGGACGAGTGACACAATTGCCTTCCTGAGCCATTTGGGAAAGAATTTTCCTAAAGTGTCTCCATTGAAATTGCAATACTGTCAGAAAGAAGTGAAATATTTGGGTCACCAGATTGAGAAGGGATCAAGGAAAATAAACAGAGGAAAGGTCACAACCATATTGCAGATGAATCCCCCGACTACACAGAGAGATGTCAGAATGTTTTTAGGGATGGTAGGCTACTGCCGCCAGTGGATACCCAATATTTAAGTCATTTCCAAGCCCTTGCAGAAGTTGACCCACAAAGAAGTCACCGATTCCATAGTGTTAGACCAGGCTTACATGAAAGAGTTTTCTGAGCTCAGAGAGAGTCTGTGCAAAGCTCCAGCTTTGGGTATGCCTGATTGCACTGTATTTCACATTGTCATGATCATGATGCATGTTCATGGTCTGTCTTGTCTTTGGATCCAGTAACAGCATCCTTACCAAGTTGTCTGTGTGCAGTTGCAGCAGTTGGACAGAGCTTCACACAGAGTGAAGTCATTGTGATAGGACCCCACTTAACTATTACGGTCCCTCATTCTATTGAAATACTACTCACAAACATGAAGACCCAATACCTGACAGGTGCCAGATCACTATGAGACGAGTATTCTAGGGTCACCAAATGTGTCATTGAAAAGATGTACAGTGCTGAACCCAGCAACTTTACTTCCAAATGAAAATGTTGAAATTGAAAAGGTGGAAGACATTGAGCATGATTGTCTTGAGGTCACCGACTTGTGCATGAAACCAAGACCTGATATCAGGGACACCCGATTGGAAGAGAATAATCAAATTATCTTTGTCAGTGGCTCTTGTCTAAGAGACAATACAGGAACACTGAGAGCAGGGTATGCCGTGTGTACAATTACTGGTATCCTGGAAGCGTCTTGGCTTTGAGGAGTATATTCTGCCCAAGTAGCAGAACTGGTAGTCCTTACTTGCCATGTTTCTGCCCATTTAAAATTTACCATCTATATGGATAGCCAGTATGGATTTGGAATAGTCCATAATTTTGGCCAGTTGTGGTTGCAGAGAGGTCTCATGACCTCTTCTGGTTCACCAATGAGAAATGGTGAGAAAATTAAAGAATTGTTGCATGCTGTCCAAATACCCGAAAAGATTGCCATGGTGCAATGCAGAACACATCTGAAACCGCAAGATTTTGTATCAATGGGGAACATATATGCGGATCAAGTCACAAGGTTTTGCGCGTTGAACTGTATGTCATTCAAAGATAAGTGGGAATTGTTACCTGAAGAAGATGAAACATGTCCAAGTTTTGCATTGAAAGTAATTGAAACACTGAAAACATTGCAGAATAATGTTGACAGGGAGGAAAAATGTTCATGGAGCAAAATGAAATGTGTGCAGCGACAGGATGAATTGTGGGTTTCAGAAGAGGGTCAATTGGTTTTCCCAGACAGTCTGTTGTCTCAAATGGCTAGGTATTATCATGGTCAAGCACATGCTGGGAAGGATGCCATGTTTCGCCTGTTTAAACATAATTGGTTCAACCCAAGGATTAGACAAGTTGCTGAAGCAGTTTCCCATTGTTTTGTCATTTGCCAGCAAATGAATGCAGGAAAAGGGACAGTGGTTAATTTGAGCATCATTGGAAGAGCAGGAGGTCCCTTTAGCAGAATGCAGATGTATTTTATTGAGATGCCTGTGTATGGAGGTTTGAGATATGTGTTGGTGATTGTCTGCATGTTTAGTCACTGGATTGAAGCGGACCCTACACGTAGTAGTCTCACATTAGCGAAACTACTGCTTAGGGAACTGATACCACACTTTGGGTTTCCGATTTCTTTAGAATCAGAAAGGGGAAGTCACTTCAACAATGAATTGATTAAATTACTGTGTGCAGCATTGAACATTGAGCAGAAGTTGCATTGTAGTTACCGCCCTGAAGCATCAGGACTAGTGGAACAGATGAATGGTACTTTAAAATCAAGAGTGGCAAAGATCTGTGCGTCCACGAATCTGAAATGGCCTGACGCACTGCCATTAGTACTGATGACAATGAAAAACACACTCCACAGGATTGTCACCGCACAAAATCCTTATGGGTGGAGCAATGAGGTTGCCAGCAGTGCCTGCGAATGCGCTTGTGAGCATTACAGATGATATGGTGTTGGACTACTGCAAAAGTCTGGCTTATGTGGTTTGCTCTTTGTCTCAGCAGGTGGAAGCCACCACACTGCCACCAATCCATGACCCAGGGCATAACCTGAGAGGCGGTGACTGAGTTGTGGTCAGGAAACAAGTGCGGAAGACGTGTTTGAAGCCTCGCTGGAAAGGACCGTTCCAAGTAGTTCTGACAACTACCACAGCTGTGAAGTGCGCTGGAGTTCCGAACTGGATCCACGCCAGCCACATGAAGAAAGTGACATGTCCTTCGGATGATGAAGAAGAGTTGTTGAGAGTGCCAACAATGACAAAACAAGCCTCAAAGCCAGAAAGAGAAGAGAGAGGAACTGAGACCGGATCTGAGCCCATTGAGGACGGTTCAGTCACTCCTGTGAGAGACGAAAGAGAAGACCTCCCAGAGGGTGACAGTGAGCCAATCTCAATTGAGGCAGCAGGAGAGCCTAGTCAGAGGAAGCCTTTCCCAGAAGTAGACGATTTTGAGAGACAATTAGAGCAATTGGCAGACCCCGATGGGGAAGGAGTTCAGGTGGATCAAAGCCAGTGTGATCTAACTCCTCCTGAACCAGTTGCAGGTCCATCAAGAGAAAATCCTCTAGAACCAGAAGAAGTTTTGAGCGCATCAGTAAAAAGAATATTGACCAAGGGTCCACTGGCCAGATTCTCAGGCAAAGAGAAAGCAAGCAGTTGTTGTGACAACAACCAAACAAGAAGTAGATATTACAAGGAGAGAAGATCTGAGTGAAAGAGAATTGAATGAGATTGAAAGTTGAAAAGAAAGAGAATAGCAAGTCGAAGGTACGCAGGTCCTGAATGGGCATATGCAACTACAAGTGAATGGCAGAAATAATTTTTGTCTTTTTTTTTGATTGACATTCCAGGTCAATATTTTGGAACTTGAAGGAAACTAATTAAATGAACTGATAAGAACTGATAAGACAAATTTGAAAAAAGTGCAAAGAAAAAAAGAGACTGTTGAAAGTAACTGGATAAGACTTTTTGAAAACCTGATTTTGACAAGATAACCTGATTTGACAAGCTGCTAAACCGATTTTTGACAAAGGATCATGGAAGTGAGACTGAGAGCTGTAAATAACTGCTGAAAGAAGATTTTTGTTTTGATTTCCTGCATAGTTACTATTTTTTTCTCTTCTGCTTTCTGATTATTTACAGATCATGAGTAACATTAGCCAGCAGGGTAGGAAGACCAGGTGCTGTAAATAAATTAGTATTGGTTTGGCAATTGTGTGTGTGATATTGTTTGTGATTTTGATTGTGGGTATGACTGTTCTTGACAAGAGTAAAGCCAACCATACTTCCTCTTTAGAGACAACTACTGTATGAACAGCAATGGAGAAGTTTAGGTTAGATGAGAAGTATATGCACGTAGGTAGTAATGCACAAGGGGAACTTTCTTCTAATGTCTTCTATCGCTTGTTAAGTGAGTATGTTGAGACGATGGATGCGAAGACTTGTTATATCTGTACGCAGATTCCTTCATCAGTCGAGGAAGGAGTTACTTATCATCATTTCCCCTCACTTATTGGATAAGCTGTAGTCTGTAACTAACAAGATTCTATAACCAGGAGTACCTCCAGTGTTTGTATTCCAACCACAATGTAGTGTTTTCCCCATAATTAGGTACCTGAGTAGAGTAGCTAAAGACAAGGACATAGTATTAGTGAGAGTTTTTTTGAGCCTACATTAACGTTTGGCACAGCTTATACGCACAGAAACTATCTGACATGCTTACGTACACCTTTAGAAAAGAGCTTCTTATATCAAACAGATGACAGAAGAAAAGCATTGAAGGAGAAATTAAAAAAAGGGCTTAGGGAAAAGAACTGACACAAATGATTATGCTTATAGTGCAATAAAAACACAAGGGAAATTAGCTTTAGATGCGCAACATGTAGGGAAGCTTTGTATATATAGGCCTAAATCTCGCACTGACAGGGAACGAGTGAATGTAGACATGTGTTTTTGTTTCAGAGTAAATGGACATTTATGTTGAATGGACAGGATCCAGCAATTCATGGTTGTAGGAAAATGCCACTGTTGGCATGGTTACCCACTAACTTTTTGTCTTTTGTTGATGGTAGTTATGATTGAAAGTGTGTTGGGACCCTGCTAACCAGGCCCCAGCACCAGTGTTCTTTCCCTAAACTGTACCTTTGTCTCCACAATTGGCACAGCCCTGGCACACAGATAAGTCCCTTGTACATGGTACCCCTGGTACCAAAGGCCCTGTGGCCAGGGAAGGTCTCCAAGGGCTGCAGGATGTATTATGCCACCATGGGGACCCCTCACTCAGCACATGCACACTGCCTCACAGCTTGTGTGGGCTGGTGGGGAGAAAAAGACTAAGGCTCTCATTACAACCCTGGCGGTTGGTGTTAAAGCGGCGGTAATACCGCCAACAGGCCGGCGGAAAGAAAATGGAATCACAACCATGGCCGAAACCTCTAATATAGACAGCCACTTTAACGCTCTGACTGCCAAGGCGGTAGAAACAAACACCGTGGTGGTAACCGCCAAACAGACAAGTGGAGAACAAAGTACCGCCCACTGTATTTCAACACGCCTATCCACCACCTTTTCCGGGGCAGAACCAACGCTATCAAAAGCACGGCAGAAACAGTACACAGAAGGGAAAACACTCACCTCTCGACACCCAACGAGGAACCAGGACGCCATGGAGCCCAAACTACAGGTGCTACCAATGCTGCTCTTCCTCCTGCTCTATCAGGAGCAGGACAGATGCCGTCAACGATCATGGTGAGTACTGCACCTACAACACAGGGGAGGAGGGAAAAGAGAGTGACACACACATGCAACACGCAATACCCCCACCCATACCCTCAGCCACAACAATATACATACAAATACATGCAGCAACATTACATATACACCCCATCACCCCCTGGAAGAACGCAAGGACAAAATTAAATGATTGTAACGATTGTGATCATGAAAAATCTGATAGTCAAAAATAAAAATTCAGTATATACAAATATGTACACCAACTACACAAGTCCGGATAGTGTACCAATCATTGTCCGTGGACCACTGGTCCCAAAATGCATGGGCGAAGCCCACAGAAGATACCTGACTGGAAACGGAAAGAACACTGCTGGGGCATCAGATCAAAAATAAACAGGCACCTCAGGGGAAGCGGGAGGGGGGCACCTCAGCCAGATGAACGCACGACTCCACTGCTGCATGAGGGGGCTCCATGCCCATTGCTGTATCCTGGGGAGCGCAAAGCCACAGTCTCTCAAGTCTCTCAGGGGGTGGTTTGCCCACTGCTTTATCATGGGGAGTGCAAAGCCACAGTCTCTCAAGTCTCTCTAGTGGGTGGTTTGCCCAATGGTTTATCCTGGGGAGTGCAAAGCCACAGTCTCTCAAGGCTCTACAGTGGGTGGTTCGCCCACTGCTTTATCCTGGGGAGTGCAAAGCCACAGTCTCTCAAGTGGATGTCATTCACCACTGGTTCTGGAGAGGGCATGGTGCCCAGAGTGCTTCATCCTGCCAAGGACTGAGGTAGTGGATGTCGTTCTCCACTGGTTCTGGAGGGGACCTGGTGCCCAGAGTGCTTCATCCTGCCAAGGACTGAGGTAGTGGATGTCATTCTCCACTGGTTCTGGAGGGGGCCTGGTGCCCAGAGTGCTTCATCCTGCCAAGGACTGAGGTAGTGGATGTCATTCTCCACTGGTTCTGGAGGGGACCTGGTGCCCAGAGTGCTTCATCCTGCCAAGGACTCAGATAGTGGATGTCATTCTCCACTGGTTCTGGAGGGGGCATGGGGCCCAGAGAGCTCAACGTGCAGTGTGGCCGGTCCAATTCCCTCACCTGGGTGTGTGTGCCACGAGATTGCTGAGGAGCTGGTAGCATGATACGCCATGGAGGCAGCAACATATCCCACACTGCTGCGGCTTCGCCTTCCACCTGCAGATGCAAACAGTTATGGAAGCCATGCCTCATGGAAGCTGCTAGGGTCCAGGAACTTTCCTCCAGCCTCGGACGACTGACCATTGGGGATGGTAGCCATGTCAGCGGTAGTGCCACTGTCCAAGCACGTCTCGGGGCTGGTGGCGGTGCTTGTGGCGGTGTCTGTGGCGGCGGTGCTGGTGGTGGCACATGGGTCAGCACCTGCTGAGGGACACAGCAGGATGTCTCCTGCAGCCTCGGATGGCTGCCCACTGGGGAAGATGCTGGGGGCTGTCACTGAGGCTGTAGACGTGCTGGTGGCTGTGCAGGTGGCTGTGCATGTGGCGGTGCAGGTTGTGGTGCAGGTGGCGGTCCAGGTGGAGGTGCTGGTGGCGGTGCTGGTGGCGGGGCAGCTTGCGGTGTTCACCGCCTTACAGGTTGGTGTTGTCATGGACAGAAGGGGTGACACTGGTCCCTCAGTCGGTGCCACCGTGCCCTGTCCTGACCTGCTCTTCTGCTTTTGTCCCTTCCCCACCTTTGATGGTGCCGCAGGTGTCTTGCCACTATCCCCTTTTGTTTTTGCAGAGCCCTTGGTGGCTGGTAGGTGCGGCTTCTCCCTCCGGGATGTGGGCATCTTCTTCACCTTGGCAGGTGGCTGAATGTCCTTACCCTCGCTACGTGGCACACTGGCAGCCCTGATGGGTGGCGCACTCGAAGACCCTGCAGTTGCTGGCACCACTGTGGCTGGGGATTTGGTGGCTGAGGTGCTGGGCTGGGACCTGGAAAGCCTGCCCCTAGGGGAAGCACGGGGGTAAAGGGAAGAGGTCAAGGGTTGCCAGGAAAAGTTTTTTAGACACACTGGGATGGGAAGATGGAGTGGGTTTTAGAGTGGAGGAAGAGGTAGTGGTTGTAGGAGGTGTACATCTGCTAAATTTGGGTGAAGGTTCATGGGCTGGAGGCTGTTGTGAGTTGGATGGCTGTTGGGTGGGTGTGTCCCTGCGTTTGTGTACTTTGGGAGGAGGGCTCACAGACACACTGGTAAAGGATACAGGGGATGTGTGAATGGTAGTGGGGGTGGTGATTGCACGTGAGCGGTGTGTGGTGATGGGCGTGCTGGTGATGGAGGTAGTGGCTGATGATGTAGTGCATGTAGGTGTGAGTGGAGATAAGACAGGGAGGGAGGAGGAGGACGTGGAGGAGGGGGACACAGTGGAGGCAGTCGATGTTGGTGTGTCTGCATGGGGACGGTGCTTAAGTGAGTGCCTGTGGGATGTGTGGTGCTTATGTTTTCCTGTGCCACTTTTGTTTGTTGATGTGTGTGCATGCTGGTCTGATGGTGTGCTTGGGATAGGCTGAGGTACAGGGGATTGGGTCTGGGTAGTGGAAGTTGGAGGGGGTAGGCTGGACACAGGGACAATGGCTGCCATCAGTGCTGAGGCCAGAGCCTGAAATGCTCTCTGTTGGGCTGCCTGCCCAGAATGAATGCCCTCCAGGTATGCATTTGTTTGTTGCAAATGCCTCTCAACACGCTGGATGGCATTCAAATTGGTAGATTGCCCAACAGTGAGGGATCTCAGGAGGTCAATAGCCTCCTCACTGAGGGCAGCAGGGCTGACTGGGGCAGGGCCTGAGGTGCCTGGGGCGAAGGAGATACCCACCCTCCTGGGTGAGCGGGCACTGGACACACGCTGAGGGGCTGCCGGGAGGGTGGTGCTGGTAGGGGTGGTGGCGGCTGTACCTGTTGATGCGGTGGGCACAGAGGTGCCTGCCACCACAAGGGAGTTCCCATCAGAGGAGGAGTCGCTGTCACTGGTGTATGCTCCTGTCCCCGTCGTGGAGCTCCCCTCGCCCTCCGTCCCACTGGTGGCTTCAGACTCCGTTGCTTCACCCACCAGGGCCAAGTGGGTTGCAGCTCCCTCCTGCTCCGGTGCCACTGCTCCTCCGTCTGATGATGCTATTGAACACAAGAACAGGGAGACAACAAAAAGGAGGGGGGGGGAGAAAGAAGAAAAACATTTTCAGTGCATGCAACACCACTACCGTTGGTGGACACAACACACAGGGAGGAGCCCTCAGCACTACGCCATGCACTAACAGTTCCTAGAAAATTCACATGCCCATGGGGTATGAGGCCTAGGCCCAATTGCTGCACACCTGGAAGTCACAGGAGCCTGACTAGGTGTAGATGCTTCTTACCACTAGTGGGGTTGGGGTGCCACATAGCCTGCCTCACAAGGGACCTTGCCTACCAAGTTCACCCTGGCCTAGGGGAACACACTGCCCACCTCCCCCACCCAGACCCCTCGTAATGCACGCAGAGTCAGCTGATTGAGAGTGTACTTACCCCCTTGTGGCTGCTGTGATGCCCTCAAGCACCCATCCAACTCCGGATAGGCAACCGCCAGGATCCGGTACATCAAGGGGGTCATGGTGCGATGGGCACCCCTTCCATGTTGGGAGGCCATCCCCAGCTGGGCCTCCGCCGTCTTCTTGCTCCAGCGGCATAGGCCCTTCCATCTTTTATAGCAGAGGGTGCTCCATCTGTGGTAGACCCCCAGGGTCCGGACGTCCTTGGTGATGGCATGTCAAATACCCTTCTTCTGGTGGGCGCTGACCTAGAGGAATGGTACGGGGGAAAGGAAATTTCTCACCCGTCCGGACCGTCATACTCATTGCCCTCCAGTTCCCACCCATGCCCTGAAGCACATACACTCACCATCTGCATATGCAGGCCTCAGCCCCCCCCATGTATCTTCCATCCACACCACTCAAAGCAGGCGTTGCCCATGCAGCATGCTCACAGTGTACTCACCTGTTTGTCTGGAGGACCGTACAGTTGCATGTTCTGGGGAGGACCCCATCCACTAGTTTCTCCAACTCCTCCGAAGTGAAGGCAGGGGCCCTTTCCCCAGACACTGTAGCCATTGTCGCTTCCAGACACAGGTCACAGCAGCACTTGCAGTGTAGGTCCTCTCCTGTTGAAGGTCAGGTATCAAGTGAGGGAACAAACAGAAAATGGCGGTCATGTCCGTGGCGGTGCGTACCGTCACCGCCGGCGTACATCGTCATTGGCTCCTGGGACCCATAGGGCCTAATGTTAACCAATGCAGAATTGCGCCCCGGTCTTCGACCGCCCACCACAACGGTGTACTACCCCAGCACAGTTACTTCATTTCCCCCTGTCCCACCTTACAGGTCAGGCAGCTGCCATTTCAGGGGGCCACATGGGATGGATAAAAACGGCGTCACACCTATCTAGGCCGGAAATACAGACAGATACCGGCACATTGCGGATTACAAACGTTTATGCAAATAACACATTGTGATACCTCAGTGTTGGATGACTCTCTGCTCGCTGTTATCCTCCATAGGGCACGTTTGCTGGGGCAGGTGATGAGATGGCGGCATCCTCCGGTGTAGAGACCCCTGGTGGACCTGTCAACAATGGAAGAGAGACACATCATAATCACATACAGACTTGATCGTGCAATAATCCTGGAACTGTGTGCCCAGTTGGAGCCAGACCTGATGTCAGCTATCTGCCATCCCACAGGAATACCCCCTCTTGTGCAGGTCCTGTCTGTACTCCATTTCCTGGCCAGTGGGTCTTTTCAAACAAAAGTGGCCATGGCATCAGGGATGTCCCAGCCAATGTTCTCTAACGTGTTGTCCAGAGTGTTATCTGCCCTGCTGAAACACATGCACAGCTACATCGTTTTCCCTCAGGTGGACGATTTTCCCACAGTGAAAGGTGACTTCTATGACCTGGGACATATCCCCAACATCATTGGTGCATTGATGGTACACATGTGGCATTTGTATCCCCCGCAGGAATGAACAGGTGTACAGAAATCAGAAAAGCTACCATTCGATGAATGTGCAGATGGTGTGTTTGGCACACTAGTACATCTCCCATGTGAATACCAAGTATCCTGGCTCTGTACATGACACTTACATTTTGAGGAATAGCAGCATCCCTTATGTGATGGGGCAACTCCTGAGGCACCGTGTGTGGCTAATATGTGAGGCCAAGGTCCCAATACAGGTGACATAGGTGTCTGGGTATGGGGTTGTCCCTAAGGGTTAGTGTGTGTCTAACAGTTGTCCCTCGACATTTGCAGGTGACTCTGGTTACCCCAACCTGTCATTGCTTCTGACCCCAGTGAGGAATCCCAGGACAAGGGCAGAGGAACGCTACAATGAGGCACATAGGCGAACTAGGAGGATAATAGAACGCACCTTCGGCCTCCTGAAGGTCAGATCCTGGTGCCTCCATCTGACAGGTGGGTCCCTATACTACTCACCAAAGACTTCCCCCGTAGGTCGTTCCACCTCTTCCTGTGTTCTTGGATGGTGTCCCACTGCGTTAACCCTGTCGACAATTCTGCATCCATCTTCCTTGCAATGGATGTCTGCTGCACCTGTAATCCGAATAGCTGTGGCTCTACCTGGACGATTTCCTCCACCATGACCCTGAGCTCCTCCTCAGAGAACCGGGGGTGTCTTTAGGGTGCCATGATGTGGTGTGGGTGATGTGTGAGGTGGTGTCTGTTGTGATGTGTGAGGGGATGTGTTGGTGTGTGTTGTTTTCGGTGCATGGATGTTGTGTAAGTGATGGTGTTGTGTGTCTGTGGATGCTGGTGTTGTTTTAGGTAGTCTCTCTCTCTGGTCTTCTTTCAAATTTTTGGTTGTAAAGGTTTGTGGGTGTGTGCCTTCTATTGGATTGGGTGTGTGGGTGTGGTGTGTGTATGTGTATCAGGTGTGTGTATTTTGAATTGTCCAATGTGGTTGTGTTTTGTTAGTGTGTGTGTATTTTGAGCGCAGCGGTGTGTACCGCCAATGGTTTACCGCGGTTGATTGACTGCCGCGTTGATTCGTGGGTCGTGATACTGTGGCCCTATTCCTGTTGGTGTGACGTTGTCGGTTTTGGTATCGCCTGTTTATCACTGACCTTTGGTGTGGCGGACTTGTGTGGGTGTCTGTATTGTGGCGGATTCCGAGCTGTGGGTCATAATACCGGTAGTGGAATTCCGCAGCCGCAGCGGTATGTTGGCGGTCTTCTGCATGGCGGAAAGCGTGATTTACCGCCAGGGTTGTAATGAGGGCCTAAGTCAACATGGCACTCCCCTCAGAGTGCTATGGCCACAACCCACTGCCTGTGGCATAGGTAGTCTCCGGTCTAGCAGGCCTTACAGCCCTAGGGCAGGGTGCACTATACCACAGGTGAGGGCATAGTTACATGAGCAATATGCCCCTACAGTGTCCAAGCCAATTCTTAGACATTGTAAGTTCAGGGTAGCCATACAGAGTAGATGGTCTGGGAGTCTGTCAGACACAAAATCCACAGCTCCATAATGGCTACACTGAATACTGGGAAGTTTGGTATCAAACTTCTCAGCACAATAAATCTACACTGATGCCAGTGTGGGATTTATTGAGAAATGCACACAGAGAGCATCTTAGAGATGGCCCCTGTACACCAGTCCAACTACTAGTGCTAGGCTGACCAGTTTCTGCCAGCCTGCCACATCCAGATGGGTTTCTGGCCACATGGGGTGAGTGCCTTTGTGTACTCTGTGGGCAGGAACAAAGCCTATAATGGGTAGAGGTGCTTCACACATCCCCCTGCAAGAACTGTAACACCTGCGGGTGAGCCTCAAAGGCTCAAGCCGGGTGTTACAGCACCCCAGGGCACTCCAGCTAGTGGAGATGCCTGCCTCCTGGACACAGCCCCCACTTTTGGCGGCAAGTCAGGAGGAGATAATGAGAAAAACAAGAAGGAGTCACCATCCAGCCAGGACATCCGCTAAGGTGTCCTGAGCTGAGGTGACCCCTCCCTTAGGAAATCCTCCATCTTGCTTTGGAGGATTCCCCCCAATAGGATTAGGGATGTGCCCCCCTCCCCACGGGGAGGAGGCAAAAGGAGGGTGTAGCCACTCTCAGGGACAGTGGCCATTGACTACTGCGCACCTGCTCTAAACACACCCCTAAATTGAGTATTTAGGGGTGATCCTCAACCCAGGAAAACAAATTTCTGATGAACTGAAACAGGAAGAAGGACTGCTAACCTGAAAGCCCCGCAGAGACAACGGAGACAACAGCTGAATTGTCCCCAGCCCTACCGGCCTGTCTCCAGACTCAAAGAACCTGCAACAGCCCTGCATCCAGCGGGACCAGCGGCCTCTGCCAACTCAGAGGTCTGCACTGCAACCCAAAGGACCAAAAAACTCCAGAGGACAGCGGCTCTGTTCAAACAACAAAGAAACAACCACTCTGGAAGCATGAGTCTCAAAAACTCTGCACCCGACACCCCCGGCTCGTGTCCAGAGAAACCAACACTGTAGAGAGGACTCCCAGGTGACTCCAATGACGTGGGCACCATGAGACAACCTCCCTGCACCCCCACAGTGATGCCTGCAGAGAGAATCCAGAGGCTCCCCCTGACCGCGACTGCCCGGTAACAAAGAACCTGACGCCTGTAAGAAGCACTGCATCCACAGCCCCCAGGCCTGAGAGAAACCAACTACTGATGCAGGAGTGACCAGCAGGTGGCCCTCATAGTTGCACAGTCGGTGGCTGGCCCGAGAATCCCCCCGTGCCCTGCCTGCATCGCCAGAGTGACCCCGTGTCCCTCCATTGATTTCAACGTAAAACCCGACACCTTCTTTGCACACTGCACCAGGCCGCCCCAGTGCTGCTGAGGGTGTATTTTGTGTGCCTGTTTGGGACCCCACCCCAGTGTTCTACAAAAAACCCCTGGTCTGCTCCCTGAGGACACAGGTACTTACCTGCTAGCAGACTGGAACCGGAGCACCCCTAGTCTCCATAGGCACCTATGTTATATGGGCCCCTCTTTGACCTCTGCACCTGACCGGCCCTGTGTTGCTGGTGCTGGGTGTTTGTGGTTGACTTGAACCCCCATTGGTGTCTGCCTATGCCCCAGAGACTGAACTTGTCAGAGCTTTACTTACATGACACACTAATATTTACTTAGCTCCCCCAGGAACTGTTGATCTTTGCAGTGTCCACTTTTGAAATAGCTTTTTGCCATTTATGCCAAAACTGTGTACATTACTGTTTTAATTCAAAGTTCCATATTTACTTATGCCAAGTACCTTACAATGTATGTACTTACTTGAATTATGAATCTTGTGGTTCTACAATAAATGAAGAAAATAATATTTTTCTATATAAAATCCTATTGGCCTGGTGTTAAGTCTTTGAGTGTGTGTTCTTATTTATTGCCTGTGTGTGTAGAACAAATTCTTAACACTACCCTCTCATAAGCCTACTCGACCACACTACCACAAAATAGAGCACTAGTATTGTTAGAAATGGCGTTTCTGATTGCCTATGGTATGCACCTAAGCCAGGCAGAACCCACCCACTCTAGTCAGGGCAAGGGAGTTACACATCCAAGATAACCCCTACTCACCACCTTGGTAGCTTGTCACGAGCAGTCAGTGTAGGAGGCTGGACTGGCTTGTAGTGAGTACCAAGGGGGACTTACACCTTGTACCAGGCCCAGGTATCCCTTATTAGTGTAGAGGGGTGTCTAGCAGCTAAGGCTGATAGAAAAGGTAGCTTAGCAGAGCAGCTTAGGCTGAACTAGGAGACGAGTGAAGCTCCTACAGTACCACTAGTGTCACTTGCACAATATCATAAGAAAACACAATACACAGATAATGACAATTTGCCAAAGTATCTCAGTGAGCACCCTCAGTATGAGGATAGCAAATATACACAAGATATATGTACACAATACCAACATATGCAGTAATAGCAATAGAAAACAGTGCAAACAATGTATAGTCACAATAGAATGCAATGGGGGCACATAGGGATAGGGGCAACACAAACCATATACTCTAGAAGTGGAATGCGAACCACGAATGGACCCCAAACCTATGTGACCTCGTAGAGGGTCGCTGGGACTGTAAGGAAACAGTGAGGGTTAGTAAAATAGCCCACCCCAAGACCCTTAAAAGTGGGTGCAAAGTGCACCTAAGTTCCCCAAAGAGCACAGAAGTCGTGATAGGGGAATTCTGCAGGAAAGACCAACACCAGCAATGCAACAACGATGGATTTTCAGATGAGACTACCTGTGGAACAAGGGGACCAAGTCCAAAAGTCACGAACAAGTCGGGAGTGGGCAGATGCCCAGGAAATGCCAGCTGTGGGTGCAAAGAAGCCGCCACCAGATGGTAGAAGCTGAGGATTCTGCACGAACGACAAGGGGTAGAAACTTCCCCTTTGGAGGATGGATGTCCCACGTCGTGAAGAGTCGTACAGAAGTGTTTTCCTGCAGAAAGACCACAAACAAGCCTTGCTAGCTGCAAAGCTTGTGGTTAGGGTTTTTGGATGCTGCTGTGGCCCAGGAGGGACCAGGATGTCACCAATTGTGTGAGGTGACAGAGGGGGCGTCCAGCAAGACAAGGAGCCCTCTCAAAAGCAAGCAGCACCTGCAGAAGGGCCAGAACAGGCACTACAAAGTGGAATGAATCGGTGCTCACCTGAAGTTGCCCAAGAGAGTCCCACGACACCGGAGGACAACTCAGGAGGTTGTGCAATGCAGGTTAGAGTGCCGGGGACTCACGCTTGGCTGTGCAAGAAGGAAATCCTCGGTGAGTGCACAGGAGCCGGAGTAGCTGCAAAACACACGGTTCCCAGCAATGCAGTCTAGCATGGGGAGGCAAGACTTACCTCCACCAAACTTGGACTGAAGAGTCACTGGACTGTGGGAGTCACTTGGACAGAGTTGCTGAGTTCCAGGGACCTCGCTCGTTGTGCTGAGAGGGGACCCAGAGGACCGGTGATGCAGTTCTCTGGTGCCTGCGGTTGCAGGGGGAAGATTCCGTCAACCCATGGGAGATTTCTTCGGAGCTTCTAGTGCAGAGAGGAGGCAGACTACCCCCACAGCATGCACCACCAGGAAAACAGTCGAGAAGGTGGCAGGATCAGCGTTACAAGGTCGCAGTAGTCGTCTTTGCTACTTTGTTGCAGTTTTGCAGGCTTCCAGCGCGGTCAGCAGTCGATTCCTTGGCAGAAGGTGAAGAGAGAGATGTAGAGGAACTCTGATGAGCTCTTGCATTCGTTATCTAAGGAATTCCCCAAAGCAGAGACCCTAAATAGCCAGAAAAGAGGGTTTGGCTACTTAGGAGAGAGGATAGGCTAGCAACACCTGAAGGAGCCTATCAGAAGGAGTCTCTGACGTCACCTGCTGGCACTGGCCACTCAGAGCAGTCCAGTGTGCCAGCAGCACCCCTGTTTCCAAGATGGCAGAGGTCTGGAGCACACTGGAGGAGCTCTGGGCACCTCCCAGGGGAGGTGCAGGTCATGGGAGTGGTCACTCCCCTTTCCTTTGTCCAGTTTCACGCCAGAGCAGGGCTGAGGGATCACTGAACCGGTGCAGACTGGCTTATGCAGAGATGGGCACCATCTGTGCCCATCAAAGCATTTCCAGAGGCTGGGGGAGGGTACTCCTCCCCAGCCCTGACACCTTTTTCCAAAGGGAGAGGGTGTAACACCCTCTCTCTGAGGAAGTCGTTTGTTCTGCCTTCCTGGGCCATGCCTGGCTGGACCCCAGGAGGGCAGAAACCTGTCTGAGGGGTTGGCAGCAGCTGCAGTGAAACCCCGGGAAAGGTAGTTTGGCAGTACCCGGGTCTGAGGTAGAGACTCGGGGGATCATGGAATTGTCTCCCCAATGCCAGAATGGCATTGGGGTGACAATTCCATGATCCTAGACATGTTACATGGCCATGTTCGGAGTTAACATTGTGACGCTATACATATGTCGTGACATATGTATAGTGCACACGTGTAATGGTGTTCCCGCACTCACAAAGTCCGGGGAATTTGCCCTGAACACTGTGGGAGCACCTTGGCTAGTGCCAGGGTGCCCACACACTAAGTAACTTAGCACCCAACCTTTACCAGGTAAAGGTTAGACATATAGGTGACTTATAAGTTACTTAAGTGCAGTGGTAAATGGCTGTGAAATAACGTGGACGTTATTTCACTCAGGCTGCACTGGCAGGCCTGTGTAAGAATTGTCAGATCTCCCTATGGGTGGCACAAGAAATGCTGCAGCCCATAGCGATCTCCTGGAACCCCAATACCCTGGGTACCTCAGTACCATATACTAGGGAATTATAAGGGCGTTCCAGTAGCCAATGTAAATTGGTGAAATTGGTCACTAGCCTGTTAGTGACAATTTGGAAAGAAATGAGAGAGCATAACCACTGAGGTTCTGAATAGCAGAGCCTCAGTGAGACAGTTAGTCATAACACAGGTAACACATACAGGGCACACATATGAGCACTGGGGCCCTGGCTGGCAGGGTCCCAGTGACACATACAACTAAAACAACATATATACAGTGAAATATGGGGGTAACATGCTAGGCAAGATGGTACTTTCCTACAAACAGGCCTAACCCGGAGGCAATGTGTTGCACAATACACACAACACATGTGACGCAAGATGTACACCACAAAGTAAACACAACACTGAGCTATGTAAAAATGAACTGTATTGCACAAAACATAATTAGACGAACATTACACATCAGTAATACCCTGCTACCTTAGCAGTTGTCAGAATGTTACACAAGTTACTAATTCTCTGCAAGAATAAGTAGTTGTCACATTAGAACACGTAAATACTCAGGATTCTGCAACATAAGAAGTAGTCAGGAATTACAATACGAATTCTGTGCACTTGTCATGAATACCTCGTAAATACCCATAAAAGGAACATTAGAGAACATATCACAAGTCATAAAAAAATTCATATGAGCATGTCATGCCCATAAAAGGAACACTAGCACATATAGGTAGCGTCATGAAAGCAGGTAGGAACATATAAATCCCCCCAAGGTTCATACTAGGCTCACTGAGCCAATATTTCCTAAAAAGTACCTGATTTTCTGAAGAAGAGGCACTCCTTGTGCCTAGAAGTGGAGCATGGGGGACCCCGGCACTTCTGTGCGCACAACGGGGGCCATGCTGTGCACCTGGGGGAGAGGGTCTGTCTGCACCCTCTCTGATGTGGGAAAAAAGCCCCTCCTGGGGCCTGCAATTTTGGTAAGGACCTCCCTCAGCCTCCTCACGCCCCTCGCACGGGGTGGGAGCCAAGCAAGGCCCAACAAGCAGTTATGAGGGCGAGAGGAAGGGGGCCTCCGTCGTGGTCTCCCTTCCCCGTTCTTAGTAAAAATGTTGCCCGGTTTAAATAAAAAGGAGCGTCCCGCTCCTATGGCAAAGACCGGGGGCTAGTGGGCGTTCCCCTCGCCTTCCCCCGAGTCCTGCTTCTCAGGTAAGGAGATCGAACCCCTCCTTGGGCCCGCGAAGACACACTGGCCCGCACCCGATGTGGTGCGCAAGTGTTTCGGATGATTCCCGGGCCGCCGCGGTGATTGGAGCAGAAGTGGAGGGTGACTGGTGCCCGGGGGGGTGGGGAGGGCTCTAAGAAGCGGACCGTGCCCCGGGCGTACCAATAGGAGCACGCTTGCTCTGTTTACCTTTTTCTTGTGCCCCTCGCGCTTCGTGAATATAGTGCATCCGGGCTGCGGTAGTGATTTTGGCCAGAAAAGTGCTGCAAAAGCGTGCAGGGCATCCAGGAGTGCTTTCCCAGAGCTACCTCAGCAAAGCAGCACTCTTTGTGCTGAAGTAAGTTTACAGAGGTCCGGGCCATAGCACCCTGCCTCTGGAGACAGAAAGTGAAGATGGGGCACAGGGCTGGGGAACCCAGCTACAGTCCATCACACAAGGGGATGTCAGCAGTGGCAGTTTCTCCTAGTGACCAAGCAGGTCACAGGTCAGCACAGCATCAGCAGTCAAAGGTCCTCTCAACAGCATCCTGCGTCCAGCTCCAAGTAAGGTTTCTGGAGTCCCAAGAACCTTCAAAGAATGTCCAAATTGTGGGAAAAATTACCCTGTACTTATCCTAGGTTTACAGTGTGTTTTACAATGGGGAGGAGAAGAGGTTCCAAACAGTTGCAACTGGTTCTGGGAGTGCTCTTTATCTCCTCCGGCACAGACTCCAAACATCAGCGGGGGTAAAGGACCCTATTGTGCGAAGCCAGGGCACAACCTTTACAAATGCAGGTGTGCCCCTCCTCTCCCTTCTCTCGGACCAGGAAGGCTACACAATATGTAGATGCACCTCTGTGACACCTCCACCCTCCCTATGTGCAGGATGTCTGAAAAGTATGCACAAAGCCCCAGCTGTCAGTCTGCCCAGACATGGATTGGAAGCAAGCTGCAAAACACCAGAGTCATAAGCACAGATAAATGTGCACTTTCTAGAAGTGGCATTTCTGTAATAGTAATAAAAATACACCTACACCAGTAAGGAGCATTTCTTATCACTATCACAACCAGACCAAACATGCCTATGCTACCCCTCATAAATCAGACAATACTCCTTACACATAAGGCAGGGCGTTTCTAATGCAATCATATGAGAAGGCAGCACTCACAGCAGTGAGACACCAAATTAGGCTGTTTGTAACTGCCAGGGCAGGCCACACACCCTGGCACATATCCTGCCTTCTACATACATGGAACCCTGCCCAGAGGGCTAGCTAGGGCATATCTTAGGGGTGACTTACATGTAGTAATAGGGGTGTTCTGGGCCTGGCAAGTAACTTTAGATGCCAGGTGCCAGTGGCAGCGGACTGCACACACAGGCCCTGTGCTAGCAGGCCTGAGAAAGGTTTGAAAGGCTACTTTAGTGGGTTGTGCAAGCAGCGCTGCAGGCCCACTAGTAGCATTTAATTTACAGGCCCTGGGTATAGGGATAATACTTTACAAGGGACTTATAGGTAAATTAAATATGCCAATTAGTTATAAGCCAATCATACCAATTATACAAGGGAGAACACATGCACTTTACCACTGGTTAGCAGTGAAAAAGTGCTCAGAGTCAAAACGACGGCCAACAAAGGTCAGAAAAATAAGGAGACAAAAAGCAAAAAGTCTGGGGAATGACCCTGTAAAAGGGCCAGGTCCAACATGTATTATCTAATTTTGCCACTATCAACCTCTAAGGGGAACCCTTGGACTCTGTGCACACTATCTCTCACTTTGAGATAGTATGTACAGAGCCAACTTCCTACACTGGTATATATTACATCTGTGGGCCTAATGCGTATTACTGCCTTCTAGAAGGGTGATACAGTACATGTTATTAAGGGATAGTTTTCCCAAAGATTGTCCAACTCGGTGACTTAAAGAAATTTCCAAAAGTGACTGAATTACATCACATTAGACAAAGGACAGAGTCTCCTTCTAATATAGTGGAGATATATTTGGAGCAATGATTCCTTCAGTAGAAGTTGTCCTGACTTTGATAAAGATTCAAAAGTTGTCTACTATTTTGGATAACATGTTGACAACATTTTCAGGAGCTACGATCCCGGTAGATAAAGAATTAGCTGTGGAAAGAGCTATGACCCTTCAGAACCGCCTTGCATTAGATATTCTTTTAGCAAAGGATGGCGGGGTTTGTAAAATGCCTAATTTGAAGCATTGCTGTTCATTTATTCCTGATAATAGTAAAGAAATTAGAAGCTTACTGACTTATCTGACTAATGAAAGTGCTGATTTGAAAGAGTTGAAAGAACCAGGTGTTTGAGAGAAAGTTGGCAAGGGATTTCCTTCATTGGGAAATTGGCTCAGCAACATTGAGAAGGGGACATCATTGAAAATAATACAAGGAATATTGATTATCGTGATTTGCTTAATTGGAATATGGGGAATATGTAAATTGTGTAAAAGGATCAAATTGAAGAAGTTGAAGAAATTGAAAAATTATCAAAGGAGGGAAGAAATGGAAAGGGGAAATTTGTTTAGATGAAATGTGAACAGGGAACAAAGATTTGAAGGGGTAGAAATGACAAAGTTTTAGCTGATGCAAAAAGTTGTGAGGGAAGGTTCAATGTAATGACATATTTCGTCATCAGAGGAGGGATTGTTAACGCTGAGTTTATTAATGAATATTCATGAATTTTGAGTGTTGGATTTGCGTTGAAATTGTATTAACTTAGAGAAAAATAATGCATACATTTGAAAGTGTGCCCACGTGAGTGGCCGTCAATGTTCACGAAGTGCACTAATTAATGGCTTATTAATATGAAATGATGAACTTATGTTTGATTAATGTAGTAATATGCCACATTAAGAGTTATGTATTATGTATTAGCTTATTAATTGTAGTCCTTAACTTAACAAGGGTCTTGGCCTAGTTGCACGGCCTCATGTCAAGCTGCATTTCTTAGGCGTTTAACCCCTTTGCTGCCAGGCCTTTTCCCGAGCCGAGCCTTTTTTTTAGCTATTTGGAGCAGTTTGCGCTTAGGCCCTAAAAACTTTTTGTTCACATAAGCTACCCACGCCAAATTTGCGTCCTTTTTTTCCAACATCGTAGGGATTCTAGAGGTACCCAGACTTTGTGGGTTCCCCAGAAGGAGGCCAAGAAATTAGCCAAAATACAGTGAAAATTTTGTTTTTTTCAAAAAAATGGGAAAAAGGGGCTGCAGAAGAAGGTTTGTGTTTTTTTCCCTGAAAAGGGCATCAACACAGGGTTTGCGGTGCTAAAATCACCAGCTTCCCAGCTTTCAAGAACAGGCAGGCTTGAATCAGAAAACCCAATTTTTCAACACAATTTTGGCATTTTACTGGGACATACCCAATTTTTACGATTTTTTGTGCTTTCAGCCTCCTTCCAGTCAGTGACAGAAATGGGCATGAAACCAATGCTGGATCCCAGAAACCGCAACATTTCTGAAAAGTAGACAAAATTCTGAATTCAGCAAGGGGTAATTTGTGTAGATCCTACAAGGGTTTCCTACAGAAAATAACAACTGAAAAAGAAAAATATTGAAATTGAGGTGAAAAAAACATCAATTTTTCTCTACGTTGTAACTTTTTCCTGCAATGTCAGATTTTCGAAAGCAATATACTGTTACATCTGCTGGACTCTTCTGGTTGCGGGGATATATAGGGCTTGTAGGTTCATCAAGAACTCTAGGTACCCAGAGCCAATAAGTGACCTGCACCCTGCAGTGGGTTTTCATTCTATGCCGGGTATACAGCAATTAATTTGCTGAAATATAAAGAGTAAAAAATAGCTATCAAGAAAACCTTTGTATTTCCAAAATAGGCACGAGATAAGGTGTTGAGAAGCAGTGGTTATTTGCACATCTCTGAATTCCGGGGTGCCCATACTAGCATGTGAATTACAGGGCATTTCTCAAATAGACGTCTTTTTTACACACTGTCTTACCATTTGGAAGGGAAAAATGTAGAGAAAGACAAGGGGCAATAACACTTGTTTTGCTATTCTATGTTCCCCCAAGTCTCCCGATAAAAATTATACCTCACTTGTGTGGGTAGGCCTAGCGCCCGTGACAGGATATTACCCAAAACACAACGTGGACACATCACAGAAAACAGAGCTGTTTTTAGCAAAGTGCCTACCTGTAGATTTTGGCCTGTAGCTCAGTCGGCACCTAGGGAAACCTACTAAACCTCTGCATTTCTGAAAACTAGAGACCTAGGGGAATCCAAGATGGGGTGACTTGTGTGGCTTGGACCAGGTTCTGTTACCCAGAATCCTTTGCAAACCTCAAAGTTTGGCTAAAAAAACACATGTTCCTCACATTTCTGTCTCAGAAAGTTCTGGAATCTGAGAGGAGCCACAAATTTCCTTCCACACAGCGTTCCCCCAAGTCTCCCGATAATAATGATACCTCACTTGTGTGGGTAGGCCTAGCGCCCGCGACAGGAAACACCCCAAAGCGCAACGTGGAGACATCCAAATTTTTGAAAGAAAACAGAGGTGTTTTTTGCAAAGGGCCTACCTGTAGATTTTGGCCTCTAGCTCAGCCGCCACCTAGGGAAACCTACCAAACCTGTGCATTTCTGAAAACTAGAGACCTAGGGGAATCCAAGATGGGGTGACTTGTGTGGCTCGGACCAGGTTCTGTTACCCAGAATCCTTTGCAAACCTTAACATTTGCCTAAAAAAACACATGTTCCTCACATTTCTGTGGCAAAAAGTTCTGGAATCTGAGAGGAGCCACATATTTCCTTCGCCCCAGCGTTCCCCTACGTCTCCCGATCAAAATGATACCTCACTTGTGTGGGTAGGCCTAAGGCCCGTGACAGGAAACGCCCCAAAGCGCAACGTGGACACATCCAAATTTTTGAAAGAAAACAGAGGTGTTTTTTGCAAAGTGCCTACCTGTAGATTTTGGCCTCTAGCTCAGCCGCCACCTAGTGAAACCTACTAAACCTGTGCATTTCTGAAAACTAGTCACCTAGGGGAATCCAAGATGGGGTGACTTGTGTGCTAGGACCAGGTTCTGTTACCCAGAATCCTTTGCAAACCTCAAAATTTGTCTAAAAAAACACATGTTCCTCACATTTCTGTGGCAGAAAGTTCTGGAATCTGAGAGGAGCCACAAATTTCCTCCCACCCAGCGTTCCCCCAAGTCTCCCGATAAAAATGATACCTCTCTTGTGTGGGTAGGTCTAGCGGCCGCGACAGGAGACGCCCCAAAACACAACGTGGACACATCGCATTTTTTCATTGAAAACAGTGCCTACCTGTAGATTTTGGCCTGTAGCTCAGCCGGCACCTAGCGAAACCTACCAAACCTGTGCATTTTAAAAAAACTAGAGACCTAGGGGAATCCAAGATGGGGTGACTTGCTGGGCTCTGACCAGGTTCTGTTACCCAGAATCTTTTGCAAACCTCAAATTTTGGCTAAAAAAAACACATTTTCCACACATTTCGGTGACAGAAAGTTCTGGAATCTGAGAGGAGTCACAAATTTCCTTCCACCCAGCGTTCCCCCAAGTCTCCCGATAAAAATGATACCTCACTTGTGTGGGTGGGCCAGGTGCCTGCAACAGAATATTTCCCAAAACTTGTAGAGATAGAGGGGATAGCACAGCGAGTTTATAAGGACATATTCTTTTATACATCTTTAGACTGACTCTACTTTCGGGACCCACATAAGTGAGGTGTCATTTTACTTGGGAGACTGAGGGGAACACTGGGGTGTAGGAATTTTGTGCTGGAGTGGTGATCCTACAAAGAAAAGTCAGGAAAATATGCTTTTTTAAGCAAATTGTGAGGTTTACAGAGGAGTCTGGGTAAGAAAATGTTGGGGGATCCACGCAAGCCACACCTCTCTGGACTCCTTGGGGTGTCTAGTTTTAAAAAATGTCTGGGTTTGGTAGGTTTCCCTAGATGAAGGCCACACACAGGACCAAAAACATAGGTGCCCTCTCCCCCCCAAACACAGGTAGTTTTGTAATATATTGTTTTGGTGTGTCCACATACGTCCGTGATGTGCCAAACACTAAAATTTTGAAAAGAAACGCACTCAGGTTATGTGAAAAAGACCCCTCACCCACCAACCAAGTTGGTGGCATGCTTCATCATCGGGGTCCCACCTGAGGCACCTAGCGTGTCACAGGTGTGCTGCGACGCCTGATTACAGCGGAGCAGGTTTTGTCATTTTTACCACACATACTGGTTGGATTTGGCACGAGGGTGAGTGATGGTTCAGTGGATCAAATTTACTAACAAGAGCTTTCACAAAAATGAAATGCACTGTTAATAACTGAAAGGCAAAAAACTGAACCAATGACTCACAGCTCGTGAGCTGTAAAGTCGCGACAAGGCACCAACCGCTTTACAGTCCATTCACACAACTTTCATACATGACACACAAGACAATTCACACCGCCAGCCACGGGCCCAGAACATTACAACACTCACATCGACAGACAGCACCACTCAAGGGCCCATCACTTACAGACGCCCACATGCCTGATACAACAATCACACCAGCTGATGGGAGTGTGTGGACTGGTGTTTGGCTGGCAGTGTGTTGCAGTAGCCAACAGCAAGTCAATATGTACACTCTAAGCCAAGCCCCACTCCACACACTCCCATCAGCTGGTGTGATTGTGTTGCTCCACACACAATGGCATCATTTTTTTTTTTTTAAACAGAGGAACCCCTAACTAAGTAGAAAGAATTACAAAACTACAAACACAAAAGCTCTAACTAAGAACATGACAGAAATGCTAACCATGAAACTGAACACATGAAAATACAAAACAGACATGAGTTTACACTCATGGTTGTTCCCAGAAATTCTTCTGGGTGTGGTAATTCTTAAAACAACCACCGACACACAGCCTAGGCTTTGAAGGACAATCTGGGCCGTACATTCGAGTCTCCCTCCGGAAACCTCTTCGAAAACACACTCTACATTTCTTAGCTGGAAAGTCTTTTTTGGGTGTGGGACGAATGTGCTCAGCAAAGTGGCGATCTTTCAATCTAGCCACATCCTCCACCACTGCTTCTCTAGGAACTCTGGCCTGTTCCACCACAATAAGGCTCTCTATCACTGACTCTTGAAATTTCACAAATGTCATCTTTGACTCTGGAGACCTATCCCTAAACACAATAAAAGCATTGAAGGTTGCTAAGTGGAAGAGGTGAAGTGCTAACTTCTTATACCAAACGTAAGACTTACGAATAGCAGTATAATGATCCAACCTCTGGTCAACTCTATCTACACCTCCCATGTGCTTATTATAATCTAAAATGCACACAGGTTTGCGCACTTCAGCAACCTGGCCCCAAACAGTCACGTGGGAAGTACTCTCATCATGGATGGTACTTAGCATGTAGACATCCCTCTTGTCTGAAAATTTCAAAGCTAGCAGCTCCTCGTTCCGCAAGGCACAGCACTGTCCCCTCTTCAGTTTTTTACAGACAAGCTCCCTTGGATAGCCTTTCCGGTTAGAACGGATTGTGCCACAAGCAACTGTGTCCACTCTAAACAATTCCTTGAACAACTGCACACCAGTGTAGAAGTTATCTACATACAAATGGTGACCTTTGTTGAACAGTCGTCTACCAAGATCCCACACAATTTTATCAGTAACTCCAAAAGTGGGAGGACAACCAGGGCGGTCAATATTGGAATCCCTACCAGTGTACACACGGAAACTATACACATATCCTGTCCTACTTTCAGACAGCATATACAAATTTAATTCCATATCGTGCCCTTTTGCTAGGAATGTACTCCCTAAAAACCAAACGACCCTTGAAGAGGACCAAAGACTCGTCCACACTTATCTCTTTGCCTGGAACATAGACCTCCGAAAACCGATCTACAAAATGATCAAGGACAGGCCTAATCTTAAAAAGACGGTCAGAATCTGAGGGATCTCGTGGCAAGGCTAATGCATTGTTAACAAAATGCAGCATCCTAAGAAGAAGCAAATACCGATTACGACTCATGGTCGCAGGAAATATAGCTGTTGCCATCAAGGGACTAGTAGACCAATAAGAAGCCAGTGACGGCTTCCTTATCAACCCCATCAAAAAAGTCAAACCCAAAAACTTTTTTATCTCCTCCAAATTTGTGGGAATCCACTGGGCAGCTCTAGAGTGTGGCCTAAGTCTAGCAGCGTTGTCCCTCAAATGCTGCTCCACATACAAATTAGTCTGCTCAACAATCTCTTCCAAAAACATATCATCCATGAATAACTCAAAGAAATTGATAGGCAAAAAGTTATCTGTATTGGCGTTACACCCCGGGAGACCAGTAAAGGCAGGCAACTCTGGCTGCTCCATGTTTGGGGCAACCCAGACATCAGGTCTTATAACGGGAAACCTTTCAGCCCCAGGTTGCTGCACTATTGGCACATCAATGTTCTCCTCTAAAACAGGTCCTTCATCTGCACTGAGTGTGGCTTCATCATCAGAAGATTCCCCTCCAACAGAAACATCACTGCCAGAATCTCTGACTTCCTCCTCTGCCTCAGATGCAGAGTCCGTCTCATAGTCATGATCAGACTGTGACTCAAAAAGCATACCAACCACCTGCTGAGCGGTCATCCTGCGGCTAGCCATGATCTCTCCTGCTAAAATTAACTGGACAAATTCACTACCAACAACCAGCACTGTGTAAGACAAGTAACAAAGTGTAGCTTTGTTAGTAAGTTATAAACTCAAAAACTATACCGCTCACTTGCCTGAAAAAGCTTGATTCACCAGCAACTACACAGCAATCACCAATGATATCCCACTAAAAAGAAAGAAAGAAAGGCAAATTAGAAATGAGACAAAACAAATATCATTGTGCACAAACCTAAGGACAATTTCACACACAATCCTGCATTTAGTACACCCCCTACAAACATGTCATTCATGCATGGCAACAATACTCCTTTGGAGTAAATTGTTTTTACTTACCTAAAACATGCAACTGTGCAAACTGCAGGTCAACCACCGCCAAAACCGCAAGGAGCCACAGCAAATAAAGCAAAAGCTTTGAACTAGAACAAAAAGGAGGATTTTTTTTTTTATCACAAATGCAAAGACTTCATCAGTTGACAAACACCCCACCATCAAACATTTAGAAATTGGTGCCTAAGTGGATTCTGCCATAGGGGCAGATGGGCCTACTAAAAAAATAGGCCTGTCTGCCCCAAGGAAGCCAGAAAATACCTTTAGTAGTGTGTCCCCATGGAGAGCGACCCTTGCCAAAGGGGACAGCCCTCAAACAAAAAAAACAAAAAAAACACACACAACACTATCCCTGGTGCCTAAGTGGCTTCTGCCCCCCTTGGGGGCAGATCAGCCTAAAAATAATAGGCTGATCTGTCTCCAAGGGGTGCAGAAATGACCTGGGTACATGTGCCCCCAAAGTGGGGGGCGACCCTTGCCCAAGGCCCCCCCCATCCACTAACACACACACACACACACTATCCCTGGTGTCCAAGTGGCTTCTGCCCCCCTTGGGGGCAGGTGGGCCTAAAAAAATAGGCCCATCTGCCCCCAGGGGGCCAGAAATGGGCAACAGGTCAATGCCCCCCTTGGGGGGGCGCCCCGTGACCAAGGGGACGCCCCCCAAAAATAAACAAATTTAAAAAATCCCTGGCGTTCTAGTGGTTTCTGCCCCCCTTGGGGGCAGATCAGTCTAAAAATAATAGGCTGATCTGTCTCCAAGGGGTGCAGAAATGGCCTGGGTACATGTGCCCCCAAAGTGGGGGGCGACCCTTGCCCAAGGTCCCCCCATCCACTAACACACACACACACACTATTCCTGGTGTCTAAGTGGCTTCTGCCCCCCTTGGGGGCAGGTGGGCCCAAATAAATAGGCCCATCTGCCCCCAAGGGGGGCAGAAATGGCCAACAGGTCAATGCCCCCGTTGGGGGGACGCCCCGTGACCAAGGGGACGCCCCCCCACAAAATTAAACAAATAAAAAAAATCCCTGGCGTTCTAGTGGTTTCTTCCACCCTTGGGGACAGATCAGCCTAAAAATAATAGGCTGATCTGCCTCCAAGGGGTGCAGAAATGGCCTGGGTACATGTGCCCCCAAAGTGGGGGGGCGACCCTTGCTCAAGGCCCCCCCCATCCACTAACACACACAAACACACACACTATCCCTGGTGTCTAAGTGGCTTCTGCCCCCCTTGGGGGCAGGTGGGCCTAAAAAAATAGGCCCATCTGCCCCCAGGGGGGCCAGAAATGGCCGACAGGTCAATGCCCCCCTTGGGGGGACGCCCCGTGACCAAGAGGACGCCCCCCCCCACAAAAAAAAACAAATAAAAAAAATCCCTGGCGTTCTAGTGGTTTCTGCCCCCCTTGGGGGCAGATCAGCCTAAAAATAATAGGCTGATCTGTCTCCAAGGGGTGCAGAAATGGCCTGGGTACATGTGCCCCCAAAGTGGGGGGCGACCCCTGCCATGCCCTCCCCCATCCACTAACACACACACACACACTATCCCTGGTGTCTAAGTGGCTTCTGCCCCCCTTGGAGGCAGGTGGGCCTAGAAAAATAGGCCCATATGCCCCCAGGGGGGGCAGAAATGGCCAACAGGTCAATACCCCCCTTGGGGGGGTGCCCCGTGACCAAGGGGACACCCCCCCACAAAAATAAACAAATAAAAAAAATCCCTGGTGTTCTAGTGGTTTCTGCCCCCCTTGGGGCAGATCAGCCTAAAAATAATAGGCTGATCTGCCCCCAAGGGGGGCAGAAATGGCCCTAAAAGACATGCCCCCCAAAGGTGAGCGACCCTTGCCCAAGGGGCCACCCCCCCATCCACTACACACATAATGCCTGGTGCCTAAGTGGCTTCTGCCCCCCTTGGGGACAGATGGACCTAAAAAAAATAGGCTAATCTGCCCCCAAAGGGGGCAGAAAAGGCCAACAGTTCTATGCCCCCTTGGGGGGGCCGCACCTTGCCCAAGGGGGCACCCCCCCACATAAATAAACAAATATATAAAAATCCCTGGTGATCTAGTGTTTTCTGCCCCCCTTGGGGGCAGATCTGCCTAAAAAGTAGGCCAATCAGCCCCCAAGGGGGGCAGAAATGGCCGTCAATAATTGCCCCCACAAGGGGAGCGACCCTTGCCCAAGGGGCCGCTCCCCGCAAAACAAAATCATTACACAAATAAAAAAATAAAAAATCCCTGGTGTCTAGTGGGCATTCCTGCTGCCCGATCGCAATGCGATCGGTCAGCAGGAATGCTCAAAGAGACACCGGGGGTAAGGAAAAGCCTTTCCCCCGGTGCCTCTTTGGCCCAAACCTCCCACCCACCGGGAAGAGGAACTCACCTCTTCTCCGCTCGCCGCACAGGAAGCAAATGGCTTCCTGTGCGGCGAGATCCCCATAATGAAGTAAGCGTGCGATTGCGCGCTGACGTCATTATGGGGGGGTCGGGGTGGAAGGGGAAAGACTTCCCCTTCCATCCCTGACTTTGGGGGGTGGGGAGAAGCACACAGAGGGAGCGAGAGCGCTCCCTCTGGGCTGTGTGGCGAGGACCTAGTGGTTACGTCCTCGGCACAGCAGCACTGTGCCGAAGGACGTAACCACTACGTCCTCGGCACAGAAGGGGTTAATAAAATGGATGCTTAGAGAGTTAAATTGTGATTTTCCACTGTACTGTCCATGTGCTCATGGCTAAAAGTCTTTCTCATGAGAAACTGCTTGCTAGAAGATGCTGTACTTGCTAATGCAATATTATTAATGTAATGTGTGTAAGACTGACTTCCTCAGGAGAAGTCTGACTGGAGTATAAGCTGCAACAATGTTGTTACCTGACAAGCCGGACAAGAGGAGCCAATCATCGACATGTGAACCACGTACTAGTAAAAGTTGTAGATTTCAAGTTTTAGTATTATTGGACAAAGTGTGAACATGCGATCACTTGACCAATAGGGACTTGGGAAGTAGTTTTAGGAAATCTAACTTAGCTGGACTGCACTGAGGGAAGACAGCACATTTGCCCATTTTCAAACTTGCTGTTCGGACCGCTATTACTTTCTTGATCCTCTTGAGAAGAGACATGCTTAACTTTATTGCTTAAAGAGACTTTGCCTTTTCTGAACTTTGATGCTGAATCCTGATGCCTAGCTGACCAAACTGATGTCCTGAGGAGGAAGACTGTCACAGCTTGATGATCCAAACTGAGGATAGCTGTATTGACTATGATACTGTTTCACATGTCTATTTGCTTTTGTTTTAGGTACCAATCGCTATTTTTGATAGAAGCATAGTTAGATGTTTTTCCAAATATGTGTTGGCTAAAGTGTTTTGCATGAAGCCCAAATATGCTATTCTAATCTGATGTTAGTTAGTGTCCTCACTCATTTAGTTCATTACATGGAATAACATTTGATGTATTTTCTTTGATGAATCTAAGTGTATGTTATTACGTTTGCACAGTTATTCTTGCTATTAATTTGTACTGTAACTTTAGAATGTGTAGTAGCTCAAGCTTTGATTACATTGCGATTCTTTCACCGTTTTGTTCAGCCAGTGTTGTTCTTGTATGTTTATGATTTGATTTTGAGATTATTTTACTTGGCATTAGCATTGTTAATATAGGGAAATAAATATTCTAACTTTAACATAAAGGTGTGGTTCTTCATGACTGCATGGTCATGGTCATGGTGTGTGACAATTACTGACTCCTATAGATTATTAATGCTAACGATTATTTGTTATTGATTGGTATTTGTACGGGGTTTATATTGTGGTAACATCTTAAGCGCAGTCAAACGGTTCATCGACCTATTCGCGTCCCCTTGTAAGTTTACTTATTAAGGTCAGATGTGCCAACAGTTAGTTCTGTGTGATCGCTGGGCTTTGGACAAAAAAGAGAATATATGTGTTCAATGAACATGAAAGTGTCCAAGAGCAGGGGTCAGGGATTTATAGTTTAAATAGTGGACTGCAAGTGGAAGAAAAAATAACGGTATATTATAGAGAGACTAATGGCTGTCAATAGTGCTTTTAATTATACCGGATGAAACACAAATAAGGAGATTTTGAAAGTTAAATAATTAAAAAGCACAACAGTACCCAAGAAGAAAAAGATGAAAAGTGTGTATGTGCAGACCCAGAACGTGTCTTCTTTGACTTTCTCACACATGCCCCTCATCCAAGGGTTTGTGCAGTCCTTTTGTCTCTGTGTGCACACCCGAAAATGAAAGCACATCCCTTTCTTACTTTGATTACATATCTGTTGCCCCATACTCTGCTCACCATATATCATTGTGCAAGATTTCGATTAAATTAAAGCGTGATGACTAAACCAACGGCAAACTTGTCACATGTGGCATGCCAACAACTGCAGTTTTCTCTACTTACCCTGGACTGTATGCATTTGTTTTTCCTAAGTCCCTCTCTATTAGGCCACCCCACTCGCAAGCTGCCCGGTATCTATTGATGCCAGCTTTTAGAGGTGGATATCCCCAATGATCGATGAGGCATATCCTGACCCAGAATGGTGAATAATTATGGACATTCTTCAGAAGCTGGTTTTATAGAGGGAAGAGCTGCATATGTTAATAAACACATCATTCTTGATTTATTAGACCTGCACAGCAATTCAGAAGTCCCAAACGATTTGACAAGTCTAGGTGGCGAAATGGCCTCGAACAGTGTAAGATAGTACATTTTGGGGGTCATTACGACCCTGGCAGCCGGCGATATGAACAGGCTGGCGGCGTTCCGCCAGCAATTATGACCGTGGCGGAATTGCCACGGCCATACCGCCGGCCCCTCCACTTTCCCGCCAGGATAGCCCCGTCGCGCATTTCACTGCCCGAATTTCGGGCAGTGAAATGTGCGACGGGTGCTACTGCACCCGCTGCACATCAGCATTGCCGCCGGCTCTATTACGAGCCGGCTGCAATGTTGATGTGACATTTCTGCTGGGCCAGTGGACGGTAACACTGTTACCATCCGCTGGCCCAGCGGAAATGTCATAATAGGGAGACAGAAATACCACCGGCAATGACGGTATTCTGTCTCCCGCGGCCTCGGCGGTCTTTTGAAAAGACAGCTGAGGTCATAATGACCCCCTATGTATGTAACAGAATATTTGACTTTCCTGAAGAACTTATATCTCTTGTAACTACACTGCATGCAAAACCAGTGTTTATGTGTTTCGCGCTTAGATGACGTTCTGAGTGGCTCTCCAACAGGGAAGTTGTTTTTGTAATTGGCTGCAAGGTTGCAAATAGAACGAAATACCTTGAAGGCCTTCAGTATTGATGCAGTACTGAATTCAGGGAAAATACCCCAAAACTAAAGTGATTTAGTGAAAGGCTGTGACCATTAAAAGGTAAGCACTATGAAAATAATTTACATGAACTTTATTATCAGTGCACATTCACAGTTTAAATAGAATGGGTGTTTTATTAATAGGTTCTGTTGGATTACAGCTGGCATAAGCATAGCAGATATGACTGCGAACAATGGCACCTTGTTAGGCTTTGATCATCACTCAAAGGTTAAATGTAATACAAAATATTATGAAGAAAGAAGCAATAATACTCTCAAAGAATCTTTTGAAAATCGTGTATCCCACAACGTCTTGACCCACTGCAGCCACTGTTTGTGCTGCAAAAATGAAGACATTCGGTGCTAAAAATCCTTAGAGGGTATCTGCCCAAAGACTTTACCGAATGACAGAGCCTTTTTCGTATACATGTTGAGCTTAAGTTTCAGAACTTCAGTTGACTTGAGGCTCTCCTTCATAGACCAAAAAATTCCCCTTCATAATCATTGAACCCCTCTGAAACATTTAAAATCACATCTGTCCTCCAGTAGCAGATGTTGGACTAGTAGTACGCTGGCTGCAGCTTAATACATATGGTTTGTGAGTAGAGGAGGGTGGTTGCCTTTGGAAGAGTAGTCTTAGAGACAATCTCCTTAGATTTGGGACTAAAAATTTCAAAGCAAGTTTTATGCAATTTGATGATTGACTGAACACACTCCAAAGCCCTCAGAAGGTATATTTATGAAAATCATTAATAAATGGATTGGGGATTGTTGAACTTGGTGTTCTCTGCAGGCTCACCCCCAAACATTTTGCCTTCACCCCTCATGTTTTCTAAACCCGTTTTTTGTTGCATTTAAGACTCTGTGTACATTAGCACTGCTAGCCAGGATAATGTGCTTCTGCTCTCTCCTTTAAATATGGTAACATTGGCTTACACCCAACTGGCACATTTAAATTACTTATAGGTCCCTAGCAAATTGAAATTACAGGTACCCAGGCTTTTAAATTAAATGCTGCTAGTGGGCTTGCAACATTTATTGCTCTGCCCACTTAAACAGCGCTTAAAACATGCCTCAGGCGTGCCATTGCAGCTGGTGTGTGCAGTTTTAAATAGCCATTTCGACCTGGAAAAATAAACCTTTTATCAGGCTTGAACCATCTTTTTTAAACATATAGGTTGTCCCTAGGTTAGGCCCCAGGCGGTCCAAAGAGCCTGGTATGTTGTATTTAAAAAGTTGGTCATGTATTACAAGGCCTACTTCTCCCATATGATAGCATTGGGTTACCTTAATGCATTTAATAAGTGAAACATTTTATGTGAGAGCAGGTAGGAATGTCATGGCTGGTGTCTATGGAATTCAGTTTAAACCTCTCTCGATGGAAAGATGGATTTTACGTCACAATTCTGAAAATGTCACTTTTAGAACATTGGCATTTTCTTGTCCTTACCAATTGGTGCCTGCAGCCTGTTTCCTGGGTCACATGAGTAGGTGTAGATAGCATTTAGCCTTTGTGTATTGTTCTCAGACAGTATCACAATTGAGGGCCTGTGTGTTCGTAGGATAGGCCATCCTGACTTGAAGAGGGGGGCTGAGCTGTCACCTGTAACACTTGCACTTCAAAACACTGCCTTAGCTCACATACAAAGACCTTCCAACTAACCTATTGTGACTGCTGACAGACTGGGACCAGGCAAGGGAGGCAGGAAATTCCAAACACCTCTGTGTGGAAAAACTCTCCCATTTCAAAGCTAGTGCCAGGTATAAAAGTAGGACCCTCAGGCCACTTCTGGACATGTGGAAGACTCAGAAGAAGGACAGTCCTGCTACCATGCTGTTGGAAGGGTTAGCCCTCATTCAAGAAGGACTTCCCTGCTGTCCTGTTGCTTGCCTGAGAATGGAAAACTGGACCTGCTCCTTCAACTCGAAACCACCAGAGTGACCCAAGGGCTAGCTGACTGGCTTCCTGTTCTGGCCTACAGGGACATAACAAGATACAGAGACCTGCTTCTGCTGAGCTGCCCAGGCTCAACTGGCCCTGCCTAAGCTCTGTAGCTGACCTCTGCTGGGTCGAGACCTGATCCCCAAGAGGTGCCCCCCTGGTCCTGGACCCTTGGCTGGCATAAGAGTGTACTCCTCCTTGTCCAACTGTGGGTTCCATCAGAAATTACACAGTGCAATACGACTGGACTCAACAAGATGCAGGATCTTCCATTGCAGCACCTCACAGCCCCGATCAGCGACCTCATCAGAACTGATGCAACGCGATGCAACTTGACACAGTACTTCGCATCACAGCCCTCACATCTTCTCATCAGAACTGGCACAGCACTGCGTAACTTGAAGCAGGACCTCTTGTCACAGCCCTCTCAGCTCTTCATCAGGACCCTGAGCAGTGTGTCACAAAGCCCTGCATCAATGACATAAGGTACCTTTCTAAGTGGAACTAACTTGGTCCCTGCATCTGGCCAGACCTCCATCGCAGTCAGTCTGAACTTGTGACCTTGGCGGTACCAGATAACCACAGTTGGAGCTTTGTGCTTTTAGGTGCTATTCATTTCTTATAACTTAGAAATTGCATATCTCCAGTTCTACTGATTAGATATTTGCCATTTTGTTGTCAAATACTTTATTAAATGCAACTCTATGTTTCTAAATTGGAGCGAAACTTTTCTTTTGATTTCACTTTATTACTGTTTGTGTGCTGCATAAATACTTTACACATTGCCTCTAAGTTAACCCTAATTGCTTTTGTGCCAAGCTACTAGAAGGTTTTAGTTCTGGTTAATTAAGTGGCTGTTTGTGGCTCGCCCTGACAAGGAGTGTAGCTATTGTTTGAGAAGGGCTCACAACCCTCTCAAACAACAACCCAGTTCCTCACAGGAATCATCCTAATGCTATTTAAAAGCATCAAGCTTCCAAATGCAGGTAAATAAAGTATTAACCTGTGTCCTCAAGCAACAATTTAAGGGGTATTCATAACATACTGCATCAGGATCCTCTTTCATGAAACTGATGTCTAGCCTTTGTGCCCACACCTTTTTTTTTTCTTCTTCCTTTAGCACTCTGTGAATGCTTACTTTCCCATGTTGCCTGCCTCTCATCCAAGGTAATTTCACATATGCATAGGGTCTCATGAAAATGTAGCAAAAGCTAATGCATTTGTTTATTACGTTCAATAGTTCTCTGTTGTACATTAATGTTTAATATACATTTATTTTTAAATATAAATCATATATAAAAAATAAAGTAAAAATTAGATACAAATAACAAGAAACCTGAACAGGACATCAGGCAGCTTCTTGGGAATGTAGTCCCTCTCCTTGTTAAACTCAAGAGTAGAGATTATTTTCAATTAATATCTTTCATAGTTAAATACTGTCTCTTGTCAAAATTGACCCATAAGTCCTCTGATAAATGGGTTTTCTAAAAGAAGAATCTGGGGCTTAATTATCTGGTTCTTGTTTTGAGTAACTAAAAGGCAATTAATTAGAATAGTGGTCATCCTGAATAATACAATGTATTTATCGATTCCTCTACAATATTCCATGAGGTAGATAAGCATTTAGTCAATAGGAAATAATGTTAGAGGAGGAATTAAAACAGGTTTGTTTTTATTAATAAATTATTTACTGATACTTTGGCAGGAATCCTTATGGGATCTCATTGACTGAAGAAGGGATGATTTTTTTATGAAGAAGGGATGTTTTCTTGTACAGCTGTTTTTTAAACTATGCATAGCAGATCTTTCATTGACACCCGATGGGAATCATTCCTCATAAAATGGGCCTACATCCCCCTAAATGATTTGCATAGGGAAACATTCTATGCTTCCAGCCACAGGAGGTCTGGGACCAACCACCCAAACCAATCCAGCCAAGGCGTGACTTTGCTGGACTGAGCAAACAGGGTTCTCCTGCATGGAGCTTCTCCACCGCACTAAATCTATTTCTGTGAGCCCTTGGTGAGAAAACATCATGCCTTGGGGAACTTCTAATTGGATACAGTCTGCAGCCTTGCCCAGTTAGAGGATTTTGAACTCTAAAAAAGAGAGACTATGGGCCTGATTTAGATTTTGGCAGATGGGTTACTCAATCACAAATGTGATGATCATCCCATCCACCTTATTACAATTGTAATTTATCCTATTGCACTTGTGTTAATGTAGACAGGATGTCTGTCATGTTTGAGATGGAGTACCTGCCATCTAATCTCTAACTCAAGCTCTAAGCTTCAAAAAAAGAAATCTTAACCAGTTGAAAATGCCAAATGTGTGCCATAGAGAGGATTTCCACTGGTGCAAAATCGAACTTTTCCCCTGGAAGCTTTTCCTGCCAAAACCAATGGCTTCAGTGGTCTCTTGTTGATTGGAGTTCTGACTTTGAGAGGACTTCCTCATATACAGTCTGCAACCATGCCCCCAATGGAATTTGACTTCCATTTCAGAGACTAAGCAACAGTTGCACTAATGCAATATCTCACTGCAAACCCTGTGATTCAGTAAATCACACGGTTTGTTTGAAGAATATGTGTTTTCCAAATGTAGTAACTCATTTAGAGCTTCTGTAACATGTTACTGAATTGCTATATAGTTTTTTTTGTTTTTTATTTTATTTACTAGGTGTTTAGAAACATTCAAAAACCCACAACGTATATGACATTACATAAACTCATCCTATGTTAGTATACATAGGCAGTGACCTTTCTTACATTTTCCTTTTAAGTGCATAGCCATTCCAACACCATTGTAGTTATCATTCCCCTGTGCCCCTTTTCTGCCACTCAGTACAGCCCTTTTCTCCCTCAATCCTGTTGCTGGCACTTAATAACCAGCTGTGCTACTACCACTGAGTCCCAGCCTCCTCAATGATAGTGCTCTCATCTGCATTGGGGGGGGCGGCTGGGCACCCATTGCCGACCATAGGACTTAACGCGTTGCGGTCAGCTGCGCTGTGTCCTGTAAGTCGCGCTCGTCTTTTCCTTCATCTCCCAGTTGGTGTAAGTAGGTTTGGAAAGGCCCCCAGTTATCCCATGTGTGACTACACTGTGGGAGAAGTTCTCCGTAAGTATCAGATTGTAAATTACAATATGTCATATCTTTTATCCACTTCCCCATTGTTGGTAAAGGGCTCCTGTCCCAGCGCATAGCTACTCATCTCTTTGCCATAAGTAGCCCCACTGCTATTAATCACCTATTTGTCGGGGGTAATTGCTTGTCATCGCCCAGCAGGGCCAGCAGAGGGTCCGGAGCTATCCACACTTCTGTGAGTGAACTCAATTTGCCAAACACTGCCTGCCAAAAAGTTTGAATTCCCAGGGAACCCCACGATATATGTAGGAACCCAGCGTCCTCCTCTGGGCATCTAGAGCACTTTGCACTGTCATGAAGACCATACCTGCACAACCTGGATGGAGTATAGTTGACCTGATTAAAATACTTAACAGCAGTATGCCCACTCTTTGTCCTCTTTAATGATATCCAAATGTCTTTGCAATGCTAATCGCGCTCTAGATATCTCCAGTCATGTGCTTCCTGCGTAATGGCGTAAACCTGAATATTATATGACCCGGTGCGGAGTTCTGCAGTAGTTACAATAGAGGGGGGAGTGTGGGTGGCTCTTGGAGGTCATCTCCTAATAATTCCCGCATCCCAGCGCATGCCCTGTGGTAGTGAAACCTGATGTGAGGTGTGATCGTAGCCCCTCAATCTTGTATTTTTTCCCTGCTTCGCAGCCTGCCCTCTTTAAACATGTCTCGCACACTGATCATGCCCAACTCCTGGAGCACCTTAGTTGCCCCTCTCCTGTGAAATCGGAAACCACGTACAGCAAGGTAGCGGTGCCTCTGGTGCATACAGGTAGGAGCTCACCTGCCTTTCCTGTAATTTCTGCCAGGCATAGGAAGTCGCATTTATCTAATCCAGTTTCCCAAATCTTCGTTTCGGTTTATGAAAGAGGAGTCGGGGTAGAGTAGACAAAGTCGTCATTCCCTGCTCCAGCCGGAGATAGAGCAACTTTGGGGGTTCATGCACCTAATAGTGTGCGAACTGCGCTTGAGCGACCTGACAGTATGCTTCCAGGTCTGGGGCACCTAAGCCTCCCATATCATATGGGAGAGTAAGCATCCACCATTGCACCCTGGGATGTTTACATGCCCAGGCCAATCTACTCAAGAAAGCCCGTAACCTATCAGAAATAGAACAAGTGAGGATAATCGGGATGTTAAGGAACAGAAAGAGAAAGAGTGGCAGCACCACCATTTTCATGATGGCCACTCTTCCTGCGAGGGAGAGAGGAAGTTTAATCCAACGTTAAACCATGTCCGACAGCTGCCGTAACGCCACTCCGTATTTATCTCGGAGGATGATAGCTGGATCAGGGTGAATTTTATTCCCCAGATAGCGCACCGACTCTTCAGTCCACTGCAGTGGGAATTCCATAGGTACCCTGTTGGTGCCAGAAGTCAGAGCGAACACCATGGATTTGCCCCAGTTTACATTGAGTCCAACATGGCCTCCAAACAATACCACTACTCAGAGGACAGGCGAGAGATCCCACGCTCGTTCCCTGACGTATCGTGAGGTGTCGTCAGTGTACTCGGACGCTATGAGTGTGTAATGAGCAAAATGTATTCTCGCAGTGCACATGCCAGCGGCTCAGATGCTAATGCAGAGAGCAGGGGGGCTAGGCGCAACCTTGCCTCGCTCCCTTCTCTATTGGAATTGGGGGAGTCACCATACAAATAAACTGAGTCTGGCAACCAGCCAAATATACGATCAGCTTTATGAATACTTCTCCAACTCCCACTCTCCGCAGGACTGCCCACTTGAGGTCCCACTTCATGGAGTCGAAGGCTTTTTCGATATCTAGAAACACCGCTACTGCAGTAACTTCGGGATCTAGATGCTGCATTGCACCAAAGAAAGGTTGTAGGTTATATGATAGAATATGTCCTGGAACAAACCCAGTCTGTTCCACACCTATTACATGGGGAGAAGAGGTACCAGCCTATTCACTAGGAATTTGGCATACAGCTTAGCATCCACATTCATAAGGGACCGTGGTCTGTATGAGGAGCAGTGATCTGCCGGCTTCCCAAGCTTCAGTAGGACCACCAACAGGGCCTCCCACATAGTAGTAGGCATACAGCCATCAGTTGCCATCTCCTCAAACAGTGTCACCAGGTGCGGTATAAGAATGTCTTGATAGGCTTTATAGAGGGCCACCATTAGTCCGTCTGTGCCTGGCGCTTTACCTTTTGGCATATTTGCCAGAGTGACTCTGACTTCCTCCGGGTGCAGTGGGCCCATAAATTGAACCCTATGTTCATCTGTAAGCCATGACATGGCAATATGGGCTAGATAGTCCTCAACCGCTGTCTCATCTTACTGTGAGAATGATCTATATAGACCTGTATAATATTCATGGAACTGCTGTACCACCGATGAGGGATTGCTCCTGGCACCACCATCGTCGTCCAGTATTTGCGATATTGCATTATCCTCGTGGCAAGGGTGAAGAGTGGATGCTAGTGTAGCTCCGGGCCGTTCCCATTCACCATAGATACCTGCAAACGCATATTTCCCCATGTGCGTGTGCTACCTCCTGGAATTCTGTCATCCTGTGCTGTGCCTCAGTACTCCTGTATGTTTTGCTGTGGTAATTCCCTATAAATGTAAACTCTTCCCATACCGTAGCAAATGATGCCACTGTGCCTACATTAATTGTGAAGTATTCACTTATATCTGGACTCAGTTCCTTCCTGAATGCATCATCCAGCAGTGAATTCAGAGGAAAGGACTACGAGAAGGCGGGCAGTGGTGGAGTGCACCAATCTAGTTCCAATAAAACTGGTGAGTGGTCTGAGTATGTGCGTGGAAAAAACTCACAAGCCAGAATTCACAGTACCAACTGCTGTGTGCATAACCAATAGTCTATGCGGTGTGTATGTTGTGTACTGTCGAGTAGTGAGTGTACCCAGGGGTTGATGGACAGCAATGCGCCCATGCGTCAGTCATTCCTTCTCAATGTAAGATCTCAGTTAGGGCTCAGGCCACCCTTGCAGGACATCTCGGAGGGCCCTGATGAGCGATCTCGGTCAGGATTTAACACACAGTTGAAGTCCCCACCCTATAACTGGGGAAGGTCAGCCCATTGTTGCTATTGGGCGCTCAGATCATAATAGAAATTGGGGTCATTGTAATTGGGACCATAAACACCCACCACCAATAGCGGGCAAATCCCTATAATACATTTAGCCAACACATAGTGACCAGCACGGTCTGCACACATTTCCTGCAGGCTGATGCCTGCTCCTTTCCTGACCCAAATCATCACACCCCTTCAATGGGACGTGAATCCCTCCACCTACACATACCCCTGCATCCTCTGCTGCAGCCCATCCTTATCACCTGGGGCTAAGTGCGTCTCCTGCAGGACTGCCACATCTATAGTATGTCTACGCAAATATGCAACCACTTTGTGAATCTTTCTAATATCATTGAGGCCACGAACATTCCAGGAAAGTAAGCGCAGCCGCACAGGTTTCGCAGAACATTTACTGGAGGTGCATTAGACATTAGGCATGCAATATCTTATACTTTTGAACTGTTCTATGGGCACATATTTCTAACATAGCACAGGCCAGCTGCTGACTAGGATTACATTTGAACTTACCCCAACTACCTTCCCCCTCTCACATTGCTCTCTCCCCAACGTGTGCAATCTTTTCTCTCCCTGCCCTAACCCCTTTACACTGCCCAACTGGAAAGTGGTACACACTTGTGGGGCCAATAAAGCCAAGCTTCTCATCCGCAACATGTCCATCATGCAAGCCGTATTCTCAGTTTCCAGTCCTACATGCGCCAAGGGTCTCTTTAAGGTTAACTCACTGCAATCCCACTTTGTGCGACCCATGCGGAGAGGTCCCCAAATACTGCACTGTGCGTCTCTGCGGACCCCTTACCACTGTACATCCACCTTCGTTTTGCCAATCCAATATATTCCAATTTCAGGATATTATATTCCAATTTCAGGTCCCTTAGCTTCCGCTTACCCTGTAGGAACTATCGTCTCACCTCCTGGACCTGCTGGGTGAAACCTGGCAAGAGCGACACTGTGGCACCCTCCTATTGCAGCTCCTCCAGGGCCTGGTCTTTCCAGAGTTCTCCGTCTCTGTCCCTGTAATTAAGGAGCCCCGCTATGATGGGGCACGGAGGGGGGAACGGTGCCAAGGAGCGGTGGGCCCATTCCACTACATATAAGTCTAAGAAAGTCTTGCATCCCAGCAAACTGATCAATAGTTGCTCCACATACTTCTCCATATCATCTATCCAAGCCAATTCTGCTACAGCCACTATGTGCACATTATTTCTGCGTGAGCGCGCCTCTAAGTTTGCTGCCTTGGCTTGTAGCAGAAAGGGAAGTTTTTCCACTTTCTTCTGGGTTGCCCCCAGTGCACTTTGCTTATCTTCAGCCTCTGACACCCTCCGTTACACCTGGTCCAGATGCTCTGAATGCCCATCGAGCCTGTCCGACATGCGATCCATCCTGTGCGTGATCTATTTTCCAGTTGGATTTTGTGCGGCTTTGCTGCATAGCTGTCAGGGTTTGCTTTAAATCTAAGTTTCTCCCTCGAGGTCCTCTTGCATCTCTGCAGGTGCGCTCACCCCTTTGTTCAATATCTTTTATAAGCCTTTTGCGACTCAAATTCAAGTTTGGCTTGTTTTTTTGTCTGACCAGCCCATGGCGCTATTGTCCACTACGCAGTTATGCCCAGTCCTTCTGAGCTCAGTTACTCCTTTTCATTGCACACCCAGCACCACCTCCAGGCTCACCCCCATCTGAGCGCCACTGGTGGTCCCACCAGAGTCCTCCGGTTCAGTCACTTGGGCCGCTACACTCTCGCCTCCTACTCCCGGGCCGGTATGGAGTCCTATCTCATGGTGCACTCCAGGTGTGTGATACGCTTCGTCTGATCCCCACCGCTCCTCATGGCCCCCGGATTGGGATTTTATTGTGTTGTGTTTTGACTTTTTTTACTGGTTTGATTTTTATGAATGCTTTAAATATTTTTTTAAAATAATACCTGTCTGTTTTGTGCCATTATATAGATGTTACATAATGTGCCATTACATTACAGGAGACTTTGAGGAAGGTCCTCTTGTACTGAATGAGATACGTGAAGATCTTCAAATTGAATGTGAAAAGTTTCGGCAAGTGAAGAAGGTCCTTATATTTGATGTAAGTATGGTAATTCATATGTTGGGAGGGTAATCATCGTCCACAAATACGATAGGAAGATAAAGGTCCATAAATGTTTTTACAGTAGCCCATTATAGATTGCATTTTATATATATATATATATATATATATATATATATATATATATATATATATATATATATATATATGAGTATATATATATATATGTGTATGTATGTATATATATATATAATAAAATAAATAATAAATAAATAAATACATTAAAAAGGACCATATGTATAAATAATAAATGCATAATAAATATTACAAATTTACTCTCTTGTAAGCTTTACTCTGTCTCCTCATCACCCTATGTCTCTATCAATCTATCCTCCATCCCCACTCTGACTCATCCCAAACCCATCATAATACTTTCATCTCCGAAATAACCTTGCCTAAGCTCTTCCCTCCTTTACCGCATCGAGCTCACGCCAAGCCTCAGTTTACTATTATGATCTCCCAAACAACTCTACTAAATTCTCCCTCATTTATCTCACCTTTGACTAATCAAAAAACCCTCCTGCTACTGTGATTGCCCTAACCCTTTCCACAGAATCTTCCCTACTCCATCTCTCCTTTACTTATCCCAAGACTCATCCTATTACTATAAAATCCCAATTAACACTTCTGGATTCTTCCCTCCTTTATCCCTCCATTACTCTAGTCAATCCAACTAACAAACTCACATATCCTCTGTTCAAATGAACTCATAATAATACTAATACTGTACTCATATTTCCCTACACTAATCCACCACTAATTCCTCTTGGGTTCCGGAGTAGCATGCTACTCTTCGAAAAGCGATTCAACGCCTCGTCAGGGGTAGTAAGTGATATATAAATACACTTACAATTCCAATTACAATAGGGGTTGAACTTGGGTTTAAATTACTGAAACATTTGAATGAACCTGACAGGTTTGCAATTTTAATATTTTAATATTTGTGGTGGGCTGCCATCCATCCCAATTAATATCTGACTTTCTTAAAGTTGTGAGACATTCCCAGGCAGAGGATGGCTGTATATTTGTACGATAAAGTTACAAATTCCATGAAAAGCTTTAAGATGTAAAAAGTCCATAAATTACATTAAAGATAGCATAGACAAAAGAATTAATGATGACATTAAGATTGAAATCAAATATGACATCTCCCGTGACAAGGTGGACCCCCCCCAACAGCTAGATAAACTTGGGCTGCTCATACTCCTTAGACAGTGAAACAAGTGTAAAGACGCACATGATTTGCTCATCAACAAAAGTGGTGGTTTATACACTTTGAGCCTATATCTAAGTGGCCAGCTGGTAACATGAAGGGTAAATAAATGTGCTGCCATGGAAGAGGCATGTCTCACCAGGTCACCTTGTTCATGTGTCAACGTGTGTCAGGTTGGTAAATAAAAAATAAAAGATGCAATGTGTATTTCACATTCAAAGACCTTCATATTTTCGCTTGTTTGACTAGTGATTATACCCTGTGGATGAAAAACAAATAGTTTTATATTAAGCCCAAGAGAGAAAGTAAGAACACATCCAGTCAATATAATTAATATTGGAATTTGATGCTTCTCAGAAATGCAAAAGTAATAGAGAGAAAGCCTGTCCTGGTAGAACCCACACCTATCCAGTGAGAAAAACAAGAATCACTAGATAAGAGTAGTGCGGGAGTCTATCAGAAAGAGTGGTTAAAGCCCAGCTGAAATCATCAGATGACTTCAGAATAACTCCAGAAAGATCTTCCTCTTTAACTTGGTCAACTACGGCACCACCATCTCATAGTGACACCACCAGGAGGCAGCAGAACACTAAGGCCCTCATTAGGACCTTGGTAGCCCGACCATCGGACATCCAATACGGCAGTCAGGAGGACGCTGCCAAGTCAGCGACATCCCGGCCAATGTATTAGAATGATCCCATGGGGCCAGATAGCAGAGACAGTGTGGCGGCATTGGCTTCAGCTCTAAGGGAGAGCCGAGGCCAATGCTGCTGCACTGTCTTCTCTGCTAGCACAGTTGCAATGTGAACTGTTGCCATTGCAGACAGTGCCCATTCTGACTGTGCTGACAGGTGGGGACTCTGCACTGCCCACGACATGGGCATGGGCAGTGCAGGGGCCCCTCTCTGGTCCCGTCTCTGCTTTTCCACCAGCTTTTTCATGGCAGTGTTCCCGCCATGAAAGGGCCGGCATAAAGGCAAGTTGTTATCAGCATGGTGTTGCGACATCGGCACCGCCGTGCCTGACCTCAGCTTTTCGCACTGCCACAAGCACGGGATCACTGATTCTGGCAGTTGTAGCGGTCTTTGGCAGTCTGATTTACAGCATCCAAATCTGGTGGTTAGATCGCCAAGGATGCGTCAGTCAGACTGTTACTGCGGGTGCAGCAGTCCTAGGAACTCCATTATCGTAATAATGCCTTAAGAGCTAGACCCTATTTTCTGGAAGAGAGCAAAGCAGGACCCTATTTTTGGGAGAGAGCACAAAAATGATAACTTTTTACTTTACATGTGGTGCAGAAAAACCTCAAATCTTTCCCGACCAAGAGGCAGAAATTGATTGGTGCACAGGATGGATGTGATGATGCAATGGGTGGATCAGACAAAGAATTTGCATGAAAACATTACTATGGACTGGAAGCTTGTCACAGACTTAAAACTGTGAAATCCTAGGCACCAAAATATTTTTAAAAACCCTAGTAATCTGAGATTGGGGACGATCTAATATTTATTCAAACTCGTAAATTATGACAGCAAAAACTGAAAAGTCAACCTTTCCCTGGATAGGCAGGGGAAATCTAGAACAAAACACGAATAGATGTGATCATTGCTATCTTTTCAAAATAAATTAGTGAACTCTAAAATATAATTTCACTTTCGGCCGAGAGTCCCTGTGTCCGGTTTGTGTCTGTGCAATTTAAAGGTTCTCCAAAAATAGTTTTAATTTGATGGTGTATGCTATTTATGAAACAAGCAGAAGGAGTAATGGGCGTTGCCTGTTTTCTCTTTATGAACTGCTTCTGCGCCCGTGAGTAGTGTTTAACAAATCAGATTACAAAATAAATCAGTATATAGGTGTGCATATGTAACATTGACTTTGAAATCATCCGTTCCTCAAAGAGACTGCTGTAAACAATTTACATTCCTGTGGCATTCCCTTGATGTAATCCTGTCTGACATTCAATCCTGATCAATGACACAGTCTGTCTTGTACTTTAAGGATTACCATACAGATTTAGCCGCAGGGAGCGGGTGTGTCGCATATGCTGCTGGCTAGTGAGTGTGCATAAAAGCAGATTAGGGGCAGGAACGGAAAAGGCCGAAGCATCGGAGTGCACGGATGTCGTGAATCAGAATTCAGACAAGAAAGGTTTTGACATACTGTGAGAGACATGGAGTGATGGATGGAATGCGATTGCAAAGAGGACAGTGGGTTAGATATGCAGCGTGCTTACGTGGATATAGCCATGAGAGGAGACGGACAGGGTGCATATTGGACATGTGCTGGAATGTGTGTGATCCTAACTTTGTGACTGAAAAGGAATATTGTGTAAAACAATGCACACCTAGTAAGAAACTAATGAGATCATGTGGCAAGGCAAAAGAGAAAAACACGAGGCACATGGTAAGGATAAAGGAGAGTATTAGACCTGACAACCCTAGGGTTGTCTTCCCCCAAGATTTTTGCTTGGCCTGCCTCACTTTTGCTGATCAGTTTTTGTTAGCACTTTACCACTGCTAATCAGCATAGAAGCTCACTATCCTAGAACATGGTAATATTGGTGTATCCACAATTGGCCTATTTAATTTACTTACAGATCCTAACAGGGCCTCTAAATTAAATGCTACTAGTGGGCCTGCAGCACTGATTGTGCCACCCACTTAAGTAGCCCTTTAAACATGTCTCAGGACTACCACTGCAGAGCCTGTATGTGCAGTTTCACTACAATGTCGACTTGGCATTCAAATCCCTTGCTAAGCTTAAACTCCCCTTTTATTACACATAAGACGCCCCAAAGGGCAGGGTACGGTGCAAGTACAAGGCAGGACATTTACTTTTTTATTTTACATGTCCAGGTAGTGAAACCCCCCAAATTATTTTTTTATTACTATGAGGCCTACCCATCTCAGTCTATTCTATTCTTGAAGTCTTATATAGCGCATGGCTACTCTGAGGTCTCCAGCACTGCCAAAGACACTAAGGTGGTCAGAAGGGGTTGCAGGAGATTCAAATGCCGAAAAGCCAGGTCTTCAAGGCTTCACGGAAAGCTAACTCATGCTCCATAAGGCGCAACGTGTTCCAGAGTCTGGGGGCGAGATAGGATGTAGACCAGCCGCTGCAGCAAGATCTATGGAACCTGGGAGCCTTCAACAAATGGGGAGACATGAAGCAAAGTGTTGTCTCTGAAAGATAAGGGCAGGCTAAAGATTTCAACTGAAGGAGACCTTTGTTGTTGGCAGCCAGATGCAATATACATAGGCGCTTAAACTGTACTTGACGTTCCACCGGGAGCCTGTGTAATTCTCTCAAAGTCTTGGAGTCTGAGACATGTTTAGGGGGCCTCATCTTGTACAGTCTGCAACTTCGTGATAACATAGCATGGTGACCCTAAGAGCAAAGCATTCCTATAATCGAGACCGGACAGCACAAGAGCCTGGACGACAATTTATCTGGCAGTGGCAGGACAAAGGTAAAGGACATAGTAGTTTCACAGTGCCATAGCAGCTGGCGGCAACCTTTTTTGCATGAAGATCCATAGTCAGGCCATTATCCAGCCAGAAACCGAGGCTCTTTATTGAATCTTTATGACTGGGCAGTTTACTAAAATAATCTGAGAATGGGCTTGAGATCGGATGGCTAAGATTGATGTCCAACAACAAAAAACCTCAGTTTTGTCCTCATTTAGTTTCAACTTACAGTCTGACATCCAACTGACAACGTCCTGAAGACAAAAAGTCAAAGATAAACGGCTGGAGTTTATGTCAGGAGTGACTGACATAATCAGCTGAGTGTCCTCGGCATAAGACACCAATGATAGCCCATGGTCTTGGACTATCTCAGCCAGAGGAGGTAGATAAATGATAAATAAGATGTGGCTCAAGGAAGACACCTGTGGCACCCCCAAAATGAGGAGAGGCTGGTTAAAAGACTGATCCTGGACCTGGGAGGAGTGGTTCTGTCAAAAAGGAGGAAAGCCAGTCAAGGGCTCTGCCGGTGACACCAATGTTAGAGATTCTCTGCAAAAGAAAAGGATGGTCTACAGTGTCGAAGGCAGCACTGAGATCCAGCAGAGTAATGGCTGCTGAATCTCCTTGATGCCTCTACATTTTTTAACTACCGCCAGTAAGGCAGTTTCTGTGCTGTGGAAAAGGAAGAAGCCCATCTGGGTGGAACGCAGCAGTGCTTTTGAATCGAAAAAGCTGGAGATATACTTATTGACATATTTCTCCAAAAGTTTGGAGACTCCAGGTAGCAGAGAGATTAGCCTAAAATTATTAAAAAGAGGCTTAACAACAGCATGTTTCCATAGCTGAGGAACAAGCCCTTGGGAAAGTGAAAAATTGAATAATTCTGCCAGTACTGGAACAATGACATCGGACCCTTGAAGAAGAATAAGTATAGGTGCAGGGTCCAATGGCAAGCCAGACTTTACAGAATATAACAGTTCCTTGACTGTACACACAGAAAGAGGTGGGAAGGCCGAAAGAGTTTGCTCCGGGGGATCACCAGCGGGGTCATTGAGACTAGGGTAATCTGCAATGAGGGTAGTGGAGAAAGAGGAATAAATATCCATTATTTTTTTTCTGAAAAAGAAAAGCCAGCTCATTACAATGTTCAGTTGATGCCACTAAGGAGGGACCAACTGTTGGAGGCTCAGTAATGTTTTTCAAAATCTTAAAGATATCTGGAACCAGAGAAATCAGTGATGTTTGTAGAATAAAATGCAGCTTGGGATGCTTTAATCTATATATGATAGCGTCAGATGGAGCTCCTGTATTCGGCTCTACATGTAGCATTGTTGGCTTTCCTCCATCTCCTTTCTAAGTGCTTGCATTGTTTCTTTAAAGATAGAAGATCTCATTTGATTGTAGATTCCTTAATACATTTATTAAGTGTAATTCCTGATTGGGAATGTGTAGAACTGTTGTGTTTTGACACACGTGGACTTATAATAATAAATCATCCTTTTTGGTAAAGGTGGATTTACAATTACAACTTTAAAAATGCCACTTTTAGAAAGTTGGCATTATTCTTCTCTTAAGCCATGTGTGCCTGCAGCCTGCCTCCAATATATATCTTGGTTGGGTGCATTCCCTCTAGACACAAAGGGAGCTGAGGTGTGTCTGATGGGCCATTCACATCCTGATGGGCTATCACCAGGCAGTCCTGGGCAGGATGGAAGGGAGGAGCTGACACTTGTACCTGAATCAGATTGTGCCTGTCTCCATACAAATAACTGCATACCCCCCATGTGATGTGTATGGAGCCGGGGCTGGAAAACGGAGGACCTGTGTGTACCTCCAAGTCCCCCTTTAAAGTCATCCCCACTCTTAAGGCACCACCATGTATAAGAACTGGACTTCTGACCCAAACCGACCGCTGTGTTGTTACAAGAACTGCTGCTCTGCTGGACAGCTGAGCTGGAAGGACTGCTGTCTTGCATGTGCTGGCCTGCTGCCTGCTGTCCTTCTTGCCTGAGGGAAAAGGACTGGACCCACATCATCCCGAGAACCAAAGTTCTGGGGTACAAACCTCTGATAAACACCTACAAGACACCACACAACATAGAAATGGCCTACCTCAACCACCACCTCACCTTCTACACACCCAAAAGACAACTCCTTTCTTCCCAGCTTGCCCTTGCAGCCATTCCCAGGATCAGAAAAAGCACAGCAGGGGGAAGATCCTTCTCCTACCTAGGTGCCCAGACATAAAACACGCTACCTCTCAAACTCAGACAGCCTGCATTACTGAAGCAGTTCGGGAAGGATCCAATAGACCTGGCTATTCGATTGAGCAGCACGCCCACAACAGTGCCTTGAGACCCCACATGTGATAAGCCGTGCTATAGAAGTGTTGATTGATTGATTGATTGAAGGTAATTCCATGGGCTTGGTGGCTTGCCTTCTGTTCTGAAGTCTCATGGACATAAAAGATTTAATACAACTCTGCTACAGCTTCTGGACTCTACCAACTGTGCATCCTACCCTGCCAAGTGGTGCCAAACCAGTCACAGGCCCTTTGAAAGTGGGTTCTGCAGCTGTTCTCTACAGACGTCCATGTATCCTCATCGTGCACTGATCAGAACCGATGCATCACTCCTTGATACTGATGCATCACTGCTGCAGCTGAGTATGAAGCCTTCGCAGCACCAACTGGGGGTCTGGAACTGGTGCACTGCCCAGCCTCAGGCCTCATCTTTGCATCACCATCTTCAAGGCTCAATGATGACACATTGCCTCCATCCTAAAGGGTCCGACGTCACACCTCGAGGACATCGCATCCACTACTGCATGGATCAACAACGGTGCATCCCTGACTGCCCGGAACAGATCTAACTCATTTCCTTGCATCGGATATTCAACATTGACACAATCTTCCACACAAAGTACCATTTCAGCGTAATGTAGCTTGCACATGCTCCATCCGGTCAGCCTGAAAGTTTGGATTTATATTGGTCAAGTGCAACCAGATAGCCCCAGTAAGCACTGTATTTGCAGATATTCTTTAAAATATATTGACTTCTACCTGTTGGATTTTTGTTGTTTTCTCTTGTTTTGTTCATTAAATTAAGATCTATTTTTCTGACCTGATGTGGAGTCTTTTTGTGTGGTGTTTTCTCTGTTTGGCTGTCTGTTAAGTTAAACCTGCCTGATCTGTGCCAAGCTACCAGAGGGTGAGCACAGGTTAATTTATGGTGTGTAACTGACACCTGGATTAGGATTGTGGTCCCTACTTCGACAGAATTTCAAAAATAGAGGCACTGTGGGAGAGGAAAGTAGATTAAAGTTCAGAAACATGGTAGATTGTTACACAATCATTTTCTCACAGACTGAAAGTCAAATGATACAAAGGAGTGAATGTAAGTGCAATATCATTACAGGAAAAGTGATGATTTTTTTTTAAAGAAATTCAGCAGGAAAGCTGGGACCTGAATCAGAAAGCATAAGAGATATAACTACGGAGAAGAACCCATCAGGCATGTCACGAAAGACAAATATATGGGAATGAGGACAAACAGGACGGGGGCCAGATTAGAAAATAAATGCAGTTTGAACGGGACAGGTTAGAATGTAAAGCAGTGGGCATTGAGTTTGTCGGAGAAAACGGTGAAGATGTTCTGGGCGAAGCTGTCGAGCCACTATGGCACAAAAACCAACGAAACATTTCATTTGCTCTTCATATACTGTTCCTCAGCAATAATAATTTGTGATGAGAAACTACCTGAGCATGTCAGGCAGTAATTTTCGACATAGTTACACAGTGAGTACATTAACACAGATGGAAACAGGAAACAGCACTTTCATGATTCTAAAATCTACTTATAGGCGATCCCACATAATGGATAATATTGTTTGGATTAGAAGGAGTTTGTATAACTAAGGTCTACAACTGGAGCATAGCTCAAAGCTGCAAGAGCTCTCGCTCCAGACTCTCGACGGAGAGCCCCATTGCCAGCTTGGTGTAAAGGAGAGTAAGTTTTGTATGCATGGGAAAATCTGATCACAGCCGCACTTCCACATTTATAATCCAAATTCATGGAGTGCTGAAAGCTGGAAAAAAACAATGTTTCACGCACCGTCATAACACGACATTTGACTCTAAGTCACTGTGCTACAGGGACATTTCACACCACTAGGCACCACTTGACAAAGAGGTGGCTTATCTTTTTTTCAGTCATACATAAATAATTTAATCTGCAGAAAGAGATGATGATTGTCAGAGATGCCGGGAGGGTTGAAGATGGGATTTGTATACTCTCAAAATAAGAGAGGTAAATTGCTACGACTGAAATTATTAACCAGTTGAGACATTAAGGCCCTGATTTATACTTTTTGGTGCAAAACTGCACTAACTGAGTTTTGCACCCAAAAGTTTAGCACTGGCTTACACCATTTCTGAGCACCAGTCGAGCACCATATTTATGGAATGGTGCAAAGGGTAAGCTAGCGTAAAAAAAATGATGTTAGCCGGGTGGGGCTGGCAGTGTAGAAGAAAGGGGTTTTGCACCACAAAATGACATTAGGCAGGTTAGAGTAAAAAAATAAATGACTCTAACCAGCCTAGCGTCATTTTCTGATGCAAAAATATTCCATACCACATGACTCCTTGTCTTAAAAAAGACAGAAGTCATGCCCACCACCCCAATGGCCAGCACAGGGGACCAGGGTCCCCTGGGCATGGCCATTGCACCCAGTGCGATGTAGAGGGGCCCATTTCCAATACTTATCTGTACTTACCTATACTAACCTGGGATGGCGTCCCCCATCCTTAGCAGTCCCTCTGGTGTGGGTGACGGTGTCCCTGGAGCCTGGGGAGGGTACCTTTGGGCTTATTCCATGGTGTTCCACCATGGAAATAGGACCACAGTTCCCCTAATGCCTTTCCTGATCCAGGCGTTAGGGGACCTAGGGGCCCATTTCCATGGTGGAACGCCATGGAATAAGCCCAATGGTGCCCTCCCCAGGCTCCAGGGACACCGTCACCCACACCAGTGGGACAGCGGAGGACGGGGACATTATTTGACCCTCTCCTACCCCCGTGCATGATTTTAGTATGAGGGAATAAGTATGGCACTAAGGCCATAGACTTATTTTTTGCACAAGAACGCCTAATGTGCATCTCATTGATGCAAAGTAGGATTCCACGTCCCAAAAATGACTTTAACGCCATACATTTGGTGCTAGACCGGTCCAGCACCAAAGTATGAATATGGAGTTAGTTTTGCATCGAATTCACTTTAAAAAAATGACACAAATTTGGCGCAAAACAAGTATAGATATGCCCCTCAGAATGTAATTTAGCATATGGTAGACTAGCTTCCAAATTACTGGTGTGGAAGTCGGCCACCTCTACAGACCAAGCAGGGGCTGGGCCCTCTAGTTCAGAGATTCCCATCATGTCTTCCGGAATTTTTCACAATAAATACTACTGCTGACATGGACCTGTTTTTGTTTTGCAGAAATAACCCCCATAGTGGTGATTGTTTATCTGGAACAAAATACCAATGAAGCTCACACTCTTAGGGTTTATCCCCAGAGTGGGAGAGGTAAGTTCTAACGTTTCCTGCCCTTGACTGCCATAGCTTGCACAGCAAACTGTAACAACAAAAGTAGGCTCCTGGGACCTTACAAAAGTGTGCAGTCCCCAGGTATAGTGTATACACTCCTATACTACTGACCGCTAGTAGTGTGGACAAACTTTGCCAGTGATGACTAGCTTATTCCAGCTCAACTGATGTGAAGGATCACCTATCAAAAATCAGTGAAGATATGGGTGCATGTAGATCGTCATTATCAAGCTTCTAGAAACGCTATTATTTCACAAAAATGATAAAACACATGAATGATCAAGCAATGATTAAATACCACTAATACATTCATGTTAGCTTGATTATCATAAGTGTAGGAAAAGGAATATTATTAAAAAGAATGTGCATTCGATTTGATCACACATATCACCTTTGATTAATTAATTACCTTGAAACAGAAAAAAACAATTCAAAGAAGGGGAATTCAGGCCCTAAGGACCCTATATTGCAATAAAATTAATGATTGTCTTGATTGGAGGCATGCAGGGAGAAATCCATATATTAGTGCTCCATGTGCTATAGCTGACTAAAGGTACTATAGATGGCAATGGTCTTAAATGTGAATTGTTGGATATCAGACGACTGAGTCAGTACTATGTCTATGCCACTGTAGGCACAACAAGAGGGCCCCCAAGGAAATCAGGTTGCAACAAATGACGTCAAAATTGGCTTTGTTACTGGGACATGGAAAAGTTCCAAATGAAATAGGTAGTTTTGGCCCAGAATCCCAAAATCATTGCATAGGATCTGTGTTGCTAACCAGGGATTTGCAGCAGGAGATGGAAGAGGTGCAGAGGCATGGACAGCAGGATTCATTGAATGTTATGTGTGGATTTTAGTCCAGAGGTATGAAGGATTATGTTAGGGTTGTGTTAGAGAAGAGATATGAGACAAGGGAAATTGAGGGCAGAGTGTAATGTTTGACATGATTCAGATAATGAAATAAATTCAGGTGAAAATGTACAGTTATTGCCTAAAGCTGAAGTTGGAAGTAGCTATGAGAGCAGTTGAATTGTGAGGGATGTGTTCATGAGGAATTGGTCAAAAGCTGGATAGGTCAATTGTGGTCCTTAGAGTCATTTGTTATCTGTGATTGCTACATAGCACATTTTTTTAGAATTACATCAGCACTTGGGTGCTTCATAGCTAACTGACCCCGGAGAGCCTTAGCATTATGGTACAGAAAAAAGTCCAGTTACAGCATAAGAAATCTGGATTCAACTATTACCATCACGTACAGAGAAAACATACAAAAGAACCATTGGGGCATGTGGGGAGTCCCAAACCCACACCTGATTCTAAAGAGAGGGCGTTAAGGTGGTGGCAACACCTTAAAATGCATTCCTCTAGAAGTGTACTAAAGTTGCGAATGCGGTCTTCCACATACTTCTTGATCATTTAAAAACGACTTAACTTCACAAGGTGACACAATTTTAATTCTGTAGTTCATATGTAAATCCCAGAGACGTGGATGAGTCTCTTCAGTGGGATAAGTCCATATATTTATATGTAAATGAGGGTTCTATGATGGAACCACACATGCGGCAACCACGCATGCCTGAACAACGCGGTCAGAACAACGACTGCATTGTTTCCACGCATGCCTTTACCACGCACGCCTTTACAATGATTTTTCATTGTAAAGGCATGCCTAGTAAAGGCATGTGTGGAGCCGGCATGAATAGTTGTTGCATGCCACCCCCACCCTAAATACAAAATTACCTCGACCCCCCCAAAAACCCACCCCCCACCCGCCCTAAAAACAGAAGTACCCTGACGCCCCACCCTTAAAAACTACCACGATACCCTCACCCACCCTGTGCCCTAAAACCAACCCCCATCCCACAAAATAAAACAACCCAACACTTCAAAACAAAATTACCCCGACTCCCCACCCCGCCCCTATAAACAGAAGTACCCCGACCCCCCACCTTTAAAAACTACCCTGAAACCCACCCACCCATCTTGAGCCCTAAAACTGACCCCGACCCCCAAGAATAAAACTACCCAACCCCTAAAAACAAAATTACCCTGATCCCCCCACCCCACCCCTAAAAACCCAACCCCCGCCTGCCCTGAATACAAATTTACTCCAACACCCTCCCCTGTCCCTAAAAATCTGACCTGCCTACCCACCCTAAATACAATATTACCCCAACCACCACCCCTTGAAACCCACAACCACCCTAAATACAAAATTACCCCACCCCTAAAAACCCGACCCCCCCACATGCCCTGAATACAAAATTACCCCAACCACACACCTGGCCTGAATACAAAATTACCCCAAACACCCACCCCGCCCCTAAAAACCTGACACCCCCTCCCGTCCAAAAAATACACAATTACCCCGACCTCCACCCCTAAAAACCTGCCCCCCACCCACCCTAAAAACATATTTACCCTAACCCCCAAATACAAAATCACCCCGACACCCTGCCACTAAAAACCCTACACCCCCACCCCACTAAATACAAAATGACCCTGACCCCACCCCTAAAAAAAAATACCCAGGACTTCCCACCCCTGCCCTAAAAACCATAGTACCGACCCCCACATCCTCGCCCTTTAAAAAAAATTAAATAACCTAACCACCTCAACCCCTTCACCCCCCACCCCACCCCTAAAAACTACCCTCAACACCTTGACTACAAATTTTGCACTTAGAATAGTGGAGCATAGATTGCAACAGGACATATATCAAATGTAACTATGCCGACAACAGGAACCAGAAAGCCAAATAAAGGGTAGAGCAAAATAAAGGGTTGACTGGGGAAAAGAGAAGTAAGAAAATATGGTTATCCTTCAATCAACTCTTGAGTGCACGAGAATATGGGATGACTGAACCCACAGTAGGTGGAATTTTGCTTTGCCATAAGATGGGCTAGTCCAAATCATGGACCCTGGCATAGAATTAGATTTTATTTTCAAACCTATTCACCCTTACAAATAATCTTAGATACTGGGTGGGTATAAAACCGGTGGTATTTTTGGCTTGTGAATATCATTGGAATGCCCCTTTTATTCCACCTTATGTTTCTGTTTGCTGTGAATTAGACACCTGAGCCTGGAGAAAGTAGCTGTTTCTATTATTTGATCTTATGATAATGAATATTACATGCATAGGATTATCCTTGTTACTCTTTGTATAGATTGGTATTGTATTTAATATATCTGAAACTAACTATAAATCAATACAGAGAGATTTAGTGGCGCACACATCGTTGGTGCTAGAGACATCATGCTTTGTTGTAAAAGTCCTCTTGGTGGTGAGTTGGAAATTGGCATAGAGAGGGGGGAAACCATGAACATTATCGCACAACTAGAAATGAAACTCAATTCCAGTCCTTTAAAAATGGATTGTTTAGGAGATGTAGACAGGGAATGAGGAGATGGTTGATATGGATTTGAAACAGTAAGGGTCAAATTTAAAAGGGAGTTGTGTCGCTCTTGCACGACACAATGCAGTGCCTGCCCACCTCAGTTCCAAAATGCAATTTGTGACTTTCTGCACAGCGTACATTTCTTATCAACATGCCCCCATATTTGGGCATTACCTAAAGTTGCTATAGATAATTGTGGCTCTTTGAAGTGAAAGGTTGGATGTCAGATGACGCAGTAAGTGCTATTTTATGCCACTGTAGGCACAACAAGGGTGCATGCAAGGAAACAAGATTGCAGTGAATTAAATAAAAAATGGCTTCGTTACTAAGGGCATGGAAGATCCAAACCTAAAACCCTAATTATGTTTGGGAATGAGGAAATGGTTGCAAGCGAGGTTTGTTGCTAACCAGGGAATGCAACAGAAGGTAGACGAGCTTGAGAAGCAGGGAGAGCAGGATTTATTGAACGTTAAGTGTAGAATTTAGCCCAGAGATGTGCGGGATTGATTTAGGGGTGTGCCAGACAAGGGAGGTGAGGCAAGGGAAATTAAGGCAGAGGTGATGTTCGACATGATTCAGATAATGAGCCGTAAGGTCAGGTGAAAATGTATACTTATTGCCTAGTGCTAGAGCTCGGAGTATATGTGGGAGTAATTGAATTGTGATTGGATATGTGGATGAAGAATTGGCCAGAAGTGAGTATTCAACAAGGACGAAATTAATTTGGTACCAACTAAAATGTGTTAGAATGCTTTATATAGTGGTAAGGTCATGAGACGAGATCCATTTGGCGAGTACTAATACTTGTTTGTATTAAAATTGATATAGCCAATGAAAAGAAGGGCAGGCCCGATGGGCTTACAGAGGTAGGCTGTTTTCTTCAAAGAAGGTATCAGTTAGACTTTCAGCCTTAGAGGACAATAGTATCGGGGTTTGTAGGTTTACAGTCTGGTGAAAGAATGAGTGTTGTGCGGAGGAGGTGTTGGGATGAGGCGAAGGAGAAGAACTTGCTAAGGATGAGACAGACTTCATCCCATGTTTGTAGTAGAGGGTGTGGTTAACAGACACACATCCCGGGTGAATAACATCATGTATGCCTATGTCACTGGTCTAAATTCTGGTTTTAGTTAGCGTACTTTCATAAACACTGGGAGTGGAAGTTGATTTGGTCTGTGATGAGGAAGATCCTGTTGTTTAGCGAGCTTGTTTTCTTCTGACTAAATTAAAGGGGAAGGGAAGCACACTTCCAGTTCGGGACGTTGCATACTTTCATGATAGTAAATGGGTGAAGTTAATAGTTTCAACGTGAAGTTTAGTGATAAAGGCATTGACTGCAAGTCGTTAAAGTCTCGATCACTGAGCGAACAGGAAAACGTATGCAACGACAAAGGAGAGGTGTGGGTGGTCTACAAAGCTGGAAACTGTGCCTTTGTTGAGGATCAAGAGAAGGAGAGGTGCAGGCTGGGGTAAGCATTGTAAAGTGGTACAGGTGGGCATGCAGGGAGGTGTTAAAAGCTTTATTTAGTTTGGTGGATAGATTAGTCCTTCACACAGGTGATGGATATCATGTCCGGCACATTGCAGGTGCTACTGAATATAATGCACTTGTAATATGGCAGAATAGGTTGTCTGTCATGTTTGTGATGGAATACTCCACATTCACCGAACTCTAAATCGGGCCCTAAATGTGGGGATAAAGCTATGAAGGAGGGTCAATGTGATAATTCTCATAGGCCAAGATTTATGGCCTATAGTTTTAGTCCTGGCTAGAGTGGCATGGTGAAGATTGGAAGTAAGCACTGTAGACAGGGAATGGAGGGAAAGTGCTGGATTTTCAGGATAAAGGATGATGGCCTTAGTATCATCTGATGTAGGAAGCCAGTAGCTGATCAGAAGACTATGTTTGCATAACCTTCACTGGCAAATGATTCATCACAATTCACCACTTGCGGGAGCCTTATGACTTTGTTATGAGTGATCAGGGTAAGTGAATTGTGACGACGCAAGGCCTTTTTCTAATAATGCACAAAGCAGCTGGGAGAATAGAACAGTGTCAGACTACTCTGCCTTAGTTTGTTCCTGAACTCTCAGCAGCGAAGGGCTGCTGGACTTTGGTAATGGGGTCTGCCAAGGGAAGAACTGTATTCCACAGGTATTCAGGTACTCATGTGTGTCTTTGTTTGGGTAGCCCGGCAGCAAGCCCAAAAGTCTAGTTGTATACATTAGCTGTCTGTAGTAAAAAGGTTTTAACGTGGGATGGGACTGAGGCTTAGTAACTATACTGGCCGACAGGTGCATCTTTTCAGCAGTTGCAAGTCAGAAAGAGGGATGAAGGGCTAAAACACCAGAGAAAAAATGTCCCACAGCAAACATCTAATTAACGCGCTGCTTAGCTGGGTGCACCCTTTGTGAAATGCTGATGAATGTCATACGTTCACTGGACGGTTCACGTGTTTTTGCTGAGGCCTTCAATTACATGGCTAACCCCCTATCATTATTAGAGATATGGTTTTTACCTTTTGGGCAAAATTCTTAAAGGTCACACGTACTTCTGAGGCAGCTGGGCTCCACAGTTCTATAGTGACATAGTTTATTTTCTTTCTACGCTACTTACTCTTCGCTTCCTCTCTTGGTCCAGATTTCAATCTCAGACCTACAACTCTGTCTAGCAAAAATAAAAGACAAACATAAATAAACTGGCAAATGTAGCGCATATGTGCCCTCGTTTCTCACACTGCTGCAATCTAGAATGACCACCTCTCTCCAGGTCATTATGGGCACTGTTTCCAGTCCTCGACTATTATCCTCGTGCACTCTGGGTGCTGTAGTCTTATTTTGTTTCCATTGACCTAATTTGAACAACACACTTGAAATCAATGATCTTGGGGAGTAAAGTTCAAGACTTGAGACTATGGGGGTTATTCCAACTTTGGAGGAGGTGTTAATCCGTCCCAAAAGTGACGGAAAAGTGACGGATTTACCACCAGCCGTATTACGAGTCCATTATATCCTATGGAACTCAGAATACGGCTGGTGGTATATCCGTCACTTTACCGTCACTTTTGGGACGGATTAACACTCCTCCAATGTTGGAATAACCCCCTATGTCTGTAATAGCCTTCTATAAGGAGGTCACCCCTCTACAATGCCACCTTCTAAACCTCTCCCTCCCACTGCATGTATGTATGAGTGCAGAATACAAAGTGTACAAGAGATGAATAGGGATAAGGGTGGCAAGAAAAGGCATTTAAGAAGAACTCTAAGGGGACAGGAAATGCAAGGGAAATAAGGTAGAGCGAGAACTAAAGGTACTGGAGAGTGGTTAAATATAGGAGAACCTGGGGCCAGATGTACAAAGCTATTTTTCCGTCACAAATAGCAATATTGTTCCTTTTGGGACCCCAAAATAGCCTTGTAGCATGTACCATCCCTATTTTGTGAGTCAGTAACCTGTTACCAAAATAGGGTTTGCGGCTCGCTATGAGGAAGGGGTGTGTAAAAGTTGTCCCTTTCTAATAGCGACTCGCAGGCCCATGTGTGATTGTTTTGTGACCATGAATGCGGTCGCAAAGGAATCACAGTTACCATCAATTTCAAATTGGTGGTAACCCATTCGCAAACAGGAATGGGTCACCAAGGGTCTCCTTCCCCTTTGTAAATGGATGCACCAAGCTTTTTTTCAGAACAGGCAGTGGTCCTAAGGACCACTGCCTACTCTGAAAAAATGAAACAGAACGTTTATTTTTTATTTTTTAAATGTATCCTGTTTTCTTTTAAAGAAAACGGGATGCATTTAAAAAAACTACTTTATTTAAAAAGCAGTCACAGAATTGGTGGTCTGCTGACCCCAGCAGGCCATCATCCCATGTGAGTGCAGCCGTTCCCAAATGAGTCGCAATTTGCAACCTACCTCATGAATAATAATGAGGCAGGTCCCTTGCGATCCATTTGGGAATCGCTAACATTTTGTATTGTGACTCGCAATTTGCAAAAAAATTCTCAAAAAAATGCAAATTGCGAGTCAGACAAAAAATGGTTTTACATTTGTCCCCTAGAGCACCAAAAGTGCACGGTTTGTGGAAATGAAGGAAAAAAAACTGAAACAGTAATAGGGGCAGGTGAAAAATAATAGAAACATTTAAAAGGGGAATGTGGGGAAGTAGATTTAAGGAGCAAACATGATAGACAGTAAGACAATGATGTAGAGAAAGAAAAGAAGTAAGGGAGTAATGGGAGTAAAAGAACCTACGAGAGAAAGAAGATAGGAGAGAAAGGGTTGACTGGGAATGAGTACTGAGAGAAGGGTAAGAGACAAAGTATGTCGTAACAGAGAGAGAAGGAGGAAATAAGAAAATTCAAGAAGGGAAACATTACTTACAACGAGGCAAATGCAACAAGATGCATTTACAATGCCTTTACCATGCATATGCATTTACCACACATGGCTTTACCACACCTGCCTTTACCACACCTGCCTTTACCACGTTTATACCCTTACCATGGATTCCTGTACACGAATTACATTGTAAAGGCATGAATGGTAAAGGTGTATGTGTGGTAAAGGTTTTAAAGGTAAGTACAGGTAAGTATTAAGTGTGTAGAGTTTTCAGGGTGGGTTTGACTTTTGGGGTGGTAAGGGCATTTTTAGGTTTTAGGGTGGGTATAGGATTTGGGGGGATAAGGCATTTTTAGGTTTTAGCTGGGTATGGGTTTTTGGATGGAATGCACATTTTTAGGTTTTAGGGTAGGTATGGGATTTAGGGTGGTAAGGTGGTAATTTTTTATGACTCACCGGCGGTTCAGGCTGCAGGGCCACATCTACAAGGTCAGACAAAACCTCTTTGCATGGCTTTAAGTGGCTTTGTAGATATGGCACCCTTTCAGGCATTACTCTGCGGGAAAGAGGCCTTCCATTGGTGCTACTGTAGGTGTGCCCACACAACACCCATGGAATATGACACATTCCCAGATTTACAAGGTTTTGCAAACATGGGAATGTATCAGTTTCCTACGCCATGTAAGAGGTAGCATGAGGGTGAAGCAACGGGGAGAAGTAACATTATCTCTCTGCGTGTTTCCTCTTTCTACATGTGCTGCATTCTGAAGTACGCATAGAATGAGGAAAACACCTCTTGTGATTTTTTGGTGTGTTCAGGAAGGTAACCCATTCTGCACAAAAGCAATCATCCCTGCAACACTGACATCCGTGCACCATGGTGCAAGGGAGCCTGCATTAGTGCATGGCACAATTTGTGTGCCAGAGCAGGGGACAAGGACAGAAAATGCACCAGGTTTTGTAGATACAGTGCATTCCTGCCCTTTTATTTTGACACAGGGTAGTGCAGCAAAAAAGTTTGCAATGCTGCCGTGTGCCAAAACTTTGTAAATGAGGCCCTTATGCTCTTTGGAACCTTCGTCCAACTTGCTAAGATTATTTCTCTCATCTTCAATGTAGATGGTCACTGAACTTCCGAAATGTGAAGGACAGCAGAATTAACTTGAAAGAGAAATTATAAATTAGGCAGAATTTCTAGTGAATTAAAATTAATTTATGCAGTCTATTAACATTTTTCACTATGTGATGCCTGAATTGTGATGTTACAGTAGAATGCAGTTGCAATTCTCAGATGTCCTATATTGTGAATAAGATACACATCTACACCAGACTTTTCCAATGAGCAGCTCATGAGCAACTGGTAGCTCTCGTGTTTCCTGTCCAGCCTATTAATTTAGAAGCTTTTGTTTTACTTATATAATATATGTACCAACATTGAAAAGTTTGTCTTAGAGACGTAAATGCGTGTGTTTTCATAACTGATTAGTTGGTGTTTTAATATCCAAAATCTATTTAAAGCTTATATTTGAGTGATAAATCATGTGACATTGGGGAGATTAATTACCAATATTATTACTAAGCCTGGGCAGAAATATAAATCTGCTTGTGGGGTTGGTGGAATTCGGGTAACTCCACATTATGCATGTAACACAGAGTTTCTGTCAAATTGCGCAATACAGCATGTGACAGAATTATATTCCCAATGGTGCATGTGAGGCTCCGTTAACACGCGGTTGCAAACGAGATTTGCCACCGCAAGCACGATGTCCTGTTGCCAAGGAGCCTCCTGGTGCAATTCTGTGATGCCGGCAATCGAGAGCGAGTGTGGTTGCCTCTCTAGTAATTTTCTACTCGAGAAACAGCTAAATAAGCTCAAAAATACCTTTTTAAGTTGGTATTCTGCTTGAACAGACAATTCAGGTTGGTTTTTAGTGTGAAAAGCATTTTTTTTTTAATTTTTTTTTTTTCAACAGGAGAAAAGTGCCCCAGAGTCTCCATCTTCATCTTCCTCTTCCTGTTCAGAAGGGCTCCTCCCAGTGCTTTGTCCATATCCTGCCCACTTTTCATTTTTATTTCAAGGTGAAAGAATCACACTCTTTGTCTGCAATTCCTGCTGCATCTATACTTTGTTTTTGTGACATCACAACAAATATGTTCAAAGGCTTTTGGATAAGGGTGGTGTTTCATACAGGACATGCACCAGTATTTTTATTTGTACCTTTATTCAAGTTTTACATTTGAATTTGAATGTGGTGGGTGGCCTGGAGTAGCCACAGAGGGCTAGTATTGCAGGTTGCACAGTTGAGTACTTTTTCTCCATGTTTGTTGAATTTGCACTATTTATTTATTTTATCTTGTGGCCTATCTGCTTATGGGCCATCCAGCCAGTACCAACAGTATTAACCATTGGGTATATGAAACAACTGTTTCTGTGGGGACGAGCTTCACCAGTACCAGGTTTTCTGTGGGAAGGAGGAGGCGGCAGCAAGAACTTCCAGAGGGCAGGAGCCCTTTAAACATTTCATAGCGCTCCCGCCCTGCGGGACGCGCTTCACCAGTACCAGGTTTTCTGTGGGAAGGAGGAGGCGGCGGCAGGAACTCCCAGAGGGCAGGAGCCCTTTAAATATTTCATAGTGCTCCCGCCCCGCGGGCCCGTCCTTCGCCCGTCATCGACCCCCCTCTAACGTCTACTCCTCCCGCCTGCGGTAACTTAATCTGGGAGCTGTGTCAGGTACTGTGTGAGTCCATTATCCATAATGGGGAAAAGAAAGATTAATGTACAAAAGGGGGAAGGCGGGCCCACCTCCCTTCAGTCCTCCATTACTAGTTACTCATCTTCTGTGATGGGGGCCATCGAATCTGAACTTGAACATGTAGAAGAAAGGATTGGGGCTGTCCCAAGTACTGTACAACATCCCCCTTTGGAACCTATTGTCCACATATCCACCCTTACAAGAACCGGTCCTTCATTACCGATCCTGGCTTTGAACACCAGTCAATTGGGCGATGATATACTTCCTACCACTGATCGAATTAATTCTTCTCCCCTATTAGTTATTCCTCCTCTCAAAAGCTCTTGTTCTCAGGCCGATTCTCTTCCTTTGAAGAAGAGGAGAGCCGGGAAAAAGCCCAAAAATACAAAAAAGGCCTTGGGCTCCAAAAAGAGACTATCCACCCTCCCGGCTCAAAGTGACAAAGCCCCAATCTCCTTGGTTTCCTCCCCTGAATGTCCTCTGAGCAAGGATGCTCCTGAAGACTTTTCTAGTATTATTGACTTGACACTCAAATCTTTTTGCGCAACTTTAGATGTGAAACTTATCACTTTGATCACTAGGAAGCTTGATTGCTTTTGTAATGATGTGACCAGTTCTCTATCTAATTTTTTTAAACCAGGACCATTAAGTACGGGAATACACCATAGCCCAGAACCAGCCTATCAACCCATTCCTCCTTCTACCTTGGTACTCCAAGGAGCAAGTAATCCTTCGCTTGATCCACAAGCTGTCTCTGGTCAAGAAATTTTAGTTGACAACCCTGCATTAGGGCTGACAAGGGAAGTTTACTCCTCTAGGTTGAAAGACAATGGTCCAAATAAACTTTCTAACAACGCAGACTCCTAACATTTACCACCTGACTGCAATCCGTATGTTTTGGTTCTCTCAAATGTTCCCCCTTCGGAGTGTTCTAAACAAGAAGATACCCACTCCCTAATTAGAAAAGCTGGTCACTGGTTGAACTCCAATTTTAAACCAATTTTTTTTCACAATGATAAGATTCTTATGGCCCGCAGAGTGAGGAGGGTAGGATATTCAAAGGAAACAGAGGAGGGAGATTATGTTGTTTTAAATTTTGCTAATCCTCATTCAGTAGACTATTTTGTGACTAACTTGGATCATTGTATTATGTCAAGTAACAGGATTCAAATACATCCCCTGTGTCATTTCTACGACCCTGTGCTCCTACCAAATCGCATTGTTATTAATTCAAGTATTCATAGACCAGACCCAGAAAGGTTTCATTTACAGATAAATGTACCCTCTAGCAATCGGTTTTCGACTCTTAATCACCTTGACGAGAACGATTGACTGACGGCTTCGGTCCACCCCTGTTCTTCTAACATGGAGAGACCGAAAGCTGGGAACCTCCATGTTGAATGTACCTGGGACACAGGAAAGCCTGCAATGGATTTGCCAGTTCCTATAATTACTAAAGTTTTACTGTCATGTCCTGTGTCTAGACCACTAACCCTGCTTAGCTGGAACATAGCAGGGCTGCGATCCAAAATTGACAGTTCGGATTGGAAGAGCTTTATTTCCTCTTACGACATAATTTGCCTACATGCGACCTGGTCTAAAGATACGTTCCTTCTGAACGGTTTTACCTCTCTGTGTCAGCCGGCATTATCCTCCCAAATGGGGAGAGCTTGCGGCGGCCTTTTAGTTCTTGTTTCCTTACATCTCCCGCTTTTAAATGTGTCCTTAATCTGGTCTTCCCCTTATTTCATGGTTGTTTTAGTTTCTATTAGCGGACAAAGGGATATCCTAATTTTTAATTTTTACAATAACATTCCTCGGGGCCTTCTTATGGGTCATTTGGAGTAGATAACGGACCTCATAGATTCATCACATGTTTTGCAGAATAGTGATCTAATTATCCTATGGGTGGGCGATGTCAATACTCCTCTGTGTAGCAAGGAACATATGGACCTGTGTGCCTTCCCTGTTGAGGGCAGAGAGTCATTAATTCATTTCAATCATACTACTGAAGGAGGCGCCTTAAACCTTTTTATTTGTAAGTTTGATTTGGTTCACGTTATAGTGAAATTGGCTCCTGACCCCTGTAATATACCAACCTTTACAGGGAATTTGAAGGGGAGTATTATCGACTTCATACTTATTGGCTCCTCTGATTTTTATTTAATTAAAGAATTTAAGATTACGCCTCATTGTGCGAGCGATCATAACCCCCTTAGTATTATTTTGGACCTAAAAATTAACCAGGCTCCTAAGACTAAAAGCTTGAGAGCTGCTACTGTTTATAACCCAAATTGCGGTCTACGTTTAAAATGGGACAAAATAGATCCTAAAATTTTCAACCAGGAAATTGTAAGAAGTAGGTCTGACTCCATCCACATGTGTTTGCCCCAGCAGTCAGATCCTGACCGTATAGTTTGTGAATTTGAATCTTTAAGCGCTGACATTTCACGTGCCCTGGTGGTGGACAGGCCCCTGAAGGGGCCGGTGGCACACAGATGGTTTGATTCTGTGTGCTCATCCGCCCATAAAAAACTCAAAGACGCTCTTAAAGCAGTTCCTCTCTCCCGTCAACTAGTCAAATTAGCCAGAGCCGACTATAAGTCCGCCCTTGAAAAACGGAAATCAGAAATTAGGTCTAAGGCCTGGGGCGAACTTTTGGCTGCGTCTGAGCTGAAGGATACTTCTAAATTCTGGAAAGTGATAAATCACTCCTTCTTCTCTGATAATAACCCCAAGGCCGATGACTGTCTTATTGCCGAGGATGTCTGGGTAACTCATTTTAGGAAAGTTTTCTGTTCAGGAATTTACGAGAATCTGCATATAACAGATAATCCTTCTGCACACTCTATTTTAGACTCTAATACTTAGGCCCCAAATATTATCTTTGATCTCCATGAGGTCTTAAGCGCTATTAACAGATCAAGGCAGGGAAAGTCTCCTGGCCCTGATGGGGTTCCTGCTGATCTTTTTAAATCAGAAATTGACCTTTGGGGTCCGCTAGTTACAAATGTGTTGAATAGTGTGGCAAATAGTAACGTGCCCATCTCATAGAAATCGGCTATTATTGTCCCCATCTTCAAAAAAGGAAACAGACAAGATCCTTCTTGTTACAGACCAATTTCTCTTATTGATTCGACGGCAAAGATTCTAGGTTGCGTGATCTTGTCCCATTTAGAAGATTGGATGACCGAGGCCCAGATTTTATCTCCTATTCAATTTGGATTTAGACCCGGTGTAGGCACAGTTGAGCAAGTTTTAAACCTGCAGCTGATACTCAGTAAATATGTGACAGTCAAAAAAGAGTCCATTCATATGGCTTTCATTGATCTAACTAGTGCCTTTGATATGGTCAACAGGTCAAAGTTATGGCAAATTTTGGGAGCATTAGGCTGTGATCCGTCCCTATTGGAGCTTATTAAACGCCTACACACAGACTTAATGGTTTCTGTTCAGGTCGGCTCACATGGGCAGAGAACCTCTCCCATTCCGTCAACAAGGGGTGTAAGACAGGGATGTATCTTAGCCCCCTTTCTTTTTCTGATATACATAAATGGGCTCTATGATTCACTGGTAAAACATGCAAAGGATGTACCGAAGATGGGCCAGAGACTAATTCCAGTTTTATTATATGCTGATGATGCAGTTTTCATTGCTCGTACCGCAAATGGTTTACAGTGACTATTGGACGCTTTTTATAACTTTATGTTGAACCTTGATTTGAAAGTAAATTACCCCAAGACTTTTGTTATGACCTGTGGCCCACGCAACACAAAGTCTGAACAATTTATTATGGGAGGACATATTTTAAACAAGGTCAATAATTTTTGTTATCTAGGCATGTATATGAGTTATTCTCTGTCCTGGAAGACACACATTAATTTTAAGCTCCAACAGTTGATAAGGAATAATGAAGCGATCTTTTGCTTTTCAAATAAACTAGGCCACAGACCCCCTGCACAGATGAAAACCCTCTAAAACTCTAAGTGCGCTGCAGCAGTCCTTTACAGGGCAGGTGTCTGGGGCTACAATAAAATACCCTCTCTCCAGAGCGCTGAAAATAAATTCCTGCGTAGATTACTGTTGATTCCAAAATGCATCGCAAACATCATCTGCCATGAAGAACTTGGCCAGCGCTTCTTGGAGGATAGGGCTTCTACAGCTCCCCTACTGCTCTGGATTAGATGTTGGTCAAACCCTAAGGCAAAACTTGTCCAAGACTGCATTTCTGATTGTCTACAATTAGAAAATTCAAATAGGATTTCCTGGCTTATGTTTCTGCGAAACTCTTTTGAGAACCTAGGGCTTAGGTACATGGTTGATGAACCCTATTTGCTAACTACAAACTCTAGGTCTGTTTTGAAGTCTACTTATTCCGAGCATATATCAGAGCTGAGATTTCATAGTTCCCTGAAATTGAAATCTTTTGATCCCTACTCTCGGATTGTGACTTTTTCATGCCTTGAACCCTATTTGACTTGGTTTTCAAGTTTTAGAATAATTTCTCTTTTAACACTTTTTAGACTTAATCTAATTCACTTTAAGGTAGCTTTCCCCGAACCATGCTTTTGGAAAAAGGATTTACCACTTTGTCCCTGTGATTCCAAATCAACTCAGAGTACCTCGCATTTTCTTCTTTTTTGCCCTCTATATGCTGCTCCTAGAGGGGCTTTTATTCTACCCATTTTACATCCTCTTAGATCCATTCACTATAAGGAAGCTCTACTATATCTTCAGAGATTGACAGATATTCTAATTTGTCATCATGTATTAGATTTTGTTACAGCTTCTTTAAGTATAAGGAAAAGGCCTACTCTATTTTAAATTGTTTACATGTGTGTACAGTTTATCATTTTAAGCTAATACTTGTATTTTTCTGATTTTGTGATTTTAATCATGTCTAGTATATTTATCTGTTTATGTTAAGTTTTTCAGATTGGATGCTTATGCAGTGTTTTTAGTAATGGTTTTTATGTTCTATTTGTGTTTTATATTATTTATAGATCGATAAATGTGTTCTGGTTCGCACTTTTATGGCAATTGCCGAATAAAGTTATCTGACTGACTGAACTGTTTCTGTGGAATATGTTGTTTTAAAACATCTATGATTTTGACAACGGTGGCACTCGATTAAATGAAGATGTTTGTTTTTTGTATTTCACTTTTTTCTCTGCAAAATGTGTATTTTGGAAGGGTAATATCATGCCTTGGGAAGATGTGTGTTGTTGACAAAACTTTCACAGTTGACTTAATTTTTGTTTTTGGCATTGCTGAATAAATGGTACTGTTTTCTTCATAGTTTACTATGCCTCATTTGTCTGGTTAGTGTGTGTCTGTGTGTTTTTGCTGCTGGCCATCATTTTGTCTTTGTTCTCCATGCCGTGTGCTCGGTGGCCATTTTGTCTAGTCAATGTCCATCCATAGGCCTGCATGTGCTCTTACTGCCCATGCCTCCTTGCTTGTTGTTGTTGTTTGACTATGTGGCCAGTAGCCATTTTGTGCAGGCAGGCAGTGTGCTTTTGCCATAAGCCTGCATCTGTTCTTTGTTGCCCATGCCTCCTTGATTGCTATTGTTGTTTGACTAAGTGGCTGGAGTCCATGTTGTGTAGGCAGTCAGTGGGCTTTTGCCATAAGCCTGTATATGTTCTTTGTTCTCCATGCTTCCTTGCTTGTTATTGTTGTTTGACCATGTGGCCAACAGCCATTTTGTGTAGGCAGTCTGTGTGCTTTTGCCATAGACCTGCATGTGTTTTTTGTTGTCCATGCCTCCTTGCTTGCTGGTGTTGTTTGATTATGCAGTGGACATTTTTAGCTATTCACCTAGTGTAATAATCCTTTTTTTCCAGTTTTCAAAAACGTTTTCTAGAGACATTGATAAAAGAGGTCTATGCCATTTTTTGTTCATTTTATTTACTTTTTTCCCTGATATCAGTTTAATGTGCTTCGTGACAATTTTGTATAGGTATGACCAGTGTTTATAAAATAATATATGCCTTTTTCCATTTTTCCCTATTTTTCCTCCCAATGGAGTCCCATAATCCCTAGTGATTTATACAACAGCAACCTTTTTTTTAACATTTTCCCTCCATCTCCTGCCATCCACAGGTCTTCTTATCTTAGGCCATAAATGCACATCAGCATTCATTTTGACAGGATTATTTCATTTCACCCACAATCCCTGCCTGCCATAGGCACACACCAGCATTCATTTTTAAAGGATTATGTCATTTTTACCAGGCACAAAATGCCTGCCATAGGTGCACACCAGCATTTATGTTTTAAGGATTATTCCATTTCTACTCACCTGCAAGTTGCACATGTATCACATGAAGCAAACGGTTATAGCTCTATGGTGTGTTATCCTGATTCAAATAATATGCTAAGGTGTGGACTATTGTTGTCAAGTATTTGGGATAACCTCAGTAAATTGTATTGTGTATAAAATGATTAAATACAACTGCAAAAATGCCACATTTCACAAAATTCTTTTCTTCTATGTCTGCTTTAAGGTGCACAAGAGACATCACCCACAGTAATACCAGAGAGAAGGCTGACACAAAGTGACATGCCCAAACATCTGAGTCCTCTGCTTCTGCTTGTGAAGCTAAGTGCCAACTAACAGAGATTGAAGATGGCCCTAAAGAAAGGTGCTGCCAAGAAAGTGGCCAATGAGGAGGAGAAGAAAAAGCACATTGCCATCACTGTCACTTGGTTGCTGCACTCCTCCTTTTTCAGGCAACCTCATATGCCTGCTGCACGTCCTCCGGGCAGCAAGCTGGGAGCACCACTCCTGTCAAACTGACCCAGACAAGCAATCTACAAACAGGCAGAGTCACAGAATGGTTTAAGCAAGAAAATGCCTACTTTCTAAAAGTGGCATTTTCAAACTAACAATCTAAAAACCAAATTCCATAAAAGATATATATTTAAATTGTAGTTTCAGAGACCCCAAGCTCCAAATTTTTATCTGCTCTCAAAGGGAATCTGCACTTTAATAATATTTAAAGGCACCCCCCATGTTAACCTATGAGAGAGATAGGCATTGCAGCAGTGAAGACTGAATTTAGCAGTATTTCAGTGTTAGGACATATACCACACATCAGTACATGTCACACCTTTAACATACACTGCATGCTGCATATGGGGCTACCTAGGGCCTACCTTAGGGGTGCCTTACATGTATGAAAAGGGAAGGTTTAGGCCTGGCAAGTGGGAACAGTTGCCAAGCCAAAGTGGCAGTTTAAAACTGCACACACAGACACTGCAGTGGCAAGTCTAAGCCATGTTTACATGGCTACTTATGTGTGTGGGACAACCAGTGCTGCAGGCCCAATAGTAGCATTTGATATTCAGGCCCAGGGCACCCATAGTGTACTTTACTAGGGACTTACTTGTAAATTATATATGGCAATCATGGATAAACCAATCAACAATACAATTTACACAGAGAGCATATGCACTTTAGCACTGGTTAGCAGTGGTAAAGTGACCAGAGTCCAAAAGCCAACAAAAACTGGTCAGAAAAAATAGGAGTAAGGAGGCAAAAAGTTTAGGGATGACCCTGCAAAAAGGACCATTTCTAACAACTTCCTTTTAAGCTTTTCACATGGGAAGTCAGCAAGGAGGACAGTACGAAGTGCCAAGCTATCCCATTGATGCATCGGCTCCAAGACCAGTCACAAAAGAGGTTGCAAAAGTTCACTGGTGAAAACAAAGATGCACATGAGTTGGTTGGGAGCTTAATCCATCACCTTTCTGTTAATCTAAGGCTGCAAAGAGAGATCATGACCTCCAAAGAGTACATCTGTGCCACAATACTTGATCCACGGTACAATAAAATACTGTCCACTTTAATTCTTTTTTCAGAAAGGTATGTTTTTCACTATGCAAAACGTGGATTGTTGAGCAAGCAAGAGATTTGGACCAAAAAATAGCTAGAAGGTAGAGTGCTGTGTGGCCCTCAACCTTCAGAGAAGGCATTGCTATTGTCTCACACCAGCCAACACCAGCAATACCAGCAACAACACTATCAACAATAACAGCTACAGAAGAATCAGACCCAACCTCTGTAATGACTTGATTTCAAGTGCCAGGGCTTATGTTGAGTACAGAGGTAAAAGCAAAGAGGTTGAGCATCTGGCAACCCTAACAACTATTCAGAAGATGGTCCAAGACTATCTGGATGACCCAAAACCTATTGATCTATGGGGATGCGAAGATTCACCAATTGCCAGAGCTCAGCAGGCTTGCAATAAAGTATCTGGCTTGTCAGATAGCCAGAATGTCTGCTGATCATATGTTCAATGTAGCTGGTGCAGTTATCAGAGTCAAAAGACCAATCTCTCTCCTAAACACTTTGAGCGATTCACCGTGATTAAAATGAACCAACACTTCATACCACACCATTACACTGTTCCAGAAACACCACAAGAGTAGGATGAGAGTGACTGGTCAGACTCAAGTCTTTAGCTGACCAACTTCTTGGTGACCCCCCTGAGTCTGAGGATGAACTGCACCTCACTGACTGAGTAGACCACCATAGAACTTTCAGAATATTGTTGAAATGTTTTGCCAAAAAAATGGATATAGCTAGAGGAAGATTATACATTTTGTGTCTGACTTATGCAGCCCTACCATTTATTGGGTGGATTGGTGTTCAACCAGTGCACAGTGAAGAAGCCTCCCTATTTCTTTAAAAACATGAAGACAATGCCTGCCTCCATCCAATGCCCATCATATTTCTATTCCATAACAGGGGTGCCCCAGTAAATAACAAGACTACCATGCTGTTGCTTTCATGAGAACATAGGAGATACAATACAATTGTGTACCACCATGCTTGGATTGGAACAGGTAACTATTGTACCAATGAGTGATGTATATTGAGTGAGTGTGTGTCATAACATGTAGTGGCAGACAATGAGTGCGTTCAACTAATTTATACACTTGATTTCGATGACTTGCAATATTTGGGGGATTTTGCTCGAATGTGATTGGCCCCTTCACACTTACCTAGATTTACTTGCATGGTTCAATCTTTGCTGTACTTTGTTTCTGGTTCTTCAGAGACCAGACCAGTCAGTTTAGTTAATAAATACAGATCTACACAAAATGCTCAAATTATTTTGCTCTTCTTGTTTATTAACAGCATTATCTATCTCTCTCAATCTCATCGTGAGTCAGGCTGATTTGTTCCTCGGAGTGAGGACTCAGGGCAAGACTACTTCAACATACAGCAAGAAAAAGGATGTTATCTACTTCAAAGGGAAACCAACATGATGATGACTCTGAGAGGCCTACTCAACCCTGTGAACTGGACTGAGGTGTGTTGATTTGGAAAATGCTGATAGTGGGCTGGCTCAAATGTCAAACTCATCTGTCATGTGATTGTGGCCGGGGTGTAACTGGAGACAGACATGTGATGCCTCATCATCACATGATGGAATCACTCGTCTGAAGGTTATGACAGTTTTGAGATGGATCAGCCAGGTGCATGCAGCTACTTGTCTGGAATTGGCTGTAAATATGCTCTCACTTCTTAATTAATCACACATGAGTCATCATGACTTTAGAAGCCTATGCTTTTGCTCTGCCTCTTGTTCAGCTCCTCATAAGGCTTATCTTCTGTCCTTCTCCTTGACTCTACAATATTGTTATGGTTTTACAATCTACAGGTCTTCTCTTCTTCTACAGGAAAGGTGAAAGCTCCATAACACTACTGCTTAGTGCTTACAATGCTGGACTAGGCACCTAAGATGGACATTCCAAGAAGAATTCTGGTGCACTGCCAAATTTTATATCTATTTACAGTGTCATTTTTCTTTTAACAATCATACTTTGTGGGTGACAGAAATATTATGATAACTTGGGTTTCTAGGACTGATGGACTGTTTGTAATGCATTTAATTGAAGTCTGTCCTTCATTTCCTTCTACAAATAGATTTGAGGGTGTGCTGTTCAATGACCTGCTGAATATTGTTGTTGTATAGTGTTTGTGTTGTTCACACCATTCCCCAACTCACTGTTCCCAACCATTCATCAAACCCCTAACCCTCTTTGTCCAAGCAGTGTGATTTATTGAGATGCAACTTAACTTACACCATGAAGGGATCACACACTTGCTGGGGATGATGTGGAGAAAGGGACATCAACTCACTTCAGTATCTTCTAACCTGAACAATACGACTGCCCACACTATCCCCACTTACTCCCTAGGCATGAAGGAGATAACATAAAAACACATCATCATAGTGCAAAGGAGTTAGAACAATGTCTGACTCTGTTCCAGTGTCCAACAATAGTTCACACTAGTAAAAGAGCTTTTGTCAAAATAGTCTGGATTCAGTCTTTGATAACCCACTAACTCTGTGTTTTATTTCAGTCTAGTTGTCTATGACAAATACTTTTTCTGATGATTCTGAGATTTGGAGTTCACCTCATTGAAATAGGCGGGAGTTGGACACCACTTTGTGAGGTCTTCCCCGGTAGTACAAGAAGAGAACATTAATACCACCCCCATTAATAAGAAGGCCCTTTTGGAAAACACTGCAATAAGGTTTGGGAAGATTTGTGAGCGGTACCATCGCCTAATCAATTCAGGTAAGAAAGAACTAGTTAACTTAGTAGCTAAGCTGTTCTTTGGAAAGAGAGGTACATTTTGTGTTTTTGTATGCCTGCAGGCAAATAATTACAGAAGGGAGGTCAAGGGCAGTTATGACACTAACTACTACTATATTATACTGTATAATTATGTAGTTTCTACTAAACCTCATCAAATGAAATAGATTTGAATTAACTAGTTTTTGTTCTCAGATAATGCTACTTGATTGGTGGGCTGTAACTGGACTGCAGGAAGAGGTAAGTAACCTACTCAAGAAAAAAGCATGGCAGAGGACTTCAGGTAAGGGATGTTTAGGGGGAAACGTTGATGTATAAATAATGTGTGAAAATCTGGCAAACAATTTCAGAGGGTAGATCCATGTCACACTCTCTTGTCAACAGTACACAAAACAATGCTATAATAATACAACGCCAACTAGCTATAGAAAGAAATATAATACTGCCAAAGAAAACAGTAAAACTCATTTATTTTAGGACCCTCTCCCTCTACCCACAAGAGGCTCACCCTTCTCCAAAATAAAAATGTCCCAATAGTCCAAAGTAGCAAAGTCCAAACCAAGGTTGAAAAACAAAACCCTTTCCCCAACTGTGTACTATTCCCACCCTATCCACCCACTCCTACCAAAACAGAAAATAAATAAGAAAAGACCTTGAAGGCATCAACTTCTCAGGCCAAGTCCTGCTCCCCTTGACATAGCAGTGCTATCTCATGCTTGAGGTGTGACAGCCATTGTAGGCCCCTTCTGGAGGAGGCATTTTGTTGGATCTGAGGAAGGGAAGACAGTGGTGGTACAGGGAGCAATGGAGGATTATGGCTGCAGTTAGCGTGGCAGTAGTGGAGAGCCTCCAGTCGGCATATTCAGAGACCACTGCCTCCAACTTCTGCTGCCACAGCCAGGTAGCTATCTTCTGCTGTGTTAGTAGTTGGGTCGGTGCTGATTGCTGCCTGTCACCAACAGCAGGAATAACAAGAAATTAAGGAGAACAAAATAGTTGCACGGTATTGGATCAGAACTCTGCTATTCCCCTAGGGCTATTGGAATTTCATTTTGATGTGATGATTGATGATATTGGTACTAGTTAGACACACACAACCATGGTCAAGTGTCATAGCTAGGTAATCAATCATAGCACTGACTGTAAGAAATAATTAAGCCAGAACACCAACATATAAAAAATAAAACAGAAAAGGAAATGTGATTTTTTTAAAGGTTTTAATTTCATAGTAAAACAGAACACACACTTTGTGTGTTGAAACATTTGAATTACCTGCCATTAATAACCAAGGCATATAAAAATGCATCCTGCACAATTCATACTTGACTCATACTGGTGGGTCTGGTAATTCTCCAACATCTGTTTGGGAAAGGCCATCTGTAGCATCGTAAGTGAACTTATAATTCCAATGGTCCTGCTCTTCTCCAACTCCCACGTCAATTCTACTGCCTAAGTCCAGTCTTAGGTTAGAGGCTTAGACTGTTAGAGTTTGGCAGATGGGACACTTTTGGTGGATAATGGATATTACAGTTGACATTACAAAGACGAATATGATAAAATATAGTTCAGCAAAAAGGATCTTTCATTTGTCACAGAGTATCCCATCCGCCAAATTCTAAATCAGGCCCTTAGTCACACATTATACCCAGGCTTCCAGCATAGACTGTTCTCAAGGAATACCTTCACTTGGCAGTGGGAAAAATGTGTCCATGGTGAGGGATTGGTCTAAGAAGTGGTTCAGCTCTAGAATGATTGGTTGGGTGTCAATAAATGATCATGTACTATGCACTGACTGTTCAAATAGTTTTCCTTCCATCAATCTAAAAAGATCTTTAAAGTCACATTGATTGATGGGAGGAAAAATATTAGAACTCTCAATCTGTAATGAAAAACTTGATTACTTCACCTGGGCAGGGACATGTGGCACAAACATCACATGCTGAAATATAATTTACTTTTTTAGGGAGACTGGGACAGAAAGACAGTAAGATGAAGTAAAGCAGTATTAGGTGACTGAGTGGCCACTGGGAAAGACACCTTGACTTTAGTTTGTGGTTTGTACATTGTGGTTCTATTGTGCCACTGTGTGCAGCAGACACACATAAATTAAATCACTGCCTACACTCACCAAAGCACCAGCACCAAAAATTGTACCACACTGCAGTTTTAGGTGATAAAATGTCAAGAGCAGGTACTGGACCCGGGGGATGAGGGGTGGGACATTTGCCTCTTATGACTAGTACAGTACATTGCCAATTAGAAAGCAAGGTGAGATACCATTTGTTCTTGCCAACACTGGCACAATGGCACAACATCTCTCTCGCCCTCAGTCGCCTGTCCCACCACCATCAATGTCCCTGCTGTGACAGCACTGCTGCTGGTGGTCTGTGCACCAGGTGAAAAACATAATGCATCCATTTGAGATACCAGACAGCCACCTATGTACTTATTTTGCACAGGATACAACATCAATACCTCGCAACGGTTAGGTTAGCTGTCTATCAGTACCTTTTTCTGTCAAAAGTAATCAGTGGGAGTTTTGTGTTATTTTATTGTTTGACAACATTTTAAAAAACTGGGTAACCATTGTGTCAACCTTAAAAAATGTTTCTCCTAATGGAGGGAATAGGGATCAAGATTAGGAGGATTCAGGAATAAGGTAATTGTCTAAGGTAAGGCGATGATTCTAAGAAGGTATAGTGATTCGAAGGGAATGCAAAAAGTATATGTTGTTGTTTGAGGAAGTGGCATCTCATTCCTGCTATGGTGCACTGTCATGGAACCTGCTTGTATAAGATAACACTGGGGGTCCATGACCATGATGACCACTCTGTTGTGACCCCTGGCATTTCCACTGTTTGATCATGAAAACTACCAACATATTTGGTGACTAGAGTACTACTTGGACTTGGCTATGTAATCCTGTTTACATTACCAAAAATCTTTTCCCCTCTTTGCTTAATAGAAATGACTAGAAGAAAGGTACAGACAGGAGAAAGTCAGCTGTGGGTACAGGCAAAATAGAAAAACACAGGGAAATGCAGGCATAACAAACAACATCCAACTTAAAAAAAATACTACTAAGTGTATAGAAGGGCATCGTTTTAATAGCAGGGGGATGAAAATGACTAACAGCAGGTAGCAGAACTGTTGCTGGTGGTGAGGTTGGTGGACAAACCCGCTGCTTTGCTGGTGGTAGCCGAAACAAATGCCCTCTTGTCCTTGGGTGCTTAAGAAAGAAGGTAAATAAAACAGTAATTTGTGGTTCTCTGTACAAACACATTTTTTGACAGACACAGCATTGTTGCACTTTTTCAATCAGATAGCCTATCCCTTGTTTCATATTCCTAAACCTCATACCATAAAATTTTAATATTTGATCATGCATTCCAAACTATGATCTTTGCTTCTCTGCCCCCTTTTGATGAGTCGCATTGGTCCCCATGTGCATATTGCACACATCCGGGAGATTGTCACTTTGAGCTACATAAAGAGAAAGTCACAGAAAAGAACATAAGTTAATGATGCAACAGCCCTGATATAATTCCACGGTAAGAGTAAGCGATATGATGAGTTGACTTTGGTGGAGCTGGGGCTTTATTTAAATATTTGGTTTATGGTGCAATCTTACAACTCTTCAAATCAGTAGTCCCCGCTTTTACTCGGTCCAGGCCGACAGCCCTTTGCTGCAAATGAGACTTAGGGAGTCCTTCCAACCCTGGCGGTCATGGACCACCAGGGCCGGGGACGGAGGAAGCACCGCCAACAGGCTGGCGGTGCTTCAGGGGCACCGCCGCGGTCAGAAAAGGGAAACCGGCGGTTTCTCGCCGGTTTTTCCCTGCCCCAGGGAATCCTCCACGGCGGCGCTGCAAGCAGCGCCGCCATGGGGATTCCGACCCCCTTCCCACCAGCCTGTTACTGGCGGTTTACACCACCAGGAAGAGGCTGGCGGGAACGGGTGTCGTGGGGCCCCCTAATAGGGCCCCATTAAGATTTTCAGTGTCTGCAAAGCAGACACTGAAAATTGCGACGGGTGCCACTGCACCTGTCGCACACCAGCAACTCCGCCGGCTCCATTCGGAGCCGGCTTCATCGTTGCAGGGGCTTTCCCGCTGGGCGAGCGGGCGGCCTTTTGGCGGTCGCCCGCCCGCCCAGCGGGAAAGTCAAAATGACCGCTGCAGTCATTTGACTGCGGTGTGGTCTTTTGGCGGTCTCCGCCCGGCGGGCATCGCCCGCCGCCCGCCGGGGTCGGAATGACCCCCTTAATCAGGAGCTGTAAATCAAATCGAATAGTCATCACAGTTTTCAATTTAAATATCGTGGGAGTCAATTTCGAAGCGCTATGTGCATTTTTAAGTAAGTGAATCTTAATATATTGATCAGCATCAGAAATAATTGAAATAATTGATCCGTTGAGAATCAATTTAATAATTTAACATAAGAGCATATGCTTAAAGCAGGTTCCATAAAGGAAAAGTCCCTATTCTAAGACTTGAGACTGAGAGAAAAGCATCAGTCAGAACCCATAAAGAACTTTAAATCAAGAGGTGAAAACATGAAACATTTAGCATCAAATCTCACATTTTAATGAAGGGAGAACTTCCCATATGGAGAGGTCCAAGAAACTCAATTGAGTAACAAAGCAGCATAGAATCAGACAGGGAAAATGAAATAGTCTCTCAGAATAACTCTGAAAAGCGTCAGCAAAGGGCTCTGCAGAGAAGTCTGGAAAAGGTCTAAACAGAATCTGTAAGCCTACTCTAGGAACACAAACTTATATAAAGTTTCAGTTCAACATTCAAAACAAGTTGTTTCCATGTTCATTCCACTCATCAAATCAGCTTCCGGTGAATCATTCTGCAGAAATTAAACTAAACATTTAAATACATTATTATATTCTATGAATACCAAGTCAATGGGAAGGTCAAAATCTAACACTTTCTATGGTCACTATCTTCTCAGCACTTTTGTGTCAATGGAAGTTTAAAATTTCATATTCCTTCGCTATGATTTCTAATCATCATAGAAATCATTCACAGGTGAGATGAGAGCTCACTCTCCCGTTCTGTTGATTCTTTTTCTTTTTACGTTTCCTCTTTCTTTTAGTCTATTGTAGCGTTTGTTAATGTGATCACTTAATTTTAAATCTTTCTTTATGTGTTTATTTCTTTCTCTGTTCTTTTTCTTTTGGAATATACTTTTGATACCTTTATGTTCTCCTAATGAGGTAAAAAAAAAGACAACAACATTTATTATGGGTAATAGTATGGCCTTGAGGATTCCTCCTCCTGCGGTTGCAATTCAATTGCCTGTTTCAGAAACTCCTTTTGTGAAATGTTTTAGATTGCTAGTGGTTTCTGATGGTTCTAAATCATGTTTTATGTGTGAAATGTTCTTTGAATATTCTGATTCTTTTATTCTCATCAGGAATGTATGTGCAACAATGTTCAGTTTTAAAAATCTTGCAGACTCCGCCTTTCTCTGCATAAAATGTCTAAAGCATACCAGTTTTGTAAAATCATTAATCAAACTGCTACTGATCATGAGTTAGCCACTAATAAAGCTGGACTAGTTGCCAACTTGTCCACTACTGTCAAAAGTTTTATAATCTTGCTTTTACTTAGTATCACTCATACTGCTGGAATAATTGCTTCAAATATATCTCCCACTAAGTGAATTCCTTTTCTAATGCAACAGGTGTATCTGTGTGCAGGGGTCATTGCTAAAGCATCTAAACTATGTAAATGATACATCTTTGGAAATAGCAAACCTAAATAACAAATACATTTCTAATCAGCAGGTAATTTGAAGTATACATCCTGTCTATATATATAAATGCTCAAGGTATAACTGGATCATCTCCCTGTACATTTTTCCCTTAACCTCCTGATTATTCAAATGTGTGCTCACAATTACCATTCCCTACAGGTCTCTTTCTAAGTTGGCATCTTCTTCTAAATACACATGCATTCTCCGTATGTTTCCTCTTGAACTTTAATAATTGGATAAGAGATTTTTCTCTAGCATTTATCTTTTTCCTTTTCCCAAACATTATTCAAAACATCTTCATGTTGATTAGCACTACGGGAAAAATGTTTTCTCATTTCTTCTAACATCATGATAAATGTTTTCTCTAATGGGCTCCTTAAGGAGGTTAGATTATGTTCATATGTCTTAAAAGTGTCTATAGAAAGAAAAGGTCTAAAATAATGCCAAGTTGTTTCCATTTCTTTTGCCAGTGGATTTAAATTAATGCGTTTTAGGAAAGTATTTTTAAAAGGGCATACTGACGATCAAATCATAATATTCAAAATATGTTTGTCTGTAAAGTAAACTAAACTCAGTAAAATCCTGCATGTAGTAGCATCTGACCGAGGAATGTCGTGGTATGCCACCTTCTTGACAAATGACAAAGGTAAGTGTGCACACACATAATAATCTTTTGCATCTAAAGCTTGTGTATTCTCTTGAACTAATCTCGAATACACATTTGTGAAATAATAATTTTCTTTCATGTAATCTTCAAATGAGTCTTTTAACTCATCCTCATCTATATAAGTTATAGTTGTGTTAGTAAATGAAAATACAGATTTCACTAATAATAATGCAATGGCTGCTAATACTACTAGTAAGGATGTAGTATCCATAATAATGTTGTATCCAGCTCTTGTTAGAACACACATATTTGTTTAAAGTCAAATCTTTTCAAATTATAAATGTAGCAGCAACTTTTAATTTGTTGCTTTCAGAAGTTACTTATTTGCACAGTCTTTATTTTCTCTCTGTTTTCTTTGTAAGTTAGTTTCTTGTAGCTTTATTTATAGCAATCTTCATATCGTCTTCCTTTACCCTACTCTGTATACTTCTAAAATGTTATCCCTCCTCCTCTACTGCAGTCTTATGCCTAGGTAAATCTTCATAATTATTGTTGTTTATTTCAGTCTATTAGCACAGGTCATTCAATGAGGTTTCAACAACAATTGTTTTTTTCAGATGTCTTTTTTAGCCGCTTTTCCTTAACTAAATTCAAACACCTTCAAGGTGGATCAGTAGTTCCTTACTCCAGTCAAGCAAATCTGATATTGGGACATTTAGCACTTAGCTCACCTATTAAGTCCATTTAGGTGTTGAATATCTCGGACAAGGTACTCTTGTTCTTTTGGATCTTCTGAGTACCTCTAGACTCTGTCTCATCAGCCATTGTTGGCGGTATGGATCCAGCAGACACACTTGTTATCAGTTTCTTTCTACTGCAGGTTCATATCCATTCAGCATTGTGGCTGCTTCTATTTGGTCTTGACTCAGTACTAGTTCCTTCTCTTGGATCTTGTTTGTTGCTTGGAAGATGTCTCAACTGTTACTTCAGTTTCAGTTCTTGCATCTCCTTCTATACCAAGAGCTTTAAAGCCACTCTGTGAGATATCCAAGAACTGGATTTCTTCACCTGCCTGCAGTTCTTCACCCCTTTCTTCTTGCTGTTGCACCTCTTGTGGTTTTGCTCCATCTACTTGTACTCCTTGTACAGTTTGCAGTGGTACAGTCACTATTGTTCTCAGTTCTAGCTCATACAACACTATGGCCCTCATTATAACAATGGTGGTATAAACTGCCTATCGTCATGGCGACGGCCGCCAAATTCCCATCACCGCGGCTACCAGCTGTCCGCCATATTATGACCATAGCCGGAATTCCACCAGAAGGATGGCAGATTTCCAGCTGTGGTCATGGCGGCTGATGGCAGCAGATGGCGGCGGATGGCGGTAAGGTGGCTGTAAGGTGGTGCTGCTGCCAGCAGCAGCGCCACGCCAGTAGACCGCCACAGACCGTTTTTGCTGGTGGACGCTGCTGCTGGCATCAGCACCCCATCACATCTCCTACCGGAGGACCCCCTGCAATCAGGAAACGTTGGGTGCTCCGGTAGGGTAAGGATGGGGGGTGTTGTGTGTGTGTGGGGTGTGACTGTTTGTGCGTGCGTGAATGTGGGTGTGTGTTGCGTGTGGAATGCTTGTGTGCATGCACAGTTGTGTGTGAGCGTGTATGTTGTGTTGTGTGAATGCCCGTGTGCCTGTCGTGACGGGGGTCTGGAGTGGGAGGGAAGGTAAACCAGGGGAGGGGAAGGGGGGTGGGGAAGACCTCTATCAGTGACAGGGAAGGATTCCCTGTCACTGATAGTGTCTACCGCCATGGATTTCGTGGCGGTAAAGAAGCCGGTAGATGGGGTCATAATCCAGCGGGTGGGACAGTGACGGCCACCTGGCTGGAGACTGAAGTCTCCAGCCCAGCAGGCTGTTACCGCTGTGGCAGACAGAGTGGTACATTGGCAGTTTGGCTTATGCCAAACCGCCAATTTCAAATTATTATGAGGAAAAGTACCGCCAGCCTGTTGGCAGTACTTTTCTCCATTATACCGCCGTCCGCAACGGTCATAATGAGGGCCTATTTCTTCATACACATTTCTTGTTCTGTGGGTTAGTGAGGCATGCATCAAGTGTGATACTCCAGCAAACAGCAATGTTTGTGATCAAAATCACCCGGTAGGGGTCTTTCCACCTTGGCTGTGGACAGAACTTTCTCACATGCTTCTTTATCAGCACCCAATCACCGGAGTTGAGATCATGGCACTGCTCTTGATGCAGATTTCCAATGACACTTTAAACCTGCTGATAAACAGAATGCACCACATCAGCCAATCTTTTGCATTGATCGAGTACCATGTCATCTGCTATGTTCACAAGGGCATTTGCAGGCACAGCAGGCAATCTCATGGTGTGTCCTATTAAAATTTCAAGGGAAGATAGACCTGTCTTCCTGTCAGGTGTACTTTGAAGGCTCATCAAAACCAAAGGCAAAGCATCAGGTCATTTCAGTGAAGTGGGTGGACAAACTTTTGCCGATTAGGACTGTTAGGAGCCTACCTTTTTTTGCAAGAGTGAAATTGACACACAATAAGTTTCAAACATCCCTGCTGGCCAGGAGGAACAGATAATGATGATCTAGCCTGGCCTACTGGGATGAAAGGACCAGCTGATGTACACCAGACTGCCGCTAGAGGACTTCTGAGTTGCCTCGTCTTCTTCTCAGCTTCTAAAAGATAAGCAACAGAATTAGTGCCTAGTTAACTATTATGTGAGAACCTATTCATATGCAATGTATATATGATTACCTAATATCCCTTTCTCCCGTCTGCTAGATTGCATTGAAACTGCCTGGCTCCTGATGATTGCATCTATAAACAGAAGTGCTTGAATGTAATGCCTCTAAGAAAATGTCAGGATTGTACATACAGGTAACTTATAGGCCTAAACCCTCTACACCTACCCCATATTCATTGATGCAAGTAGAGAGAAACACTGCTTCCAGGGAAGGGAACAGAACAAGGCATAGGAAGTTGAGTCAGGCAGTTTATCAACCAATTATAATGGACCTTAATCATCAGGTTCATTAAGGAAATGAAAGACATCAAATTAACGTTCAGCCAGGATTGTCTTGTTCATGACTACTCTCTTATGTTTATAGGTACTCCCAGGAGCAAGACTTGATTTCAGAAGAGTCACATCAGATAAGTATCAACAATAATTATACTAGAGCTATATGCGTGTTACCGCCTTGAAGACAATGTGCTAGCTTTTAAGCGTTTGCTTAGCTTCTTTCTTGCAGGTCGCGATGAATGCGTATGAAGAGACAGCAGACCAAACGCCCAAAGTGAAGATCACTAGGAACACAGGACACCAGGAATCAGGGAAGCAGAAGTGAGCATGAATTTCTGAATGACAAGCAGTTGTTCAGGGAGCAGCATGCTGCATAAAAGGACTATGTGCTCCATCCTCTTAAAAGGACTGGGCTATCAGAGCGCCAGTCACACCAGGCGCCTAACAGTACACACTTCCCTCCATGGTTCTCCCCACATGTTTGGCCTTTTTTCTTAGGCTAAGAGCATTTGACCACACCGCTGGATTTTTCAGTGGCTCCAGTCTGTTTCCGTAAACAGGGCTGTACATGATGTTCTTCTCTGGTTATATGTGGTGTGCTTTCAAAGACCGAGTTCAAATGTTAGAGGTGGTTTTATGAGGGTGCCTTTTTTCACCCCTTGCCGCCGCCAGGCAAAGACAATTGTGACTGCAACTATGCTTATATCAATTTTCTTAGGCACTGCCAATGCGTAGAAAAAATTAATACAATTACAATATTTTGTGTACATTCCCTCAATTTAAGATGCCCACCGCACGTCATGCTCAATGACGTCATTACCGTCATGACACTGCTCTCTCTTTTCATTTACCGTTGCTTGTTTTACCTCCTATGCCTGTTTTTGTTATGGATGCTGTTGCCACATGCGACATTACCAACACAAAAGAATGATGGACGGAGTGCTGAAAGTGCAAACACTCACCCCCAGTCACAGATCTGGGTTTAATCCATCGTTTTTTTTTGCTGCCCATGCCATTCCAGTTTGGACCCAGCCATATGCAAATCAGTCTTGACCCTGTTCCCCATGGGAACAGTCCAGCCCGAACTGCCAGGCCAGGTCTTCCCTGGACTGAAAACAAGCATCCTGGGACCGGTTTCGGGGTTTCACCCCTCATCAGCCAGGCTAGCTTGAATCCAGTGGCATGGGAAGCACGGGACCCACGTCTGGGCATACCCTTCCTACTTAGGGCGACATTACCAACACAAAAGAATGATGGACGGAGTGCTGACAATGCAAACACTCACCCCCAGTCACAGATCTGTGTTTAATCCATCGTTTTTTTTGCTGCCTATGCCATTCCAGTTTGGACCCAGCCATATGCAAATCAGTCTTGACCCTGTTCCCCACGGGAACAGTCCAGCCCAAACTGCCAGGCCAGGTCTTCCCTGGACTGAAAACAAGCATCCTGGGACCGGTTTCGGGGTTTCACCCCTCATCAGCCAGGCTACCTTGAATCCAGTGGCATGGGAAGCACGGGACCCACGTCTGGGCATACCCTTCCCACTTTGGGCGACATTACCAAGACAAAAGAATGATGGACGGAGTGCTGACAATGCAAACACTCACCCCCAGTCACAGATCTGGGTTTAATCCATCGTTTTTTTTGCTGCCCATGCCATTCCAGTTTGGACCCAGCCATATGCAAATCAGTCTAGACCCTGTTCTCCACGGGAACAGTCCAGCCCGAACTGCCAGGCCAGGTCTTCCCTGGACTGAAAACAAGCATCCTGGGACCGGTTTCGGGGTTTCACCCCTCATCAGCCAGGCTAGCTTGAATCCAGTGGCATGGGAAGCACGGGACCCACGTCTGGGCATACCCTTCCCACTTAGGGCGACATTACCAACACAAAAGAATGATGGACGGAGTGCTGACAATGCAAACACTCACACCCAGTCACAGATCTGGGTTTAATCCATCGTTTTTTTTGCTGCCCATGCCATTCCAGTTTGGACCCAGCCATATGCAAATCAGTCTTGACACTGTTCCCCACGGGAACAGTCCAGCCCGAACTGCCAGGCCAGGTCTTCCCTGGACTGAAAACAAGCATCCTGGGACCGGTTTCGGGGTTTCACCCCTCATCAGCCAGGCTAGCTTGAATCCAGTGGTATGGGAAGCACGGGACGCACGTCTGGGCATACCCTTCCCACTTAGGGCGACATTACCAACACAAAAGAATGATGGACGGAGTGCTGACAATGCAAACACTCACCCCCAGTCACAGATCTGGGTTTAATCCATTGTTTTTTTTGCTGCCCATGCCATTCCAGTTTGGACCCAGCCATATGCAAATCAGTCTTGACCCTGTTCCCCACGGGAACAGTCCAGCCCGAACTGCCAGGCCAGGTCTTCCCTGGACTGAAAACAAGCATCCTGGGACCGGTTTCGGGGTTTCACCCCTCATCAGCCAGGCTAGCTTGAATCCAGTGGCATGGGAAGCACGGGACCCACGTCTGGGCATACCCTTCCCACTTGGGGCGACATTACCAACACAAAAGAATGACGGACGGAGTGCTGACAATGCAAACACTCACCCCCAGTCACAGATCTGGGTTTAATCCATCGTTTTTTTTGCTGCCCATGCCATTCCAGTTTGGACCCAGCCATATGCAAATCAGTCTTGACCCTGTTCCCCACGGGAACAGTCCAGCCCATACTGCCAGGCCAGGTCTTCCCTGGACTGAAAACAAGCATCCTGGGACCGGTTTCGGGGTTTCACCCCTCATCAGCCAGGCTAGCTTGAATCCAGTGGCATGGGAAGCACGGGACCCACGTCTGGGCATACCCTTCCCACTTAGGGCGACATTACCAACACAAAAGAATGATGGACGGAGTGCTGACAATGCAAACACTCACCCCCAGTCACAGATCTGGGTTTAATCCATCGTTTTTTTTGCTGCCCATGCCATTCCAGTTTGGACCCAGCCATATGCAAATCAGTCTTGACCCTGTTCCTCGCGGGAACAGTCCAGCCCGAACTGCCAGGCCAGGTCTTCCCTGGACTGAAAACAAGCATCCTGGGACCGGTTTCGGGGTTTCACCCCTCATCAGCCAGGCTAGCTTCAATCCAGTGGCATGGGAAGTACGGGACCCACGTCTGGGCATACCCTTCCCACTTAGGGCGACATTACCAACACAAAAGAATGATGGACGGAGTGCTGACAATGCAAACACTGACACCCAGTCACAGATCTGGGTTTAATCCATCATTTTTTTTGCTGCCCATGCCATTCCAGTTTGGACCCAGCCATATGCAAATCAGTCTTGACCCTGTTCCCCACGGGAACAGTCCAGCCCGAACTGCCACATGCACCAAGGATTTCTGCCTTAGAATCCAAATGGTTTCTGGCTCTCCTGCTCGTGTTGAGTGCCTTAGGCCAGAGCATGTTTTGGAGAAAATGATAGATTTTCTGATGGCGGCTGCCCCTGAAATGGCAGGAGGGCTGGATAAGAGTAACTCGCTCTCATGTTCGTCATCATCTTCTCCAGCACACACACCCTTTTAGAGTTCTGGCCTTTTGGAAAATATCCCAGTTTCCCTTTGAATGAGTACATCTGGACTTGGAAAGTATGCTGTCCAATGGGCCAAGGTTAGCTGGGTGTGGAGGGCTTAAAAAGTCAGCAGTTTGTTGTGTTGGCATCATTTCTTCCAAGTCAGTTTTTTCTCTCTGCTATGTGTGATAGAAGTTATTTGTCATGTGAGATCTGGAAAAGCGTGTACTTTTTCCAAGGCAGATTGGGGGTAGGGGAAGGACAGAGGGTTAGGCCTATCTTGGGAAAGCTCCCGGGAGTCCGCAGCACATGCTTGAGAGGCAAGGGGCGAAGCATAAGGAGGTAGCACTGTGATACCCATGTGTGGCAGTGCGACCAGCTCGTTGATTACTTTGGTCCTCCTTTGCCCTCCTCCCTTCCCACTGTACTAGTTGTTAATGTAATAAAACTGGTGGTGACAGCACGTGCACAGCCAGTGATTGCATTGGTGCTGCCTAGGTGGAGTTTCAATTTACTCCGGATCTCCGCGGTTCAGTCACCTGTGCTTAAAATCCATTTTGCATTCTGATGGCACCCCTGATAACCGGCTTTAATGAGAGGGCCTGTGTTGCCTAATAGACAGGAACCCTGGAATTATGCAATTATGCAGCTGTGTTTTTCACATAGTTTTGAATATGCCACATTTGCCACATAATCCACCATCTGCAGTATAATCTGGAGATTTAAAAAAATTGTTTCCAGTACAAATGGTTCCAAAGTTACTGGAAATGAAGCTACATGTGTTGCAGGGTTGTGGAAGGCCCTTTGCAAAGTTGACTGGTAACCTTTCTGTTGCTTCTTACTGCATTTTGTTATTAAACAGAGACAAATGAGGTGCAATCAATACCTAGACAGGGATAACAAGGGTAAACATGACGGAACAATGAAGTAATACTATTACAAAATGTGCCTCTTTACCCCGCATAATTTGCTTTTATTTACTGAACCACACCTGATAAGTAACGGTTCCACTTCTGGTAAGTTTCTTAGTAGTATTTTATTCCAAGTACAATCTATACACCCAACAGGGTAGCCACCAGAACAGCAACTGACACAATTTCCAGTCCTAACATTCTACCCCCCAACCTTCCAGATTCCATTACCATAGTTACATAGGACAAACCCAGATACAACACATCATTTCCCTTCAGACAAAAGAATGAACACAATATTAAAATTGGATTCTATCACTAACATAACTTTTGTTTTCCTAACATGTGCTCTGCCTAAATGAAAACAAAAACATACCCAAAATATTAGAGTAACTTTGTACATAAATAAACATAAACAAAAAAACAAAACATTTGAGGACATTTGTACCTTAGTGACTACTCAACATATTCCTGTAACCATGCAGGTTTCTTCTTCTCCCTTTCTGACTTCATGCATACCAAACGTTGACTACCCACTTCTTCTCCACACTCTCCACCATCCCCACTAACTATTACTGATGTGATTCCCTCATTCTTTTGAATAGCTAGTCTTGCTTTATTCTACCATTTGCCATCCTCCAATTTGACCACACACCTCTTCACACTTACCACCCTTTTAAGAACAGAAAATTTAGAGCTTCCTTTGACAATTATCCCTGGTTGTTAGAAAGGGGGGCTTTGGTTGGCAGTCAGCTTATCCTTTGTCCAAGGAAGGACCCTCACTCTAGTCAGGGTAAAGGAGAATCACCCTCAGTTAACCCCCGCTCACCCTCTCAGTAGCTTGGCACAAGCAGGCAGGCTTAACATCAGAGACTAGGTGTAAAGTATTTGTACCAACACACACAGTAACTCAGTGAAAACACTACAAAATAACATGAAACAGGTTTAGAAAAATATGTAATATTTATCTAAACAAAACTAGACCAAAACGAGAAAGATCGACCATACACAAGTCAAGTTATGAATTAAAAAGCAAAAAGAGGCTTAAATCTTTATACAACAGTGCTAACACTGTTACCATGAAAAAGTACCCGGGTTGTGTCAAAATAACACCGCACAGACTAGTGTGCGTCAGAAAAGGACAGCGGTGCGTCAATTTCTCACTCGCAAACGAGACAGTTCTTCCTCTGGTTGAGTCGGCATGCATCCTTTTTTCTCTCCGCAGGAGAGCAATGTGGCGATCCGGACAGGCACCCTCAGGTCCAGACAGGCTTTGCGTTGTTTTTCTGTGCACAGCGATGTTGCGTCGAAAATCCAGTTGCACGGTATCACAAAACCGCGCTGCTTGGGGTTTGCGTCATTATCAGCTTCCATCAGCGGGTGTTACGCGTCCAAGCATCGTTGTGTCGATCTTCCAGCCACAATGCAGTTGGAGCATAGATTTCAGCCACAAAGCCGGCGGCGTGTCGTTTATCAGCCACGTCTCAGAAGGTGCGTTGAAAAATTCCCGGCACGGCGGTCTGTGAGTGGATTTTCAGTCTTTGTCTGCCTGCTTCACCTTTCCAGGCCCCAGGAAATGGATAGGGCACCACTTGGCAGGACAGGAGTCTCAGCAGAGAGTCTAGGTGCTGGCAGGGGAAGTCTTTGATGGCCCTGAGACTTCAACAACAGGAGGCAAGCTCTGGTCAAGCCCTTGGAGATTTCTTCACAAGCAGGAATGCACAACAAAGTCCAATCTTTGTCCCCTTTCACAGGCAGAAGCAGCAACTGCAGGATATCTCCACAAACCACAGTCAGAGGCAGGGCAGCACTTCTCCTCAGCTCTTCAGCTCTTCTCCTTGGCAGAGTTCCGCTTGATGTCCAGTGGTTTGGGTGCTCTTTTTATACCCATTTTGGCCTTTGAAGTAGGCATACTTCAAAGGAAACTCTCTCTTGTTTGTGAGATCCTGCCTTTCCCAGGCCAGGCCCCAGACACACACCAGGGGGTTGGAGACTGCATTGTGTGAGGGCAGGCACAGCCCTGTCAGGTGTACGTGACCACTCCTCCCTTCCCTCCTAGCACAGATGGCTTATCAGGATATGTAGGCTACACCCTAGCTCCCTTTGTGTCACTGTCAAGACAGAGGTGCAAACAGCCCAACTGTCAAACTGACACAAACAGGGAATCTACAAACAGGCAGAGTCACAGAATGGTTTAAGCAAGAAAAATGCCTATTTTCTAAAAATGGTATTTTCAAACACACAATCTCAAAACCAACTTTACTAAAAGTTGCATTTTTAAATTGTGAGTTCAGAGACCCCAAACTCCACATGTCCATCTGCCCCCAAAGGGAATCTACACTTTAATCATATTTAAAGGTAGCCCCCATGTTAACCTTTGAGAGAGATAGGCCTTGCAACAGTGAAAAACAAATTTGGCAGAATTTCAATGTCAGGACATTTAAAACACATTAATATATGTACTACCTTAAACATACACTGCACCCTGCCCTTGGGGCTACCTAGGGCCTACCTTAGGAGTGTCTTACATGTAAGAAAAGGGATGGTTTAGGCCTGGCATGTGGGTACACTTGCCAAGTCGAATTGGCAGTTTAAAACTGCACACACAAACACTGCAGTGACAGCCCTGAGCCATGTTTATAGGGCTACTAATGTGGGTGGCACCACCAGTGCTGCAGGCCCACTAGTAGCATTTGATTTACAGGTCCTGGGCACCTGTAGTGCACTGTATTAGGGCTTACCAGTAAATCAAATATGCCAACCATGGGAAGCCAATTACATACACATTTTATATAGGAGCACCTGCACTTTAGCACTGGATAGCAGTGGTAAAGTGCCCAGAGTAACAAAAACAGCAAAAACAGAGTCCAGCACACATCAGGAATGTGGGAAACAGAGGCATAAAGTTAGGGGAGAGCACACCAAGGAAGCCAAGTCTAACACTAGTAGTTTAATTTGGACCCCCTTTGCCGCTCTTCCCACTCTCTTCCTTACATCCACATGTTTACTTTGTGCACTTTCACGCCTCCTAGCTGTTGGAAAATGGGTTATTGGTAAGGGCAGGTAGGTACCTACACCTAGCAACAAGCCACTAACCTCCACCTAGGTACAGTTAGGTCTCAGTAAATTAATCCCAGCTCAACCCTTGGTAGCTTGGCAACGAGCGTCAAGGCTTAACTTAGGAGACAGTGTGTAAAGCATTCAAATATCACAAAACAGTAATTAAATAAAACACAGGAAACAGTTTAAAAATCCAAAACCAATTTATAAAAATAGTTTATATTTTTATCTTTAAAATGACACAAAAACGAATAAAATCGGATAAAGGGAACCGGAGATATGAATTTTTAAAGAATTATTACTTTTCTAGCGCTTAGAAACAAAAAGCGCCAATCGGGTCATCTGGTTGCACCTCGACCGGGGCAAAGTCAAAGTTTCAGGCCGAACGCAATGGAGCCCTGCTCGGCTACAAGTCGCGGGAGGCCTCGGTTAAAAAGTTACCTTCTGACTTAGTCTTTATTTTGAAGTTTTTCTTCACCGGGACGAACCTGCCAGTTGAATCCGACCTCCTGGAGCCCTTGTCCGGATACGCGATGTGGGTTTCCTCGGTGGTGATTTTTACCTTCGGACTTAGTCGTTTTTTCGAGATTAAAATCCTTCGACCGGGGTAAACCTGGATCTTGATCCGACGTCCGTGGAGCCCTTCTCGGATACGATGGCTGGGAGGTCCCGGTCAACTTTTTACCTTCGGACTTAGTCTCTTTTTCAGATGTTTTTCTTTATCGGGACGAACCACGAAGTCAGGCCGGGTCGCGGTTGAGGCAAGCCGGCTAGAATTTCCGCGGCGGGTCGGTCCCTCTCTGGAGCTTTTTTATAAAATTTTTCAAATCTTCTCCAAACTTCTGGGGCTTCACCCAGATGTTCTTTTAAGGTTCTTTTGGGGTCCACAGCTCACCCCAAGGGTCCAGAAGTTCTGTGATGGTCCTTGGGGGTGCGGACTTCAACTCCCAGAATGCACCTGGCGCAAACTCCTTTTTGGCCACTGGACAGTGGTCAGCTGGTCACTTTTTCAGTAGTTGGTGCAGGGGACTCTGGATAGCAATTTTTCACCTGTAGCAAACAGGGAGTCCCTCCTTGAACCAGTTGAAGCCAGGCAAAGTCCTTCTTGTGGTGAAGCCCAAGTGTGCAGCTGGTGCAGTCCTTCTGAGTGCAGGTTCCAGGTGCAGGCCAGGGGTCCAGCAGGGCAGTCCTTCTTCTCCTTTAGTTCCTCCTTCTTGAAATTTGGTGGGGATCTGAGGTGTGGGGGCAGGTCTGCCAGTTTTATCCTTGCTCCTGGGTGAAAAGCAGGGGGGCCCTGGTTCTCCAATCAGGGACAGGGTCGTCCCCCTGTGATGACCACTTCCTGGGAAGTGTGGCAAAAATCCATCCCAGAAGGCAACAGTCTCTAAAAATCCAACATGGATGAATCTGATTTTTGGAGGTTACATCTGGCTGAGCCCACCCACTGGTGTGGCTAAAAATCATTATCACACCCCTCTCCTGCCCTCTCCTAATCTAATCAAGGGGGCACCTAATTGTCTGGGGTTGCAGGATGTGGGGGTGTTGCTGGGTGCTCCAAATGTCCTTCTCTGGCTTTGAAGAACAGTTTGGCAGCCTTCTCCCTTCCTGCCTCACCATCTGCTGAGGGGAGATTCTCTCCCCCAAGCACATTCCTTAGTGTGAAGCCAGGCCACTTCACACCTCATCAAGGCAGCCTGGCAGAAGCTGCTGCAGGCTGGCCAATCAGAGCACAGCAGCAAAAACAATGCAGAGCTGAAATTGGCAACTTTTTAGGTAAAGTCTAAACTTTTTACCTGAACAAGTTATATTAAATCCAACAACTGGAAGTTGTGGGATTTATTACAACAATTAATTTGATACCAAATTCTTGGTATGTAACATTTAAGGAGACTTTAAAATTTAAAATAAAGTCTGCCCATTCTATCCTATGAAGGCCATTTACTTCAATGAGGGAAAAACAAATTTGGCTGTTTTTACCTCACCAGGGCTTATAAATCTATTTTTATAAAGTCCCTGCTTATAGTTACGTGGCACCCAGCCCTAGGGGCACATAGGGCACACCTTAGGGGTGACTTATATGTAAAAATAAGGTAGTTTAAGACTTTGGAAGTACCTTTAATTCCAAAGTCGAATTTGCATATAACTTTAATTTAAAAGCAGCCAGCAAGGCAGGCTTGCTTTTAAAATGACACTGGGCACCTCAGCAGTGCACCTAGGTGTGCACCACCTATGCTGTGGTCCCTAAACCTACATGCCCTACCATATACTAGGGACTTATAGGTAGGTTAACTTAGCCAATTATAATTAGCCTAATTTGCATATCCATTTTACACAGAGCACAGGCCCTGGGACTGGTTAGCAGTACCCAGGGCACCATCAAAGTCAGGAAAACACCAGCAAAAAGAGGAAAATGGGGGCAAAAAGTAATGGGGCCTCTGCAATCAGCCCTGTTTTCTCACACAACCCCCCCACCCCCCAGCCCACACGCCCAGGAGACTCAGCCCAACCCTGGGAGAGTCTTCCTGGCCTGTTAGGCGAGGAAGACAGTGAAGAAAACTGGCTGTCCCTTTGCAGGGCCTACTCTGCCTTATATCCTCCTGTCAGGGTCACTCCCTATGGGTAGTGAAGCCATCCCAACAGTAAAAGGACCCAACTCAAACTGAAACTTTCCTCTAGGGGGGTCTTCCTCCTTTCTCTCTGCCAACTTGGGTAGTGAGGTGCCCACCTCCCCTACTCCAAACTTTGCTAGGGCAACACCTAGCTTACCCAACACTTGAGCAACCCCACCATGACCAAAAGGGTCAGGGGGCCTGCTTTGCTATTGGCCCTGGGGTCTGCCTCCCAGGCCAAGTACATTGCTGCCAGGAAGGCTAGCACCCAGCAGAGGCTACTGACAGCTGTCAGTACCCAGAACCACACCCTAAGCTCTCCACTGACAGGTGGCTGAGCTGCTTTAGGGGCATCTTTGGGGTCCTGGCACCCCTCTTGCTGTCTAGAGTGGGGGACTACCACCTCCTGTGGCAGACACCCTCCTTCTACTCTCCCTTCTGTCAGTGCAGGGGCAACACCTTGCATCTGGACAGCTGCCTGACTACTCAGGACTTCCTTGGGGTCAGGTGAGGCCTCACCAGTGCCAACTCTGGGCTCCCCCTCTACTGGGGCAGAAGGCCCTTGGCTCCCTGGAACTCTCTTTAAGAGTGGCCTTCCCTTCCTTTTCTTCTTTCCTTTTCTTGGGGACCCCTGTCTCCTAACTGTAGGGACTGACTCCCCAGGACTTTGGGTTGGGGGGGCGCCCTGGGCGACCACCCCATCTGTGACCAGACTCACCTCTGGGAGGTCATTGCCCAGGATACAATCTAGGGGAAGGTCAGCACTGACTACCACCCTAATCCAGTCAAGGATACCCTCCCTCTCTAGGGGCACTATGGCTACAGGTTTGGAGGTGACCTCCCCTGTGGCTATCCTGACTTTCTTTGTCTTTCCTGGGACATACATGTCTGGGGTCACTAACCGGTCACTCACTATAGTGTGACTGGCACAGGTGTCTCTCAGGCCAGTGGTAGGGATCCCATTCACTTGAATGTGGTGGAAGTGCCTACTCCCACCCTCAGGGATCACCAGCTTACCATCTGGTCCTGTCTCCCAGCTCAATGCTAGGAGGACTTCATCATCTGAGGAATCCTCCTCTATGGCTACACTGGACAGCCCAGTGCTAACCACCTTCTTTGGACAGGCTGCATCTCCTCTGAAGTGACCTGTCTGCTGACAGTCAAAGCAAGCCCTACTGTCCAAGAGCTTTTTTAACCCTGGGTCTAACTGTCTCTGCTGGTCAGAGTGGGAGTGGGATTTACTCTCCTCCTTCTTAGGGTTCTGGGGTACAGAGGGAGTCTCTGTGGTGGGCTTACCACCTCCCTCCTTAGATTTTTGGGGACCTGTCCCCCCCTTCTTGGAGTCTCCCCCCTGGGACTTGACAACCACCCTGGTTCTTAACCACTCATCAGCTGCCTCCCCTAGCTCTCTAGGGTTGGTCTGCTTAGAGTCCACTAGATGCTGGCGTAACCTTTCTTGGGTACAATTGGTCAAGATGTGCTCTCTCATGATCAGATTGTATAACCCCTCATAAGTATCTACTTTGTTACCAATAATCCAGCCCTCTAGTGCCTTTAGTGAAATGTCCACAAAGTCAACCCAAGACTGGGTACTGACCTTCTGGGTGTCCCTGAACTTCATTCTATATTGCTCTGGGGTCAGACCAAACTTCTTGGCTAAGCACCTCTTCATACTAGGGTATGAATCTGCCTCCTCCCCCCTTAAGGTCAGAAGCCTATCCCTCCCTGAGTTGGGGACCAACTCCCACAAAAGAGAACCCCAGTATTGAGGCCTAACCCTTCTCATTTGGAGTGCCCTCTCAAAGGCCCCCAGCCACTTATCTATGTCATCCCCCTCTACATAAGCAGGAACCACCCCCTTGGGTAATCTGGGGCAAACTCCCCCACCCATGGACACCTCAACTTCTCTGTCGCTGCCACCATCTCTTTTCTCTTTGTTTGCCCACTTTTTCTTTTCTAGGGCCAGCTTCTCTGCTTCCAAAGCTATGTATGCTAGCTGGGCCTCCAGCTCTCTTTCTCTGATGGATGGGTTCTCTCCTCCTGAGAGGACACCCTTCCCACCACTAGCTTTGGATCTGCCCCTAGTGACTGAATTTACTGAGGACCGTTCTTCCTCATCCTCACTTGGGCTCAGATGCCTTCCCTCCCCTGAGAGGTTAGAGTTAGCATCCTCCCCTTTTTCTTCCTCCTCTGGAGCTTCCTCTGTGCCTAGCTCTTGGGCCTCAGCCCATGCTGTCAGGGATTTAATCAGGATTTGCTTCCTGAGATCAGTGGTTGCAGGCAACCCTCTTTCAATACACAACCCCCTAAGCTGGACTACTGTCAGTGTGGGTAGGCAAGCCAGATCAAGCTCCATGGTTCCCTAGTTTTGTGTCAACAAAAACGTTTTGCAAAAATTGGAAACAAGAATTTAGAAAAATTACAAAAATTCAATAATTGAAATTAATCCAAATTAATAATTAATAATACATAAAAAAATAAAAAAAATAAAAAAAAAAAAAATTGCACTAAGACAATTTAAAGGATTTTTAATTTGTTTTACTTAAAACTGTAACGTGATACTGAACACAAGTACAGGATCCCACCGCTGCCACCAAAAATGTTGGAAAATGGGTTATTGGTAAGGGCAGGTAGGTACCTACACCTAGCAACAAGCCACTAACCTCCACCTAGGTACAGTTAGGTCTCAGTAAATTAATCCCAGCTCAACCCTTGGTAGCTTGGCAACGAGCGTCAAGGCTTAATTTAGGAGACAGTGTGTAAAGCATTCAAATATCACAAAACAGTAATTAAATAAAACACAGGAAACAGTTTAAAAATCCAAAACCAATTTATAAACATAGTTTATATTTTTATCTTTAAAATGACACAAAAACAAATAAAATCGGATAAAGGGAACCGGAGATATGAATTTTTAAAGAATTATTACTTTTCTAGCGCTTAGAAACAAAAAGCGCCAATCGGGTCATCTGGTTGCACCTCGACCGGGGCAAAGTCAAAGTTTCAGGCCGACCGCGATGGAGCCCTGCTCGGCTACAAGTCGCGGGAGGCCTCGGTTAAAAAGTTACCTTCTGACTTAGTCTTTATTTTGAAGTTTTTCTTCACCGGGACGAACCTGCCAGTTGAATCCGACCTCCTGGAGCCCTTGTCCGGATACGCGATGTGGGTTTCCTTGGTGGTGATTTTTACCTTCGGACTTAGTCATTTTTTCGAGATGAAAATCCTTCGACCGGGGTAAACCTGGATCTTGATCCGACGTCCGTGGAGCCCTTCTCGATACGATGGCTGGGAGGTCCCGGTCAACTTTTTACCTTCGGACTTAGTCTCTTTTTCGGATGTTTTTCTTTACCGGGACGAACCACGAAGTCAGGCCGGGTCGCGGTTGAGGCAAGCCGGCTAGAATTTCCGCGGCGGGTCGGTCCCTCTCTGGAGCTTTTTTATAAATTTTTTCAAATCTTCTCCAAACTTCTGGGGCTTCACCCAGATGTTCTTTTAAGGTTCTTTTGGGGTCCACAGCTCACCCCAAGGGTCCAGAAGTTCTGTGATGGTCCTTGGGGGTGCGGACTTCAACTCCCAGAATGCACCTGGTGCAAACTCCTTTTTGGCCACTGGACAATGATCAGCTGGTCACTTTTTCAGGAGTTGGTGCAGGGGACTCTGGATAGCAATTTTTCACCTGTAGCAAACAGGGAGTCCCTCCTTGAACCAGTTGAAGCCAGGCAAAGTCCTTCTTGTGGTGAAGCCCAAGTGTGCAGCTGGTGCAGTCCTACTGAGTGCAGGTTCCAGGTGCAGGCCAGGGGTCCAGCAGGGCAGTCTTTCTTCTCCTTTAGTTCCTTCTTCTTGAAATTTGGTGGGGATCTGAGGTGTGGGGGCAGGTCTGCCAGTTTTATCCTTGCTCCTGGGTGAAAAGCAGGGGGGCCCTGGTTCTCCAATCAGGGACAGGGTCGTCCCCCTGTGATGACCACTTCCTGGGAAGTGTGGCAAAAATCCATCCCAGAAGGCAACAGTCTCTAAAAATCCAACATGGATGAATCTGATTTTTGGAGGTTACATCTGGCTGAGCCCACCCACTGGTGTGGCTATAAATCATAAACACACCCCTCTCCTGCCCTCTCCTAATCTAATCAAGGGGGCACCTAATTGTCTGGGGTTGCAGGATGTGGGGGTGTTGCTGGGTGCTCCAAATGTCCTTCTCTGCCTTTGAAGACCAGTTTGGCAGCCCTCCCCCTTCCTGCCTCACCATCTGCTGAGGGGAGATTCTCTCCCCCAAGCACATTCCTTTGTGTGAAGCCAGGCCACTTCACACCTCATCAAGGCAGCCTGGCAGAAGCTGCTGCAGGCTGGCCAATCAGAGCACAGCAGCAAAAACAATGCAGAGCTGAAATTGGCAACTTTTTAGGTAAAGTCTAAACTTTTTACCTGAACAAGTTATATTAAATCCAACAACTGGAAGTTGTGGGATTTATTACAACAATTAATTTGATACCAAATTCTTGGTATGTAACATTTAAGGAGACTTTAAAATTTAAAATAAAGTCTGCCCATTCTAGCCTATGAAGGCCATTTACTTCAATGAGGGAAAAACGAATTTGGCTGTTTTTACCTCACCAGGGCTTATAAATCTATTTTTATAAAGTCCCTGCTTATAGTTACGTGGCACCCAGCCCTAGGGGCACATAGGGCACACCTTACGGGTGACTTATATGTAAAAATAAGGTAGTTTAAGACTTTGGAAGTACCTTTAATTCCAAAGTCGAATTTGCATATAACTTTAATTTAAAAGCAGCCAGCAAGGCAGGCTTGCTTTTAAAATGACACTGGGCACCTCAGCAGTGCACCTAGGTGTGCACCACCTATGCTGTGGTCCCTAAACCTACATGCCCTACCATATACTAGGGACTTATAGGTAGGTTAACTTAGCCAATTATAATTAGCCTAATTTGCATATCCATTTTACACAGAGCACAGGCCCTGGGACTGGTTAGCAGTACCCAGGGCACCATCAAAGTCAGGAAAACACCAGCAAAAAGAGGAAAATGGGGGCAAAAAGTAATGGGGCCTCTGCAATCAGCCCTGTTTTCTCACACTAGCCACATTCTTTTTTTTCTTCAAATGACTCCACATTATTCATCCATTGTCACACTAGCTTGTTTGTGCTTCCCTACCCTTGGTTAAAGCAAACAGTGACACCACTGTAAAGGCATTAGGCGTTGTTCGTAAAGCCCATATTAATTCCTCCAACTCTTTCTTCCATTCTAAACCATTCACCACAGACAATTGTATGTTATCCTTCACTACTCGATTACATCTTTCCACTAAACCATTACTCCTAGGATGATATAAAGATGTTGTAACATGCTCTATACACCACTATCTCATGAATTCTTTAAACTCAATAGATCTGAACTGCACATCATTGTCGGTAACTATTTCAGACAGAACATCTTCTCTCATGAACAACTTCCTCAAAAATCTAGTCACTTCTTTAGTATTTGGCATCCTGATCAACTTACCCTCTGGCCAGCGTGAATGGTAATCTACCAATACTATGCCAAATCAGTGATTATCCCCAACATATTCATGGGACCAATTATATCCATTCCCAATTGATGCCAGCGTTTCTCTGGAATGTTACCGCCTCAACTGGGCTAGCTGTTGTCACTTGCGACTTGTTACTTAAAGCGCATGCCATAAATTCCCTTACCCAATGTTCTACCTGCCTATTGGCATCAGGCTACCAAAACATTTCCCTTATTCTCCTTTTCGTTGCACTCATCCTCACAAGTCCTTCATGTGCCAAACTCAATACCTTACTGCGCATAGCTTGAGCACACCAACAAATTGCTCTTCTCAAAATGCCATCAGAACAGCTTAGTTCCTGATATGTCTCCTTATTCGCTTTTATTTCTTCACACACCTCACTCTTGGTCCATCCACTAGTTAGCCACTGAATGAATTCTTGCAATACTTTGTCCTGATTCACTGCTTCTTTCCATTCTTCTTCACTAATACATTCTTTCTCGTCCAACATGGTAGACGCAACCACATTAAAGTCATTACTATTATCCTCTTCTTCCCCTGCATCCACCAGAAGACACAATAGTCTATCCACAAAATTATTTTTATCACCAGCAATATACTCCAATCTGAATTGAAATTCTTGCAGCCTATAATGCCATTTAGCAATCTTAGGCGTCGCTTTGACAGCACCCTTAGTCATAATAGTTGACCTATGATTTATGATCTGTGTTCAGTGTTCACTCCATTCCCCACAAATACTTTCTGAAATAATTCACTCCCCACAAACATGCCAAAGCTTCCCTCTCAATGACCTCAGCTTCCCTCAGTGGAGAAGCAAACACCACCACTTCATCGTTCCAATTCATGGATTGCATTAAAAGTGCCCCTAAGCCATATTGGCTAGCATCTGTCACCACAATACTGTGATTATGTGTATCAAACGGTTTCAATGGCATAGCAGCAGCCAATTCATGCTTTATCTCATTGAATTCCTCTTTCTTATCTTTCGTCCACTCAAATTTAATCTTATTCTGTAGTAATTCTCACATTCCCTTCATCCGTTCAGAACACTTAGGAATAAATCCTGCACAAAATTCCACCATCCTAAAAAATATCTTAGTTGATGCTTGTCTAAAGGTGCTGGGAACTCACTTATAGCCTTTACTAAACTCCCCTTTGGTTCCACCCCATTTTCAGACAAAGTGTGTCCCAAATAATCCACACTCTCCACTCCAAATTTGCACCTGCTAATTTCCAAAGTGACTCCCCTTTATTTAAAATTGTCAACAGTACCCCTAACGTTTCATCAAGCTCCTTCATGTCTACTCCCTAAACCAGAATGTCATCTTCAAAACATGTGACTTTGTCCACACCCTTAAAAATTGCCTTCCATTACTCTTTGAAAAACTGATGAAGAAGAAGCTAATTCAAATGGCATACGTTTAATTCAATATGCCCCATTTGGTGTGACAAATGATGTCAAATGCCTTGAATTTTTATGCAACACAACTTAATGGTATGCTGATGACAAATCCAACTTTGCATTTACTCTAGCACCTGTTATCATAGTTAACATCTGCGTAATATTGGGTAAAGGATGTAAATCAACCCACATACTTTCATTCAAGTCTCTCAAATTGTTACACATCCTCAAAGCCCTATTGGATTTTTTCACTAAAACTATAGGAGAAAGGCATTCGGAACACTCTATAGGTTCTATTACATCATTATCAAACAACCTTTGCAACTCCTTCGTCAATTAATCCCACATGGCTATTGGTACATGCCTGAGTTTGTGGACCATGGGCTCCACACTGGCTTTCAATTGTATCTGATGGGTAAACCCTTTTATTTTCCCCAAATTGTTGTTGAATACTTCCGGAAAAACCTCAGACAATTGCAATTTTCTGCTGAGATTGAATGTACTACGTCCTTGCGTAGCATTACCTGTCCAGAACTATTTGGATCTAGTACAATTTCCAGCTTCTTTTGGTCTAACCAACCCAACAAATTTCCTCCTGTATGTGCCACATAAACTGTAGTTTGTGTTTGATTCCCCTTAAAATTCAACTATGCATCAAACTCACCCACCTCATCAATCGGTTTCCCTCCGTAAGCTACTGGCTTGACCTTAGATTGCTTTAAATGAACACTCTGAAACTTGTTGCATTCCTCAATGTTGATCAGAGTAAACAAAGAACCAGAATCTGCAATCATCTTGTAGCTGACGCCAACGATTTAAATTGAAAACAATGGTTTATTTGCTAGAGCTTGAATCACGACAGCTATATCTTCTACATGAGCTGAATCTTCCTCCACTAAAAGGACAACACTTTCATCACTAGAGTCACTATGACTGCTTTTTGCTGCATAATTCGCTGTATAAGACTCCACCGCATTTGCTGATTTAACATTCTTAGCATCTTTTACCCACTCTCCTTTACACACTTTCATGAAATGACCCTTTTTCTTGCCTTTGTTGCACCATTTATCAAACGCAGGGCAGCACTGAGAAGTTCCTAAACGCCTTCTACTCCCACAATGATAACATTCTAATGACTTCCTCTTATTATCACTAATCTCTGTAACAGTATTTTCCATTTGTTTGGTGCTGCATTGCGATTGCACACTTTGCAACTCAAACTTCATGTTCATTTGCTCCATAAACTTTGTTGTAGACGCAATAGTGCTGGCAACTTCTATAGCTTTATCCACTGTGAGATTCTCTATTGTTAATACCGTCTCTTGAACATTCACGTTATTTGATTTTTCAAACACTTGGTCACGAATTACCTCATCCTCGAATGCCTTAAAATCACAAGTTGCAGCTAATATTCTCAGTTCACTTCCAAAGCTTTCAATGGATTAATTTGGCATTTGCAGTCTCCTATAAAATCTGTGATGTTCCATTTTGACATTTTTTTTTTTTCAAATGTGCATCTAAAGTCTTTATAGCTGCCTCATATTCATCAATTTCATCACCTGCTCCTACAAAAGGTACAGTTGGTAAATGTTTTAATATTTTCCTGCCCTCCATACCTAAAGAATTTCTTAACACAGCAATTTTTTTTGTGTGAAAATTTCCCCTTCAATGGCATCCAAATATGCCTCAAATCCATTGTTCCCATTCTACAGGAGGAAATCCTGGAGATGACAAAAATGGAATTGGAGGTATGACAGCTTGTTGCATTTTTTTTAACAGAATGTGTCCAAAATATGCAAAACCTTGGAATCTGCACTCCTGTGTAGAAATCACTGTAATTATTGTAGGCATCAATGTCATATGAATAATAACGTAGTTGCAAAACTGTTGAACTGAATGTGTCCAAACTGTGCAAATTACTGTAATCTGCACTCAAATGTGCAAATCACTGTAGACATCAATGTCATATGAATAATAATGTAGAAGTGAGCAAATCACTTTAATTTGTGCTATCCAGCAATGCCAAACACCTCCCAGCATTGAATCCTCTGTCGTATACAGAGTGCGTAAATCTGGAAACAAAACATCACCCATAATTTGAAATAATTGAAGAAATGCTGATCCAAAACTTGTTGCTGTGGATACAGTGGTGTGCACACAGCACGTAAACCAGGAAGCCCACCAACCGCCTTTTCGCTCGTTGGCCAGATAACCCACAATCCAACCCTGCACTCTCGCGCTGACCACTCACTGAACCCTGGTTGCTGTAAAAACGCAGATGCATACAGGTAATTCATGATCCAGCGCTGCACTCTTGTGCTGACCATTTAATGAACTGTGGTTGCTGTAACTACGCTAACACATATCACGAAGTAACAGCATTACACTTGTTATCCACGCAACGGCACAACACAGCACGTGTACGCCCTACGCAACACGTGCAATGTCACATGCACCATGCTCATGGTGCACATCGATCGCTGCTCCCTCGCTCCCAAATTCAACTTCCCCTCAACTTGCTATCACTTTCCGGTGATCAGAAGGTGATCTCCTGCTCAGATCCTCAGTCTTCCCACAAGAAAGAAGGACAGAAAGACATAAACTGCCAAAACGACCGGATACTCCCAAAATGAAAAAATGAAGCACGAAAAGGCCCAATTAACCACTACCTTGCTGGAACACCTGGTTCTAAGCTTGTTGCCACCTGATAATTAACTGTTCCACTTCTGGTAAGTTTCTTAGTAGTATGTCACCAGAACAGCAACTGCCACAATTTCCAGTCAAAACATTCTACCCCCAGCCTTCCCGATTCCATTGCAATAGTTACATAGGACAAACCCATATACAACCCCATAAATTATCCCTCCCCTGCCATATAATTTCAGTGGTCCTGCTAATAGGTAGGTCTGGCCCTTGGGGACATAGTTGTTATGAGTTAAGCAGGTGAAAATGCACCAGAGTCAGAGGCCAACTGCACCACCATGTAGTTACATTTTACTACCTAATGGGTGTCATGGAGGCCGTTTTCATTGTTTGAAATAGGTCCTATGGCACCCTTGCTATGCAGTGGTTAGCCAAATTACACGTCAGTTTCACACAAATCATAAGTGAGTGGTGTTTGCTACCTAACAAAGTGACTCTTTCTTGTCTAGGGTATGCATGTCATGTGAGTGAGCAAAGGCCTTTGTCACTGACAGCAACCAAGTGTCAGGGGTGCAAGTTTTTATGTGAGGTTTGAGGTCTTGTCTAAAATATCACAAACACATTTGTGTACCTGAAGAAAGGAGAAAGTGACGAGTGGTATGAGTGTACAGCAAAGGAGGATGTTGCCCCTGGTTTGCCAACAAGGGTGTAGCTTGGTCAGTAAGGTCAGGGGGAGAGGGGCTCGTCGGCTTCAGATTTCCCAACAATCATGCTCGCACATAATGTTAAAATAAATTATACGACAAGCAGTAAGCACAAGAGGGGCTTAAGGGGCAGTGGAAAGGAAGAGAAATACGGATTGGTAGGGACAGTACATGACAGAAAACACATTATTCAGTGAAATAACTAAAAAAAAATTAAGCCATTGCAGACAGAGAGAGGGAGAAAGTGTGTGTGCATTTTTGTCTGTCTGTGTAACAATTAGTGGTGAAATCCAACAGACACCTCACCATACCCGACTGAAAGCACCTGTGCCCAACTATTTACCACAAAATAAATTTATTAGAGGGGTCTAACACCCCAAACGCCCCCCGAAGCTACTCCCCTATTTGCCAATGAGAAGAGGTTGTGTATGAGCTACAGTGTTCTCTGTACAGTAACTAAGTTATGTGTTCCACTACCCTAAGATAACTTGATGAGTTAATTCAGCTGCAGTACAAACATGTTTTTCTTTTTCTCCTGAAGTTTAATTTTATTGTTACGTTTAGTTGATATTAAGTATTTCATGTCACGTGATCCCCAAAGAGCATGCATCAAAGCAGGTTGCAGAGAATTTTTTCACCTCTCATCTAACAGCTCCTTTTATGTGTGTATGTTAAAGCCTCTTGGGAATCAAACCATAAACTTAGTGAGTTTACAGCTGTCAGCTGTTTACCATCTGTTGGCTTTATTGTAATTTTCATTTGTTTGTTTCTTATTCAGCGGCTTGCCTTCCTCTTCTAGTGCTTGCCCAGCATCCACTCTTCTTTACCAGAGCATAGCCTCTTTACCATCCTTTTTGACTGGCTAACGGCTAACATATATCCTTGCAGTTTTTTTTTTTTTTTCATTCAGCGCTGCATAAGAGTGCACATGTTTTCTTACTCTCTTACTTGGGTGATGCTTCCCCACTCAAACGTCCTGGGTGCTCTGTGCTGCTCCCCACCCTTCCAAGTTTCTCTGTAGAGGTGCAGCAACATGTATGTTTTGGCCAGGCCATGAGTAAAGAGTAGGCTTTTAGGATTGTTTTTGTTTTATGTCCTGAATTCCACATAATTTTCACAAAAAATCTCAGGCCTTGGAAGACAAGACTTTTATTGTGATTAAATGAGGGGGGGTAAGGCACTCACTCAACTGGTGTTTAAGGCAGAAGTTGTAATTAGCATGCCTCTTCTCGCTTGTTATCTTAGCAGGAACATCTCAAATTTCAGATACAACGTGAAAACTGTTGTTTTAATGTGGTCCAATTGAAATCACTTTACACACAATAGACTACAACAGGAAAGTGAGGGATAACAACAAGGTATAACTACATTCTTGAGTATACAATGCACAGCTAGTTTTAACAATATACATATTTCTTAAACAGGAGAGCTGCTGAACAGGGGACAATTGAATTTGATCCCCTTGACTCCCACCAGTCCCCATAACCTAAAGTTAAATAGACATTGAGGGGCCTGTGACCATTGTAAATCTGCTCCCATAAGATCCTTCATAATGGTGCAGACCATGATTCAGGCCAACTTAACATCCTTATTACACTATGACTGGTTGAACACTCTTGATATGTTTGGGTGACCTTTCTAGTTTATTTTTCCTGTGTGATTGTCTTGTGTCTTTTTTTGGGGAATGGTTTTAGTCAGCCAGCACCTCTGATGGTGAGGTGGTGAAAGTGGTGGTCTATTGGAATTTGCGTGGCAGATTTAAATTAGGATGCTAAGGGGTATGTCTATACTCCGTCTGCGCCGATTGTGCGTCAAAAGTTTTGACTCACAATCAGCGCAAACATTGCCCCGTATTTAAACTTTGATGCCCGAGCCCGCGGATGACAAAATTCCGCCGTGTGTGTCATTTTTTGGATGCGGCAACCCACCTTGTGTTAATTATATGCAAGGTAGGCGTTCCCGTCCAAAAAATGGCTTAAACAGCTTTGCGTCGTATTTATGCTTTCGGGCAAAAATGACGCACGGCCTGGGTCAGGGCAGGCGTTAAAATGGGGCAAACACACCTGTATTTAATCAGAACACACAGAACAAACAGCAGAGTAGCAGAGCAGCAACAGGGGGCCATGGAGGTGATTCTAATCCAGTGTGCACGCAGACGCAGAGCCCAGCAGCAACAACAGCAGCTACAACAACACCAGAAGGGACCCCAAAGGCAGCGTAGAAGGCAGGAGAGGATATTCCGCCAAGAACAACCCTTCAGGGCCTCAGGGAACACGACATCATACAGAGGTACTGGTTGAACTGGAAGGCCATTCAGCAGCTGCTGCGCAACATTGAACAGCAGTTGGACCCCACTTTGGTGACACCCCGCACCATCCCAACAGAAACAAAGCTGCTTGCCGTACTTCACATGCTGGCAAGTGGCTCTTTCCAAACAACTGGTGCCCTGGTTGGCGGAATATCACAACCATCACTCTCCGCCTTTTTGCCCAAAGTACTGGATGCCATCATTCGACTGACACCCCGCCACATCTGCTTCCCTAACACACTGCAGAAGCAGCAGGAAACAAAACAGGGGTTCTACGCAATCAGTGGCTTCCCACACGTCCTTGGTGCAATCGACTGCACACATGTACGCCTTGTGCCACCTGCTGCAACTGAACACATCTACCGCAACAGGAAGCACACACATTCCATCAACGTGCAGGCCATAGTCGATCACCAGGGATTGATCACCAACATCGTGGCTAAATATCCTGGGAGTGTACATGACTCATACATCTTCCGTCACTGCACCATCAATGAACACTTCCAGGATAGACGGTATGGCAATGGACTACTTGTTGGTAAGTACAAAAACCTACTTATATACACACTGCACAGCAACCCTCTAAGTCACACAACACATACACCACAACAGCAACATGTCAACAGGAACACACTGAGCTCCTGACATCACTAGCCGTGTTTCTTAAGTCATCATTGAACCTGTAACACATTGGAAATTACTGTACAGCCTAATGTTAAGACGTCAATGAGTGTGGTTGCCTAAATGTCACCTTGCAAATTGTAAGTGTCCCAATGACCTTTACATTAATACATTGCATACGTTTCAAGGTATGGGATGTCCAGGGTACTTTGATATGAACGTGTTAACAACACTTTCAATTTTAACTGTGCATGGAACTATCATCTCACCCCCAGTGAAGACACACGAACACCTGTATCACAAGTCACAATGCTAGGGAGGGCACACTGTACTGCAAATCCCAAAACATACTGCTGACAAACGGTTAGCAGACAAACACTCGTTCAGCCAAGGAAACAACACAATGCAGATGGTACAGCCTACAAGCATAGGATGTCACATTAGTACACAAAAGAGTCACAGACAACACAAGACAACTACTGCCATTAAAGGTATTTTCAATAGTGCCAGCTACATCAACATGATCCCATTCATTTTCTCTTGCAGCTGATCAGGGGTATGGCATCCAGCCATGGATTATGACACCATTTGATGTTAGGGCTTGCATAGCTGCTGCCTGATCTGCCAATGACGTCATGCACGAACGCACCCCCTCAAGGCTGGCTGCCATATTTTGCATCCCCACCCGCACCTCCTTGGCCAGCTCTCGCTGTACTCCAACTATAGTTCTCTCAAAGCTGGTGCCAGTGTCGTCTGAGTCCTCAGCTGTATTGGAGCTGGCAGGTCTTACAATTGGGGGGGGGTGGGTGGTTCCTCTGCAATGGCTGCTTGTTCTGTGCTCCTCCTTGTGACAGAAGGTGGGGTCTGGACGGTTTCAAGGACCTTTTGGATAGTCTCCTGGGGAATGTTTATCAGCTCGTCATCCATGTCATCAGGGAAATCTGGGAAAGGCATATCGGCAGGAGATCCATCTTCCTCTGCAATGAAACAGGGTACAATTAGTGTGTCTGTGTTGTGGCAATTTTGATGTGACGTGTCTGCCTTTTGATGAATTCACTTTGTGATCTTGTTATGTGTTAATATCTGCAGTCCTTCAGATGGGCATTGTTTCAGGCCTAGGGCCCACCTGTGTGTCACATGTATGTTATTGAGTTATTAGACTTGTCAGCCTCATCGTCTCTAGGTGTTGATTTTAGCCAAATAGAGAATTGCCACCTTCTTTTCCTACTCAACCCTCCGTGTACATCCATTCTCATGGTGGGACCTTTCACTGGCTGTGGGTGTTCTGATGGCCCTGGCAGCACACTTAACAATCTGGACCTGCCCCAATCTCTGATCGGTCACATCAACTTAAATGTAATTGACATGTGGCATACCCTATGCATGGCAATGTTATGATCCGATATGGATGTTGACATTGTTAATGGGTCCTGCTGATGTTGGGTAATGTGTGTTACATTGGATTGCCCTGATAGTCGTATCAGTGTCCTATTACCTCCTCTGACTGTGCAGGTCTATTTCAGTGACCAGCTACATGTGTCCACTCCTCTATGCAGTATGACATTTGGGATGTTGCCTTGTTACCCAGGCACAGGATAGACCCTGACATATGCAGCATGGGTGTGTCCTTAGTGCTGTGTCGCTCCTATTGTTGTTTACTTTGGCTGATGTTTGTGACAAATATGGGCATTGACATTTGAGTGTACTGGGCCCTTTGTCTTGTTTCTGGGGATTGGTGCAGATGTCATCCTCACCCCCTAATTTAGGTGTGTATAATCCATGGGGAGGCTACTGCCATTGGCTACTTGAGCTGCACACAGATCAGAGGTGGTAGTGGCAACTGTTGTCACAGTTACATTGTAGTTGTCGGTTTGGCTAGAGGATTGCTAATAGGGCCCTAGTTAAAGTAGGAGGTATGTTGGCTGACGAGTGCCAGGATGTAAGTTTGACGTAGTGGACTTCCCTCCTGTCGTGGCTTTCCCTTTGCTCCATCGTTGGCATGACAGCATGCCCCCATGGGACTGTTGTTGGTGTAGTGTAATGGTGTGCCCCAGCTTCTGTCTGTGTAGGCCATGCCCCAATGCCATGCCCCTTTACCCGTGCCACTCCATGTATATGTTGACTTCCATGCATTTTGTGGTCGGTATCCCCCCCCCGGTTGTAGATGACATTATTGCATTTTAGTTCCCCATGCGACTTACCCTGCATGTGCATTGTCTCCTGGTAGTCTGCGCTGTCCTGTCCTTGAATCCCTGTGACGATCTTCTCAGGGATGACAGCTGGGACCATCTCCTCAATGTGGTCCAGGGCCTCCTGGTGTGCTGGACTCCCCCCTCCAGTCTGCAGTGCTGCCTTCCTGTTCCTTGCCATCTTTTCCTTGGTCCTGCATTTGCAGTCATGCCAGCGTTTCTTGCACTCGATGACTGTTCTGCGTACATCACCCACACTGTTAATCTTGTCAACAATTTGTTGCCATATAGCCTCTCTCCTACTGATTGGCAACTTTGATGTGACAAACAGTTGGTGCTGGTGTTCCGTCACCTCTTTAACCAGAATTTCCTGCTCCTCTGCACTAAAGCAACACTTTCTTTTCTTCTTAAAAGTGTCCTGGTTCTTGTGTGGGTCCTCCTGGCTGGTTCCTGGTCTGCTGTCATCTTCCTGGGGTCTGTAGTGGCGTCTGGGATCCATTTTGGCTCTCCTCTGGTGAAATTCCTGTGTTCGCTGTGTTTATTTACACTATTGCGTAAAAAAAACGGCGCATATCCGGTTTGCGGTGTCATAAATCGACCCACAGTCATTTTCGCCGCGTTAACGTTGTTTTCCTTTACGACTTGACGCCACGGTGTGCGTCAAAAATAATTACTCCCATCTGTTGTTTGCGCCGCCGTGCGTCAAAGTATAAATATGACGCCCGCACGGCGCACCAAAATGGCGTTAGCCGGCGGTAATATTTTTTATGCAAAACTGCGCTGGCGCAGTTTTGCGTCAAATAGTATAAATATGGTCCACAATGGCATTTTGATTTACTGTTGCAGATAGAGTAAGAAGGTAAATGGAAGTGTTTTAGTTATATGCAGGGCCACTGGAATTATATGGCAGGAAAAGATGAAATTATGAGGCAGGGTTGACCAATTTACTGGCAAACAAATTCCAGTTATGAATTTACAGTGCCAATAGCTCTATCTCAAGCAAATGGGAGCCCTATTCCATTGCCAATGCTTGTTTTAATAGGTGTGTTATAGGAGCTAGTGTGGTGGAAAATTGGTCTATGAACCGTCGATAAAAATGAGCGAACACTAGGAAACTCTGCACTTCTTTTACAGAATTTGTAGACTTGTAAATGACAGTGAGGTTTTGTGGGGCAAGTCTAACCTCAAAGGAAGATATAGGCCAGAAAGGAAATAGAAGGAAACGTGGAATTCAAATTTTTTAATTTTACAAATAGGTGATTATCTCACAATTGTTGTAAAACTCCTCTTTTGTGGTTCTCATGTTCAGTTATGGAGGGAGAATATATCAGGAAGTCATCCAGATAGGCAACTGCACATATATCCCAAAAACTTCATAGCACTTCATTGATGAACAAGTGAAAAGCAGCAGGTGCATTGCACAAACAAAAACGCATTACTAGATATTCAAACAAGTTGAATTGGCGTGAAAGGCCATTTTCCATTCAACCCCCTCCCTCACATACACCATATGGTAGGCACCGCTTAGGTCCAGTTTAGTGAATTCTCAAGCATCCTTCACCTGATCCAATAGGCTAGAAGTAAGAGGCACTGGATAACGGTTCTTAACGGTCACCTCATTGAGTGGTCTATAGTCAATGCATGCGTGCAACTTGTCCCCTTTTTTTAGTAGAATAAATAAAGGGGAAGAGACTGGAGAGCAAAATAATCTAATAAACTCAATGTGCAACATTTAATCTAGATATTCTTTGGGATGGATGTTTTCTTTCTCACTCAAGGCATGGATCCTAATATATGGGATATGCGATCCAGGAATCAGGTAAATTTGACAATCATAAAGACATTTTGGTGGAAGATGTGTTGCCTATTTTTTAGCAAAGATGTCAGGTAAATCCTGGTAACAGGAGGGAATCTGGGGACAGTCGACTCCTGGTGTCAGTGCTGCAGTATAGTTAGGGCTAGAGACTTACAGAGACAATTAGGTTTCCAAAACATGGAATAAAAGACTATGATACAAGTGTTCCTATCAATATCAGGGCTTTGGGTTTCCAGCCACGATATCACTAAAATAGTATGAATTCTTAGAGTCTAAATCAAGTCAAACCTGATCTTTCCCTTGTTAGAGCCCTATATTTTAAGCCACATGGGAACTGTGGGATGAGTAATAGGGCTTGACTTCAAGACACTACTATCAATCGTTTTTACTTCCTCTGTCTGATCTTTTGGCTCTCTAGGAATAGTTGGAAGCAAACTGAACCCCCACCTCAAAGCATATAAGCTGTCCCAAATAAGTGGTGATTATGTCATATACCAGACGGTTTTCGAGGCTAAAACTTGCTGTTTACCCGAAACACTTGCCTCCGTAGGTTTTGGGTGCTTGGATTCCTAATTCTCCAGTTTTCTTGTAAGAAATACCCCTTATTACCATGATATAAGCAGAATTTTAAAAACCTGTATCCTTGTTGTTCTTCATCACCTAATGGTCCTCTCAGGCTCCCTATCTGCATTGGTTTAGAATCATTACTGTTCTATGCATCTCGCTTCTTTTCTTTGTAAATCACTTCCTTCGTTTCTGATCTAACTTTATTTCGATGACGTTCTGCTAATCTGTGATCTAAATTGCCAACCAAATCTATCAATTCGGCACAATTTTCTGGGCGATCAACCTCTTGGACTAGGAAATCCTTTAGTTCATCTCAAAGGGACAGATGTATCAAAGCTTTTTGCGTTTGCAAATGGTTCGAATGCCCGTTTGCGAATGCAAAAAGACATTTCAAAATGTATGAGAGGCATTCTGAAAGCAATTTAAAGGAATCGCTAAAATAGTGATTCCTTAAAATTGCAACCCTGTTTAGAGAGTCGCAAATTGCGACTCTCTAAATAAGAAATCGCAAATAAGGAATCCTTATTTGTGATTTCTAAAGCATATGTAAGAAGCAATTCCTACATGCGAATTGGGCATTTAGGAATCGCTATTTACCACCAGCTTAAACCTGATGGTAACCATGTGCAAATTTAAAAAATGCATTTAAAATGCATTTTTAAAATGTACATGTAAATCACACATGCCCTTTTGGCATGTCTGCACCTTACATGTCCTAAAAACCTTTTTGGGGTGCAGCAGACCGGGCCTTAGGCCCCCAGCACCCTGGGGTTTTGCATTTCCAAAATTGTGATTTCCAGTTTAGAAATTGCAATTTTGGAAATGCAAAAAATTTGCAAATATGGGCCTACAGGCCCATAGTTGCGAATGGGGCTGGTATCGCAATTTGTGATTCAGTAATAGCATTTGCGATTTTTAAGAAATCGCTATTACCAATTCGCAAATGTGATACATTGCACTTTGCGAATCAGAAATAACTATTTCTTGATACATCTGGCCCAAAGTCCCTTATAAAATAAGGAACTCCTTTTATTCACTAATCAACCAGATTCTGCAGCCAATCTATTGAACGTGGTTATGGAGGTTAACAAGTCCTTATTTCCCTGTTTAAGATTAAGCAATTCTGTATCCACAGATTCAATGAATGTATGGTAGTCAAATAACTACTTTAGTTCTACCTTGAAGGCGGGGTAGTCATACAATTATTGGTACTCTATTTCAATGAAAGGTACCAACCATGTTGCGGCAGTGGCCCCTGAGTATGATAACATAAAAGCTGCTTGACTTAGTCACTTGAAAATCAAGTAGATCTGCTCAGAAAATATAATTGACACTGGTTAATAAATGTTGCGGATTTTGTGGAATGTCCAGAAAAACGCTCAGGAGGGGCCAGAGGTATAGTGGACAAAATGGTAACGTGTATTACGTGGTGACAACTCCCTGACTCGGTCCGGCTGTGGCAAGTTGCGTACGACTTCCCTCTGCCGATTCCCCCCATTACCTCCAGCTATTGTGTTTGGAGTTGTGCTCACTATACCCGGTGGAGTATCTGCCCTCTGAGCTAATGACTGTGTCTCTTTTTGTATCACATGGGCTAGATCAGCAAGGGTGAGACCATGCAACTCCATTTCACTTGGGCAACATATCAATGTGGGATTGTCGTTCTGTCAGGATCTGACCATTTTTGCAGGAGTGAAATGGACACTCAAAAAAATCCCAACTTCCCTCCAGCCTGGCCTACCAGGATGGAGGTACGAGCTGATGGACACTGGATTGACACTGGAGGACTTCTGAGCCACCTTATCTTCTTCTCAGCTTCTGAAACATAGGCAACAAAATTAGTGCCTAATTAACTATCATCTGTGTGCCTATATGCAATGTATTTATGGATTACCTAATGTCCCTTCTTCCCTTCTACTAGATTGATGTGAAACTGTCTGGCTCCTGATGACTGCATCTAGAAATGCAAGAGCGTCAATGTAAATGCATCTATGAAAATAGCTGGATTTTACATACAGGTAACATATAGGCCTAAACCCTCTATATCTACCCCATGTACATTGGTGTAAGTGGAGAGAAACACTGCTTTCAGGTAACAGAACAAGGCACAGGCACCCTTTCATTGTATAACTCATGCATGCCCAGGCGAAACACAAGGGAGATATGAGATAACTTTTGAATAAGTTTTTTGAAACAATTGTAATCTTGCGTAGAATAAGCTGCTATAATCAGGCAGATGAGAAAAAGCAAAGTCACCAGCATAATGGACATGTTAGAGATGATTAACAATCTACCTATGGTAAATGAGTTCTAGAAGTTCTCGAGGTTCCTGCCTAACCCTAAGACTATACTGAGAGCACAGCAGGTTTACCCTTCTGACAGCCCATTCTACAGGATTAACTTTAGCACCATCCATGGAAATGGTGTCAGGAGTCAGCATGTAGTGTGGATGGCAGTCCTCTTGGGAATCTGGTGTATTAGCGCTAGCAGAGTTGCATGTTGAACACATCTTTCGTTCCAGGGTGGCCGTGGCTGAAATGCTCTTTTCTCTGTCTGGGTTAGTGCATGATTTATATAATAAAACCACACTGTGTGAGAAGTACCGCTCTGATGCAATGCCATATCTAGACATTAGAAGCTGTCTCCAGAATGGGCAATGGCAGTACTAGAAAATTGTCTACTGTGTTCCTAATCTTGGACAGAATTTGCTGATAACATGTTAAGAAAAGGCTATCCAAAACACACAACACATGCAATATGTTCCTAGAATAATACTATACAAGAAAAGTGTGTAAAATGTAAAGTGATGCAGCTTAAAAGTGTAAAATATGAAATATAAAATGAAGCTAAGAAATGGGGAAACCATCTCAGGTCCATGAGGTCTTATGAACAGTTTCGGCTACAGAGATCAACATGGAAAAGGCAGTGTCCTCTTGAGATTCATCAGTGAATATTCCATTAAATGTGCAGGCCACAATTGCATAATAACATACAATTTGGCCTGTGTACTTGTTTAACAACAGAAATGTCACTTCAGAGTTGCAAAGCTTCTAGAAGTCTCCTCACATATTCGCTGTTTCTCATGGACAAACCAGAATATATCATGAAATCTTTTTGTGACCATAACTGCCTGAAGCCATGGATCACACCAAAGCCATACGGATTATCTATAAATATAGTCACTCTCATTTGGGCTGTTAAATTGCAGGCTCTGGTAAGGGCAATTAGTTCTGCAACTTGTGCTGAGGTAATGTCTCAAAGACAAGAAGCTCCCACAATGTCTTAGATTGTGGAGACAGTGTAAGCTGCTCTCAGGACCCATCATTTGTTCTTAAACATGAGTCATCAACAAAAGCTACATCATCAGGTCTAATTAAAGGTTCATCTTTTATGTCAGGCCTTTGCTTGGTGCATAAATCCATAATATCCAGACAGTCATGCTCGAAATCATCAGATGCATCACTTTCAGGTAATAATAGTAAGGTGCTGGGATTCAAAACGTGGCACCGCTTTATTATCATAATATCAGAAACGAGAATTTGCTGGTCATATTTGGTGAGTCATGTATTGGGTTAAGGTTCTGATAAACAATATTTCTATAGAGTTAAGGACCATAATTGTTAAGGGATGTCCCATCAGTATGCTTTCACTCCTCTCAAGACTTATACTCATGGCTGCCACTGATTTCAGACAACTGGTTCACCCTGCGCTGACGGCGTAAAGTGTGTTGGAAGTATAGTCCACTGGCCTCCTTGCTTCACCATGCATCTTAGTAAGTACTGAGAGAGACAGCCCTCTCTCTCACTGCAAAACAAAGCAAACATCTTACTGTAATCAGGCATTCCTAGTGCTAGGGCACAGCATAGACTTTCTCTCAGCTCTAGGGCATATTTCATGCATTTGTTGTCCCATGGAAGCGGATCAGGCACATCTTTGTGTGTTAGCCTCAGAAAAGGCTTAGCCGCTAGGAAAAAGCTCAGAATCCACTGTCGACAGTAGTTATCTGTTCCCAGAAACATTCTGAATTCTCTTTGCATTCTCACAGGACCCATCCTTAGAATAGCCTCCACTTTTTCCTGTGTCACTTTCACATTCCTTTTACAATGATATGTCTCCAATATTGGGCTCATTTTGTATGTATTGCAGTTTAATCTTAGCCACTTTGGCCCTCATTACAACCCTGGCGGTCAGTGTTAAAGGTGCGGCAATATCGGCAACAGACCGGCGGTAAAAATTGGGATCACGACCATGGTGGAAACCACCAACACAGACAGCCACTTTAACACTCTGACCGCCACGGAGGTAGCAACAAACACCGCGGTGGTCACCGCCAACAGACAGGCGGAAGACAATGTACCGCCCACACTATTACAAGGCACCAATCCTCCAGCTTTTCCGGGGTGGTACCAACGGCATCAAAAGCACGGCGGAAACTGAACAACGAAGGGGAACCACTCACCTCTCGACATTCCATGAAGAACCAGGATGCCATGGAGCCCGAATTGCAGATCCTACCCATGTTGGTGTATATACTAATACAACACGAAGTAGAAAGAAGGCGGCGACGCCGGAGAGTACTGCACCTAGCACAAGGGAGGGGAGGAGGGAAAAGAGAGTAACACACACGCTGCACGCAACAACCCCACCCTCACCCACAACAACATACACACACACATATCCAACAACATCACAGATAAGTTTAACTAGTGTGATATTGGAACAATCAGATAGATCAAGAGAAAAGCAAATAATCAGTATATACAAATATTTACATCAAGCACACGTCTGTACATTGTCCCTTGCAAATGTCCGTGGACCAGTGGTCCCAAAAAGCATGGGCGAAGCCCACACATGACACCTGCCTCAAAATGGAGAGAACACTGCAGGGGCATCAGGTCGAAAAAAACCAGACACCTCAGGGGGAAGGAGAGGGGGGGCACCTTAGCTGGTTCGACACCACTGCTCATCGAGGGGGCACCATGCCCACTGTTTGGTCCTGGGGATAAGCCACAGTCTCTCAAGTGGGTGGTTTGCCCACTGCTTGCTCCTGGGGAGTGCAAAGCCACAGTCTCTCAAGTCTCTCAAGTGGATGGGTTGCCCACTGCTTGGTCCTGGGGAGTGCAAAGCCACAGTCTCTCAAGTGGGTGGTTCGCCCACTGTTTGCTCCTGGGGAGTGCAAAGCCACAGTCTCTCAAGTGGGTGATTTGCCCACATTCTCTGGAGGGGGCTTTGTGCCCAGTGTGCTTCATCCTGCCAAGGATTGGGTGAGTGGATGCATTTCTCCACTGGTTCTGGAGGGGGCTTTGTGTCCAGTCTGCTTCCTCCTGCTAAGGATTGGGTGAGTTGATGCATTTCTCCACTGGTTCTGGAGGGAGCTTTGTGCCCAGTGATGCTGCACCTGGGGTGTGGCAGTTGACATCCTCTCCCCTGGGTGTCTTAGCCACGCAATGTACCTAGAACAGGTAGCATGATACTCCATGGAGGCAGAGACACACTCCATCCTGTGGCGATTTAGGCTGGCAATTGCTAGTTCGTGTCAGTGCTGGAGGTGGTGCCTTAAGTGGCGTGTCCAGGGTCCAGGACATCACCTGCAGACTCCGACATCTGCCCACTGTGGATGGTGCTGACATCTGCCAGAGTGGTATCGGCTGTGCACGTGGCGGTGCTGATGGTGGTGCAGGTGGAGGTGGTGGTGGTGGTGACTGCGGCGGAGATGCTGCCATTGCTGGCTGTGGTGCAAGTGTCTGTTGTGGTGGAGGGAGACACCATACTGTCCCCGGCAGCCTTGGATGGCTGATCCTTGGGGAGGATGCTGCAGCCTGACGTCGCAGCGGCGGTGCAGGTGGCGGTGCAGGTGGCGGTAGGAGCGGCGGTGGTGACTGTGGTGCAGGTCGCTGCCATCCCTGATTATATGGTGGTCACCAGCCCCTCACAAGGAGGCACTGTGCCCTGATGTGACTTGCACTTTGGCATGTGGCCTTACCCTACCTTGGCAGTCACTGCAGGGACCTTGGAACTGTCCTCTCTGTGTTGGGCAAGGCCTTGCTGGGTGGGTGGTGTGACTTTCCCCTGCTGGACTCTGGCCCCGTTTTTACCTTTGCAGATGGAGGAATAGGGTGGTCCTTCATATCTGTCGGTGGCACACTAGCAACTCTGACGGGTGCCCCCTTCGATCGTACCGGATTTGCAGGGACCACAGCGGATGCAGATTTGGTGGCTGAGGTGGTGGCCTGTGATCTAGACATCCTGGCCCTAGGGGAAGGACGGGGGGAGGTGTAGGGAATCGGTTAATGTTAGCTAGGAAATGCTTTTTAGTCACACTGGGATGGGAATATGGAGGGGGTGTGGGAGTGGAGGAAGAGGTAGTGGTTGTAGGAGGTGTACGTCTGCTGAGTCTGGGTGAAGGTGCATGGGCTGGAGGCTGTTGTGAGGTGGATGGCTGTTGAGGGGGTGTGTGCCTGCGTTTGTGTACTTTGGAAGGAGGGCTCACAGACACACTGGAAGAGGACACAGGGGACGTGTGAATGGTAGTGGGGGTGGTGATTGCACATGAGCAGTGTGTTGTAATAGATGTGCTGCTGATGAAGGCAGTGGCTGATGATGTAGTGCATGCAGGTGTGAGTGGAGACGAGACTGGGAGGGAGGTGGAGGACGTGGAGGAGGGGGACACAGTGGAGGAAGTAGATGTTGGTATGTGTGCATGGGTATGGTGCTTGTGTGAGTGCCTGTGGGATGTGTGAGTGCTTATGTTTTCCTGAGCCACGTTTGTGTGTTGATGTGTGTGCATGCTGGTCTGATAGTGTGCTTGGGATAGGCTGAGGTAGAGGGGATTGGGTATGGGTAGTGGAGGGAGGAAGGCTGGACACAGGGACAATGGCTGCCATCAGTGCTGAGGCCAGAGCCTGAAATGCTCTCTGTTGGGCCGCCACGCTAGAATGAATGCCCTCCAGGTATGCATTTGTTTGTTGCAAATGCCTCTCGACACCCTGGATGGCATTCAGAATGGTTGACTGCCCAACAGTGAAGGATCTCAGGAGGCCAATAGCCTCCTCACTGAGGGCAGCAGGGCTGACTTGGGCAGGGCCTGAGGCGAAGGAGATGCCCACCCTCCTGGGTGAGCAGGCACGGGAAACTCACTGAGGGGCTACTGGGAGGGCGGTGCTGGTAGGGAGGGTGGCGGCTGTACCTGTTGTTGGGGTGGGCACAGAGGTGTCTGACACCACCAGGGAGCTTCCATCAGATGAGGATTCGCTGTTGCTGGTATCCCCTCCTGTCCCCATCGTGGAGCTCCCCTCGCCCTCCATCCCACTGGTGCCTTCACCCTCCGTGGATTCACCCTCCTGGGCCATGTGGGATGCAGTTCCCTCCATCGCCGGTGCCTCTGCTCCTCCACCAGATGATGCTAATGCACACAAGGACAGGGTGACAAAACAAGAAGGGGGGGAAGACAGAGAACACACATTGGTCAATGCCAGCAACACCACTACCGTTGGCAGACACAACACACAGAGAGCAGCCCTATGCACTAGGCCATGCATTACCAGTTAGTAGGAAAGTCACCAGCCCATGGGGTATTATGCCTAACGACATTAGCTGCATACCTGAAACACACAGGACCCTGCCCAGTAGTAGATGCCCACTAACACTATTTGGGTTGGAGTGCTTCAGAGCCTGCCCAAAAAGGGACCTACACTGCCATGTTCGCCCTGGCCTAGGGGCACCCACAGCCCACGTCCCCCACCCAGATACTTCATAAACCGCACAGAGTCCGCTGAATGACACTGTATTCACCCCCTTGTGGCTGCTGTGATGCCCTCAGGCACCAATCCAACCCTGGACAGGCCACCACCAGGATGCGGAACATCATGAGGGACATGGTGCGACGGGCACCCCTTCCACGTTGGGAGGCCAGCCCCAGCTGGGGCTCCGCCATCTTCTTGCTCCAGAGGCGCAGGACCTCGCATCTCTTGTGGCAGTGGGTGCTCCATCTATGATAGACCCCCAGGGTCTGCACTTCCTTGGCGATGGCACGCCAAATACCCTTCTTCTGGTGGCCGCTGACCTAGAGGAAAGGTACAGAAGAAAAGGAAATTACTCACCCGTCCGGACCGTCAGACTCATTGCCCACCAGTTCCCAACCATCCCCTGATGCACATACACTGACCATCCTCACATGCAGCCCTCAGCCCACCCCAACATGTATCTTCCATCCACACCACTCCAAACAGGCATAGCCCACGCATCACGCTCACAGTGTAGTCACCTGTTTGTCTGGAGGACCATAGAGTAGCGTGTACTGGGGGAGAACCCCATCCACCAGTTTGTCCAACTCCTCCACGGTGAAGGCAGGGGCCCTTTCTCCAGGCACTTGAGCCATTGTTGCTTCCAGACTGAGGTCACAGCAGCACTTGCAGTGTAGGTCCTCTCCTGTTGAAGGTCAGGTATCAAGTGAGTGAACAGATAGAAAATGGCAGTCACGTCTGCGGCGGTGCGTACCGGCGGCGTACATCACCATTGGTTCCTGGAACCCATAGAGCCCAATGATAACCAATGCTGACTTACGCGGAGGTCCTTGACTGCCTACCGCGATGCAGGACAACGCCAGCGCAGTTAACTCATTTCCCCTTGTCCCCCCTCACAGGTCAAGCAGCCGTCATTTCAGGGGGCAACATTCCATGGCACATAACTGCGTCACAGCACATTTTGGCACATATACGGACTAACTACGTTACACACGGATTTACTAACATTACTGCAGACACACTTGTGCAACCTATGTGGTAAATAATCCTCTGCTCACCGTTCTCCTCCATAGGTCACAACCACTGGGGCAGATGATGAGATGGCGGCATCCTCCGGTGTACAGACCCCTGGTGGACCTGTCGACAATGGAAGACAGACACCTCGTAATCATCTACAGACTTGCTCGTGCCACAATCCAAGACCTGTGTGCCCAATTGGAGCCAGACCTGATGTCATCTATCCGCCATCCCACAGGAATACCCCCTCTAGTGCAGGTCCTGTCAGTGCTCCCTTTCCTTTTAAACTACAACATGAGGTTGTCCCTAAGGGTTATTGTGTATCTAACAGGTCTTTCTCGGAATTTGCAGATGACTCTACTGACCCCAGTGAGGCATGCCAGGACAGGGGCAGATGAGCGCTACAATGAGGCACATGGGCGAACTAGGCGTATTATTGAGAGGACGTTTGGCCTCCTGAAGGCCAGATTCCGGTACCTACATCTAAAAGGTGGCTCCCTTACCACTCACTGAAGAAGGTGTGCAAGATAATCATGGCATGCTGCATGTTGCACAACCTGGCATTGCGGCGCCAGGTGCCTTTTCTGCAGGAGGATGAGCCTGGTGAGGGTCTTGTGGCAGCGGTGGAGCCTGTGGATAGTGAGGAAGAGGAGGCAGAGGAAGAAGATATTGACATCCGAACCAACATCATCATGCAGTACTTCCAGTGACACACAGGTAAGAGACTGTAACTCCTCCTCACATTTCAGAATACTGTAGGACATTGTATAAGCCAGCCTCTTAACCTCTGTCTATGGACACTGACTGTTCACTTTGGATTTCCATTTTTCAGATCTGGGTGCCCCATTCTGCATTCTGCTATATGTACTGCTACCCAACAACTGTCATACATCGGTATGAGTAAATCAACATTTACATTGCTATTTGTTACTAATGTTGTCATTATACATTTGTGAAAGATCAGACTAACTCCAGATTGGTTTGTGCTCAAAGGGTGTTTATTTAGGGGCTAATGAGTATTGGGGTATGTGCAAGGGGCTGGGGTGATGGGGGGTCTTGGCAATGTTCTCTGTCTTCTGACTGGATCGCAGGGACAGTCTGCGGGGTGGTTCTCCTTCTGCAGGGGGTGGGGTGCTGGTGCCCTGTTGGTCCTGTGGCGGGGCCTCCTGTCCACTAGCGCCGGCGGAGGTGGATGGCTGTTCCTCGATTTGGCTAGTGTCAGGGGCCCTTTGTTGTGCCACTGCCTCCCTCATGGTCTTGACTGTGTCAGCCAGCACCCCCTGCAATGGTGAACAGGATGGTGTATATGTTGGTGAGGTCCTCCCTGATCCCCATGTACTGTCCCTCCTGCAGCCGCTGGGTCTCCTGAAACTTGGCCAGTACCATGCCCATGGTCTCCTGGGAATAGTGTTATGCTCCCATGATGTTGGTCAGTGCCTTGTGGAGGGTCGGTTCCCTCAGCCTGTCCTCCCCTGTCACACAGCAGTCCTCCCAGCTTCCCTGTTGTCTTGTGCCTCTGTCCCCTGAACTGTGTTCCCACTGCCACTGCCCCCAGGTCCCTGGTCGTCCTGTTTTTGTGGGTTTGCCTGGGGTCCCTGTAGTGGTGGACACACTGCTGATTGGTGTGTCCTGGGGACAGTGGCATGGGCCCACTGGGTGGGTGCTGTGCTGGTGTTTCCTGAGGGGGGAGGTACTGTGGTGGTTTGGGCTGTGGCAGGGGAACCGACTGTCCAGAGATCCCAGATGGGCCAGGCTGGTCATCGTGATCCAGGCGTGCAGAGCTGCTGTTATCACTGTGGGCCTCTTCTGTGGGGGTACTGGATATGGCTGGCACCTCCTGTCCGGTGACGTTGGGTAGTCCTGTTGGGATGTAAATGCATTGTTATTGTATCTGTGTGTGCCATCTTGTGCAATGGGTGTGTTTCCCTTTATTAATGTGTTTGCACTATCGCCTTGGCCCTTGTGGGAGTGGTGATTTTGTGGCCTGGGTGAGTCTCTCTATTGAGCATGCTTTGGTGATAGGTGTCCATGCATGTCTGAGATGGGTGTCCATGCATTGTTGTTGCATGCAGGGCTTGGTCGTGGGAGTGGTGGGTTGTGATGGTGGGGTGTGTGGGAGGTGGTGGAGTCAAGGGAGTGAGGGTGAGGGTGAGAGTATGTGATGGCATGCAGATAGGGTGGCGGGGAGATAGTAGTAAAGATTTGACTTACCTGAGTCCATTCCTCCTGCTACTCCTGCGAGGCCCTCAGGATGCATGATCGCCAAGACTTGTTCCTCCCATGTTGTTAGTTGTAGGGGAGGAGGTGGGGGTCCACCGCCAGTCCTCTGTACGGCTACACCGCCAGTCTTGATACCACGGAATGTACCTTCCCCCGTAGGTCATTCCACCTCTTCCTGATGTCATCCCTTGTTCTTGGATGCTTTCCCACTGCGTTGACCCTGTCCACAATTCTCCGCCATAGCTCCATCTTCATGGCAATGGATGTCTGCTAGACCTGTGATCCGAATAACTGTGGCTCTTCGTCAACTCTCGTAATGGAGCATTAACAGTAGCAAAGTCATGTATGTACCTTGAAAGAGTAGCTGGCAATGCCAAGAATGGAACGTACCATTGAAATATCTTATGGAGGGTCAGCATTTCACAGAGTTTGTACTTTTGCAGAATCAGGTGTCATGCCCCCATTAGAGAAGATATGACCAAATAATTTTAGTTTTGTCTTGTTGAACTTGCACTTCTTGCCATTCAAAGTCAAAGCTGCATCACCGAATAAACAACATACTTGTGTGAGAGCTCTGTTGTGCTCCTTCTATGTATCTCCAAAAACTAATATACACTGCCCATCTTGATACAACGGAATGTACCTTCCCCCATAGGTCATTCCACCTCTTCCTGATGTCATCTCCATCTTCCTGGCAATGGATGTCTGCTGCACCTGTGATCCGAATAGCTGTGGCTCTACCCAGATGATTTCCTCCACCATGACCCTGAGCTCCTCCTCAGAAAACCTGGGGTGTCTTTGAGGTGCCATGATGTGGTGCGAGTGATGTGTGAGGTTATGTGTGATGTGTGGGGTGATGGGTTGGGGTGTGTGTTGTGAGGTGCGTGGATGATGTATGTGTGATGGTGTTCTGTGCCTCTGGATGATGGTGTGGTCTTTGCTTTTCTCTCTCTCTGCTTCTTCAAAATTGTTGCACGTAAGAGGTTGTGGGTAGTGTGGGTGTGTGTTTTATAGTGGTGTGAGTGTGTGGGTTTGGTGTGTGTATGTTTGTCAGGTGTGTGTATTTTGAATTGTCTAATGTGGTGTTGTTTTGTATGTGTGTGTGTATTTTGAGCCTGGCGGTGTGTACCGCCAATGGTTTACCGCGGTTGAAAGACCTCTGCGTTGATTCGTGGGTCATGATACAGTGGGCAAATTCCTGTTAGTGAGACAGTGTAGGTTTTGCTATCACTAGTTTATCACTGACCTTTGGTATGGCGGACTTGTGTGTGTGTCCGTATAGTGGCGGATTTCTCAGTGTGGGACATAATACCCGTAGCGGATTTCCTCCGCGGTCAGCGTATGTTGGCGGCCGTCGGCACGGTGGTAAATGGGATTTACCAGCAGGGTTGTAATGAGGCCTTTATGTTCATTCTCAGCTAGGAGATTTAGGAGCACAATTGTATCCTGTTTACAAGCTTCTATTGGGCTTAATGCCACAAGCAGGTCATCAATGCACAAGGACTAAATTATAAGGCATTTTCAATGTCTTAAGATGTTTCTTCAGAATCTGATAAAAAATTGAAGGACACTCTCAGAAAGTCTGACAAAGATCCACAACAGTGAACCATTTTATTGTACACAGAATTTGGGAAAGTATAGTGGCTAGACTCTGTATCACAGGACAACATGGGATTACGATGTTATTCATTTTTCTCAAACCCTGAAAGATTGTGAACTTCGAACTGGGTTTATGTAATCCCTTAATCAGTGTGTTACAAAGACTGCCAACTATTTTCCTCAAGATCCTTTTCTTCAACATATCCTTGATTATTGGTCTTATTCCTGACACTAGTTCTAGGGTCAAATGATAAAGTGGTGTTCACTGGAAAATTGTATTTGCTTTATTGTAATTTGGACTGGTTCTACACCTTTGATTAGTCTGATTTCACTTCCTGTCTCTATCCAATCAGGAAGTAATACCTCCATTGTTCTCATGGATTAAAATCTTACAGAATCTTGCTACCCTAGTTTACATTCCACATCCTTATCATGGGTTTGACATTCCACTTCATCTGCTATCACATCGTAGCAGCAGCTAAAGAGGGGGAGCGCCACACCCTTGTGGTGCACCTGCTGCTTGCCTCTGCCATCAAGGAGGAAGGAGTGGTGCTGGAGGTAGGTCAGGAAAGGTATAAGGATTAAACAAAAAATAAGTGCAAAAAAGTTGACAAAACATAAAATGAACAGAAAAATAAACACAGGTACAATGGTGCAATAACAACCTAAGCGGCTGATTTATGAAAAGTGGCGCTTCACTTAGTGCAGAGCCACTTTTCTTGCGCCTCTTAGAGCCCCCCTAATGTCACCATGTGTGCGCCGGATTTAAAATACGGTGTACCATGGCAGTAGTCAGGGCTACTACCATCATAATTTTGTACGCAAGTCTTGGGCTTTGCAGAAATAGCATAAAAAATGATTATGCTAATCCTGCAAAGCACCCAGAGGCCCATTGAAAACAATGGGAGCCTCCCTTTCATTAATTACCTTTTTATTTTTTTACAATTTTTTTACCATTAAAAATGGTGATAAAAATGACGCAAATAAATCTCTTAGTATTTTTTTGCCCCTTCCCCCAGTGCCGGAACGCCACTTTGTAAATATGGTGCAGAGTTTTTGGCCTTCCAGTGCCACAATAACATTTATTTATTTTTTTACGCTAATGTGGCCTTGGAGTGGTGCTAGGCCCTCTTAAATATGGGTCTAGGTATACAAATGTTAGGATTGGGTAAAGGAATGAGCCAGGTGTATTGGATGGATTAGGATTAGGAAAGAGTAATGAAGTCAGCAAGGAAAGACAGAAGCAAGCAAAACAAAATGAGCACTGTGTAGTCGCATTTGCACAGATTTTCCAGTTTGAAACACGCAACTGGCCAGAAAAACAGCGCAATCAGTCAAGCATTCTTTCGCCTGTTTGCAGATTTCTGAGGAATCACACTGAGTTTCTGGGTAACTCAGTGGAATTCCGTGGAGTAAAACTCAGCGAGTTCCGCTCAGGCCTAATTATTACCTTCGTGCCAGGGGCATTTGCTATGGCTGTTATATATCAAATCAATTCAAAACAGGATTTTTAAAGCGTGGCATAACACTCCTGGAGAGGTTGAGGATGAGTCTACCTGCTGAGTTCTGAATGGTCTGCAGTCTCTTCAGGAGGAGTGTTGTAATTTCTGAGTAGAGTGCATTGACAAAGTGCAAGCGTCTGGTGATGAGGGCTTGGGTGATCGTGCATCTGGTGGAGACTGGGAGCCATTTGAAAATCTTTTGGAACTTGCACAGAGTGAGGAAGCACATGGGGGAGACTGTGTTGATCTGGTTGTTCATGGTGAGTCTGCTGTCCAAGATGATACCAAGGTTCTGGGCGTGATTTGTGGGGTTGGGAGAGGTTCTCAGTTCACCAGGCCACCAAGATTCATTTCGCGGGGAGGTGTTTTTCCCAAAGATCAGCACTTCTGCTTTGTCTTGTTGAGCCTGGGGCTATTGTTTTGCATCTTGTCTGTGACACTGGTCATGCACTGGTGGAAGTTGGCTCTCGTGGTGGATGGGTCTTCATACAGAGAGAGGATGAGCTGGGAATTGTCTGCATAAGAGATGATGTTTAGTCTATGGTTTCCAGTGGGTAGGACTGAGAGATTAACCTTGAGTAACCTCACAGATGATGTTCTTGGCCTCTGAGGTGAGTAGTGAAAGGCAGATTCTCTTGTATTCCAATCCGATGAAGCTTCTTGATCAGGGTGTGGTGGGGGTGGGACACAGTGTTGAAGGCTGCTGGTGGGGGTGGGACACAGTGTTGAAGGCCACCGAGAGGTCAAAGAGGATCAGACGGCTGCTTATCCCCCTGGTCTAGGAGCATATTAATGTCATCCGTGGCTGCCATGAGGGTGCTCTCATTGCAGTGGTTCATGCGAAATACAGATTAAGATGCATCTAGGAGGTGACCGGTAATTACCCATGTAAAGGCATTCCAAATCAACAATGCCACTGGTGGCAATCCCGCCTGATGCACTGAAGTGATCACTACGTTTATTTTTGAAAGGATGGGCACTATCATAATCTTGTTTGATGTTGTCACTATTACAACACTAACGATATTAGTAGCTTGTGATCATTTGTATTGATCATATGTAGTTCTTGTTACAGAAGATGTTGGAGACCCCTCATCTACACATTTCACTGAGCACCAAACGCTGGTAAGTAGCTTAGTGATGGCCTGGGGAGTGTCAAATCATATTTCTAAAGAACAAACTGACCTTCACTGATTCTATGTTGAGATTCACTTTTAGGACCACTGTTAGAAATTGGGTCTCTAGTTGGCAAAGGTATACACCCTAGACAGGGTAAGTCACAACACAACCCAAATGATCCTGTGCTCACTCTCTGGTAGCTTGGCACTAAGCAGTCAGGCTTAACTTTGAAGGCAATGTGTAAAGTATTTGTGCAGACATTTATATAATAACACAGTGAAAATTAAACAAAAATACACCACACAGGTTTAGAAAAATAGATAATATTTATCTGAATAAAATAAGGTAAAACAATGAAAATTAAATGTACAAAAGCAAAGTTCTGAGTTTTTAAAGATTAAATCCCACTAAGGCGCTTAGAAAGTCTGTAGCTCCAACTAGGGCTATCACAGCATCACTGACGGAGTTATTCTCAATAATCCAACCCCACAGGTGCCGGTCACAGAGTCACACAGACCCCCAGGCACAGTACCTTTAAAAACAAAGAAACAAAGACTTTGCACAGAGTCGTGGAGATGAAGCGTCGCTGGAGCTGGTGCGGTGTCAGTCCCTTATGGCATCCAGGGAGGTGAGGCCTTGGTTCCGTACTACGAAGCAGGGGAGGCAAGGCGTTGGTTCCATCCGGCTGCAGTGGGAGCTGGTGCGGCGTCTGCAACAAAGTGTTGGTTCCTTGTGACACGGCGGGGTTGATGAATCCTGTTGGTCAAGACTTGCTGAGTAGACTTCGCAGTGTCACGGTCACACTGCGTGATGTCAGGGGTGTTGCAGCAACATTGGACTTGTGCTGCAGGCCGCGGTCATTGCCTGCAGTGATGTGATACATGGAGCAGGCTGCAGTGTCAGTGCTGGCATCACTGAAGTTATTCCTGGCGTCTGGTCGGAAAACTAGCTAAATGCTAGTAGATGAAGTCTTTGCTGTCTGTGAGACTTAAGAACAGGAGGCAAGCTCAATCCAAGCCCTTGGAGAGCACTTTTAGGGAAGGCAGAGTCCTTCCAGCAAAGTTAGAGGCAGAAGGCAGCAGGGCCACAATATGGCAGCAGTCCTTCTCAGCAAAGCAGTCTAGATGAGTCCTTTCGGCAGCCAAGCAGTTCCTCCTACAGAGTTTAGGTGTGGATCCAGATGTGTCTGATTTGGTGGGATCAGAGACCCAGTTTATATACCCAAAAATATCTTTGAAGTTGGGAAACTTCAAAGAGTGGTTTTGAAGTGCACAAGTACCCCTTTAAGCCCAGTCCTGTCTGCCAGGATCCTTGTGGAGGGGTATCAGTCCTTTGTGTGAGGGCAGGCCACTGAAATGTAAGAGAGAGCCCCTCCACCCTGCCTGCCCAGGGAGACCCATTCAGTATGCAGATGAATACAGATGAGACTGAGTGCCCTGTGTTTATGACTGTCTGGGTGGAATGCACAAGGGGAGCTCTAAGCCAGCACAGACCAGACATGGATTGGAGACAGGGCAGTAAGGCGCAGATGGCAGTAAGTGCAGGACATGTAAAACACATAAGTACATGTCCTGCCTTTTACTTACGTAGCACATTGCCCTATGGGTTACATAGGTCCTACCTTAGGGTTGACGTACATGTAGAAAAGGGATTTCAGGCATTGCAAGTAGTTTCAAATGCTAAGTCGAAGTGGCAGTGAAACTGCATGCACAGGCTTTGCAATGACAGGCCTGAGACATGGTTGAGGGGCTACTTATGTGGGTGGCACAATTATTGCTGCAGGCCCACTACTGGCATTTACCTTACAGGCCAGGGGCACATCTAGTGCACTGTTCTAGGAAATTAAAAGTAAATAAAATATGCCAATTGGGTAGGAGCAAATGTTACCTTGTTTAGGGAAGACAGCACATGTACTTTATCACCGGTCAGCAGTGGAAAAGTGTGCAGAGTCCTAAAACCAGCAAAAACAGGGTCAGCAAAATGGAGGGAGGCAGGCAAAAAAGTTGGAGAATGGTCACCCTAAGGCTGTGAGGTCTCACAATGTGTTTCCATAGAGATGCCCCCCAAACTTCTTCTGTGAACCTGACCATCTTAGGAGCCACCTCACAGGCAGACAACCACTTGTCAAAATCATCACTTACCTCATAGCTATGCACCAGATTGTATATCCAGCGTTTTGAGACTCCTTTCCTGGACCTCTTTCTCCACCTTGCCCAGTTTCTGTTTCTTCATCTTGATTTGGCCACCTGCAGCCTAAACTCCCTTTCAGCCTCCCTGTCCACCAGTTCCACTGGGTACAGGCCTTGTGAGGACACACTGCTTTCTGCTCTGGTAAAGAGTTACAATTCCTCCCCATTTGTGTGCTACACTGCAAGACCTGTAACATTTTCCACTTGCTCGTCCACATCATCCTGATCATCTGCTACTGGCAGCCACATGTGGGCCTCCACCCAGGACCTCAGAGCTTTCTGCAGCTCCACCTTTGTCTCCTTGTCTTAGTTGGATATCTCCTTTCCTTCCAATATTCCCTGAGCTTGTGTAGTTCTCCAGATTGATGAGCTCCAATTCCATTTCTGCACGTATGGTTGCAGTCTGTCAGGTAGAATGAGGGTGAAACTGGAAAAAGCATAACAGAAAGTCAAGGAGAATTTAAAAGAAATTGAACTGGTATCAAATTATTTATCTGGGATTGTAGTGTGATCAACGTTACTGTAAGGCACTGCACAAACACAAGTCGTAAACCTCACCGCTGAACGCCAATGTAGAAAATTGGGCTACTGGTTGAGGGGGGTGTTTCGTACTCCCCAACCTGGGTACCCACCAATGATTACACCACACACATAGCTGTACATCACTCATCTTTATTCTTCTGCAACATTCTAAACCAAGCTTTCATGACATTCTGTTCTAGCAATTAGGTCATACTTCTACAGAGTCTATTTGGAGTCCAAGGGTTCTGTCATAAAATCTGCAAGACACTACATATCCCTCGCTGCTCTCTTTGATCAACCTTCATGGTGCTTTGATCATTCAACCCAATGTGGTTGCTGTAAACTGTCATCTTCTATCTAAAATGTTAAAGGGCGGGCCATTTCCTGACTTCACGATGACTGGAATGCCCCTTGTTACGAAAATGCCATCTATTTTTGCAATGACTCGGTTATGAGTTGCGGATAAGAGATCTTCAGCCAAAAGAAAACATGAGTATTCATCCACAACCACCATCATGTTATATCCATTATTGAGTGGACCAAAGAAGTTGATGGCTATTCTCTCCCATGCATGCTTATGGAGTTCTAACATGTTCAGAGTATGCTGAGTAACATTGGTATAAAGGCAGTTGCATATATGACAGGCCTTGATTTCCTTTTCAACTCTTTTATCCCAGTATGGAAACCAAACTTGGTCTCGAAGAGCTCTTTGAGTGGCAACGATATCACAATCTCCTTCATCAGCCACCTCAATTATTTTCTGTCACAGACTCAGCGGATCAGAATTCTTGACCTTTGCAGTATAACTCCTGAGCTACACACAATTCCTCTATAACATTTCTTTATTTTTGATATTCACCAACTTCAGCATGTTACGTTGCAGTGATAGTCTGGGCTAATGGGACAGCAGCTGATGTATTTGAGTTTACAATGAAATTAAAGTAAGCTTCAGCCATCTTGGATGGAGTACCGTGACCTTGTATAGGCATTCAGGAAAAGTCGACAGCAGGATTCTGGTCCTTTTCTGGATGATGAACAATAGTGCAATCATGCTCTTGCAATCGTAGTACCCATCATTCAATGCGAGGAGGCTTCTTGGCTTTTGGGTTGCCAAATATGGTCAGCAAGGCTTGATGATCAGTAACCAGCGTAAAAGGCTTTTTGTACAGGAATACATGGAAATTGTCACAAACCCATACCCAGCTAAACTTTCTTACTCAGGTTGTGAGTAAGTACGTTCTGTTTTGGACAAACCTCTAGTAGCATAGGCCACAATATGACTTTGAGCACTTTGGACTGTGCTGTGCAAGGATAGTGCCTAATGCGACTGGGCTAGCATCAACGACAATCTCTGTATGACATTTTAGATTTAAGTATGCCATCTTAATAGCATTTTCAATGGCATGTTTGATTCTTTTGAAACTTCTCTCACACTCTTGTGACCATTGAAAGGAAACATTTTTCTTCGTCAACTCTTGTAATGGAGCATTAACAGTAGCAAAGTCTCGTATGTACCTTGAAAGAGTAACTGGCAATGCCAAGAATGGAACGTACCATTGAAATATCTTATGGAGGGTCAGCATTTGACAGAGCTTGTACTTTTGCAGAATCAGGTGTCATGCCCCCATTAGAGAAGATATGGCCAAATAATTTTAGTTTT